>NC_052046.1:72391307-73075057 GCF_015832195.1 Motacilla alba alba | reverse complement strand
ATCCACTTTAAAAAACCAAAACACTTGGTAATATGACAAATCTAATCAAAGAACACTGCAGTAAATCACTGAAAACTTTTTTCCTATACAATCCACGAATCAATTACCATTCAAACTGCCTTATGGCATTACCCTGAAATTACTTATGCCTCATTTGTAATTTGAGTTAGGTGAGACCTTTATGTTTAACTGATATCTTACTGGTATCTGTAAAAAAATCTGATACCCTAAAATCTTGGAATTGTTGTGGATTATAGGAGTGATTTATGATTTGGGATACTGTAACTTCTTTGAAGCCAGACCCATTTATCCATTTCTTTTATTAATTCCTAGTGATTGAAACAACTCAAAATGGGAATGATTTTCTTTTAACTGTTGAAATTAAGTCATTTACTCTTATATAGGTCAGGTATTTCTATGGCATTAGAGGGCAAAAAGGGCATTACCAGGGACAATGGAATTCACAGGTGTCTGATGCTCTACGTAGAATAATTGTTTACAAAAGCCATTTTATTTGTAGACAGCTAAAGCTGGGTGGAATTAATCCCTACCTTTGATCTAGAAATCACTCACCTGCTTCTAAAAAATTCTGTGAGAACTGTAAACCACCAGGGATTCCAAGGAATTGAGTGTCAAAGCTGGAATTTATTGAATTGTTATAGGATTTTCAGCTATTATTTGAAAGTTTACCCTCCTTCTAAACAAATCAGGAGCAATTATTTTAGATTTTTTCATTCTAAATAAACAGCTTTGCAGGTTTCCATCAAACTGTTCAGTTGTTTCCCTTTAAATAGGATTGCCTCCATCTCCTGAACAATCTCCAGGTCAGTTCTCTGCAGTTTCATAGCACTGTTTTAGTTTAAAAAAAAAAAAAATCCATCAAATTTGACTCAAAGCATGAATAGGAACAAAACAGCTAAGGGATTTTGAGTGTTAGGGAACTGGAGAATTTTTATTTTTTCCATCATTTGAGGTGTTTTACACAAGCAGAGATGAAATGACGTTGGAATGTAATGGCTGTATTCATGACTTCAGGCCCTGTCCTAAAAATTCCTGCATGAAAAAAGCTTTTTTAAACTTTTTTTTTTTTTTTTTAAAGAAAAGAGAAAAAATAAATAAGAATTCGTTATTTAATACCAGAAGACCAACAGTCTTCCCCCTCCACACAACAGCAGATAAAATTTGTGATGCTCCTACCTGATGAGGGCTTTTTTGATGTTGGCATCTGTGGACACTAAAATCTGCATGTTTCTTGAAAAATATTTAAACTGTATAAACAATTTAGATTTCCTGGAACAACAGGAAAAAAAAAAAAAAAGGCTGGGAATTTCAAAAGTGTTGACTTCTTAAGTAAAAACCTAGGTCTGATTGTGTTAACTACTGGAGATTTTCCATGCTTCTCTGGATTTCTCAGGGCTTCTCATTCCTGACCTCCTGACCATTTCCTCCCGTGCAGAAGCCAACATCTCCAGCCCTCATTCTGCCACCAGCCCTTTCCTCCTACACAAATCTATTTAATGTAATGGGTCAAAATTCTCTTAATGACTCTCTTATCAGACTTCTCACTTCCTTCTGTGAACTCAGAACCTCCAACACAGTACACTCCTCTGATATTTATTTTTTTTTCCCTCTAAGGATTAAGTTAATGTGTTATTATACTTCTGGGCATGGTTTGACTCTATCTAATGTGTATCAGCTGCACTGCAGATAGCTTGAGGCTAAATTCATTGCTCAGCCATATTTCTGATTTGCAGGTACATAACTGGCCTGAGCACAGGATAATATCACTCTGAGAAAAAAAATAATTTAAAAACACATATTTTTTTTACACTGTGGGACACTGTGCCTCAATGGTCTTTTTTCATCAGTTTTGGGGTTTTTTTTCATCACTTTGTGTTCCAGCCCAGTGCCATCTGCACCAAGAATATACATACTGCATATCCTTTTATGTCATTCCAGACACCTGGAAAGATGCTTTCAGGATGACCACTTCTAAAGGAGAAGGAGCTTGGTTCACTTTTTATCTCTAAGGGAGGCATTGAAGGCTCCTCCGTGCAACATTTTGTGCATAAATGCTTATGTTTTATTCAGATTTAAATACGAGGGGTGCTATTATTCTTCCCAAATATGCAGTGATTATTTTATAATATAGATTTGCTGTACACTGAAAAAGATGACCAGGGAAATCACTGAAAGAGATGGACTCAGTCTGAATTCATGGTTTGGTTTAGGAGCATTTTGTGCTACATATGCACATTGATAGTTGAGAAGACCTTTCACTGATATTATAGAAAATATCTTCTTTTTTAGAAAATATCTAAAAAAGTATGATGATAAAATTTGGTGTTTTTTTTTTTTTTTCAAAGACAGGATACTCCAGTTTTGTTGTTGATAACACTGGAGCACTTTTCTTGACTCCCTTGTTGCCCTCAAAACGACAAACCAGAAGAAAACACAACTTTTTGCATAAGCATATAAATTTAAAACTCCACATGTAAAGAATCTGTGCCCATGCTGCTTCTCAAGTTTAAGTAACTGGCTTGCAAAACCTTGTAGTTTTTCTTTACTCATAAAGTTAGAAAATGTTGGCACACAGACTATTCTACACGAAAAGTAGATTTGTCAAGCTATGGTGAAAGATAGTATCTGAAGCATCATGTGGGTAAGGTTATTACTGATGACAGCAATTCTGCACCCAGGTACAGAAGGTGTAAACAAAACAGGTGATTTTTATTGGGAAAAAAAAAAAAAAGGCAGGAAGAAGTTCTCTTTTACAGTGAGGGTGGCACTGATTGCCCAGAGCAGTTGTGGCTGCCCCTGCATCCCTGGAATTGTGCAAGGCCAGTTTGGATGGGGCTTGGAGCAGCCTGCGATAGTGAAAAGTTTCAGGAAGTTTGGACTAGATGACATTTAAACTTTAAACTACTCTATGATTCCATGATGTTTATTTGAATTGTGATTATATTCCACATAAATAGCCACTTGATAAGATCTCCAAATAAGTAAAATACCTCAAAAATGTTCAAAATGAGGCAGGGAAAGTAAAAGACCTCAAAAATGTTCAAAATGAGGCAGGGAAAGCTTTATCCCTTGAGATTTAATTTTTCTGTCAGGGAGAAAAAAAATTGCAGTTCCTATTGAAGACAAATTTTATCTGTTTGCCTTCCTACCCTCTTTAAAATTCCTTTTAAGCATTTTGGATCTTGTCCTAGTATTTATTGTTTCACAGAGAAATTGATTCTCAGTCACCAAGCTGAGCAAGGTACATAAAAAATGTAATTTCTCTTGCATAAGCTATGGATTAATCTTACCAATTTAGCACTCTAAAAGCTAATAAAATAATAAATTACAGTCTCTCATATCACCTCACAGTTGGCAGAGTGACAACCATCTGAGGAAGGCTGTCTTTGTGCAAATATTCCAATGCAAAAAGAACTTTATCTGCGTTACTCTGCCTTATTTCTTTTCATTTAGCTCTGTGTAGGATCTATGGTTATTACCCTGATGCATTTTTATTGATCTGCTGAAGTTTCTGTCCCAGTCAGTTACAAGACATTGGCTTTTTTTTTTTTTTTTTTTTTTTTTTTTCTTTCCCCCAAGATGGAACTGAGGGAATGCAAGTCCCGGGTCACTGCAGCTCATTTCAATTTGCTTGTACCCCCGTGGCTCTCCAGTTCAGCCCAGCTGCTTTCATGTAGAACGTGGTATTTCTCTAATATTTCCAAGCAGAAACCTCAGACACTTTGGTTTACACAATTTGGTGTAAATCTATCTGCAATGGGTCTGTATTCACAACATCTGCTACAATATTTTTTTTTAAATTGAATTTTTTGTTGTTGTTGTTGAAAGAAATAAAAAGGGAAAAATATCCACCAACAAATACCAAATTTTTTTTTTTTCCAACAAACAGTGTTAGTCGATATTTTATGAAAATATTTTCTACTTTGCTTCAAAGGTAGACGTGGAGAGTTATTTAGTAGATATTTCATCTAAACTCTCTGGTATTCAGAGGAATGGAACAAGACAATTCTGCCATGAAAGAGGAATATGATGGTAGTTTTATGCTTTTAATCAAAAGTCAAAATTCTGTTAAAATCATCATGTAAATAAAAGGCCAAAGCTGAAAAAAACCATCATTTTAAGGTTGTTGAAGTGGTACTCTTAACATTTGGTGCATTGTAAATTTGGGGGGATTTTAGTTCAGTTTTGGGGTTTAAAAAAAAACCCAAAAGAAGTAGTTTTTTAGTGGTCTAACAGTGTGAGAGGAAGCTATAATGTATTTTTAACATTTTCCCCCTTAAATGTCATAGTGGAGCTTGCAGCAGTCATGTTCCACAAGCAGAGTGGGAAAATGTGTAAATATCAAAGGTTTTTAGCTTGACCTTCAGACTCAAAATTATGAGTTTAGAAACAGAAAGGAAAAAAATCAGAGAAAATGAAAATGCTGAAAAAATAATTGGGCTGTGGGACCTACCATGTCACAATTTAAACCAACCAAAAAAGCAACAGGATACAAAATTGCATTACTACACACTGCTACTCAGATTTATTTCCATTACATTTAAATATCCCTTTAACTCTTATTCCTGAAGTTCCTACCAAAACTAGCTCTCTTTGAGCTATCAGTGGAGTGTCTATTTTGGAAATAGACATAAAATCCATGAATGCATATTTAACCAACTAAATCAATTTTCTGCCTTGGTTACATAATTCTGTTCCTGTGTTTTCATCTAATTAAAGAGCAATTTAGAACAATTCTCCATGGTATTTGCACCAGAGAACTTTAGAGAAATCAAAGTTGTCCTAGCATTTTTCTTTAAATAAAAAAGAATGAAAACACATGATTTTATTAAACTGTTCACAGATTAACTCATTTATCTGTCCATTATTCCTGAGCAATAAAGTTTATGAACACAAAACAAAAAAGGATTGAGGGTGATAATTATGCGTCCTTGTTTGCAAAGTGAAGCTTCAATTAAAAACTTGGTAAATGTCTAATTTTCCATAAAAGAGTTCACACAAAACTGAATTGCTTCTTGCTTTTTAAAAAATTGTTATTACTATTAATTGTGGTTAAATCATATTTCCAGAAAATAAGACTGTAAGTGTTCCCCCAGACTAGATGGATATTATACTCTAACTACAATATAAAATTTTGAAAATTATCTTATTCCAGTGATTTGGAGCAGTATTTCCCCAGATATTCAATGTCAGTGGGACAGCAAACCTCTCTTAAAAGGACAAAAGGAAAAAAAGAAAAAAGGGAAGTTCCTGTCCCTTTGGCAGTACTTCCCATTTATTTCTGAGGAGAATTCATCTCAAAACAGCTTGACCAGGAGAAAAAAAAAAAACTAAAAAACACCATAGATCAACACAAGATTAAATTTATGCAAAGCTTTTTTTTAAATTTTATTTTAACACTGTCTTGAAAGGAGAGATGCGTGATATCTTTCAAATTAATCTTCCTTACCCCCAGTAATACAGTGAAAATAATCCCTTAGACTTTGAAACACACCTTGCAATTATGTGTTTCTCAAATAATTATGTCATTTTCTGCTATTGCAAAACATTTGCCTTGAGAGCTGATTATGCCACAGAAATAAATACCCAGGGAAGACTGTGGAGGGGGGGAGAAGGAACTCAGCTCACATCCTTTCTGGTATTAGTCTGTTCAGTGAGTTAATGGAAAAGCTGATACTAATGGTACACTATAAATTAGTACATCTGCAATAAAAGAAATTATTTTCCATTTTAATCGCTCGGGAGCTGTTCTGCAAATGTATTTCCATCTCAGGTGCTGGCGAGTTCAATGATGTGCACTACAGGGCTCATGCTCCAGTAAACTGTTGAAAGATGTTAAATGCAAGAACAGCATTAAAGTTATGTCTGGTGGCAGTATAAATGAAAGTCTCTCACTATTCCCCTGTAACCTGCTCGGGAGTCTGTAACTCAGCTGTGAAATGGGCACTCAATTAAAAAGACTGCTGCACGAGTCTCTAGAAAAAAAAAAAATTAAAAAAAAAAAAAATGTATGTACTCTCGAGTTCATTGGAGCTACCTTAAATAGACTTTGATTTTTGGGCTTGCCAAGGGACATGAGTTTGGATTCTGGGGGATAAAACTGTTTTTCTGGTGCATTTGTAAGAAATACAACTTGTTCAGATCCCAGTCCTTGGTTTTTTGGTTTTTTTTTTTGGCAAATTGTGTGTTATTATATCTCCATATCAGAAATATCTTTACTATACACTACCACTAATCTCTAACTATTGCAAACTGCCCAGCTTCCACCCCAAAAGAAAAGAAATCTGACATAATTTACATTGCAAGTTTTGCTGAGGAGATGAAATGAAGTAAGAAAGTCTTAATTTGACTTAATGTAGAGTCTCTTGAAGTCTTGATAATTATTTATAGTGACATCTATGCATTAGCTTTTTGAGAGCGGGAATGTGTGTTTGCAAGATGTTTGTGCCTGATTCTCTTCCCATTCCATAGGAAATGGCAGGGGGGAGAAATTCAACTGATGTCAACAGAGTTTTACATTTGTGCCAAAACCATTGGGACTGAGAGAAAACGTCCTATGGTGATGCAATTTAGAGCTTTCCTAGCATCCATTCTCCCACTGTGGCTGTGGAGAGAAATTGGTGTGTACAAATTACAGGCCAGAATTTGAGAATACTTGCATGAACCCTCATGTTTCCATATATATATAATTTATATATATATATGTGTGTGTCTGTGTGTGTGTATATGTGTATGTGTATATATATATATATATATATATATATATATATATAAAGACATTTTTTTTTACAGAATACATTCACATAAATACAAGAATCCTTCAGGCAAAGCAAGCTGAAGAAAATTGTTCTCATTTCCAGTCCAGTGGGAACCTAGAAAAAATGCATTTTCCAGGGCCAAAGGTATTTTGGCTGTCTCATGAGGATGAGTATTAGTCGTTAGAGCAGGTTGTGCTGGAAAATAACATTTCTTGTCCCCATTCTGTACATAATGACAAATATCATGTGGATATCAGACCATGCCATCCTGCTCTTGAGTACAACTCTTGACACATTGGAATTGAAGGGCAAAAGGGATATTTTGGAACTCAAAGTGATTTTTTTTTTTTGCAATCTGCCTCATCTGCCAGTATAACATCCCTCTGTTGCATCATATCCCTTGGTTATGAAATAATATCTATAGCAAAATCCTGTAAGTTTAATAACTGACCATTCCTTCTTAGAAGTTACATTTTACTTGCTTCAGGGACTGCAGGTATCAGTAAAGGAATTATTTAGCTGCTTTTAAATGTCAGTTGTATTCTTTTATACATACATACTCTATTTTCTCTTCCTTAATAAGGAGAAAATGTATTTATTTTTGCATAATTAGAGAAAATACCAGTCATATAACTTCATGAAACCAGGGAGTTTTTTCCTACTAATTGCTGAAAGCGGCAAGAAAATATGAAATTAAATTGCCATTTCATGCCATGTAAAAGCCACTGAGAGTCTTCAGGAGCTGAATAAAGAAGAAAAGTTAACCTGTTGTGTGTTTCCTATCCCTGCCCTGAGCTTCATTTATCAGGCTCAGACTAAGGAGCTCCTTGTGTAGAGCAGTGCAATTAGCCAAGCAATTACCTGTCACTTTTTGCAAAAATTATCCACACACCTAAGATGAATGGGCAGGGTGGGACAATCCACATAAAATTCATTGGTGGGAGCGTGTTAGAAATCATCTTCTGCAGCTGAATTTGAGAGAAATCTCTTTTTTTTTCTGTTAAAAAAATACCAAACCAAAACAAAAGCAAAAAGAAACAAAAAAAGAAAAAAGAAAAAAAACAAAACAAAACAAACAAACAAACAAAACCAAACAATCAAAAAACCCAAGAAAAGCACATAAGAATATGAGGTTCTTCTGTTAATTTCAGTGAATCTTGACCTGCAGCCTCAATTTTTTTTTTCTACATTAATGGTCAGTGCTGTTGATGCAGAGCTTTGCAACACGTGGAAAAATTCCAGGTGCTGTTCATTAAATTATTGTGTCGTGTGGAGTAGTTTGTAAATTCAATTATTTGCACATTCTACTAACTCTTACAAGTCACCCTGGGAATTTTAAATTTTAAATGAATCCCCAAATCCCACCTGATTTAAAGATTTCATCCACATGATGGTTTTTTTTCAGAAGATTATGGTTAGCAAAGGAACAAGTATTTAAAACTTTTATTATTATTTAAAGAGGGAAATGTGATCTCTATGTGAAGAGAGGACTTTACTACAACACATTTTCTTTTTTTTTGGCTTCATATATAATTATATATTTATATTCTACAATTCTGAAATATTATATTCAAAATTTGTTCAGTTTGGCTTGCATTTTCCCAGATGATTGCCTATATTTTAAGATTTCTCATCACCTTGGGGTAAATAGTGTTTAAAATAAATAAATTAATTATGTTTTACCCAAAAGATAGACTCTCAAAGATCTGAAAACTCAAACCACTTGGTGATGAGTTGTGCAGATTTTCAGTGTTACATACTCCATATATATAATTATTTTATTGAATTTCAAAATGCTTAATATTTTTGTCTACATAAATACATTATTTTAAAAAGAAAAGTATGTCTCCTTTTAAATGAAATTTTGGTGTAAGTCAAGCTGAGGGAGCAAAGTTTTATTTCTTATTCATATTACAGGTGTTTTTTTCTCTCCTGTGTTTACTAGAAATGTTTTCAGGAGTGATGTGACAGAGTTCAGCAAAAACACATTTTCAAGTATATTCACTGCTGCTAACAGAACATTATTATGGTGAAAAAAATGAACCCCAGCCTATTTTTAAATCTAAATCTGAGTGGAAATGGCACATAATAATGACATACACATGAGAAAGAGCCACAAAGACCCTTTCAGCAATGCAAGTGTAGCAGAGGAGCTCAAAAAATGGTACAAAAAAAAACATGCAGTAAGGTCTGTGAAATAAGCAAAAACATGAATTTTTATTGTCATTTCTTAAATTAGATTATGCTGCTTTTTTCTAGGGGCAAAGATGAAAGATTTTGCACCAGGAAGCCCTGTTCTTTGAAATGAATAATTGAGTGAATGACACGAGGTGATCCCAAAGCAATTCCCTCTGTGAAACTCATCTGTGCTTTGTCTCTCCTTTGGAAACCCAAGACTCCTGTCAAGGGCTCCCCCAGAGCACAGCCCATCCCACCTGCCCTGCTCTTTTGTGGTTTTTATTACTGAAATACCTGAAATATTTGGCTTTGACATCCTCATTTTGAGGAGGTGCTGAGAGACTTAAATCCCAAGGTTCTTGTTTTAGGTGGGATGTCTTCACTTGGAGCACTTGTTTTGTAGGGGAACAAAATCCAGGTCATTTTGGCTGAATGAGCTAAATTTGAGAATTTAAATTTTATCATTTCTGCTGTCAGAGCCTCACAGAGCCAGACCTAAACTCAATATACACCAGGATAAACTAAAAATCAGTGAACCAGAACTCACATTTCAGATCCTCTTTTGTGGCAATTTGTGGCAATCTCACCAACACAGTGAAAAGCAACAACCCCAATGACAGAACTGTTTGGTGAAGGGTTGAACAAAACACCTATTTTAAATTTTTTTTTCCTAATTTCAAGCCACCACCTGAACATTTTCAACTGCCTCAAACATGCCTTCCAGGATAATTAGGCATGTGAAATATTGCGTAAATTACGAAATGAAGAAAAATCTCCATTTGGGTGTGACAGAATTCTTACACAGAATTCTCACTGGTTTTCTAGCTACCCTTGGGTTTTTTAAATTATCCTGAAAAACATACACAAAACGAGCCCAAAAGGAACCAAACCATTAATTTTGCACATCTGTAAGAGAAAGTTTTTCTCAAAATCAGCAATAAGAATGACTAGACATTGCTAATGTATTTGTGCTTCAAAGTGAAAATTCAAAATGACAGTTAAACTGAAAACCGCTTTATTTAATTTTTACTCAACGTGCAAACTTTCATCTTAGAAATGTCACTAAATGTCAGACTCTCAAATATACTGTGACTCAACTACATGCTTTTCTGCTAATATGGGGCAATTCAGAGTATTTTAACGCAGGGACCATGAAGCTTTTTAAACCGAGTTCCCTCTAGGAAGTTTGGTCCTCACCACCTTTTCATTTCAAAGTGAAAAGCCATTTAATCAGCCCAGTAATGTTATTCCACTTTGGCTCAACTTTTTGTGCCTTGGTGTTTAATTTTGATGAGCACTGAGCATGTGCAGATTACCTTCCAAGCAGAAATTCTGCAAGAAAATTTAATGAATTACCAAGCTCATTCATTCATTCATTCATTCATTCATTCATTCATTCATTCATTCATTCATTCACATATTTTCTATTATTTAAAAACGTTGATGCCAACAGCTGTGGAAATATTTTGGATAATTGCTCTCAGGTTTCTGCAGCATTCCCAAAAAGTATCACCATCTTCCAGTCAGCTAGGACCTCTCTGAATTATCAAGGGAAAAAAATAAAAAAGTCAATTCTGAAAACAATTATTTTTAACTTTTAAGTAAAACTGTGGTTTTCTACATTCCAGTGAAATAGTAATTCTGATACTCACAGTGCTTAAGGTTAGTGTTAAAAGAAAAGAGAATATATATTTAAATATACATACACACACACACACACATATATATATATGCATATCTATACATAATTTCCAGATTATATATGGAACATCCCCCACTAGTCCAGTAGGAATATTCTGTTCAAAAATCTCTTAAATATATATAACAAAAAAACAAAGGTGGAAGCAGGGCTGCAGTCAGAAATTTTTATGCAGAAAATGTAACAGATGTGTAACTATTTATAATTGAATGTATTGGGAAACCCCTTTGACACGTCTATAATACTCATATTGAAGCATTGGAAATTTTTGTATGACAGGATGCATGCAAAATATCATCAAATCACTGCCAGAAAATTTCCCTCCTCACTATTAACTTAGTAAAGGTGTTAAATTATTCTTAATTTGGCCTGTATCCCCTCGTGGCCTTCATCAATGAGATGATGAGGAGTGGAAATTTGCATGGAATCAACTTTGCCACCTGAAAGAGCTGCAGTGAGTGAGGTGCATAAATTAGCAGACATCCAAGCTGATATATTTATAGACCCCATTCCATCCTTCTTGTTCTGATCTAGAAGCATTTGGGAAAAAAAAAAAAAACTTACCTAAAAACTAAAACCAAACAAAAAACCAACAACATCAACCAACCAAACAACAAAACAAAAAAACAAACAAAAAAAACCAAAAAAGAACCCAAACCAAACTAAACCAAAAAATGGAAAAAAATCAGGTTTTTAAACTATCTCTATTACTTCTAGTGATGGATTGAGCACGGTAGAGTTTGGGTGGTTTTTATTATATTCCCCTGTCAGATAGTTTTACCTGCTCTTGCGCGGGGAAGTACTTTCTTATTAATACAAGTATTCAAAATATGTTAATTAACACTAT
Organism: Motacilla alba alba; assembly: GCF_015832195.1. NCBI lineage: Eukaryota > Metazoa > Chordata > Aves > Passeriformes > Motacillidae > Motacilla > Motacilla alba. The sequence goes on along the minus strand of NC_052046.1, from coordinate 73,063,554 downwards.
TATTTTAGAAAGCAGAGAATATATTGTAATTTTTTGAAGAGAAACATGAAATAAAATTAAACATCAAAATAAAATAAAACCCCCTCAAACTTTGGCCCTTAGCCCTTAGAAGAAAAACTATGTTTGGTATTATTTTTTATCTACCAGTAAGAACATATTCAAATTGTTACTTAAAAAAAAAAAAAAAAAAAGGTTATGCAGTGCTTTCTAAAGTATTGTTTCCATTATCTTTCCTGTTCTTGTGTCTGAACACAATTTTTAGGCAGGGTTCTAATCAGAAGTTCAAATCTGTTCTGATTGTATCATTCAGTTAATGGAAGCCAGGGAAAAATGACTGTATCTTGGAGGAAAAAAAGACCAAAATGGCCAAAACAACCAAAGCCAGAAAAAAGCCAGCCTTTAAAACATCAAAGACTATTTTCTTTATTACATGGGGCAGCACACAACACGATGATAGAAACACTCTGCTTTTTTATTGCTTTGAGATGAGACAATGGCGTCAGAGAGCTCTTGAAATTTATATTGTAAGATTCAACACAAATAATAAGAAATCCACCCAAACATGCTCTTCCTCACATCTTTATTTATAAATGCCAATTGCAGGGTTTTCTGTAGAGAAAGCTCTACTGGAGTTCACTCCCAGAGCTGTTATGGCTTTGGTAAAAATAGGCACTTCTGACAGCACCATTTCACTCCTTTCTGTGCTCCTTTTCCCAAGTACATCTATTTTTGACATCCACCTTTGGCTGGTGGAGCCTATTGTGAAAGGTTTTAGAGTCTTCTGTTATCAAAGTTCCCCGTGTAATATGGCGACACTCAGCCAAGTAGAAATCTGTGTGCATTTATTCATGCTGGTAAGACCAAATTGCTCTGTTTTTCCTGTTTAAAAATCTCAGTTTGCATCAGGTCTTTATGTGTCATGGTTTAATCAGAGAGGAGCTGAGCACCACGCAGCCTCTGGCTCGCTCTTCCCCCTCCAGCAGGATCAGAGGAAGAGAACTGGAAGAGTAAAAGTGAGAAAAACCTCATGGGTTGAGATACCAGCTGTATAACCCTTGATACAAAATTAAAAAAAAAAAAAAAAAAAGGAGAAGAAAAACCCAAAGCAACCACAAACCAAATAAAGTTAAACAAAAATAAACAATGGAAACAAAATTAACAATAACAACAGTGGCTGTGACAATGGTGCTGAATGGGATAACTCAAGTCTCAAGTCTCCTTGTTGAAAGATGCTGAATTAGAAAACAAGCTTAGATTTTTTTTTTTTAATTTTCCTTCTTTCCTTGGTAACTTTTTGTTGTGTTTTATGAACCTTCTTTTAAAATGTTGGCAGACATCAGTCATGTAAAATGACAGATGGCGCAAACACTTTTATTAGAGGTGAGGGTTTGATTTTTCATTTTAAGGGTTGAGGGAGGGAGAGAGGTGGGAGAGGACATGCACACATCATCCCTAACAACAACAAGAGATTCTTGTCTCACAAGGGAGACCTCAGCCAGAGGCATTTTGCCCATTATTAGCAGACAGTGTGGGAGTTCCTATGTGCTGACATACATGAGCTGCTCCTGGAGGAGAAAAGTGTTGCAGGCACAGGGGTGACAAAGATTTCTCTCTGTGGATCAGCAACAAGCACTGTCATCCACCCACTCGACAGCAGATAGCTGTCTCCTCTTCAAATCAAGCCAAATCTGCAGTCCATCAAACATTTATACTGTAGCCACACGTTTTAAGCTTGAAAAACAACTTTATGTTCTCTGGACTGGCCTCCTAAATAAATGCAGGCTGTGAAGTTAGACACATACAGTGACTGGAGAGTTTACTCTTCCATTTCAGTTCACCACATATCCCCTACAGCTGATTTATCCATCAATAAATCAAATGTGCAGATTAGACAAATCACACTTGCTACTAACAGTTCCTGTAGCAAATATCTTAATCCCATTTCATGCTTTTTATGGAGTGCTATTAATTTCTTTTGCCTGACTCTTTTTACTTCTTGGGAATCGGAGACACACATTAAGAAAATATTTATTGAAGTTAAGTAGTCATTTTATTAAAAGTGGACATGGAAATATAGACACTGAAGGCAGCTTTTTGCTCTGCAAGCTCATGTTACCTCTGGGGAAAAATGGTAAACACAGTTAATAGCTTATTTAAATTCAGAGATAGCTATCATAGAGACAAAAAATGTGAAGCTCTGCAGTCAAAAAAAAAAAAAAAAAAAAAAGAAGCTATAGCTTCACAAAGGAAATATTTTTGAGCTCCAGGGCTCAGAATGACCATGAATTTAATGACTTTTGTTGAGGCAAAGATTGAGGAATTTATTTTTGGGATTCCATATCCCATGATCAAAGGAAAATTGCCTCCTGTCTAATATAATGTCCTCAAAAGTACATGCACCAGGACCTAATAGCAGTCACTGGAAATAAAATACAGGCAATCCAATTTTCTTTTTCTTTTTTTTTCTTTTTTTTTTTTTTTTTCCTTAGAAATACACTTTTAGTAGACCAGAGTTTTTCAGCCCAAAAGCTGGCATTGGGATTAGCTCATTTTCGGTACTGCTTTATCTCTTTCAAAACCAAAGTTTGACTACTCCTTTTCCTTTCTGCCCATACCTTAGAATACACTAAAGCATGTAATAATTATGAAATGTTTAATTTGGAAGGAGTAGGGGAAGGGGAACGGAAAGGGGAAGGCGCCATCACATGCCTGCAAATGTGATTGACTGAATAACATTTTTAGAAGCCCTTTTCACTCATTTTTATCTACGTTTGGTCCAGGAGGAAGAGGAAGAGGAAGAGGAAGGGGAAGGGGAAGGGGAAGGGGAAGGGGAAGGGGAAGGGGAAGGGGAAAGGAATCTTTGAGTTTGAGTTTCTAAAGCATTATTTATTTGTGGAGAGCCCTATACCAACGACCATTCTGATCTGAAAATATTTATGCAGCTCCTACAGTTTCTTTGTGTGTGCTGTAAAAGGTCATGGAAAACCCTTAATGAACTTTTCCATGGTGGGACAACAGGACTGGATTGTGATCCCTGTTCTGATTCTTTCACAGTAACCGCAATAAGGATTTAAACTGCCAGAGGGCAGGGCTGGATGGCATCTTGGCAATGGGGAATTGTTCCCTGGCAGGGTGGGCAGGCCCTGGCACAGGGTGCCCAGAGCAGCTGGGGCTGCCCCTGGATCCCTGGCAGTGCCCAAGGCCAGGCTGGACACTGGGGCAGGGGAAGGTGTCCCTGCCATGGCCAGGGTGGGGCTGGGTGGGATTTAAGGTCCCTTCCAGCCCAAACCATTCCCTGATTCTATGACTCTGTGAAAACGTTCCCTTCCATGTTCACCAAATTCCCATTTTCAAGCACTGAGATGGCTTCCAGAGACCACTTTGATGCACATTTTTATATTCAGCTAGGAATAATTGGCTACTCTTCTGATCTCTTTTCCCATGTCCCACAGAGTCTAATGAGGTAGATAATGAAATATTCCAGGTGCCCAAACTGTTCCTGCATCTTTCTGTTTCCTCAGGTGGTAAGAAATATTATGCCTGTGCCATAAGCTCCATGATTTTAACCATGTCTGATTGACACATAATCTCTGCATGTTACCAGCAAGAAGCATCACAATACATAAAATTTTCTTCAAAAAAGAAACACACACAGAAAATAAAAAAGGATAACAACATTACTTTTTGAACACCTACCACCCAGATGATTGACCTGAGGCAGGAAACATTCCTTGTTATTTGACAGACAGAGTTTCAGGTTAGGTTTTATTTCATTGAGGGTCTTGTCATAAGCATTTGTTTAAGGCTAAATCAAGATACATGACTGCATTTAGAGTGTCATCAAAGTAATTGGATGTTCACCCTTCATGTCTCTTGGACCCACAAAATTGGACATTCCCAGCAAATTCCAGCATGTTCTACAATCATAGGAAGACAAGTTTGTCAGACTTCTACAACTAGCTTTGTTCTAAAGAGTGAAATGAAAAATGAAAAAAAAAATAGAAAGGTGGAAAATTTAAGAGATGAAATTGCTTGGTACAACACTCTGCAAACCATAAATGAGTGAGAAAATTCACCACTAGAATTCTGCTTTGAAGTGAAAAGGAAGAGTCTTCTTTGCAGTTAGGACTGGCCTTTACAAGATTTTGATTTTGCTAAACTGCCTCAACTAAATTACCTGTGTCATGGTTTGACGCTGGCCCAATGCCAGTGCCCCCATGAAAACCCATTCTCCCCTGGTGTCTGCTGTGAGATGTGATCAGAGACAGAGCAAAGCAGGCCTCCACTTGTAAACAAGAAAAAACTTTATTATCACATAACTACAATAAAATTAACACACAGAGCAGAATGGAAAACCTTTTAAACATTTCTCCTCCCCCCACTCAATTTCCACAGAATGACACAAAACCTTAGATCTCTTCCCAGTCCATCACCCTTCAGATAATCAACTCAGTCCATCTCCACCCTTCCGACAATCACCTCTCATTTCATCGAGGAGAGAAGAGCCCTCCTTGTGCCACAGGCCAATCCCCCGTCACTCAGCACCACATGTCGTGACTTCTTCCTTCCATGTTCAGTGCTCTCACCACTGCACATGGACCAGAGCTGCTTTTAGGGTTTCCCCTTTCAAGGATGCCTTGCCCAGTTCCAGAAGAGAACGACAGTCTCTCACTGTTTTGGGACACCAGTCCCCCCCAATATTTCACCCCCTGGGGCCGAGGGGTCTCACCATCACTTCATCACCTGTCGTCTCCGCTCACATCACTCCTTTGGCACCAAGCCATCGCCTCCCCCTAAAATGCAGTCTCTGTATTACAGGAAAGGTTCTGTCCATGGCTATACAAGAAAAGTCCAGCCAAAAGCCACTCCATCATCCCCTCCACCTAGGATTTTTCCTCAACTTCTCTCAGTCGTTCTTCACTTGCACAGCTTTCATCACACTTCCATATTTCCTCTCATCCGTCTCTCTCCTCCTTCGACTCCCGGAGGATCAGCATTTGCCAGGTTTCCACCGTCCCACAGAAGGGTTAAAATCACAGTCTCTGCTCATCTCGAACTCCCACACCAGCTCCGCACTCTTCCCTTGTCGCCCCCCCCTTCTCTTCTCTTCCTCGGCCAGGCCAGTGCTTATCAAGTTTAAGATAGCACTGGCACCTCTCTCTTTCTCTCTCCCTCCTGAGAAAGGGGGGCTGCCCGCTGTCTCTCTGAGTTCTTCCATCCTTCCATCCCTGTGGGGAACTCACTCTTGTCCAAACCATCGCCTCCCGTCCTCTGCCCAAGGCTCCGGCCCACCTCCCTCGGCCGCGTGGCTTTTCCCTCCCCCGCCCAGCCCGAAGCCGGGCAGGGGAGGTCTGAACTCTTCCATCCACCGGAACCAAGAGAAAATTCCCGTGGGAGTTCCTCGCTTTTAACCCCTGTGTTCTCAGAGGCGTATCCATATCCTCAATGGTCAAACCAGGTGCCAATATCCACATCTGGGCACCTATTGGTTTGACCACTACCACCTCCCAAAAACTCATTTCCTCTCAAACCACGACAACCTTTTACTCTGAACTTTATCTCACACTCCATAAATTTGTTCCTTGGCTGGGGACTCATGTTCCTCAGGACTTCTTGTGATTTTACAAGATCTGGGTTAGCTGATTCCCTCTGTTTTTAGAACACCTGCCCCATCCGTAATAAAACACAGAGTGTTATTTCTCTTTGGAACAGATGGCACCACTGCTGCTGTTTAATATTTTAGCTAAGTGTTTAATATTTAGAAACTTTGTGCCAGTGATAAATGCCCACTAGGAAAAAAAAAAAAAAATCAATGCCATAAAGAACAGGGAATTTTCCTCACCCAGCTTCAGATTTTATCAATTCTTAGTAGGAAGCAGTCCCACGGTTTGGATAGCTGGGAGCATGAAGGCAACTTTAATCTATGCCAACTGCTAATAGCCCCAGGCTTACAGGGCCATGGGGAGCTAGACAGGCACATTTTTATTTGTCTGCCCTTCCACAGAAAAATAAATTATTTTTTAATTTACTGCTCCCATTTTCCAATTAATTTGGCCATATCAACATTCCAGTGCCCAGCAAAATGTATTTGAATTGGCAGAGCTGTGCAAAAGCTGTGCTTGCAGTACTGCAAATTCAAATTCCTCCCATTAGCTACTCAATTAAGCAGAAGGAAGTTTGAATTACCAGCCTCTGACTTTATTTATTTATTTTTACAGACGACTAGTAGTTAACCATGTTTAAAGTCACATGAATAATAAGGGAATATACACTGGATAAGGCCACAAAAGAGATGAGGTAAAAAAAAGAAGTAAGGAAAATGAGAAGAAAAGAAAACACATTGCCATTGGAAAAGAATTTCTTACTTAACCATGATCTGATTCAGTGAGTTATTAGACTTCCACTTAAAAAAAAAAGAAATATCTGATAATTAAGTGGCTTTTAAACCAAATTGATTATTAGTTTGGGAAACACAGGCAACCCTTTCATTGAAAGGCTGCTTCCAAGTTGTGTAGTTTTAAATAGATATCTCTCTCTCCAGTAACCCAACTCACTGGAGCCAGCTACACAAATAAAATGTTTTGTGTGAATATAGGACAGCAGCTACAGCTTGCTCTGTAAAAAAAAGAATTTATGTAAGCTGCTTAGGAATGCTCTGAGGAAGCAGAGTCTGCTTTCTGTTATCTTGAGAACAGCATTGGCTGCCTGAACTCTGGGAAAGCAATCCTTCCCTAAACTGTAATACTTCTATTTTTTTTTTCAAAATACACTTGCTACACACACTGATTTAAAACTTCAATTCCATTATTAGTGTAATTAAACAATACAAATTCTTTTCAAGGTGGGCGAGCTCGTAATGATCACAACTGGAGAGCATATCCATTTGTAGCAAAATGTTTAATTAAATCAAAGCTAAGCAAACCAAAGGGAAAAAAAATGGAACAGTACACAAGATCAATGTTGCATGTTAAATTCTGCCTAAAATTCATGTAGAAAGGCAACAAGTCTTTTTCTGAAACCTGCTGAAATTTGATGGGTTTTGGATAAATGTCTGTAAGTAATTAAATAGTTTTAAATACTGAAAGATACATAAAAACCTTTATTGTCTCTGCTCCAAAAGACTGAGTTTATGAGTAAAATGTTCAAAACAGTTTTGGTGTCTGAGCTTTTTTTGACAAATGTTTCTCAGGCTGTTGAATCATGAGTCCATTTCTAAAATCACAGCACTTGAACAAGCAAAGTCCCTTTCTTTAGGAAGAAATAAAAATCTAAAAGTAAGTTTTTGACTTCGTTGTTCATTTAGGATTAAAAAGATGAGACGTCACAGAATTCAGTATTAACCAAGAAAAAAAATAATAGCTTTGCAAATGAAGATTCTTTATTCGTAAATTTAAAATGTTTTGGTCTTCCTTCCTTCCTTCCTTCCTTCCTTCCTTCCTTCCTTCCTTCCTTCCTTCCTTCCTTCCTTCCTTCCTTCCTTCCTTCCTTCCTTCCTTCCTTCCTTCCTTCCTTCCTTCCTTCCTTCCTTCCTTCCTTCCTTCCTTCCTTCCTTCCTTCCTTCCTTCCTTCCTTCCTTCCTTCCGCCACTTCCTTCCGCCACTTCCTTCCGCCACTTCCTTCCGCCACTTCCTTCCTTCCGCCACTTCCTTCCTTCCTTCCTTCCGCCACTTCCTTCCGCCACTTCCTTCCTTCCTTCCTTCCGCCACTTCCTTCCTTCCTTCCTTCCGCCACTTCCTTCCTTCCTTCCTTCCTTCCGACACTTCTGCCACTTCCGCCACTTCCTTCCTTCCTCATTTTGTGAAGCAATATTTACATATTATATCAATATTTACTTGAATCTATACATACAAGTTTTTTCCAGATTTATGTATATTTCCTCTGTCCATATGTGGATTCTTTAATCCTAGGAGAGATGCAGTTGCAGCTAGAAATATTGAAACAATTTTCAGAAACATAGTTTCGATTAGAATTTGATTACAGTAATAATGCTCTCATTAAAAATTCTGATGTCACATAGAGAGTTCTAAGTAAAAAGGACTATTTATTATACCAGAAGAAGTTTTTCTTCAGGTTAATCTGTTATTTCTATTGTTCATGTATCTATTTTTAAAAGAAAAAAAAACTTTTTTAGAAATTAAAGTAGGAAATGGGAACTTCATATAATAGGCTTATATTACTTAACACACAGCTCTGTCCTAAAAATATCCAAATAGCCTAAAGGAAACTGGAGGGATTCAAGGAGTTGAAAAGAAGGCTATAATTAGACACTACAATTTTCTAACTCTGAAATTGTAGCAAGATGGACTACACAGAGCAAATTTGTCTTTTAAGAAACTCCTTATCTTATACGCCCAATTATTTAATCATTCATGGTATTAAAAACTGCTGTGGTCCAAATTTTCAGAAACAGTTTAATTTCTTTATTTATTAGTTTGGTCTTAATTTGCCCAAAGGACCTGTCCATGAGAAAACATTTCCCTCTTGTAAGTTTGGTTTTTTTCATATGTTTTAACTAATTAGATTAATCTTATACTCAGATTTTTACACCAGCTTAGCATTTGTTAGTGGATGCCTTGAGAAACCAGGAGAGCTTCAGACTGACTTTGAGATACCAAGATTTCTCTGTAGGATCCAGACCAAACATGACAATTTGAAAATATTCCAATTATACCAACCTTGTAAAGGAAATACTAAAGAGAATTTGTTTAATTTTTTTTTTATCATGACTACCAGAAGTGAATAAATAATGTTTCAAAAATAACTTTATTTTTTTCTTTCTCTCATAGATTCATCTCAACTTAAAAAAACCCCTCCAACTATTGGCTCATTCTGCTTTCTTCTGCTTGGCCAGAGGCAATATGCGTCACCCACATGGATGGAAATATTTCATAGAAGACTGACAACAGAGTGCAGGAAATAGAAATTTGTTTTTATCACTCTGTATAATTATATGATATTGTATAAATATATATAAGATTATATAAAATAATATAATTAATTGGCTTCACAGTTTGAGCTTCAAGGGAAACCTCAAGGACTGACATTCTCTGTTAATGGGACTGGAGTAAATTTTTGTCTGGTTCTGCATCAAAATTAATGACAGTTTATGACACTTTCACCCTTTGGCAGTGCATGTGTGTTTATGCAAACACATATTAAGTAAGCATATGTAGACTAAAGGAGCATAGGCTAATAATAAATACTTTTTTTCCTTTAAGTCTTTTTTAAATGCAAGAAAAAAAAAATCCAGCTGAGCACACAGTATTTGGTGTAACTCTCATTGTTCCTTCACCTTTGCCTTAAAATAAACATCTAATGTAATTTGATTTGTTTTTATAAAGGGTCATAAAGTGTCTTCTGGTGTTGTGTGTCAGGTTATCATTACTAGATATAATATATTTAATATTACATTATATATATTACAAAACATGTTAATGCTTTAAATTTATTTTATTTTATTTTTAATTATGCAATATATCTTAATTAATAGGCTCACATTTTCACTAAAGCCTTATTGGAATAAGTGGAATATTTTAGTATCCCTCTCCCATCTCTGATGTTGTAGAGAAGGGAAGACACCAAAGATTGGACACATTAATACAGGTTTCTGATTTACAGCTTAACCTATGGGAAGGGAAGGATCCTCATCTCCCATAGATTAAAGATAATTTTATAATCTCGTTATAAAACAAGAGCTTGTTTTCACTTTTATGTTTAACAAACTTGTACAAGGAGGTCTGGCAATAAAGTGTCACAGGTTTGGTAGCGTCTGAGCTGTCTAAGTGCAGGGGATTTGCCGGGATTGATCACAGAACTGTGTACACTGAAAAGGACACAGGAGGTTGTGTTATTCAAAGCAGGGATTAACTTCAGATGTGGATTAGCATCCTCAGGGTCCTCACTGGTCAAGTAGTAAAAAAAAAGGAAATTATTCCAGGGCAGAGATTTTGCCAACTCTCTGGGAGCAGTTCCAGTACTTAATTATCCTGACCTTGAAAAGGCTACTTCTTAATACACAGATCCAGTGGAAATCTCACTTCGTGCCACCTGTATGCCTCTCATCTCTCAGCTGTGCTGCTCTGAACCTCATTTTGTCTTCCGCATTGAGTTCTTGCCTTTATGGCAAGAAAACTGAATTTAAATCACCCTTAAACTTTTCTTCTCGAGGCTAAACCAGCTGAGCTCCCATGGCCTTTTTTCAGAATAAACATTTCTGTGCTGGTGTCCTGCTTGATGATTTCCAACACGCTCAGACTCTTAATGTTTTCAAAACAAAGTCAGCACAGCAGGGCAAAAAAAATCATGACTTCGTCACCACCAGATACTGAAGTAACAGCTGCTCTGCTGAAGTCAACATCTCAGAGTGATGTCAAATCTCTACCTGTGCTTTTCCACTCCACATAAACATGATTATTTCAAGTAGCACACTGCTTCAGATTTCCTGTGTAATATATCATGCTAGAAAGGTGAGGCAGGTTAACCCAGTTATAATGCAATTTTTAACGTGATTGATCAAAACTGATTTTCTCTGTGACTTACTTGCCTGTGTAGGAAAGGGTCTAAGAGATGGTTTTCAAATCCTTTGAACAACAACAATGAAAAAATTTGCCTTTTTCTTTGTGTGTGCCATTGTGGGACCCCACCTGCAGAGCTGCCCCAGCCCTGGGCAGCCCAGGAAGGAGCTGGAGCTGCTGCAGCCAGGCCAGAGGAGGCTCCGGGATGGGCGCAGGGATGGAGCAGCTCTGCTGGCAGCAAAGGCTGGCACAGCTGGCATTGCTCACCTGGGCAGCAGGAGCTTTGGGCTGAGCTCAGCGTGGCCTTGCGGGGCCTGGAGGGGCTGCGGGAAAGATGGACACAGACAATTGCCAAGGGCTGCAGGGACAGCAGCCAGGGAATGGCTGCCAGTGCCAGAGGGCAGGGCTGGATGGCATCTTGGCAATGGGGAATTGTTCCCTGGCAGGGTGGGCAGGCCCTGGCACAGGGTGCCCAGAGCAGCTGGGGCTGCCCCTGGATCCCTGGCAGTGCCCGAGGCCAGGCTGGACACTGGGGCTGGGAGCAGCCTGGGACAGCGGAAGGTGTTCCTGCCATGGCAGGGGGTGACATTGGATAAGATTCAACATCTCTTCCAAATCAAATCATTTCATGATTCTCTGATTCTGTGATCAAAACCACACAGCCATGAAGCAAATGAAACTTTTAACTCTCAAATAGTGAAATAGGAGTCTGGGCATTGATTTACTACCCAACACAGAGCATGATGCACAATAAGTGCGATGAGTTTTGGCACCTCTGTCACAGGAATCTGTAGGATGCATTTCAACTGTGAAAACACAGGTCACATGATCTGCCCTTGCTTCTTTTTTCTTCTTTAGATGGCAGATTTCAGGCACATACTACTAGCAAAAATTGCTGTTTCTTTGCAATTCTTTGACTATAAAGCGAAAAAAAAGCTCATTCGCATTTTGTCTTGAAATAGGTTGTTGAGGCCATCAAGGCTCCATAAATCATCCCAATCCAAAATTTTTGGTATCAGCACTGATTGTCTCAAGGTCTGATGTTTCTTCTTGGATTACTCACAAAAGGAGTGAAATCTAAATCATAGGTCCTTATTAAAATGAGACTGTTTTATTTTGGATACCTATTTAGTGAGGAGAATTTTTAACACTGCATTATAGCCTATAAAAACTCCTTCTGAACAATAAAGAAACATTAAATGTTCACTTAAAATAAGCTATTGCTGGAACACTGATATTGAGACATTTACTTTCTACAAACAGAATAAGGCACCAACAAGTAATATATTTATGTGAAATTTAAAAATTAAAGACCAGGACAGGAGAAATGTGCTAATAACAATGGGATAAACTCAGAGGCATCACACTGCTTGCCTCAAAAAGCATTTTTGAGAATAAAATTCAGAGTAATTTGGGCTGAAAAAGGACATTTGAGAGCACAAATGAAAAAAATGCACATAAAAAACAATACAGTATTGAATTATTAACCATTAAACTATGCTACAACTTAGCAACTCTCAAGTTTAAAATGTCAAAACTGTCAACATCAAATACAAATGAACAGCATTTGGTAGTTTTATAAGCTGGTTAAAAATTAAATTAAACCAAAAGTATATGGAAAAAAATGCCTATTATTTCCTTTTGCCTGGGAAATGAGAAAGGTGACTAAAATTTCTAGGGGCATATGCTCTATCTCTGACTTTGCAAAGTGATCAACTCCAACTTATTACAACAGAGATGGATATGCTAAGACTGAAATATTCTGGAAAATAACAGCCCTGGAAATTTGATCTTGAGGTAAGAGATTTGGCCTATCTAATAGACTAAAACTACAGGAAATATAAATCAGTCCATGGTTTTGTTTTAATTTTGAGAAAATTGGCAATTTTAGTGTTGTTGAAGTACATCCACAGGGGACATCCCTTTTCCCAAGGGAATTAGCTTGCTTCCTCATGATATTTTTTTCCCTAAGTTTTCATTTAATTGAATAAAAATCAAAACAGTTGTTCATGAAATGGTTTGAGAATTGATTTGGTAGTGACTGATGATGCCAGGGGAGTGACATCAAGTGTCTCTGAGCAAAAGCAGGTCTAAACATTTCTACAGAATTGTGTTCATGGTCCAACACCAATACAACGAAAATCAAACCAAAACAAACCAAACCAGAACACCCCCCCAGAAAAACACCCTAACAAACTCCCCCCCAAAACCAAACCAAAAAAACAACAAAAACCTCAAACAAAACCAAACAAAAACTTCCAAAAAAAAAAAAAAAAACCAAAAAGGCAGAAACTCATGAAAACAAAACCAAAACAAAAAACACCACAAAACATACTGACAAGAAACCAACTATCCAACAACCAACCAACAAACAAAAAAAAACCCCACCAAAATTCCACAACCAAACAAAACCCCAAACTCAATTCTACAGCCCCCAAAAACGAGACTGAAGTAAACCAGGGGAAAAAACCCTAAACTCCCCCAAAAACCAACAAAAACTCCCCAAACCCAACCAACAAACAACCCCAAAATAAACCCCCTTAAACACCCCCAGAATCGACAAAGATGGAACCGAAACAGAAAAAACCCAACCCAACCAACAATCAATCAAGCAAACAAGCAAAAAAAAAAACCCATTTAAAAATCCCACAACCAAAACATCCCAAACCCAAACCAGCACCTTCCTGAAAAACCAAATCAAACCAAATCAAACAAAATCAAACCAAATCAAACAAAATCAAACTAAATCCCACCTCCCAACCAACACCAATACAAAAGAAGAAGGTTTGCGTGGCAAATTTAGACGACCAGAATTTTTTTCCCTCCAGTGTGACAGATCATTTGGAGGGGCCAGAACAGAAGGGTTGATTTTTCTGCTTCTTTTGGAAGGTGACCATTTCTTACAGGATGGTGTTAGGGCATTGAAAGAGAACAGAAACTTCAGATTTATCCTGTGCAGAGCACAAAGTTGTCACAAAAAAACCACAACAAAAGCAAATTATATACTTACATTATAAAGACAGATTGTTCCTAACCCCTGAATGTATAAAAAGATTTTTAGAATTAATGTCTAAAAAGAGAATATTTTATAAATACTAGGAAATTGCATAGCTACCTCACAATGCTGAAATTACCTTATTATCTGTTAGCCTAACGCCTTATTTTTAATTTTTCTTCTGTAACATAAAATATTATCAGCAATAGAGCTCCCTATAAAACACACCTCTACACAAATTTGTTTTTCAGTGCTATATTGGTACCTCCTGCTTTCTGTCCTTGGAATATATTCAGATTTTTAAAACCACGTTCCTTATCTAAGGCAGATATTTTAGGCCCAACAAATGGAAATGAAATAGTGACCCATTACACACGATAAGCTGCACATTCTGGCCTCAGGTACTATAAACTCTTAAATTTTCTAGGGGACTAAAGTAATTGCTAACAGCCATGACCTCCATCACTACAAAGTTCATAAAAACACTGGAATCCCACTTGCAATTTTTTCTGACCATTATTGGAGCCATCAAAACCACTCAAAGACAACAAACAAAAAATCTGATAGGAGGAGGATGTTTTGTAAATAGCTCTTTTGCCTGGGGATGTTATTATTTTATAAAGCAATTTCAAATGAAATATAACTGTTTGCAATATCTAATTATTTCTTAGGTAGTCCTGCAGAAGTGCCTCTTCAAAGGGTTTCAGAATTAACCTCTCTGACTGATTTATGCCCCATCTGAGACAATATATGCAATTCAGTTTCCACTAAAAAGGAAAAATGGTTGCATTCAACTAAAACTGCCTGACAAAAACTATTTCATATATTCAGTTTTATCTCAAAATTTTCCATATTCTTCCAGGGACCACCTTGGGAAAAAACAAACTGTGGGAACTGGGTTTGATTTGAAAAGCAAAGTGAACTTTAATAAGCCTGTTGTTGGAATGGGACAGACAGGAAAGGAGTCATTCTTCTATGTCTTAATACATTACTGTTTCAAATTTTGGGGGAAAATGTGGCTACTTAGTTATGAAAAGATTAATGCTGAATGTGGTCTAGAGAAGACAAAAGCTCAAACTACACATAAAAGTCTACAGTGTGGGTTATTCTAATTTGTATTGCATTTAAAATTTGGCACCATAGGTTTCTTAAAGGCCAATACTACATTTAGTCAGAAAGTTTTTAATATTCTAAAGGTGCAATTGTAAAGAAAGGTGGATCCATAACTTCAATGATGTTTTCTAAATCTCTTTTAGACTTGCTACTTCTGATTTTTAGAAGTTCTCTGAATACAGATCCAAACCCAGAGAAAGAAAAATATTACTTCAGCAGGGAAACAGAAGTTCAACAATGAGAGGTACAATGCTTCAGGAGTTTTATCTGTTTGACAGCATACCTAACTTGTGAATGTATTTCAGCAAAAGGATATTTTTAGAAAAAAATTATTGCAAAAGTAATCACAAACTAATATTTGAGTGAATAGAGTTTGAAAGTACTTTGATGGATACCATTCTGAATTTCATTTTAATCAGCATTGTCATTGACCAATAAAGATATTTCTATTAAGAAACCTAAAGATTTTGATACTCATCATCATCATCATCATCTCCAGAGGTTTTAATTTGAAATTTCCTTTCTCTGTTATTTTAAAGATTAAACTTACTCCATGGAATATGAACAGGAGTCTAGGAAATAAACCTTTTTTTTTCTTTTTTTGGCTGTATATAATTTACCTTATTAATATTTCAGTTCATGTAATTACCTTTTCCAGCTATTCTCAGGCATTTACCTAAAAAGAGTGCAGGAATTTCTTTAGGAATTTGGATTAATACTGAAGCTGTAAGAATGAACCATCATATAGGTGAGAAAGAAAATTCAGTCTACATTGTCTCCTGTCCCCATAACAACAAGATAATTCTTATCATTTAATTTAGTTTCTGCTCAGGTTGAATGTTATACATTTTATTCGAATAAAAAATGAAAAAGCTAAACATACTTATTCTGAAAAAAATATGTAGTACAAATGATAAATCATCTCTTTCTGCAATAGCAGAAAAAATTTAATTGAAAATAAAAAAAATACTTTCATTAAAAAGACCATCTCTATCATAGATTCTGTGGCTATTCCAAAAGTTTTTATTTTTCAGCTAAAACATCAATAAAATCTGAGTAGATAACTTAAATACACCAATTCAACATCTTCCTGATTTTTCCCTTTCATCCAATATAAACTCTAGAGTCAAAGTTAACATAAAATGAAACCTCAAAGAGTTTTAATAAAGTTATTCTCATCCATTCAGATATTAATAATTTCAATTTTCTTATGCTTAAGAAACGTGTTATGCAAAAATACATTTTTAAAACGAAAATAAAGAAGAATACTACAGACAGAGGGGAGCAAAAAGGGCAAACAGAGAAATAATTAGAAACAAGGAACCTACAACATATTTTATTTTCAAAACAAATAGAAACCACAGGCAGAAGGCTGTATTTGATTAAATTTCTATAGAGAACAAGACATTTTATTATGCTGTGCATTGTACGAGTCGTTTCAATGAGAAAATGCAATTTAGTTTTACTACCAATGGCCTGTACAGTCTCCTAACGAATGGTCATGATGAAAATAATACATATTGTTTATCATAGTGAGTTTGCAAGCCATGAAAGAAATTTCCAGCAGTGGTCATCATTGCTCAGCCACAAGAAAACACGGCTGGAAATTAAAAGAGCTGCAGTAAAGATGAGGAGAACAAGGAGTTTCTGGATTTTGTTATTCACATTTAAGGAAAAGTGATGCAATAGCTACTTCATTTGTGTGCTGAAAAATATTTGGAAGACAGTTTTGGATTTAAGACGCCTCACTTTTACAATGAAATAGTCCAGCTTCTCAAAACTGTTATATTGGCCATCTTATAATTCTGAGTTATTTACATGAGACTGAAGAAAATGAATTATGAAAAAGGAAAACCTAAAAAAGCCCGCAAACAAACAAAGCTCCTGAATTTGAGAGGAAAACAGATGTTGCTTTCATTTAAATGACATTTTGACCAAAACAATTACTACCTTGGCAAGGGAGGGAGGTCTTTAATACATAACAGTGTGGGCATTTTCAGCATCTGGATCCACTGCACCACATCTGCTGAACAGATGCAGCAATGGCATAATTCTGAAATTCAGCAATAGTTAATCTTCAGGTGCCTTCTCCCATTCATTCCACGTTCCCTTGGGAATGTGAATGCTATTTATTGGCATGGTGCGTATTTAAGGAGTGTTATGAATTTTATTTTTCTGCCATTCTTAATTCACTTTCCCTGCATCCAGAAAAGAAACCTTTCTGAGTTCCATCTCTGCCAAAGATATGCTGGGTTTGGAAACAAAATAGAATGACATGGGGTCAAGCACAAAGTGAGTGCAGAACAGCAAATCCCAGCAGTTAAGGAAGCTGGGACACCTGCCTCTGGGTGGAACTGGGCAGAAACTTCAGGTTTCTGCATCCACACAGCCAAGATGAGTCTGGAATAAGTCTTCTTACATTCCTAGGCAGCCTATCTGTCCCAATTGTTTTAGAAAAATCTGTCTTCAGGAAAAAAATATCAACAAGAATTTCAGGGAAGCTTATGTGAGAGTAAGTCCTGTGAGGAGCAGCTGAGGGAGTTGTGAAGGGGCTCAGCCTGGAGCAAAGGAGGCTCAGGGGGGACCTTGTGGCTCTGCACAGCTCCTGCCAGGAGGGGACAGCCGGGGGGTCGGGCTGTGCTGCCAGGAACAGGGACAGGAGCAGAGGGAACGGCCTCAGGCTGGGCCAGGGCAGGCTCAGGGTGGGCACAGCAGGAATTTCCCCATGGAAAGGGGGCTCAGGAACTGCCCAGGGGGGTTTGGAGTGCCCAGCCCTGCAGGTGTCACCTGGAGGTGGCACTCAGAGCTCTGGGCTGGGGACAAGGTGGGCACGGGATGGTCTTGGAAGCTTTTTCCAGCCCTAAGGGTTCCATGATTTTATGATTCTGTGGTTAGGAAAACACTGATGGTCGAGCACTGAGGATTAAAGAAGGAAAGGTGATGAGGATGGTGGAAATTATAACTTCCTACCAGCTTTCCAATTTCTTCCAGTTGAACCTGGTCCTTTGCACCTGGATACCCCACTGTGGCAATGTTTCTTTGGGCTAATAATGATTAAGAACATGATATTAAAAGAAATGCAGTCAGACTTGGAGATCATGCACAGAATGAATGGCAGCAGCTGTCCAGGATCCTCCTGCTAAGCAGCCAATATCCCTCACAAAATAATTCTGCTCACACAATAACTTTGCTCACAGATACATTGCCATTACCTGTGGCTGCTTTATAAAACATCGTGGTAACATCTTTGACAGAGGAACTTGCTCTGTCACCTCTGTGGACTCTGACCTAAAATGTCATTCTAAATCCAAACAGTTAATTGAAAAGTATTTTCATTTTTCAGTAGAAAAGTTGTCATAACAGATCATGCACAGCATGATTTCAGATAATTCACTTTTTTTATTTCATTCTTTAGTGCCTGCTGTAAGCAAGAATTTAATACACCCATGAGAGATATGAGAGATATGAGAGATATGCCTAATTTTTTTTTAATTCTTTCATTTTCTGTGTCTTTGTGTGTTTGTTCGTTGGAGTGGCAGAAGGAGCCAGAAAGATTTACAGATTTTATTTTCTGATAAGTCTCAGAAATTAAAAGGTCAGAATTTTCATCCACCTGGAACCTAAAAAGCAATAAAATGTACAGATAACTCTCTCTTAAAATTAATACAATTCATTATTATTTTCATGAGCACCTCTTAGTATTACATTATTTTTTAAATTCCTTTTCCTCCCACCATCACTACATTCAGAAATTTTAGCCCCACTATGTTCAATATTTTTAATTTTAGCATACTCTCAGATCAGGAAGGTAAACAGAATTTGTTACCTACCTTTTACACCTTTCTCATCCCTTTTGATTCCATTCAGTAAGGTTAGTTTTGAAACACCATATCTTAAGTTTGCCCTAGGAAAATTCCAAGGAAAAAGAGAGGAAGATGAAATTTTTCACTATGTGAGGATGGTAAAGAGCAGACAGAACAAAAAAAATCCCCCAAAACAGGAAAAAAACCCAACCCAACCCAATGAAAACAACTTAACTCATCCCCTCCCTACCCAAAACCTTATAAAATTAAAGGATTTCCATAAAATAAGTGAAACAAATTCATTTAATGTGCAAGCTCTATCAAAAAAATATAGTAATTACAGCAGAATGCTATAGGGTTTCATCCAGTTGAACTCTTTCTATCAGCAATATAGAAAGATGAAAGAGTGAGATAAAATTCCAATTTCCCATGAAAGCTTTCTCCAAAAAAACTATGGCATTATGGCTATTAAAGCAGGAAATAAATACCAAGACAAATTAGCATGCAAGTCTGCCTACAGCTGTACAACTCAACTTCTTGGTGGAAAATTTAAATCAGGTTTAGACAAGCAATCCATGTTTATTTGTGCAAATAAACACAGAACTGTTCAGAAAGCAATACAGGAAATGAAAACACAATGAAACTAAGAACAACTAAAATAATTGAATGTAACTTATTGGGGGGGTGGGAACCCAAAAAACAATGAAAACGAAAACTAAAGTAAGCAAAACTGAGAAAAGATGATTTTGGAAATTACAAGGAAATAACAAATAGTTAAGTATTTTTGACATTTACAGAAATTTAAGTATTTGTTGCTCCAACACTGTCTTATTTATTTGCAATTCATGTAGGGGACATCTACACTGCAAATTACTTATGGCTGATTTTACTATGTTGTGCAATCTATTCCACAACATTTGTTGCAATGGAAGCTTGTGGATATTACTGCAAGGCTGATCAGATGTATTTCACATCACAATTGCACTAACAATGTTTAAAAATAAACTTCAATAATGTAAACTTGAATCACGGAATATCCAGATTTGGGAGGGACTCATAAGAACCATCGAGTCCAACTCCTGTCCCTGCACAGGACAAAACATAAAAAAGGACTAAATTTATCTCCCAGAATTTGCACTCACTTCACATCCCCATTTTTTTAAATGCAAAAATACATTATTATGAAAGTTATTTTTGCTCCCCATTATGCATTTTTTTTCTGCTGACCAGTATTGTACATATATCTTTTTTATTAGATAGACAATTTATACATTGCATGCAGCACATAAAATTGATCAATTGGTTTTTCAGTAAGTTGCAGACCTGGCCTTGAATTAACCAATAAGTAGTATGAAATAGTATTCTGCTTCTCAGCCTGGATTAAATGCCAGCTGCTTTGATCAAACATGTAAAAAAAAATCTATTACTTCCTAATGAACATAATGTTCTACAATCAACTTGATTGGTGTTATGCAGGGAATTACAATTTTACTCATTGTTGTTGGGAATGATATATTCCACTGCAGCATCAACCAGGCCACAGAGATAAGAGGCTTTAAGAGTTTAATTAGAAAGGTTTTTAGTCTTAAAGATATGCAAAGAAGATTAATACTAGTGGGCTTGAAAGCTACATGGGATCTCTGATGACAACTCCAGCTTTGAGGCAAATACTTGTTTTCTAATTAAAACCCATAGTACTAAGAATGCTTTGAAGAGATCTATGCAGACATCCTTATTCTCCAGCTGCAGTGACAACCAAAATATTGACACTAATCTAGATCTCTGCTCCCAGAGGTGCTGAGGGTAACAACTGGGATTTGCAGCTTTTGCCCATGGAAGTTTCCCCCAGAGGAGCTGGAGGTGTCTGTCAGTCACAGCCATCACCATCATCCTTCCGTGGTCATTACACACATGAGCTGCCACTAAGAGAAAAACACATGCATCAGAGGATTCTGACAAAAAATTCTTGACAAAAAATTCTGCCATTTCCTCTGCTTGCATTGAAGATGGCAGATGGAAATGATCTTACTCTGTGATGGCAGCCATTGTGAAACTGTGGAAACATGTTTCAACAGCAATTAATAAAATAATTTTGTCACTTATGAGCTTTAAAAAAACCCCAAACAAACAGATAAACAATGACACAAAGATTTTGTGAACTACAAAATAGGACAACAGGACCAACAATTATGCACACACACCAAAAAAAAAAAAAAAAAAGCAAGTACTGAAGAGTGAATAAAAGCTTTCTGAGACAGAAGTAGTGAGATAAATCCAAGCATAAGGGGGAGAGAATAAGAGTGACCCAGTCTAACACCTCTGAAGATTAGTTTTCTAAATGAATTCTGTACTTCTGTGTGAGAGAACAGAGCGATACAGCTTCACATTCTAATTTTGGAGCCTTCTCATACGGAGAGTGGTTGTGGCAGATACACCTTGTTCATACTAGACATTAATAGAAACCTTTAACAGATGTCTCCCTGGCACTGTGAGCACTGCAAGTGCTGGAATAGCCTTGGAAAATAAACACTCATAATTAGATGTCAAACAAGGAGTCTCATTTGAATAAACAAAACTTTTTTTTATGCCACCGAGAGCTCAAAATATTGTATTGTGGTATGTACAGAATGTGCACCAAAAATGCCTGCTCTGAAAGGAACCAGGATGATAAAGATTTTCATTATGAAAATTATGGTTATGCTTTCCCTATGAAAACTGTTAAGTTTGTTTCTGGAAAGTCTAGACAGCCGTGGAAGAAGCAACAGCTCACAAGGAACATATGTCTTTTTTACCTAGGGCAGCTGATATCAGCATGGTTTAAAAAATAACACTCCCAAACAAGACCTGTTTCTGTGGGAGAAAAAGAAAAGCATCAAAACCTAA
This sequence comes from Motacilla alba alba, assembly GCF_015832195.1. Classification (NCBI taxonomy): domain Eukaryota; kingdom Metazoa; phylum Chordata; class Aves; order Passeriformes; family Motacillidae; genus Motacilla; species Motacilla alba. The sequence goes on along the minus strand of NC_052046.1, from coordinate 73,042,246 downwards.
AGAACTTAATCCTAGGTAAAGACAGAAGAATTAAATTTTCTTTTAAAATCAATGAGCCCATGATATTCATTCATGTGGAGATTTATGTGTTTGAAGGCAGAGAATTCAGTTACAAGGCAGAGGAGAAAGCAGCATAACCCATCAAAATGACTTAAAAATGAGCTTAAAGTAATAGCAAAGCAGGATGTGAGAAGGCTTTTAGCTAGAACTGGTGCCACAGGGATACCCACCCATGGGATTACACTGAGTCCAAATGGAAAAATAATCTGCCTGGCAGAAATTGACCATTTATGCCTATTATCTCTGATGAGAGAACTAGATACACGCAAACATTCATCTTCTTATTCTGACGCCTTTAAATCCAAATTTCTGATTTTACCCTGCAGGGAAGGAGAAGCTTCACCCAGCAAGGGCATGAGGTTTATTTAAAATCTGCCAAATAGTACTAGCATTTGTAGCGATGTTTTGCCAAAGCACCAACTAAGCATCAAATGGAGGAGAAATATTGATTTGCACAAGACTGGGCCTGGGTCTTACAGTGATTTCAGGGAAGGAGTGGCACCTTAGGGGAGCTGGAGCACAGGGCTGGTCCACAAGCAGTATTTGAGCAGCTGTAATTGATGCTGAACTTCTGCTAATTCTCCCCCATCCAAGTGTCTGTCACTCCTTTTACAACCATCACTTCCTTTACAAACCAGAGGCACATAATTATTCTTACTGGTTAAAGCACTGGACTATCGGTATGAATTAATAAATTTATGGAGGAGTGCCTTAGCAAATGATGCTCACTTACCTCATAATGTCACTTTATGGATATTATGATGGGAAAGATGTGGTGAAAATGAAAGCAATGTTATCACTAAGCTTCAGAATAACCGGCAGGGTGCCCTGGTCAGGGCACAGGAAGGTGTCCAGCTGGGGCTGGCATGGCTCCAGACAGGGACACTCCAGGCCCTCCCTGGGCAGCTGTTGCAGGGCTCTGCCCCTCCATGGACACAAGCTCTCCCTCCTGCCGGCCTGCCACTCGCTGCCCTTTATTTGCCGGCCGCCGCTGCTGCCGCTGGCCCCGGCAGCACCGAGCAGAGCCCGGCCCGTGCTCCGGCAGCCCCTGGAGATGTTGGCACGGACGGATGGGATCCCCTCTCGGCGTTCCCTTCTGCAGCCTGCCCGGGCCCAGCTCCCGCAGGCTCTGCCCGGCCCGGAGCTGCTGCAGAGCCCAAATGCTCCGTGTGCCTCCCCTGGAGCCTCTGCAGCAGCTGCTGGTGTCTGCTGTGCTGAGGAGCCCGGGGCTGGAGGCAGCCCTGCAGAGGAGCCTGGCCTGGGCAGGGCACAGCGGCAGCATCCCCTCCCTCACCTGCTCCCACTCTCTTCCTGATGCCCTTCAGGATACCAGGATATATATGTATATATGTAAAAGAGAGAGTTTACGTAGAGATAGAGATGAGATAGAGATAGGTGTAGATAGATATTCGTATATATCGGCTTGCACACAGTAGGCCGCTAAATCTCAGGCCCGTCCTAACTCTGGGGTCATTTTGAAGCCTAATTATCTTTCATCGACTTGTAATTAATTATACCACGTGCAAAACAGATTCCAAGTCTCTTCCTCATTAATAATGAGCTCGGTGTTTTCATTTGCCTGGGACAAAGCTTGTGGAGTCAATGAGGAGGATCCACATCCCAGAGAACCAGGTCTGCAGGCTCCCCCAGCACTGCCAAAGCCCCTCGTCCTCTTGGCCAGGTGATCCAGCTATAAATTGTTCTTGCTGTTCACAGCACTACAGTATTAATTCAAAAGGCACAGGATTTAAACCAAAACCACATTTTTTTAAACTGTAATGTCATCTCCGTGCAGTAAACTGCATGAGTTTGCTCTCTCATAATAATTTTCTTGTTACGTCCAAGCTACTATGAAATGGAAGTTTCTGTATCTAAAAAACTGTCATACACATAAATCTTGAGACCATGCCCACCAATGCTTGGTTCTGTCCCTCTTTCCCATCTTTCATTACCATGTCCAGATGCCCCTTGAATGTTTCAAAGGATTGAAAATTCACAGCATTTCTGTTGCCATTCTTGGTCATTCTCACAGCGCAAAAGTGTTTTATTTAATTGTTTATCAATTGAATTACTTTTTGAGTTTTAAGAAAACAATTTTTAATCCTGCATAAGTTCATATTTGACTACTGAGCATGAATATTTGGTGTCCCTACTGTCATACAGAAATAATAATAATAATAATAATAATTATAAAAAGTAAAATAAAACAGAATAGAAAAAAGGGAGAGAAAATAGGGGAGTGGGAGAAAAGGAGGAAGAGAGAAAAAGACTATCAGAAACATTCGCTGAAGTTATTAAAGACCCAGAAGAAAAAGAAGATTTTCTACTAGTTGAACTTGTTTCAAGGACCTGAAAAGTGGGGAAGACCACGAAAGGCAAGTCTGAGTAACTCTAAGCAAACATATCCCTGAAGATTTGTTTCTCTCTATGACAACATGTAGCTGCAAAAGATTTATTCCCAGTCTTTATTCCCCCAGGATGCTGGGCTCTGATCCTCCCTGCTTCCCCCTGGTTTGCCAAACGTGTCACATTTGGCTGACTCCCCACTGAGTTGCAGTTTAACCCAGTGCACTGAATAAAGAGGAATTCTTGGTAGTGCTATGTTTCTGGTTAGTTTAGTAAGGAAAGAAAAAGTGGAAATGTGGCAGTGGAAAGGAGAAAGAGAAAAATGAAATAAAAAATTCAAGCCAGTTTGCTTCAAGTGTGTGGCAAAGATGAAAGAAATCCATCACAGATTAGGTTAGTCTCTGGAATTGTTATTATTTCATATAAAAGACAAAAATTAATTACCAGTGCAATGAGCAATACTTAAGGTTATAGAAAAATTCGTAAATCATGTTAAAAATATGCAGAAATGTGTTTGAAATAAGAAGATGGAGTAAATGTCAAGTTTTGTGTGTGTGGTACAATTCTGTAAATTTTGCATTATCTTTTTTAAAATTACTTTTTTATCTTAAACCCACAAATTTTAGTGTCAACCTTAAAAGTTCTAACAAGGACAATTAAAAACCAAAGTTAATAGAGCCACACTCAAAAATTACTTAGGTCTTATTAAATGATATCAAGTCAAACAATATTTGTTTATATTTGAGCAAATAATACAGACCAACAAAAATAAGTATTTATATTTGTATTTATATACTTTAGAAACATTTATATAGGCTTTTGATGACAGAAATGTTATAAACATTGCTTAAGAAGCTTCCAGCCTGACAAGATCTACAGGCTAATTTTTTATTTCCGTGTTGGAGGCTTTTATGAATTTCTTAAACCTTTTCAAAGTGGCACAAACAACTAATATTCCAGTGTACATAATAAATAACAGAGGTGTATGTTATACTTAACCACTTTATTTTTACAAATAGCTTATTAGCTGGAGGGACTTAGAATGGATATTTGAGTTTAAAATTACGAAAAATTCAATTTTTACATACTTATTCTGGAATGTCATGCTAGACATAGAAATGCCTCCTATTTTCTTTTCCTTTTTTTTTTTCTAGTTGGTTTAAAAATATGGAAGATTAGAGAAATTAAGAGCATGATGCCTAATTAATCTACAAGTTATTTATTGACTAGATATTTAAACTAGAATGTAGTTAATTGTGGTGAAGGTCTAAGAGCAGGACTTGACAAGAGTTAATATGAATCAAAATGAAAGAAAGCTATTTGGTTTGAATTTCAAACCAAATGGTTTTCATATGGTTTGAAAAAAAATCATCTGGGCAAATAAATTTCTTGGATAGCTGCAGGAAGATTTTTCTGAAGTTTTTTCTAAGGTCATAGAAGAGGGCATTTTTGTTAAGGGAGATGGTAGAAATTAGTAAAATCACTAATTATTTCAGACATGTGTGAAGGGACAGAGAGACATCAGGCAGGGCCATGGCAAATTAAACTCTCAGGTGCAATATTTGTTGAAAATGCACAAATTTAAGTGAGGATATAAAAGGATACTTCCCTCTGATTCAGTTAAATTGCCACACATTTCAAAAGAAGGAGGGAAAAAAAAAAAAAAAAGAGGAAAAGAAAGATTGGGAAGGATAGAGAGTTATTCCCTAAAACTGCCAGGGCTCTTGTACCAGTGCCTCTCTTGATGTTAAGATCATTTGTTTTATGCCCCACCATGAATCCAATGGGATTATAAGGGATTAACATGTAAAAAAGAGAGTGCCCATTTAGCTATTTCTCAAATTCAAGAGAAAAAGTATTTCAGGAAAAGGAATCTAGAGCCCCAACACACAATTAGCATTAATTAAAACTGTGAAGTTCTTGCATGGCTGATGCAAGTTTATGAGACTGATCTAAATATTTCCATTGGATTGATTTCCAGGGAAAAGATACTCCTCAAATATGATTTTTTTTCAAATTTCTGTCATGCCTACAAGATCCCTGCTGTTTAAAATGTTCCAGTTTGTGGCAACCTGATTATTCTCCAACAGAAGGCCTATGGGCTTTACATGTCTGGCTTCAGAAAATATTAAACAAATCCAGGCATTTGCCATGTAGTCTAATTATGAGGGAACACATTGAAGAATAACTATTTTTCCCCAAGAATTTCTGATATTTTCACTGTACAAGAAATATTAGTCTAGGTGCATAATTGAACATCTTTTATGTAAGAAGAATCCAAATAAATATCCTTATTTTCTAGATTTTCCAGAGTAACTTTTGTATAATCAGAAGGCTTTTTGTCCACCAGGATCACAGAAAAATTAATATTAATTAAAATGTTCACATTTACTAGGAATATCAAATTAAAAACCCACAACCAAAGAAATAAACAAGATATACAACATAATCCACATTGAAAAAGATAAACTAATGCAGTATGTCATAATGCCACAAAAATTTTGGGAAAGCTCTGGATTTTAGGAGTGTTGCTAATGAAAGCTGACTGCTGCAGGAAAAGTGGAGTTCAAAAACCATCCTGTGTATACAATAGATACTCACAAGCATAAATTATGCATTTGTTTTATATATAATTCAAATTTCAGTTAGACTTTATAATTCATCTCTGTAAATGATATATATATTTCATATAGCACAGCACCAGAGTGTTATCTTCCAGAAATACAGTCTCACAAACAGCAGAAAGTGCACAGTCAAAAGACTAAGAAAAAGCTATTACTATTAGATTCAGTGTAATTAAACTTGGCACAGCTGCTTAACAATATGCCTGCCATAAAATAAAGGAGTGGGAAAAGCTGCAGTGTGATATTTTGGTGCAAAATCACCAAACACGTGCTGTAAAAGCACATTTTTAGGAGCACTTTGGTGGCATTTTCAATTCTTCAGGCTCCACTGAAAAATATTTTGGGTTCCTAGAGTAAGAAAGATGTAGATAAATTGGTGAACATTCAGCAAAATGCTTGGGCAATCAAGAACTTGCCATGTGAGGAGAGGCTGAAGGAAGGAGATTTTGTTTTGAAATGGAGGGGAAAAAAGTAAGGAGACTTAGTATCATCTTCCTAATGTCTATGAGAAAAAAAAGAGTTTTTTTACTAGCATGATTTTTGATGGGAAAGACAGAAAAGGGAAAAAAACCAATATGAGGACAATCAATGTTGCCAAGACAGGTTGTTTCAAGATTCTGTCAGCCAGACCCCAAGGGAAATAGGTGTGAATTTTGTGTTGACCCTGCTTTGATGAGGTTTTGGGCTAAAAAACCTCCTGAGGCCCATTCCATCCATGATCCATAACACTGAGAAAAGTGGTGAGGAAGATGAGGAGGATTTAAAGCTATTAAAAACTGCATCAGTGCCAGATCTTAGGCATTGGCACAGTTTTGTCAAAAATTCTGAGTGTGAAACACTGAAAAGCGTGTGTAGTTGAGTAAGGAAAGCCACTCTATTTTCATCTGGTGACTGATGATATTATTAGTTTGAGCTCATTCTGCAACATGTAAAGCCATGGTCACAAGAGAAAAGTTCAGATAAAGACCAGAAGAACTTTAAAGAAGTATCAAGAAAAGTCAATCCTATGTCTGCTGTTTCTAAATAGCTGGAATAAAAACAGCTTACCAGGGAAGAATTAAACCTAACTCATATCATCCCTACAAATAAGGCTTGAAATCCATTAAAATTTAACTTTTTAGAGAAATTCACTAGATTGAGAATGTTCTTTTGTTCAGTTGGAAAGCAAAATCTAATAATTATTTTTTTAAATATATTATTTTTTTCACTGAATCTTGGCCAAGATACAAGAACTCTCCTTTGAGGCCCCAAAATTCTATTTCCTTGTAGACATAAATCCTAGAAGTGCTATATAATCTAGAAGGAGCACGTGTTTTTGTTTTGCAATACAAGTTTGTCTCTAAGTTAAATCTCAATTCATTTGCTGAACTAGGCTGTAAACACCAATAATTTATCTTCATTTTTTATTCGAGGCATGGATGGACTGGATTAATTCAGACTGCATTTGCAATACTGAGATCCTCCTTCACTCATTAGAAAACCCTAAATAAATGTCTCTTTCTCTTAATTAAGTTGTTAAACATCTGTGTAGGTGAACTCTAGTGCAGTTATCTCAAAATGAGATCCTGCACTCCCTGTGCTGTACATTTTTTTTTTTTCTGGTGGCTTTGAGTGCTGCTTTACAAACCCAAGATCCTTGTACACAGCATTGTATAAAATATGCTCTGCAATTAGACAGCATATGGCATCAAAGAAAAATTATATATTTTCCTTCAACTAATAGCAAATTTAAAAAAAAAATTAAAGAACAAACTGGTAGAGCATGGTTGTTTTCTAGCAGCTTAAAAATTTAGAGAAAATGACAAAGAAATATCAATAAACCCAGGGTACTGTAACATCTTGTCGCTTCCAAATTTGAGACTGTATTTTTCGCCTAGAACTGATTGTTTCAATTAAGCAGTGTTCCCATTCTTGCATAATTATCTCCATATAAGTTGTCATTTTACTTTCAAGCAGCAGACTGGAGACTACTTAGTTCCTAACTAGAAAGAACAGTTGTGTTTTTAAGTAAACAAAGACATCGAGGACAGAAAACATTCTTATGCTGCCTGCCAAAAACATTGTAAATGTGCTGGGATTTTTAACAGCCATTCTACTGCAATCACTGATTAAGTGTGCTATCAAATATCACAGACTTACATGTTTTAGGCAAATTTTGAGGATTTCTGATGCTGACAACTGTAAAGGAGATAAATGAAGAAAGATTATACATTGTAATTACACCATTTCACTGTGTTAATGACATACTAAAGGACTCACTCTCATTTTCTGAATATGTAATCCCCACTAAAACTAAATTAACTGCTCCTGCACTGGTCTTCACAGATATTTAGAATTTATATGTCAATCAGTGAAATGAACACACTCCTTCTTTCTGTATCAGAAATTTCAGGCCACACAAGATGCTTTCTACATAATTATTTTCACTTTTTTAGTGCCATATGGCCAAGGACTACACAAAGTTATTTTGCAAACTATTATGCTCTCATTGAAGATGGAAAATAAACCCCAAATATAGGAGGAGAAAATGGGTACAGAGTGAATCACAAAATTAGAAATTATAATGTACATTTTATGCTCAGTGTTTCCAGTGGGGGGGTCAAATTCAAACACACCTCCAAAAAAGGCAAAACTCTAAGGTGAAGCAGAGAAAATGTCACTATTGTACCCAAATATTGATGAGCACATCGCAGCCACAATAGTGACTCACAGCTTTCCAGAACCTGCAAGACTTTGCAGGTTTGGGGCCAAGCTTCAGAAACTTTTGTAGTCTCGTGGCAAGGGCAACAGGGATATGGCTATTGTAACACAAAATAGACCCAACAAAAAAATGCTTAATCTTGTCTTAGAAGTGTGACTCACTCTATTTAAGATCATGTTTTCTTGCTAAATAGCCAAATTTTAAAAGTATGGAGAATAAAGCAAGAGAACCAAATGAAATGTGACTCATCTACCACTGTTCTGAGGAATTATCAGCTTCTTAACAACCCACATAAGTTGTTAAAAAGTGTTTAACACTTACATAAGTGTTTGAGACATGATAAGAAAATAAAACACTGTCACCTAAAATTATAATACAACACTCCTTTCAGCTGTTTGAAAATGATTTCCTAAGTCAATCTGACCTCAAAATGTTCAGGTATGAAAAAGCAGATTTATCGTCAGTTGATAAATAAGGGGTTGTAAATAAACTTCGAACTTGCCAGAGGAGAAGTTTTGTTAAAATTAGGATAGAAACCCTTTCATTTTCGCAGCAGCCCATGGTGTTGGCTTCAGACTAATTGTCAGGCCATCACCATTTCAAATTGCTCAAAGAATAGGAGAAAATTGCTTCAAACAAATGGCCACACCGGGGAGGAGGCTCCAGCCTTTTTAGCTCTCCTGGTAAATCTGCATCTGACACTGCAGACAGCTGGCAGGGCTTCAGTGCACATCTCCTGAACCTCTCAGGGGGCAGGATAACATTGCTGCCAGGTTGATCCTGACAAAACCACCTCGAGTGGGAAGATCAAGCAGCTTTAAAGGGAAAAATGTGATTTTCTGGCTGATCCTCAGCGTTGGAATAACATTTTGGCTGCACCCTGAGTCCCTTCTTGAGCCAGTAAATCTCCCTAGGGAGAAGGCATGCATCAAACAGAGCTGATAATCATGTTTTTACTGACTTAGGGACTAATTTCATGGGTGGGGAGAGCTTAGTTTAGTAAGACCCTAGTCCCAGCAAACCTCTTAAGTTTGGGTTTAACCCCAGCCACATCAACATTTATGTTAAAATCTCAGAACAACTTGTACTTAAAATTAACACACGCATAAGATATTCAATCAGTCGTATCTCAAGAAGAGAAAAATTTGAGTTATCATTATATAAGTCTAAACGAAACAAATTACCAAGCTTGAAGTGTTATGTGGTGAAAGCCATAACACAAACCAGTGTGCTAGATGCAGTCAGAAAACACAAATTTTCCAATTCCTGTGCTGAGATTCTTGATATTGTGTGACCAGCAGGAGCAGGGAGGTCATTCTCCCTCTGTGCTCGGCGCTGCTGAGACCACATCTGGAGTGCTGTGTCCAGTTCTGAGACCCTCAATTTAGGAATGACGTTTTGATGCTTGAGTGTGTCCAGAGGAGGGCAACGAGGCTGCTGAGGGGCTTGGAACACAAGCCCTATGAGGAATGTTTGAAGGAGCTGGGGTTGTTTAGCCTTGAGAAGAGGAGGCTTAGAGGTGACCTTATTGCTCTCTATACCTTCCTGAAGGGAGGCTGTAGACAGGTGGGGGTCAGTCTCTTCCACAGGGCAGCAAGTGACAGAACACAAGGACACAGTCTCAAGCTACGTCAGGAAAGACTGGATAAAAGGAAAAAAAATTTCACCGAAATAATAATTAAATACTGGAATTTTCTTCCCAGAGAGGTGGTAGGATCACCATCTCTGGATGTGTTTAAAAAAAGACTGGACATGGCACTTGGTGCTATAGCCTAGTTGAGGTGTTAGGGCATAGGTTGGACTTGATGATCTCAGAGGTCCTTTCCAACCTCCTTATTCTGTGATTCTGTGATTCTGTGATTCTGTGATTCTCTTTAGGAAATGAAAGTTGCAATCCTACAATCACTAGCACAGGCTGAATGTGGGCATGCATGAATGTTTGCATGCAGGCAATGGCAGATATGTGTGCAAGTCAGGAATTTGGGCCTCTATAATTTTGATTTTCATTAAAGAATTCTGTGGTTTGCATTCTGTGTAAGTAGCTCAGATTCATACAAAGAAGCACAGATTAATTTGTATGGATTATGATGTGAAACATGAAGTTTAAATGTCTCATTAACCAGCAGATTGACACTCCCTTAGCATCAACACTTGGGGTGGGACATTCACAATTATATTTTCAGAATTGTTTAAAAGTATTGTGCCAGTTGTGGATCATTTTTCATGTCAATCTTTAGAGTATTCATGGGGATAATCAGTGTGATTTTTGTACATGTATGTTCCCACTGCATTTGCCTCTTTTTATATTTAATAGAGTCCCTGTGCCCATGAATAAACAAAGTTAGAGACTTAGAACTGTAATTTTATAGTCCTACACTGATGCTGAAACAATGTGTTTTAATCTAGGAAGCATATCCATTTTCGTAAGAGATAATATATATCTCCAAGGGTTTTTCTAATTACATTAAGCCCATTTAAACCTCTGATTACTGCAGTGAAAATGTGTATTCTTTAATGGATCAGACAGAGCAGCTTCCAGAAGCACATGAAGGTACTTAATTTAGTTTGCAGTTTCATTAATGCAGACTTCAAAATAATTTAGAGACATAATCAACAGTGGCAATTCCCCTATGGTTTTATTAGATATATCTTTACATTTTTTCTTTTTGTTTTTGTTTGTTTGTTTTAATTACCATTATTTATTGCTTTTTCAAAGGTTAAAAAAACCACATTATTTTGAAACATCATATTGAATCCTTCTGATACACAGTATTTGCAATGTAGCATAAATTTGGAACCTGTAATCTGTTCTGTTTGCAAAATTACTGACAAGTAGCTGATAAAAATATGAATTCTGTCAAACATCTCTGCCTTACATTGCTTTAGGAAAATAATTGCTTGTAAGCCTCCTCTTTCTCATGTAGGTGTTCTGCCTAATTACTTGAGATCTGTTGGTATTTATCCTGGTCTCCACTTAGATCCTTTACAACCCTGAAAATATCCAGCAGTTATAAAGACCCTGGGACAGCTCCTGCCGGTGCTGAACTCTACACTGAAGAGAACTTTATACCTTAGATGTGAGGTAGCTTGGATTTAATCCCCTAGAAAAGGCAATAACCCTGTAGTTAGGGAAGATTTCATGTTCATAAATTCTTCACAACAGCATTTCTACCCATAAAACCCCATAAAAGCAGAGGAAAAACACTCAAATTTATGTTCTGAATCAGCACAAAAGTTTAAGAATTGAATTCTTTGTCAGGACCGAAGAAGTGAGGAGAGGGGAACAGCCATGAGTTGAAAAGCAGCTGGGGACATTCTCACCCTCAAAATCATCACATATCATACGTAAAAGCATGTTTAGTCTCAGAAATATGTGAGTAAATGCAGTGCAAAGAATGGAGAAGTCAGGACAGGAGAGTAATCATTTTTCAAAAGTAAAGAATATTGGATGCTGTGCTCCCTTGCAGTCTGGATAGGCAGTGGGATCCCAATTAAAGTATTTTGGGATTCAATATTTTACTACCAGTTACCTATTTGGTTCTTTCATCATTTCAGAGAATGATTTATGTCAGATTTATGATTTATGTTAAATCCCACCCAGCCCCACCCCAGCCATGGCACTTCCCCTGTCCCAGGCTGCTCCCAGCCCCAGTGTCCAGCCTGGCCTTGGGCACTGCCAGGGATCCAGGGGCAGCCCCAGCTGCTCTGGGCACCCTGTGCCAGGGCCTGCCCACCCTGCCAGGGAACAATTCCCCATTGCCAAGATGCCATCCAGCCCTGCCCTCTGGCACTGGCAGCCATTCCCTGGCTGCTGTCCCTGCAGCCCTTGGCAATTGTCTGTGTCCATCTTTCCCGCAGCCCCTCCAGGCCCCGCAAGGCCACGCTGAGCTCAGCCCAAAGCTCCTGCTGCCCAGGTGAGCAATGCCAGCTGTGCCAGCCTTTGCTGCCAGCAGAGCTGCTCCATCCCTGCGCCCATCCCGGAGCCTCCTCTGGCCCGGCTGCAGCAGCTCCAGCTCCTTCCTGGGCTGCCCAGGGCTGGGGCAGCTCTGCAGGTGGGGTCTGACTGAGGGGCAGAGGGGCAGAATCCCCCCTGCCCTGCTGCCCACGCTGGGCTCAGCCCAGCACAGGGCTCTGGGCTCTGGCTCAGCCCAGCACAGGGTTTGGGGGTCCCAGCTCTGCCCCACAGCACCCCCAGGGCTTCTGTAACCCAAATGACAATGGGTCACACTAGTAGAAAGTTTTCACAGTTATTAAGTAGTAGACATGTTAGTAAATTGCATTAAAGGAAAACAGAACTGTCTTTTGTAAAAACAAATTCCCTCACAGACTTTTTTAATTTCTTCAAATGGGTCAGTGTACACAGGGGACACCACAAGAAGAGGCACAAACAAAATGCCAACTGTAAAGCTCAGAAGTCTAACTTTTATGAATTTTAAAGGAAACATGACTAATTTTAATACTGTTGAAAAAACAATTGTAGAGATCTGTAGAAGAAACTAAGGTGGGAAAAGAACCTTGTGGTAAAATTATATATGTAAACTAAATATTGCTATTCAAGAAAGAGATTTTGGGTTTGCAATAGGCAGATCTATGAGAGTATCAGGTCATCAGCATTTAAGGGAAGAAAAAAAATCATAAGAACTATTGCAGAAATATTGAGAATATCAGGGTATATCTAGCTGGAACTGCAGAATTTCAGAAAATTATTTTAATGTGTGTCTAGAAACTGGAGGTTAAAAGATACAGAGTAGACTGAGCTTGATGTGCCCTCTGTTGATGTTTATATGTGCAATATTTTTTTCAGTCTTCCTCCAAAATAAGAGCTGAAATATTTTAGACAATTAGCTACTTCTCCGTGAACTGTCTGGACTTTTGTGTTACTATTCTGTATAAATTTTTTGTGTTAGGTTTGTTGGAGAGAACTACATTCCCAACTAATGTAGTTTCATGCTATTTGTGCTTCTAGAGAAAACAACATTCACATCAGCCCAACTGCTCATGAAGAATTCAAAATGCTTTTTGAGGCAGAGGAGTATATATGTGTTGCAAAACAGGAAAGCAGAATTCTGAGAAAAACCACCAAAACATGTGCTGGTAAATCTCTGTGGTACCACCAAACAGCTGCTCTTTTGTGCCTCTTACCAGCATCACTCTGACAATGTGCTGGCTTCAATTGGTTCAAAGGGTTCTTTTCCCATAATTTGATTTTGAAGCCCACTAATGAGCATTTTTTGTCTCTTCTTTGCTTTGAGAGTATCTCTGAGGCACAGCCTTGACATGTTTTGACCTTGAAAGATCCTGAGAGGATGCAGGAAGGGAGCACAAATTCCTCCAGTTGTATAAGCTGATTACTATTAGTAAAGTCAGCATTTAAGGATCATTTATAATCACATTTGGAGGGGATTCTCATATAGCTATTGGCAGAATCTGCTTCAAATGGAGATGTTGTCACACTCCAAGGGGGGAAAAAAAAATCCACAGCATCTGAGCAGATATTGGTAATTCATGATGAAGGCAGCATTTTGAAGTGTAGGCAAGATATAAGGCTTCACAGGAGCAATTCTTCGGGGGAGATCAGATGTTGTGAACTCTGGATAAATAAATTAGTCAGGAAATGGCTTGGAGTAAGCTCAGTTCAACTTGAAAAAGTAATTCATGCTTTGTATGAAATTCTATTCCCACTTGAAATTAGAACACAGTTGGCTCTCCTTCCAGAGATTTTGTTCATTTGGTTTGGCTGTAGTTTGATGGAATAAAATGAAAGTGCAGAGATTTTTAACTTTACAGCTTTTCATTATTGCTAATAGAGGAAAAAAAAAAAAAAAGACATGATGTATTGGAATCCTTTATGTGTTTTGTGCTATTTAGCTGTAGAAAATAGTAGACAAACAAACTCAAGGCAAGTTTTTGTTGCATCTTATGATGTCTTATCAAGGTAATTATGAATTATGTTTTAGCTTTCCTGAAATGGAGCACCACTAAACAATTAATAGATGACTTTCATCTCTAGTAATAGATCCCCATTTATGAGTGGTAGGAAAGTTGACAGACAACTCTTCTATCCACTCAAATGCTTGAGGCTTCTTTTGGTTAATTCGATAAGTTTAAAATTAATTCCTTGTCCTCTTCCTGGTCATGTGCAGCTACTTAAGTTTATAGGGGTAATTTATATATTATTTTGGCTTTCATCTGCCTGTTTTTGTTTCAGGAATCATATCATGCATGCTGAAGAAACAATGCTTGTTCTTCAATTTTAGCTCCTAGGTTATATTTCCTTTAATATGTTAATATCTGTATTTTGTGGACCCTCTCTCTTAGTTGTTATTTGCAAGCTATAAATGTTATAATAGTTTCTAAAAATTCTTCTATTATTAGAAATTGCATGTCTCTTAATATTTTGTGATATGTTATTTCCCTGAAAAAAATTGACAGTACTTTTTATTATTTTAAATTATTTAAAAACATTTTAATCAGGGGAATTTTGTTGTGGTCTTTACACCATGGGGTTTTTCAACACTAGGAGTGCTAATAGATTATATCAAAGTATTTTTTCTTACTTATGTATTTATTTTTAACTTCTGCATTAAGTAAATTAATCAAACAGTTAAATTAATATTTTCTTAAGACAGCAAGTTCTTATTCTCTGTATTTATTTGGAGAATATTACTTATTTATTTTTAGCAATCTGTTTTCCAGAGTGAATTTTCAAACAGCATAGGAACAGGAAATTTCAGAAAGTACTGGGGTGATAATCATAAGTATCCTATAATTTACCAGGGAAAAGAGGTTTTAACTGTTTGTTTGTCTCGTTTGTCACATTCTGAAGGGAAAATCTGTGGTATTCAAAACCTGTTTACATAAACAGACTGGAGGTAGGAGAAGGGATGGGGCAATGATAACTGAGGACAGGCCTCTACCAGACAGAAATAGTTTAAAATTTTCATCTATTTGGAGGTGTATTACTGGATTATTCCCTGATATAATTTACGGAATCCATTACCTTCTCTGATGATAGCTCTGTCATATTATGTTATTTCTTCTTCTAGTGCCCAATACAATGTGCCCAGAATTTAATATCAAAAAGAAGTACAGTAAACTGAACCATAAAAATTTGAAAGCGTTGATTTCATTATATTCAGTGGAACTTCAAAAACAGGAAGAAATAATGTCAAGTGCTCTGCATACAAAGTATCAGAAAATCAAGGATGTGGTTTGAAGGGACATCTTCCTGTATGTTTTCCAAATTTAATTCGGTCTTGAGATGAATCTTTATTTCTGCTTCAGCCTTTAAGTGGACAGAGACTTCATCTGTTCAACTGAAATGACTACTTCTCCAAGCCTAAATGGTGATTTTTTTCTTTTGTAGGAACATATACATCTCTTCAATTAATGTGGAATCTCATATTACTTTATAAATACATCATTTTAAGGTCTATTAGTCATGTCCTTTACTGCTTTGGAGAAGATAACTAAGTTTTGCTCTATTTTTGTCCTAAAACACCCCTCTCACCAAGGTTGATATTTATGACTTGGGAATCATCTCTATTTTTTCCCTCTGCTGAAAAGTATTGCTGCATGCCAGCACTCATTACTATCTTGATCTCCAGGATTTTTTGTGAATTATTAATTTTTTAAGCCTTAAAACAAATGAATGCATCTGATTTTTAAAATAAAATGTAACAGGAGAGCTATCAAACTTTCCCTAAACACTCCAGGATTCCAATTCATCTGTTCTTACACATGAGGGTGAGAAAACACATAAAACACGTGTGGGACAGTGTAGAAAACAGACAAAAATTATTACTTTGTGCCTCTTTGTGATCAAATCTGTTGCATTTAATGCACAGAAGTACTAACACATGAGAAGAAATCCAAAGCAATAAGCCCTGAAGGGGAAAAAGAAATCAAAAGCTTTTTTTTTCTCTCTTGTACCGCAGGAAATAGTTATTGTGTTGTTTGTGTTGAATGTTAACTTCCAGCTGTTTGATACCTGAATGCCTGAGTCTTAAGGTGTGCATAAGGTGTCACCCAACCAGCTTGTTCTCATGCTGTGTAAGAAAGATGCCAATGATGATTTAGATGAAGAAGCAGATCTTTTATCAGGAGCTTCCCAACCTGCCTTGTGAACTGACTTGGAAGCAGTTCACAATGTTCCCCAGGGGGAGTCTGTTTTCCTTTGCAGATCATTCTTTAAGGAACAAATATATATATATATATATATATATATATATATATATAGTTTGGAAATTTAACACATTAAAACCTTCTGTGTCTTTTGCTTCTCAGGTGAGTAGTAAACAAGACTAACCTGCTTCAAATATATGGTTAAAGAACCAATATACAAGGCTGGCTTTGTCAAAATCTCTGTCTGAAAACCCCTCATGAAAATGGAAGTAATGAGCATCCCATACAAAAATATTACTTTGATTTTTCTTTTTCTCTCTCCAGTATGTTAGAATTTGCTCCTTGTTTTTCTGTTTCACAGGAATCGTTGCAGCACAGAAGGGGCTCTTTTTAGAAATCATTCTTAGACCAAAAGAAGACATGTAACAAGTGTGTTGTGCCCGTCTTTCTTAAATATAAGGGAATTGTACCCATCTTAAATTTTTATTGACTTGCAGATCAATGATCTATAGATCTGATGAGGGTTTTGTTGCCCACATAAATATCTAAAACTGAAAAATTTGAAACCATGCAGCTGAGGCAGTGCTGGTTTTTTTTATATCCTGCAAAAGTGATTTTTAAAGCTGAAACCTTCCCTTCTCATTCTCTTGTGGACAGATATGCACACATATTACTATATTTGGTGGAAATTCAGCTTCATTGGCAAAAAGAGGTGTATTTTACCAAATTGTTGTAGAATAGGAGAAGATCTGTAGATAGAAAAGGTTGGTGATATCTGTACTTGTGATGAGCAGGTTTATTTCAGCTCCAACTGCTCCTGTGCACTGAATAACTACAAGTGACTGGAAAAGCACAATTGCATTCAGAAAGAACTTAAGTTATATGTTCTGAGATTACCCCTGGTATTAACTGGAGCACTGAAAGCAGATTTGCTAAAAAGGTTGATGCTACCCTAAAATACTAAAGGCTAAATAATCATCAGATATCATGAAAGTCACCAAGTTAATCTTTCTTCTTGCAAAATTTAGTGAGAGCTATATTCAAGTATGTTATTTACACATACATGAAATCACTGTAGAAGGAAGAGTGAACAGAAAGATAATTTCAAATTCTGCTGGGTTTTTTGTTTGTTTGGTTGATTGGTTTGTTTTGGTTTTGGTTTTGGTTTTGGCTTTTTTTCCCTAAGAGAATATAGAGCTTTATTATTGGAATGGGTGACTTTTCATTTTTTATTGTCCTCCAGTATTTATTGATTCTGTATACCCCAGTAAAAAGAAGAAGACTTTGTCTGAGACTTGGAATTTTATAGTGTTCAAAGCAGGTCAAAGAAAAAGTGGAATATTATTTTCCAATACACAAATTATGTTATTGCTCCAATACAATTAAAAAAAAATAGGGAGAAAAAGTATAGCAGATACAAGAAATTAAAAACACCCAAAGCAGTCGTTCTGTGGCACAATCATGTCATGCCTTTGCAAAACACACCTGATTAACAAAAGCAGTGTGAGTCTGCAATAACAGGCAATTTCTGCTTGAAAAGCCTTTTCATTTTGTAAAATGATGCACATTAATATTTGAGAAGGAGATAGATGCAAGTTGAGCGTGTTTTGAGAATCTGACCCTGAATAATGTATAAGTAGAGTGAGTAAATCAAGAAGTTAGAGATCTGACCTGTAGAGAAATAGGAAATATGAGAAGAGTAGTTCTGTGAAATGTTAGGAACCAAGGAATTTTTGTATCTTACAGAATTGTGACTTGTGAGAGAAGTCCCATATATTTACATTCTTTATATATATATATAATATATATAAAAATATATAATATATTTTATATAAATAAAAATGCATAAAGCATGTATATATATATATACATTCTTTATGCATTTTTTATTTATTTATACATGTAAATATTTTTATTTATACATGTAAATAAATCCTAATCAAATAAAGATTACACATCTGACAACTGTATTTAGGTGTTTACCTGGAAAAAAAGTCCCATTTAAAGTTTAAGTTTAAAGTCCCATTTTGCCCACACAACCTGAACACTCACTTACATGTGCTGCAAGCTGAATGATCCCTGGGAACCTGAATTTTAGGATTTTCACATTAAAATGGAGAAGGCTGTGCTGAAAAATCTATCTTTTGTCATTGCCCATACGCCACAAAAATTTTTATTTTAATCACCATCTCTCATGCAAATTTCTGTCCTCTTTAACGACAGACATGTCCTCTATGGTAACAAATTTATTTTTCTCCTGGTGATTCATTTCTTCATGTTCAGAAAGAACATGAAGATTAAATCTGATAAATCTAAATTTGGTCAATTAAAACCACAGGAATTTATCTCCTAATTCTCTGTTTCATCAGTTAAGCATACATTGGGAGTACTTCAACATCAATGCAATTCATGACCTTACAAAATATTTTTTATTTAATTGAATCTTTATGGAATGTTTCTTAGTGCCTCAAAGTCAAAAAGGTTTTCTCCAAGTTATGACCTCATCTAATTAGACCTCTGAATTTTACTAAAAGAAGAAAATTCCAGCATTTTATCATTTTGCCTAAAACAGGAAACAGGAAGACAAATCTTTACTTTCAAGCACAAGAATGAGTATGAAAACACAACAATCTTACTTTCGTTTTTGTCAGTACAAATAATTGTTACAGCAGCATCAATTGTAAGTAGAGGTGGTAGGCTGAATGTGCAAAGAAAATATGGCTGTTAAACACTGTTAAATGCACAAAACAAAGTGATTGTCCATGGATACACTTGTGCATCTCTACTACAAGAAAAAGTTCTCTAAAACCTTTCTGAACAAAATAGATGAAATTATTGACTGTGTGAGGGTGCAATGACATGCACATGCTGCTTTAACATTAATATTTAATGATTTTAAATTTATATGATGGTTGATAGGATGTCCACTTGAAGGACAATAACTCATAAATTGAGAGTGTCAAAAGAGGAATGAGATTCATAAAGCAGGAAAATAAGCCAGGTGTTGTATGGCATGATGATGGTTGCAAAAGAGAATTGATCTCAGCTTCATCAATGTCATATAATCTTCTTTTAAAGGTCAGGAACAGACTGAGTTTGATTATTAACAGATTATTAAGTTTGACAGAGTTTTACACAATTTTCCTCCTCACTAGCAAGTCAAATGACCATGAAAGCTTTTCTGTATTTTTGAGGTTCTTCATTCTTGAGATACACTCAATAATTTCACTTTTTACACAGTCACTTTTGAGTTGAAAAGGTTCACATTTACCATTTCCCCTCCAGATCAATACTAGGAATTATTTGTCTGAAATTTACCAATTTTGTTTATCCATGTCACCAAAGGGATTGTTTTGAAAGAGGAAGGACCTTTATCTGACATCCTTCCTTCCTTCCTTCCTTCCTTCCTTCCTTCCTTCCTTCCTTCCTTCCTTCCTTCCTTCCTTCCTTCCTTCCGCCACTTCCTTCCTTCCTTCCTTCCTTCCTTCCGCCACTTCCTTCCTTCCTTCCTTCCTTCCTTCCTTCCTTCCTTCCTTCCTTCCTTCCTTCCTTCCTTCCTTCCTTCCTTCCTTCCTTCCTTCCGCCACTTCCGCCACTTCCGCCACTTCCTTCCGCCACTTCCTTCCACCACTTCCTTCCTTCCTTCCACCACTTCCTTCCTTCCTTCCGACACTTCCGCCACTTCCGCCACTTCCTTCCGCCACTTCCTTCCGCCACTTCCTTCCGCCACTTCCTTCCGCCACTTCCTTCCGCCACTTCCTTCCTTCCTTCCTTCCTTCCTTCCTTCCTTCCTTCCTTCCTTCCTTCCTTCCTTCCTTCCTTCCTTCCTTCCTTCCTTCCTTCCTTCCTTCCGCCACTTCCGCCACTTCCGCCACTTCCGCCACTTCCGCCACTTCCTTCCTTCCGCCACTTCCTTCCTTCCGCCACTTCCTTCCTTCCGCCACTTCCGCCACTTCCTTCCGCCACTTCCTTCCGCCACTTCCTTCCGCCACTTCCTTCCGCCACTTCCTTCCGCCACTTCCTTCCGCCACTTCCTTCCGCCACTTCCTTCCTTCCTTCCTTCCTTCCTTCCTTCCTTCCTTCCTTCCTTCCTTCCTTCCTTCCTTCCTTCCTTCCTTCCTTCCTTCCTTCCTTCCTTCCTTCCTTCCTTCCTTCCTTCCTTCCTTCCTTCCTTCCTTCCTTCCTTCCTTCCTTCCTTCCTTCCTTCCTTCCTTCCTTCCTTCCTTCCTTCCTTCCTTCCGACACTTCCTTCTTTCCTTCCTTCGAAAATAATGAGAATAGGGGTAGAAATAAGGAAATTAATAAGAAAAAGTGTAAGAAAAAGCATAAGAAAAAGCTTGAGAAAAAGAAAAACAGGAGGAGGAGGAGAAGAAGAAGAAGAAGAAGAAGAAGAAGAACAACAACAACAACTAGAACTAGAAGAGAAAAATTATCAGAAAAGGAGTAGAAATAAGGAAAGGAGCAAGAAAACACATCAGAAACCACTTAAGAATAAAAAAATCACACAAATATGAATAAGAAAAATCATAAGAACATAAGAATAAAAAGAAGAATAAGATAAAGGAATGAGAATAAAGAATGATAAGGATAAAAATAGGATTAAGAATGAAGAAAATTTTTAAAAATATTTAGAATAAGGAAAGGCATAAGAAAAGGTGTAAGAAAAAGCATAAAGCAAAAAGCAGCAGAAGAAGAAAATGAAAAAGCAAATGAAAAAGAATAAGAATAGAAAGAAGGAGAAGGACAAGGAAAAGGACAAGGACAAGGAAGAATAGGAAGTAGGAGAAGAGCAAGAAGAAGAAGAGGAAGAAGAAGAAGAACAAGAACAAGAACAAGAAGCAGAGGCAGTGAGGGTGAGTCAGAATCCCTCTGAGAGCCCCAAAGCTCTCCCCAGGCTCAGTGCTGAGGCCTTGCAGCACAGCACTGCATGGGATGCAAAGCCATGCAACAGATGCAAAGTCTGCTGCAAGAGACTGCCTCAAACTTCCCCCAGCCAGGGCAGGGACCCGGGTGCTCCCCTGGCCCCAGTGTCTGTCCCTGTGCTGAGCTCGATGCTCTGGGGGGACCCTCAGCACCAAGGAGAGCTGATGGAGAGCGTCAGCAGGGTGCGTTGGCACGAACGGAGGGGAGAAATTTTTGTCCTAATCTGTCTCTGTCTCTCTCTTTTTCTCCCCAGACCTGTTACATGTTTTCTCTCCCTTTCTTTTTTCTCTTGTGCTTGCTCTGGCTCTCTTGCTCTCTGTCTTCCTCCTTCTTGCTCTTTTTTCTTTTTCTTTCTCCTTTTCTCTCTCTTTCTCTCTTTCTATTTTTATTTCCTTATTTCTTTTTTTTCTCTCTTCCTCTCTTTGTTTTCCTTATGTCTTTCTCTTTCCTTCTTTGGCTTTCTCTGTATCATTTGCTCTTTCTTGCTCTCTTCATTTTTTTCTTCTTTCTTTCTTTCTCTCTCTATTATTTCTCTTTCTTTCTTTCTTTCTTTGCTTATTTCCCTTATTCCCTCTTTCTGTTTCTCTTGTTTCTCTCTTTGTCCTTCTTACTTTTTCTCTCTCTCCCACTCACTTTCTTCCTTTCTCTTTCTTTCTCTTTCTTTTTCTTCTTTCCTTATTCCATCTCCTTTTCTCTGTCTCTTTTGCTCTTTCTAGTTCTTTCTCACTTTCTACTTTTTCTCTTTTTCTCTCTTGATATTTCTCTCTCTTTCTCTTGTATTCTTTCATTTTTATATTTCCTTTCTATCTTTTTCTCTTTCTCTCTTTGTCTTTCTTTTCTTTTGTCTTTTCTCTTTTCTCTTTTCTCTTTTCTTTTTTCTTTTCTTTTTTCTTTTTTCTTTTCTCTTTTCTTTTCTTTTCTTTTCTTTTCTTTTCTTTTCTTTTCTTTTCTTTTCTTTTCTTTTCTTTTCTTTTCTTTTCTTTTCTTTTCTTTTCTTTCTCATTTTCTCTCTCGGTTTCTCTATTTTCTTTCTTTTTTTCTTTCTCTATCTTTCTCTGTTGCTTGCTTTCTTGCTTTCTTTCTTTTGCTCACTTTCTTTTTTCTTTCTCTCACTTTTTCTCAGACTCTCTCCTTTCTCTTTCTCTGCTTCCTTTGCCTCTTTCACTCTTTTTTCCTTTCTCTTTTACTCTCTCTCTCCTTCTCTTTCTTCCTCTTTTTCTTATGTCTTTTCTTCTTTGTTTCCTCCTTTTCTTCTTGATTCATTGTTTGTCCCTTTTCCTTTTCCTTTTCCTTTTCCTTATCTTTTCCTTTCCTTTCCTTTCCTTTCCTTTCCTTTCCTTTCCTTTCCTTTCCTTTCCTTTCCTTTCCTTTCCTTTCCTTTCCTTTCCTTTCCTTTCCTTTCCTTTCCTTTCCTTTCCTTTCCTTTCCTTTCCTTTCCTTTCCTTTCCTTTCCTTTCCTTTCCTTTCCTTTCCTTTCCTTTCCTTTCCTTTCCTTTCCTTTCCTTTCCTTTCCTTTCCGCTTTCTTTTTTTTTTCTTTTTTTCTCTCATTTTTTCCCCTTTCTTTTTCTTTTAAGGCAAAATAAATTTTTTGGCCACAACTAAAATCCTGTGAGGTCTGGGAACAAAACTTATTTGAGTCAGTTAATCTAATACTAATTTTCTTTATTTTATTAGTGGGATTTGTGTATAGTAGATAAGCTTTATGAGCAAAAAAACCATTTACAGCTTGTCAGTGCCCTATCCTATTTCTCTGCATGCATAAAGGATAAAATTGTTGAAGCACAGACTACAGTGTGAATCATATAATTTAACTCATAGTTACAGGAACATTATTCTGAAAACAAAAGCAGTGTCATTTTGTCCAGTTCTGTGTTGTGCAAACCTTATAGAATTCTTTGGCCTACTAGTGAGAGTTGGGACAAGGAGAATATCCAGTTTATCTGAACATACTTAGCATTTTCAAGTTTATTCAGCTACAATCTTTGTCAAAACATCTTGAAAAAGATAACCTACCGTTGGATAGAATCAGAATTACAGGATCACAGAAAGGGAAGAGTCTCACATGGATAAACAATGACTTATTTAAGAAAAAGTTAAATAGCTTTGAATTTAAAAATTGGTAAGTCAACTCTAGAGATTCATATTAATACAAAACAGCATTTATGGTGTACTACCTGGTCATGCAGACACTCAAGCCTTTTTTGAATAAGATGTTTTGTTTAGTGAAAAGAAAGATACATTTGCAAAGAGTCCCAGCAGGTCTTTGGTTTTGAATATCTGACAAGTAAGATGCATATGAAATAAAATACTGATGAATGTAAAATGATAGACTGCGAAAATCTTAGGTCAGTAGAGGCAAATCAGTTAAAAAGCTAAAAATTATAGGTGTTATGAAAAAAAAATAGCAGAGAAAAGGGCAGAACTTTCTATGGTATGATGCAGCTTGAAAGTTCACCAAAACCCTCAGAGTGCACATTTGGCTTACAAGGTGTTAGAAAGTACTGATGAAGCATCCCAAAAGGAACAACCTGCTTTATGGAAGGAAATAAGAGGAGAGATTGCTGAGGAGGAGCATCTGGGGAGCAGTTTTGAAAGCTCCTTTTCAAGTCTTGTACTATTTCTTCATTTATATTCATGGCTGTCCATCTAAAAACTGAGAAGCTCCAAAGAGGGGCATGAGGTTTGTGGCTGGACTCAAAGATCTTAAAGGTTTTTTCCAACTCCATCGTTCTATGACTCTGTGATTTTTAGGATTTCACATCCTCTCCCACTAAGCTCTCCTATTAGTGCACTCCTCTCATTCACAAAGGTTATTATGTCTACTTTGAACCCCCTAAGCTACAACATGTTGTTACCATCACTAATTTTATCATGTGGCACTACCTTGAGAAGTGTATCTTCATCATCTTTCCCGTATTTAGTTTTGGATGCTTGCCAAACCGTTTTACTCCTAGCCTGCACTGTCTCAGAATAAACAAGATATTCAATAGCTCTTTTAACTTCATAAAAGAGATTAAGTTAAAGGTCAGATCTCATAGGTCAGCTCTCATAGGTCAAATCTCATAGGCCAGATTCCTTTCCCTGACCATTTTGTTAACCCACTGCTGAACAAATCTGTCACTGCTCTCAAAATGTCTCAAAAACTGAGCTGAGTGTTTCAGTTATGTCCCCGTTACTGCAGTGCAGAGGTAGAGAATACCTTCCCCTGACCTGCTGGTTATGAAGTTTTCCTTATTCTGCATGAAAACCTGTTTTTCACTCCTTTTCAACCTGCTGACCACAGAGCCTCCAAGCCTTTCTCATCAGAGCATCCACCCAACCAGTCAGCCTGTCCCTTACCTGCCTGGGCCCTCTGATCCCCCTTCACAAAGCCATTTTGCCTCAGATGTAAAACTGCGCTTCTGTTTGTTGAAATTCAAGATTAGTAGTAGAGTTCTCAAAGCTACTCTGGACTAAGTGCTACCATTTGTCATATTAAACCATATTAAGGGATTGAAAAAAAAACAAACAAACAAAAAAAAAAAACAAACAAAAAGCAAAACAACAGTTGGTATGCTTTGGAGACTTTTTGTGCTTGCTGTCCTTAAAGATGTCCCCTTCAGCTATCATGGACCTTCTCCTCATTACATGGTATTTGTCATGTCATACTGTCCTTGCTCTTTCAGCACTCTGAGGTGGAATCCACCTGCCCCTATGAATTCTGAGCACAGTTTCTGTACATGGTTTCTAATCCAGTAGATCACCTATGATAATGTTGATATAATGCTGATATATTTGTTTCTTACCTTTGTCTTCTCAGCTTCTACCTGGGATATTTTATATAGATAAATGTGTTTGTGTGTGTGTGTATATATATATATATCTATATCTATATATATCTGTATATGTGTATATATATATATATGTGTATCTATATCTGTATCTATATCTATATCTATATCTATCTCTCTCTCTCTCTCTCTCTATGTATATATGTATATATATGTATGTACAGTCACATTGTAAAATCTTTTCACTTTTGCTTAAAACTTTCTTTTCTTAACAAAGAGAGTTTCCTACCATTTAACATGAAAATTTCAATTCCTGCTGAATGCCTAAAAGCCTTAAAAAATTCTATTGTAACATTGCTGTTACCAGGCCAGAAGAGCACAACTGTAGCAGAGACTGTTAAGCTTTCAGAGCTTTTATTCAGTTAAAGCCAAAAGTTTAGAGTGAAGGAAATGCTGAGCAGGCAACCCAGTGTGTAACTGCTTGGCAATCTGAAAAAAAAGCTCTATTTAACCATGATTTTTAGACACGCACATGGAAAAGAAAGTATGTTCCTGATTTCTCAAAATGGAAATTCTGGTCCAGGCAGCCACCCCTGCATTACCTGAAGTTGGTATGAAATTGCAAAATCTGTTAGAGTTTGCATGAACAGCCACTCACAAATGTCACAAGAAGACTACGCGAGAAATTCTGTCATTTTCTTAAAAACAAGTGCCTCCATGGCAGCTTTTTCGTGTGTGAAGTTCGGAATTATTTCTGAGTGGCTGAGGGAGAGGCAGCCAGGCAGCACATATCCTACTCCACTCTGATAAGATGTGAGATACAGGCATTATGAAAAGTGTTTCAAGGGTGCAATAAACCTGACATTCTTCAGTTTAAGGAAAACTATTTCTTTGTAATGTAAGTCTCAGAAATCAACCTGTGGTGTATGGGGGAGTATGGCAGGAAGAAAGAGATTTTATGTTCCCCTTTGCTATTTGGGTTTTTTGTTCTATTGGTGCAACATTTTCAGAAAATCAGAATGTGTTCTATAGAAAAAAAAAATCTGGGGATTAGCCACCTGTACATTCCAAAATTACAAATCTAAATACTGAAATTGTTGGTTTGTTTTTTTTTTATCTTATATTCTGTTACAACAGTCAAGTTTCCTTGCTGAAGGCAAAAAGATTTTTTCCATTGTCACTTTCTTTGGATGTCTCCTCACTCAATCAGATTTTCTCCACTCACGAGAAAAGCCTCTTTTCTCTGTACATTGGAGAAAAAAAATAAATTGACAAAAAATTACTTATTGATCTGTGGAATTTGGCTGGTGCCACAGAGCCCAGAAAGACTGGTCTGTGTGTCCAGCATGTTTATATGATCTCTGCTTGCATTTATGCACTTGACAGAAAATTTCAAGGGTCCATCTCTACAGGACCCTCTCACATCTGACGTTTTGGGGTGGCTCAGTGCTGCATTTCCTGCACATCTCTTTTACACTCCCATTTAAATTCATGCCTTACACTCCCATGGAGGTTAAATGACATCTTTCATTAGCCCTTTATTTTCTCTTCATCCCTCACTTGGCAATAAACGGCATAAATGTCAGTGCCACAGTAAAGTGCAGAAATGTGATGTCAGCACATATTTCTTCGCGAGCCTCACTGCCTGAGAGTCCTGGTCACAATTTATGTCACTGGGGGCATCAGTCTTTCAAGTGAAGCCCTGCAAATGGCAGACCTGTGTTATATATGATCTTCAGCAGCCAGCTGATTATCAGGGTGATGAAGGATGTGAAGCTTGGTTGACAGTAACACTTGAGTAACTTTGCAGGGACACAATTTATTAAGGATATACTTCAGCAGCTCCCTGATTCTTCCACCGTGCCCAGGTGATGTTTGATGGAATACTTACAGGGTCATCACGAAGATTGTTAGGGGTAGTTAATTGCCGGGGATGGAACAGAACTAGTCCAGAGACTTCAAAAAAAATGAAGCAATTCTTCTTTCCACCATGAATGAGAGCAGTTGTTCATTTTTCTGTGCATGAAATGAAGGGGAACCCTCAGATGAAACCATGTATCATAAGGATTTGAGTAGAAAGCAAAAAAAACCCTTCCTTGGATTCAGCATTTCCTCAGCCTTTTGATTTCATGGGCACTTTCAAACATGAAAATTTGGAATTTAAGAGAAAAAAATTTAGTTTTAAATGTTTAGGGAATTTTAATGATCATGGAATGTCATCAGTTCTAGATGGAGAAATGTTAGATATACTAGGTAATCTAGATGTCCAATGGGATAAAATGTTTGCCTTTTTTTAACTTCTAGGCACCAGCTTCTTGTCTGAACTTTTATCTTATAAACAATCAAGACACTGCCTTTAACTTTTCTACTACTTTTGTTAAAATAAAATTATGAAGCAATTTTATCACCTGCAGCTCTAGGCTACAATATTTGATAACCTTAAAAGTGGTGTGTGTTTTTGTAACGTCCCAGACTTCTCTAACAACGAAGTTTGATCCCATTAAGCTCAAAGTAGTAACAAAAACCCTCAGTCACCTCATGGTTATTCCACATTTGAGTCCCCCATGATGTGAAAATCATTCTCCTGCGCATGGTAGGAAAATTGCTGTCCCCTGTTGTTTTGCCCTTTCAATACCTGGCAAACACAAGTTTGCTGACAGCATTTTCTTGACATCAAAGCTATTAAAGTTAGAATGAAGAGCTGGTGAATAGGACATAGCCTTTTTGTAACACTTTTTTTGTTGTTGTTGCTGTTGCACTGGATGTGATTGATGTAGACTGGAGTCTTCTGCTTTCTTTATTCTGATGGCTACAGCTCATATATTCTAATTTCATGCCCTTGCTACTTTTGCAGAGTATACCACAAATAGAAAGACTTCAAGAAAGTGATGTCCATTTCCCTCTTTCCCCTTAAGAAGAAGGAACAATATTTTGTTAGACCTGAGAGCCCTGCAATCCTAATTGAAGAAACCAGACCTCCTGATCCATCTCACTAAACATGCTAAGACAAAGCTGTCCATTATTTAATGCAATAGGTAAATATGAAAGGTCTGTGGATAGACAACTGCAGCCTCAGAGCTCTGTTCTGCACTGCTCACTTTCACTAAAGGCACATTTTTTTAATCTTAGCTACTCTTAGCCCATTGTAAAAAATATATTTGAAATACAATTTTTTCTTCCTGATCATTCCTGAAGATATTTATAGCTATATTAAAACATAGTATTAATATATTATATTAAGGGCTTGGCCATAAGTTTGTTGAAAATCAAAGCTGATAATAATTTCTCAGTGTCTTGATGGGGAAATAAAAAAAAAGCAATTATTTTTGCTAACACATTCCTCATCTCTCAGGGAGTTGCTTTCATATCTTTCTTAGCACACCACCTCCTCCTGCAAGACAGACTGTGAGCAGACATGGTGTCACCACATGGTGTTTACAAGGGGAAGGCGTGAGAGGGTTATCGAGCTGTCCTGCTTTGAAAATCACTTTAAAAGGGAAAGTGCAACCAGTGCAAAGCACCAGACAAAGAAGATTCCTTTTTCTCTCTGTGTGTGTCTCATGCTTTGTAAAATCATAGCTTGGACTTCAAGGTTTTCCTTGGCTTCCTAAACACTCCAGCCTTCTCTCAGCAGTGATGAGTTTGGCAAGTGAGTATCTGGTAAAAGCTGTGGTGTTAACACACTGTGACCCGTTATTTTACTGCTTGGGGCTGGAAATATACTGAGGAACTGACTGCTCCAAAAGCTTTTAAAAAGTTCTAAACTCCTTTTCTACAGCTCACGCCCTTTTCATCACACCCACACTTTTACCCGCTTTGGGTTGCCAGTTTACAATGTCATTAATTTTCAAGGTGTGTAAGCATGCAGGTTATTTTATTTTCTTCCAAAGAGCAAATGTTTGTATTGTAGCTGTGGGGAAAAAAAAATTATAAGGAAAAAAAGTATATAAAATTAAAGTGGAATTTTTCTCTCTCGAATAAGGAATTGGAAGGTATATACATATTTTTAACTGAGCTTGGACAGACCATATGTAACCTTGAAACACAGGCAGAAAATTATGCCAGGCTGACAGAATAAAGAGTCATATTATTAATGCTGAATATTTTAAGAATAACCTGCCCTGGAATGTCAGATTTTTCAGTTAAACCAAAATAATTTGGATTATTTCATCTCAAATTAATTGAGAACAGATTTCTTTGAGCAGAGCTTTTGTCCTTCAACAATTCTGATACAGAATTTTTTAAAAATCTTTTTCCTGCAGCAACTTAATAGTCAAAGGTACAAACCCAAGTTTTTACTTTAAAACAAAGGAGTAATTTCTATTAGAATAGCTAAATATAGTTCTTTGCTGCTTCAAATCATGCACTTGAGTGCACGATGATATGCAATGGCAAAATTACAAACATTCAATGTATTCTTCACTACTTCTGCAAAGAAGTTGTTTGCATAAAGAATTTAAAGATAGCATTTTCACTGATGGCTTGGTCGATCTGATATTTTACACTGAGGAAATGCACCAATCAATTTAAAATTCTTCCATCTTACCACTGATCTTGGTGGTGCTTCTCATTACTCCAAAAAAGCAAAGCAACCATTTCACTTTAGTTAAATGGACCAGTCCATAAATATTACAGCAGCTGAAAAAAAAATACTATTAAAGACTTTTATTACAAAAAATCCCAGGAATTATTATAGAGACAATGTACACAGACAACATTCCAAATGCTTGTGCACTGTCACTGTGTGAACTAGGCAGTAGTTGTTTGGTTGTTTTTTTTTTTAATGCAGTGCTGGCACTTGAAAAGAAGAGGTGAAAAAGAAGGAATTAGGTCAAGAGCAGCAGAGTTGGCAGTGGAGGAGGGGAGCAGAGAATCCTTTATGTACATGGATATTTCTATGTCAGGCTCATGTCAAGCACTGAAGTTTGCTTTGGTTTGGGGCTTTTTTTTTAACTTTTCTGATGGTTTCCAAAATTGCCTTTCTTCCTGGTTTCAGTTTAAATTCAGCTTATTGCAGTCTCAGTGTCTGAATCTTGCTTTAGGTTTACATTCATGTAAAATTAATCCTTATAGAATCATACACAAGATATCAATATTACACCATAGGTATGAGTGGCACATATGATAGTAAAATAAATGCATATTTGAGAGCCTCTTACCTTGTCAATATTTTAACTATGCATAGCTTTTTCTCAGGGACAAGTAAGATAAGATAAAAGGAACTCTAGTGAATACTGAATTAGCTTTATTCCAGAGGGTACTTTTAATTTTTAGGACAATATTAGTAGGACTAGATAAATATTAATACTCCTATATTAAATTCTCTAGGGCACTGTGCTTCACCTTACAACAAAAGCTTTACTTTACAATTCAGACTAAAACAAGATCCCTAGATGTGTATATTGCAAACAGTCCAATTCTCACAGTAAATATTATTCCAACCCTAAAACAGTTTTATTGACCCAAGATGACCAAGGACTGATGCATTATTCAGCAGGTTTGTGTGGTGTAGGACTCAGTTGCAGGAGAACATGAAAACATTTCCTGTTCGAATAAGTTTAGGACAGTCAAGAAAGATAAAGCTGGAAAGTGAATTTTTTATTTGCTAATTGCTCATTGTTATTTTAGTATTGTCCTAAAAATTAACCACATTTATGATCCAATTTACTCAATTATTATCTGAGTTAAATTAACTTGTTATTCTGCTGTGCAAAATACAGCATATGCTACCCTTTGTAAGGACTTTGGGACCTTAATTTCTGTTGCTTTTTTTTCTTGTAAAAAAGTAAACTTCTGTTTACTTTTTTTTTTTCCTAAGATGGTTCAAAAATTCCTTTTTGAAGTGTCATGAATTTGACAAAATTTATTTGTGTTTGAGATTTGTCTCGTGCATGCGTGTGCTTGATTTGTTGGACTTTTATATTTGCTCAGAACTGTCCATGTAAAATTTAATCTGGGATTTTACGATCCAGGGGTTTCTTTAATTTAATTTTTTTACAATCCATTATTTTGACAGCCTTGACTAAATTACGCTGAGAAAAAAAATTACCTTCCTAATCATCCTATAACATTTTTTTAAGCATCAGCTTTCTTGGAAATATGATAAATGCGCTAGAATTATTACTTACTAGATTGCCAGTTGTTGGTAGGATGAATTGCATGATGTATTTTTTTTTTTATCTCGGGTTCTGAAAAGTAATAGAAGTTTCTTTATAGTAGATAAGGTGAATTTTTTGTTGGACAGACAAGAAAATATTAGTGAAAGAAGATGACTACGGAAACTATAAAGTACATATATGGAAGTACATGAGTGTGAGAAGAATACTATGCTTTGAACCTTGACAGATAGGTAAAGAACAAAAAAGTTAACCAAAAAAGAGGATTAAAGAGGGTTTAGAAACCATCTACATGAGTCACTGAAGAATTTAGCTGTGATTATACAGAATTTGGATTCTGGGATGTCAGAAGAAGAGGGAGGAAAAGTTAGAACAGGAAACTCATCTTATTATAGTCAGTTTGGGTGAAAAAATTCAAAAGAGTTGCAGACATCAACTTTTCAGAATGTCTCAGTTTCTCATGAGGTTTGGTTGACACTAATTTAGGCTCTGAAAAAGTAAAGCTTTCTTTGTTCCCAGGTCATATTTTCATGAGTACCTTGCTAAGCAATTTTTTTTTCCCAAATATCTGTGTGGCTTCTGGTATTATTTACATCAAAATGCCTCTCATAATCCTGTGAAGTTCTGAACAATGTGAGGCAAAATGTCCAGTGATTTCCACCTGCATGTTTATCTCTAGAAGAAGCAATTATAGCACAACTATTCCAGATGCAGAGAAATGTCAGCTTCAAATACTGATCAAAGAAAGAGCCACTTAAATAGTAGAGCTTTGGAAATCAACAGTTTAAGATTTTTCTAGACTAGACAATCTAACATATTTTACCTAAAACAATGCAATCTCAGTACCTACAAGCTTACTATTTTTTCAAACTGTAAAATTTTAAACTAACAAAACTCATTCTGCTACAACTCTCAGACGCTTTCCCTGAGAAATCGAAATGAAATATATATCCTTCTCTCTGGAAACAGCTACTTTTTGCAGCAGCTCTATATAGAACAAGTAGTAGGTAGTTAACTGCACTCAATCATTTAGCATGCTTTTCATGCTAAATTCAAATTAGGCCTTTGGATATATGGAGTTTATTGATGACTTCACTAGAAGTTGAACATATTTTTAAAGCCAAACACAAAAGCAGCAAGCTTATACAAATGTTTATGCAAGTTTATGCACATACACACGCTTAGATATATTTCAGTTTCATTCCCAGGCAAACATTTTCTAACTGCTCAGGAAAAGCTTATATTAAAGTAAATTATACATGTGTATTATACAGAGTAAAAGAGTTCTTATTAAAAAAACCCAGAGTAAATCAAAGTCATATTTGAACTAATAAAATTCATTGTGATAGACCTATACTCATAAAATAAGAGGTATGAAAAAACAAACCAAAAAACAAGAACATCAAAAAAGATCTCCAGTTAAACAAGTAAACAATAAAAAATTAAATACCGAAACCCAGGCAATTTAGTTGCACCTAGAATTTCTTCAATCTAATTTTATTTCCTATTCTTTGAAAGGTCAGTAGGAAGCATGGTGAGGAGCCAAGGCATGGTAAAATTGCATCAATTAAATGACTGCAATTTGTGGTTTGTTGTAGATCAAGACATGCAGGTTGTGAAAGAGATAAAGCCCTGGTGAACATGACACAGTTACACCATAGTGATAATATCTGGTTGTTGAGCTCTGCTAAGTTGTTGTCCTTAGGACTATCATTTTCCTTAATTTACGGGCATGAATTGGAATCAGTTTTTACATGACAAAGGCAACAGATGTGCTTGGAAAACCAGAGGGCTCATTTGCAGTCTGTCAGGCTCTGGGATCGCTGGCAAGGAGCAAGGATTTTAGTTGTATTTTTTTTTTTACTGATGGGAAATGGCAGTTCAGATGACAAAGACAGCAGCGAGCTTCCTGTTACCAAGCGGATTTGCAGCACAATAAAAAAAAAAAAAAAAAAAAGAAAGAATTAATACACACATCAGTGCAATCTGAAAATATTTTCCACAGTTGTAAG
Source organism: Motacilla alba alba (assembly GCF_015832195.1). NCBI lineage: Eukaryota > Metazoa > Chordata > Aves > Passeriformes > Motacillidae > Motacilla > Motacilla alba. The sequence goes on along the minus strand of NC_052046.1, from coordinate 73,009,569 downwards.
TGCTGAGGTCATTTGCTGAGAACAATTAAACTCTCTCCTTAGAGACCTTAGAGACATCATAAACCAGCCATGGAAATCGTCATGTGAAAACCTTCAGTGATTTTCGACAGAAGTGTGTGGAGGGCAGATGAGGAAAGGGCAGACGAGGGAAGGAGCTGAGGCCCTTTTAAGTGCTCTCTCACTCTGTAGGCAGCTGAGGGTCTGCACAGAGCTGCCAAAATGTGACTTGGCCACTGTTTTCAGGGAGGGCTGCTTTTCTGTTTCTCCCAACTTCTCCTTTTGGCCTTTACTGATGTATAATTTTTTTTTCCCCTGGACCTTTTGTACTAAGTGAATCATAATTTCTCTTCTTTTTTTTTCATTTTTTTTTCTTTTCTCCATCTTTGACACTAGTTATTCTGATATCAAGAAGTCAAGAACATCTTTCTGTTTTCTCATACTTTTAATACATCTCTAGAAAATATCCCTGTAAAACTCTTTTTACTTTGTCTTTATTAACTCACCAATTTGTGTCTTATAACACCCATGAGACACCCCAGAACAAAATCACTGGAACACTTAAACAAGACCAAAGTTTCTCATGAGTTGTGCTGCTATTAAAAAGCATTCATAGTTATTTTTTTATTTGATATGGTCAAATATTTCTCTGAAGGTTTAAGAATAATGTTTCATTTCATACATTAACATTTTGTCAAAAAAACCATTTCTGGATTAGCATGAGACAGCCAGCCACAGAAGAGATTACCATGTAGGCAGAAATATTCCTTCCAAATCCTCTTATTTTTACATGTGTAAGTGGTTTTGTGTTTTCAAATATGGCAAATTAGTTCAATAGCATCTGGTCCCATTAAGTAATGATAACAGCAGGTTTCTGTGGGGAAAGGGTGAGGTTTTTGTGCCAATGGCCACAAATTTGCAACAACTGTCCCCAGTTCTTTGCTGGGACAAAGGTTTTCCATTTGTCTGTAGTCAAGTCACTCATAATAAAATTTCGTAAGATCCTGGGCAACCTGGGCCTAGTAAATCCATTTTCAAAGATCATGTAAACAATCAAAAATGGGCTTTCAGAGTGAAATGAGGTATATTTTCAGAATGGAGCTATGTGCTCTGTGAAGTGGCTCTACCCAAAATTCATATTAAAGGCTGTCTGACAAAAAAATCCCTCTGCTCAACAACTCCCTTGCAGTACTGTTCTCTGTGTGTGAGGGTCCTATCCAGAAATGTGATCTTTTGAAAAGAAACTGATCAGAATGGCAAACCATCCTTGCCCCAGCTTCATAACAGTATTGCTATTTAAGTAATCCAAGCAGAGTATTCACTATTCTCAGTATAATTTATTACTTTTTGATAAGAACTGCACTTTAGCTTTATTTTATTCTTTTCACTGGGGACAAAACCTTTTATCCTGGAGAGTGACTTCATCCACAGGGCATTTATGGGGTTTTTTGGGGTTTTTTTCTGTGTTTAAATCTCAGGTTTTAGTCCTGAGATTAATGCTTTTAAATACAGTGCCAGTGCCTGGTAAAAAGACACTACAGAGCCAAAGCTTTTATTTCCATCAATAGGTATTGTGCAGAATTTTTAGCAAAAGGTGGACTGCCCCTATCTTTCTACTAGATCTGATTTTTGTATACTTTTTAACATTTGGGCATATACAGAATAAAGAAGAATGGCAGGGGCTGGAACAAGAAGAACTTTAAAGTCCCTTCCAATCCAAACCATTCTGTCATTCTGTGAAATTCAGTTTCTGGGACTCTTTATTTCTATATCTCAAAAGAAACAAGAATAAAAAAAAAAAAAAGAAAATGGTTGAATTGCACTTATTTTATAACTGGCAACATAATGAAAATATTCTTTTGTCTTCACATTAGACTAATGTGGATAATATCCTGTGTTTTTCTGGACTCAGCCCACACTCACTGGGTGTGTCTGATATGATGAACATTATAAGCATTTTATCCCCAGCCCTGGCATTTGTCCATATTTATTTATTAATTAGGAGTTTATACATGTCTATGGAACAGCTTTTTTTTTCCCTCTTTTGACCACTAACCAGTTCATTTCCTGGTTCTCAGAATTTCCACACAGTTACAGTGACTGAGCTAATGAGAGACTTTACATAATTGTTATCAGGAATTGTCAGTAAACATGTATTATTTGTTAATCCTCTCATAACATTTATTTTTGCAATTTTCTCAATTTTTGTCCTCTTACCGTAGTCTTTTTCTAACTCTAGTCTGCCATTCTTAATGGAATAACATATATTCTCATATTAATTACCAAGTTTCATGATTTTGGGCATTTCAAGCAGGGGTTTGATAGCGTTTTTTATCCCTCTGTCAAGAAACACTTTTTAAATTTACCTTTTCCTTAAACCTGCATAAGATAATCTATTACCACATGTTATCCAGCCTAGCAGAGTTGGTGTCACAGCTTCCTACTTTTCTGTGTATTCTCTATGTAGCCTATAGCTCTGTTCGTTACTTGTGAGACATCAGTGCCAATAGAAATGTCAATACTAATCAATAAATTGTATTTTTCTTTACTATTCTGTGTCTCACAACTATCCTTTTCCTTGTACTCCTTTGCAAGGAAAGAAGAATACTTTTTCAGGGGCAGGAGTGCTGAATTACTCTTTAAAAAGAGTTTGCTCTTGGCACTTATGAATGCAGAATGTACAATCAAAATCACACAGACCTTTATAAGGAATTAGAGCAAGGACCAGTTGTCCACAGATATTTTGCAGTCCTTGTTTGTTGCAAAAGGAGGTTTGACCACCTTACTTTTTATTTTAAAAAAAAGTTTCCAAAAGAAAAGTGATAATAAATAATTTCTTTCAAACACATGGAACACATGGAATAACACACCAAAATTGCTATAATTACACTTATTACAGTTCATTTCAGCCTACAAGTACTGAGAGTTTTAATTCCATCTTCATTCTGGCAAAAATCCAGCATGTTTGTAGAGAGATCTATTGGTTGTAGAGAAATACACAGTACTGCCAAGGAAACTCCAAAACCAGGGAATTATACAGGTGACTAGCAACATCAGCCAGATGAAGATGGTGACAGACATTAGGCACTTTTCCCAGAAAAAAAAAAAATCTGTAGCAAAACATAATAATCATATGCTACTGATATTGAGGCAGGAATATAAAATAATTTCAGTCATTAAGAGGGGGAAAAAAAAAGGCAACATGCATTTTTTTTTCAGTCCCACTCTCAGTCAGTTTACTGACACATGGTTTAATTTTAGGAGGTTATTTTCAGTCACTGGTCTCAGATACCATTCTCCAACATCAGCCTACAGCATCCCATAAAGTTAGGAGGATTCTGTTTAGATCCTGCTTCTTGTAGGATTTCTCACCAGTTCTTCTTGTGTTTCTCCATTCTCCATTGATCCAAGCAGGCCTGTAGTCAGGAACTTGGGCAGAGGGGAGAGAAGGTTTTTTTTTTTAAAGTTTACCTAAAGCCTCCCTTCTTTCAATAATGGTGACATTTTTGCAGATATTACTTGAGGACTACAGCTCCCTGTGAGGCTGAAACCATTTTATGTCATTTACATTAAAGTCACCATTTATCAAGAAGTTAAATCTGTACTTAACACTCAGCCTCACCCTGTGGAGCTGAATTTATTTTGAATGCCTGAAAACAATTAGTTATTTAAACTTCTGCCTGATAAAGCAGCTTACATTCTAATATGTGTGTTTATAAGTGGATAATCTATATTTCAAAATTTATTTGACACACAGTTAAAGAAGCATTTATAATTCTATACCTTCATCGACATGTTAAAAATCAATTCTGACCTTGCTTTGACCTTAACATTTCACAGCAGGGAAATGAATATTGAAGTGCAAAATTGGATTTGTGCACCCTTATTTTACAAGAGCCTATTTGGAGCACTCCTGCAGACTACTTTGTGAGGCAGAAAGAACTTTCAAAAGGTTAAAAGTTAGTAAACAGCTCCAGGGAGAAGGAAGGAGGGAAAAGAGAGTCTAACTCAATATAATCTGTATATATTTGTATTATATTTGTATTATATATTTATACATTTGTATTATATTTGTATAATAATCATGCATCCAAGAGAGATTATTTCAACTAGATCTTCTAATACTGAATCACTATCAAGCATTTAAGGGACATTCCACAAGAAAAGACAAAGTGGATGCTTTATCTACTTTCCTTTGGATTTTGCACAGCAGTGCTGATGCCATGGGAAGTCAGGGAATTCTGGCTACCATGGAAATTTGTAGCAAAATTTTCAGGGTGTGTTGTCTACATATTACTCAGGAAGGATTTCTTGAACCCTCCCCAAGTAAACAGCTCCTTCCAAGAAAAGCAAAGTGTATTAAGTGTCTTTTGAAGGACCAGTTTGAACAAAATCCTCACATTGGGACAACCAATCTTTTCATGGACTGTATGAATAGATAAATAAATAGCCTTGTGTTTTTTTAGCAATTTAAGTTTTCTCTTCGTTCAGCTGAAAGAAAATGAGAAGCAAACCAAGATGTGTCCTTTGGGTTAAGTCTAAAAATTTACATCATACTTCAGGACTCTTAGGCAAGAAAAAGTCAGAAGCTATAAAGATAAATCAGGAACAGCAATGACTGGAGCACTAATCCTCATTGCTACCTCTTTAAGAAACAGGACAGGTCACCATTTCATCTTACTCCCTCAGATAACTTCCTCCTCAGTAAAATCCTGACTATCTTAATTTCACATTCTATTGGTTGAGATTTTTTCCCATTCTCCAAAGTCAAAAATACTAAATACACATATATGTTTATTTGGATCCATCTGGGATATCCTATCCTCAAATTTTCCACTTTTATTTCCCAAGTTCCACCATGTCACAGATGAGTGTTTGCAGTTTGGAAGGGCAGGCCTTACACAGGTTTGTATTATATTACCTTCAGAATCAGTGTTTTAGAATACATGCAAACAATTTCAGCATCTTGCTGCTGAAGATAAAAGCATATGCTGAAGTTTGTGTCATCTGAACTGTGCCAGTAACTCAAAATGAAGTTTGCAAACAAGAGAAAATAGTAGAGACAGAGTATTAGGGAGGCAGACATAAAAATACAAGAAGAATAGAATAAATGTATTTTTTTAGGAAAAGTTTATGTAGTCTAGCCCTAGGGTTTTGGGGGTTTTTGGGCCTACCTCTTTATGAGCTGTTTATTCTATTGAGAATTGTCTCTCACTATCTGCATGAAAACCTGTTTTGCTGTAATTATAATTATTAAAAAAGAAAAATAAAATTAAGGTTTATGTCCGTGTCATTTTAGTTTCAGCATACAGTTGAGATCTGTTTTTACTTTTTAGCAAAGCTTTCCCTACACATCTTCATGCAAAGGAACCATTCTTCCTCCTTGACTCATTCCTCCTCACCTCAAGAACTCAGAAGAGGACAGAAATCACCTTTCCACTGAAAACCATATAGTTTGTAATTTCTACCACATTCAATTCCACACAGATTTATCTCTACAGGAGATAGATCAAATAATCAGAATTTATTTCTCAGGTGCTTCAGACCTCCGCAAGATTTGCAGCAGCTGCTCTCCTCAGCCTTTCTTTTTGGTCATATTTTGCTGTTTCTATGTTTTCTGTATTCCAGAACAATTCAGGTCCTGAAGCAGTCATTTTGTAACAACCTTCACTCACATATAAAACAAGCCATTCAGTACATGAAGTTTAAACTAAGCCATTGTGGATTCTTCCTAAGCATGGCATGCAAGCTAAAAATCTATATTCTGAAAACTGGATATACACTACTGGATCTATGTCCTTGTAGACGCAAGCTTGACAGTAAGTTTTTGGGTTGTTTTGGTTTGGTTTGGTTTTTATTTTCTTTTTCAGCTATGAGAATTCTCCCTTTTAAACTAGCTGGTCAGATCTAGATTTGGCAGTGGAAAAAAAATCATGACACGTATCATAAGCTTCAGCTGAGTAGAAAAGGTTTATGCCAGAGGCAAAGCTGCAGGCACAAATAAATAAATAAATTCAGGAGGCCTGAAAATTATATTGGTGTGTAATGTCAGAGTTGCTGTGGAAACCATCTTACGACTTTTTTAATGCCTCAAAGAAAAAAAAAAAAACCCTTCTTGCCACTTTCTCAACAGAACAATATTTTAACCGATTTTAAACTACTGATGAATTACTTGAAAGGCTGTGAGAGCTTGGGGTGTTCAGCCTCGAGAAAAGAAGGCTCTGGGGAGACCTTAAAGCCCCTTCCACTGCCTAAAGAGAGCTCACAAGAAAGATGGGGACAGAATTTTTATCAGGGCCTGTAATAAAAAGACAAGAGATACTGGTTTTAAACTCAAAGAGGGAAGAGTTAAAACTACATGAAAGGAAGAAATTTTCTATGATGAAGGTGGTGAGACACTGGAACAGGCTCTTCATAGAGGTGGTGGATGCATCATGCCTTCAAGGTCAGCTTGGACAGGACTGTGAGCAACCTGACCATGCTGAAGAGGTCCCTGCTCATTACAGGGGCTGGACAGGATGGCCTTTAAATGTCCCTTCCACATTAAAAAAAAAAAAACAAAAAAACAACATTCTTTGATTCTATGAATCACTTTACAGAATACAAAGAAGCTCAAATACAGCATAAAGCTCCTACACATTAGTTCTAGTTTTTAGAAAGTTAAAGATTTTTTTTGGAAAATAAAGATTCTAGAAAATAAAAAGTTTTTTTTAAGAAAAAAACACACTTCTTTCACAGTTTGTGTTCAAACTTCTTGATGAAGTGACTTTGACAACAGGTACATTTAATTCTAGCTCTACAACCCCTGTGCAGGTTTAGCTTTATTACGTTTGTTCAAGTTTCTGATCCTTACTAACAAGCAGCACAATTTGTTCAAATGGGACTGCTTGTGCAGGGTTAGCTTCCTGGAATGAGTAAATTAGCAGAATCCTGCCTCATTTATCAGCTGTGGACTGCTCTGCTACCTTTCTTCTTTGAATCAGGTGGCTGTTGAACACTTTTGAGGAGGTCAAAAAGCTGTTCACGCATAAAATGTGGCAACTGAGTTGTATGATCTCTCTGTTGATGCATAAACCGAATAAACCATTCTAAATTAATGTTATACATTAAGAAAAATGCATATGACTGTTGTATGCATCCCGGTAATTGTTAAAATTATAATACAGTACATTACTTTATGGCAGCTTGTTGTTGCCATGAGTATGACCACAGTTAGAGTGTGTGCAATGAGTTCTTAGAACACCAAAACAACAGTGAGTGAAACAAAATGGTGATAACAGCTAAAGGAATACAGTAAAAAAAAAAAAAACCTCTTCTCTCTTAAAAAGCACCTGGAGAGTATCCACACTGCTTTATTTCTTCCTCTGGTAGATATAACTTCATAGAAACCAATGCTCACTGCAGTATCAGGGTGTTGTTCTTATCTTTTTGCCTACTGAAAATAAGGGTGGCCTCCCATTTAACAGTTTCAGCTTGAGACTAAAGTATCATTCTACAACTCTTTTTTGATGTTAAGACATTAAAAATTGTGCTTACAGGGATTTCTGTATATTTTAATATAATCTTGTATGGCTTTTCACTGAAGACCAAACTTATGCATGAAATTGGGACAAATAAAGTTTTAAAAATATTTCAGAAAAATAATTAGAGATTCACCCTCAGAACTTACAACTAAAGTATGCAAAATATAAATTGTGGTCAAAATAAGCCTGAACAGAGGAAAATGTCTAAAAACAGAGTGGGTTTGTTTTATTTTGCTACTTTTGCTTTCTTTTTAATATGGTTTCCTGTGTTTTTATCAAATATATAGAATATTTTCAATATATCACACACATTTAAGGAATATAAATCCCTGCTGAAGAACCATTTTATGCCCCTAAACTTTCACATAATAAATAGAATAGAATAGAATAGAATAGAATAGAATAGAATAGAATTAATATAAAAATAATATTTTGGAGTAGTCCCATAAAATTTTACTTGTGAATAGAGTAACATTATGAAATTTTGGATTTTTAAAAGGAAATCAGTTGTAAACCTGTTGCAGAAAAGCATTATTACACTGTTAAATTTAAGATGATGCAGAATTATAAAAACAATAATTCTCTCCCATTCAAGGAGGACCACAGTTCTTCTTCTATTTTACTCCTCTTTCTGTAATTAGGTCATAAATATCAGAGTGCAGGGAGTGACTTACCTCTGAAACTAAACCTGAGAGTTTTCCTGCTTTATTTTGCAGCAAGCAGTGGAAATGTTGGTTCAGGCAGCACTTAGTCAAGGGTCTTGCTTCTCAGAAGTGGAAAAAATCACATTCCTTTCAGAAGTGTTATTGTCATTCCGTGCCAAACAAACCAATAATGTTTCTGTGTTGCTGAGAAATTTCTGGGCTGATGACTTACAGGATAGTCTGTGAGATTTGGAAGACCTCCACATTATGGATAGGTCTTCCTGGAGTCCTTGAGCTTGTTCATTCCTTGTATCTGCCTTGAAAGGTTGTGGTCAGCAGTCATAAGAGGAAAACCCCTCCTAGCACCCCTTATTTCATGTAAAATTGTCCTCAGTCTACAGAACACAGGAACTTCTGGAACACCTGTTAATGACAAACTAGCTCCAAACCTTTTCAGCTAATCATGGAACCAAAAAATTGTTTAGGTTGGAAATGACCTCTAACACCATTGAGCCCAACCATTAGTCCAGCACTGTCATGACCACCACTAACCCCTGTCCCCAAGTGCCTGATCTCCATGGCTTTTAAATCCATCCACGTGTGGATGGATCCGTCCTCACGAAGGGGTTTCATGATCGTTTGTTAAACTGATCTCAGAGTGCAATAAACCAACACGGCAAGGGGGTTGTGCAGTAATAATCAGAAACCAATGTACTTTATTAAATGACTGCACCAAAATGCGTTGGGGAAATTGAGGGAAAAGGGAAAGAATAAGGAAAAAAAAGAAAGGGAGGAAAAGAAAGGAAAGGTATATAGCTACCAAATGTAGAGACAACAAAGTCCTTCGAAGTCCAGTCGACGGCACTTGTCGTATTCACATCAGGGGAGATCTCAAAATCTCAAGCTAACCTGGGGGTTTTTATTATGATAAATTGCAAAGCTGGGGGAGAAACAGATATAATAGTCCACATTCTCAGCAGTGGGCGAGAACCATTGTTTTCTTGGTCCAACGGTCACCACCTGCAGGCAAACATCTCAGTTTGATCAGCTTGCCTCCCTCACACACCTCCCCCCATGTTAGGGGTTTCAGTCTCAGTCCTTGGGAGGAAAGGGGGAGCTTTTCCATAAAGGGCTCTCATGTCTCAGTCCTTGAGGGAGAGTCTTCTCCCATCTCAGTCCATCTGTCACGGTGGTTGTACAGTAGATGAAGGGTCTTCTGTGTGGACCACCAAAAGGTCATTCCAGAAAAGACTCCAGCCAAGTCAGGAGGTGGGGAAATTCCAGGGCCATTGTTGCAAAGCGACACAGGTGAAGAAAGACCATAGTGTCCCTTTCTCTTTTCACTGGGTGCAGTGTTCCATGTGGTGGACAAACACATCTGTGAGCAATAACTTGGGTTCCAGTCTCGAAACCCCGGCAAGCTCCCACCAGACCAGCATTTTAAACAGGGTCCATTTTTGGTGGTCCCAGTTTCTGCCTTTTTCACGATGATTGTGAGGCAGATGAGAGAAACTTTGGACATGGACTTACAACCTCCCAGGCTGGACAGGAGGCAACTGAAGTTCTTCCTGGTAGCAGTCCTAAACCTCCCCTGGCCCAGCCTGAGGCCGTTCCTTCTGCTCCTGTCCCTGTTCCTGGCAGCACAGCCCGACCCCCCGGCTGTCCCCTCCTGGCAGGAGCTGTGCAGAGCCACAGGGCCCCCCCTGAGCCTCCTTTGCTCCAGGCTGAGCCCCTTCCCAGCTCCCTCAGCCTCTGCTGGGGCTCCAGCCCCTTCCCAGCCCCGTTCCCTTCCCTGGCCACGCTGCAGCCCCTCCATTCCCTGTGAGGGGCCCAGAGGTGACCCAGCACTGGAGCTGTGGCCTCAGCAGGGCCAGCACAGGGCCAGCACTGCCCTGCTCCTGCTGCCACCCCACGGCTGGCACAGCCCAGGGGCCATCAGCCTCTCGGCCACCTGGGCACCCCTGGGCTGTGTCCAGCTGCTGGCACAGCACCCCCAGGGCCTGTCCCAGCTTCCCAGCCCCGCTGTCCCAGCCTGGAGTGCTCCATGGGCTTGCTGTGACCCAAGGCAGGACCTGGCACTTGGCCTGCTTTTATCTCACCCCGTTAGGCCTCATCCCATCAATGAAGCCTGCCCAGATCATAAATAAAGATACTAAATACCACAGGGCCCTGTAATGGGGACTACCACTAGTGAATTTCACTTTCCTCTGGTCTTTAGGACCACCCCCCCAAGCAGTGTTTTAACCAGGGAAGAGCACAGCTATCCAGACCATGAGCACACGGCTTCTCTGGGAAAAAACTATGGGACACAGTGTCCAAGTCATTCCTGAAGTCCTCAAGGCCTGACAGACATCATCCACAGCCTCTCTCTCATCCACTCAGCAGGTAATCTTGGAGTAGAATGAGGTCAGGTTACTCTCAGAAAAAAAAAAAAAAATGAGGTATATATTTTTTCCTTTATTTCACCAAAATCTGTTTGTCCGGCCAGAGCTACTTTGCTCATTGTCTTGTTTTGCACTGAGCATTTTCTTTTAGCCTTTGATGATTTTTCTTTCATTTCTGCCATGAAAGCTTAGTAGTTTAGTTTTTTTGGTATTTTTTTAGGAATGAGAAAACACCAGACAAAACCTCTGGGAAATCTTTCAAAGTTGTGTGTGGAGACTGAGACAAGGAAATGCTTTGCACTGATAGACTTGAACACTGCTTTGAAAGTGTCCTCCTGCTTCTCATGTCTGTTATGGCTTTGGCAAAGGGCATTCAATATAACTTTTTATTTCTTTACATCTTCTTTTAAAAAGAAAGAAAAAAATTACGTGTATTTATTTGCATGCTTCAACAAGGCAGAAGAAAGTGTTTAGCCTCCAGAGACTCATGTCTGCCTGTCTTCCCCCTGACAATTAAAAGCACTTTGGAACCCATGCTTTTCACATCATTTTTCCTTGCTTTCTGCAGCTTGAACTGATTGAAATATGCACTTTCATGTCCTGAATGCAAAGCTTGTCACATGTAGCTCTGCCAATTATTCAGACAAACAAACATCCCAAGCTAAAGGTCCTCACATTGCTTCAAATAGAATTATTTTATGCTTGTGTGCAAGTGCTTATTTCTAGGTGTCCGATTTCAAATTTCTTTCAAAATAAATATTCTGGAATCTAGATTACATTTGGAAACATACTTCATAAATTTATATAAATGTATATGTAACTTTTTCAGATGTCTCAAAGGAGAACAAAAGCAGGCATTCTATACAGCCCTGTGTTTAAGCATGTATGTGTTACAGGTTTCCTAATAGATCCTAATAGAAAATAGATATTTTCATTATCTGTAAAAGAGGAAAATTATTCATTTGGAAGTAGCATTAAGCCTTGCTACAGTGTGCTTTGGTTGGTTAATAGAGTCACTTTTCTCAAACACTTGGAAAGTGGTAGAGGACACAGCAGCTGTACCAGATACTTGCAAAAAGGAATTCTGTGTTGCTAAAGCATGATTAAAAGGGAAAGAGCTACTAGGCTTATTAGGGTTTATTAGGTATCTGTTAATAAAGACCATAAAATCACAGAGCCATAGAAGGGTTTATGTTGGAAGAGATTTTGAAGCTCGTCTTGTTCCACCCCTACCATGGCAGGGACACCCTCCTCTGCCCCAGTGTCCAGCCTGGCCTTGGGCACTGCCAGGGATCCAGGGGCAGCCCCAGCTGCTCCGGGCACCCTGTGCCAGGGCCTGCCCACCCTGCCAGGGAACAATTCCCCATTGCCAAGATGCCATCCAGCCCTGCCCTCTGGCACTGGCAGCCATTCCCTGGCTGCTGTCCCTGCAGCCCTTGGCAATTGTCTGTGTCCATCTTTCCCGCAGCCCCTCCAGGCCCCGCAAGGCCACGCTGAGCTCAGCCCAAAGCTTCTGCTGCCCAGGTGAGCAATGCCAGCTGTGCCAGCCTTTGCTGCCAGCAGAGCTGCTCCATCCCTGCGCCCATCCCGGAGCCTCCTCTGGCCTGGCTGCAGCAGCTCCAGCTCCTTCTTGGGCTGCCCAGGGCTGGGGCAGCTCTGCAGGTGGGGTCTGACTGAGGGGCAGAGGGGCAGAATCCCCCCTGCCCTGCTGCCCACGCTGGGCTCAGCCCAGCACAGGGCTCTGGGCTCTGGCTCAGCCCAGCACAGGGCTTTGGGCTCTGGCTCAGCCCAGCACAGGGTTTGGGGTCCCAGCCCAGGACAGGGTTTGGGGTCCCAGCTGTGCCCCACAGCACCCCAGGGCTGCTCCCTCTGCTCAGCCCAGCCTGGATGCAGTCCGGGGCTGCCCTGACCCAGAGGCAGCACCAGCCCTGGCCTGGGTAAACCTCCTGAGATCCCCATGGGATCCCCTAGGGGTATCCAGGTCCCTCTGGATGCCATCCTTCAGGGGTGTCACCAGCACCTCTTATGATGGTATTCTATTGCAGAAGCAGCTTATTTTGAATGAAGCTTTGGGTAATGCTGCTGTGGATTTCTCAGAGAGGAAGAAAACACGAGGAGCTCACGGCTGCAAATCATTCAACAAGCAGACACAACTGTGGCCTATCTGCAACAGAGAATGATGAAAAGAGTGAACGAGGAAGAACTTGACAAAATGACCTGTGTTTTCTACTTTTAACTTCTCCAATTTCTTGTCGTGGAACAAAACTGAAATTTTCAGGCAGTATTTACTGTGTTATAAAAATAATTGGTGACAGTACAAAGTATCATTGGTCTGTGAGTTTTTAAACATTACAAAATGCCACAGCAGAAGCAAATCATTGTTCCTCTAACTAATACTCATTTCTGATTGACTTCAGGGCATAAATAGTTTAAATAATACAATTTAGACTATGAAACTCTACAGAATCTGATCTTACATATTTCAAGTGTTTAGGAGAAGAGAATGTGTATCACCTGCAAACAGTGACCACAAAAGGTTTAGTAAAACAGCTGGTTTTAACTTCATTATATTAAATCATATGATTACGAATGGTCATTAATTAAGTGTGTAGTGGTATTTCATGTGCTATGTTAAGTATGTTTCTAACACTTACTTAGGCGGAAATGTTTAATAGATCATTAATAAACCACTGCTGTAAATAGCTCTATATAGAATTCAGCATTAGGATTTATCTAACAGTGGCAGTGTGTGGCAGTAGGCTTTTAACTGTTAGATATGTTGGTATAGGGAATTGAAAGGTTTATTTTAAAAAGTCATTGAAAATATCCAAAGGTCTAAATGTCTTTACTGCATTTAATTTTTAATGAAATATTAATGAAAGGAATTAAATTTCTGGTTGTACCAAATGTGATTTAAAATTTGAAACAAGTCTGCAAATTAACAAAGCTGTTCATCTTTCACGGTAAGTCCAACGGGTCAAGGATTTTATTTTAACAATATTAACATTTTTGTTTCTCACATTTTATTGAGAAGTTCTCATCCCTTTGTCACAGTCTTCACAACCTTGCCTTTTCCTCACCCTTCTCACAAGCCTAACTAGGATTCAGGAATTTACAGCTAGCAAAGTGAGAACATGATAAATTCTTCTAAAACTTCCAAAGTATCAAAATTTCTTGAGTTTGGAACAATGCTGTCACATAATTTATAATGAGAACAATATTCAAAATGAACAGTCAGACCACTCTTTAATATAAAAATTTAACCTGAGTGCAGTCAAGGTTTTGTTTTTTTTTCTACCTGAGAGTTCAAAGTTGCATGTTTCTATAACAAAAGTAAAAAACCAGGAATATAGTCAAAAATATTGTGTCACTAGAGATTTTTTTCTCTAAGACACTCAAAAATGCATCTTCTTTATTTTTTGTTATGAAATGGATTAAAAGAACATGTATTATTTTTTTCATTATAGGAAAATGTAAAATATTCTATTTTATTCAAACAAGTCTGATACTTTAAAATTCACTGGAAGCTGTGTGTTTCCAGATAAAGACATGGCTGATTTTGGGGAGTTGTCTAGAAATCAGTTGTTGTTTCCTGAGTTGGGTAGGGGGAAAAAAATCCTGAATGTCTGTTTGATCAGATCTGAGTTTTATGAGATTTGGACAAGAGTTGTTTACTTACTAGCTTTCTCAAAAACATTTAATGAAATGGTTAGAGGAAAATAGATCAAAATATGTCAGTTCAACAAGGATCTGGTGAATGTCAGCTTCTCCTCCTGACAACGTTTCTCTTTGGATGTAGGCAAATGGGCATTATCACATAACCTGACTAAAATCTTGGAAGTAAATACGCCAAATATCTCAAAAATATTGAAGACATGCAGTTGTTTTTGCAGAAAAGAAAGTCTGAAGACAGTATTGGCTATGGAAAAGAAAAACATTATACCAGAGGGAATAAATGTTATTTTAAGAAATCATATTTGATTTTTTCTTTTTTTTTTTTTTTTGAGTGGTTAAAAACTGAAGTGGTGACCAGAGTGTAGTGCATTACTAGTGTAATGTAATGTAATAAATAATTTGAATATTGCATGACCAAATACAGATAGGTTTGCCTGTGCCTCCACCAGTGTACAGGGCAATCACTCAGATGTCAGGAAACTCTAAATATTGAAGTTTGTAATTCTGAAAAGAACCAGGACAAAAAGTTAGACTCATAATTGTTCATTTTAGGACAAATTTCTCAAGTACTGTTTCTCCTTTTCCCTGTGATGATCAAACTGCAGCTACAAATAAAGAATATCTCACTGAACTGTACAATCTTCTTGTGATGATGTAAATCCTCAGAAATGGAGCCAGGGACTGCAAACCAAACAAAATAAAACCCCAAAAACAACCCATTAGTCAACCAATCAACTGAAAAAATCACAAAAAACCACCAACCAACCAACCAATCAAAAAAACCCAACCCCCCCGCAAAAAAAACCCACGCACACCAAACAACAAAACCTCACACAAATAGCAAAGCAAACAACAAAAAAACCCCAACAAAAACCAACAAAAAACACCAAAATCACCAAAACACCAACAAAACAAAACCAAAAAGTAAAAAAAACAAACAAACAAAAAAAACAAACAAAAAACCACAAAACAGCAACAGAGCCCTGAAACTCAGGTTTCTTGCTGGTTTTTCAACTTCTCCACTGCACATTACTCTTTTTGTGATCTATACTACTACAGACATGCTTTGAATAGCTCCATGATAGGAGATGGAGGAGGGAGGAGACATTACAACAACCATGACTTTTCTAGGCCTCTTAACACCTGTATAAATAATTTCAAAGGATAAAAGATTTGTAATTAGTGTTTAATTAATAATTTATGGTTGTATTCAATGCGAAAACATCCCCACAAAGAATTAGAAAGGATTGAACTCTGCAGAAAAGAGAGGGGACAAGAACAGTAGGTGTTGAATGCAGCCCTTAGAGCATGAGCTGCACATGGGTCAAGGAGTAAAAAAGGATGTCATGACAGACTGAAATGTTCAGAGGGTCCCTGAAGACCCAGATATTAGGAAGCATGTGAAAGAAACCAAGAAAGTGTCAATAAAAGCTATGTGCTTAAGAGGAGATTGGGAAGGGGATCATTTATTTATTTATCTGTCTTAAAGGTTTCCCACAGGAATCACTTTGGTGAGCATGTCACAATAAACAATTAAAGCTAGTCAATCCATGGGACGTGTCACACAAAATGAAATCAGCTCAGAAATGAATAAACCTTTTCTTGCTGAAATGTCTCACTGTGAGAGTGAAGCCTCAAATTTTCTGGGCCCTAAGAGGATCCAACACAATCCTTGTGCTCACAGCTCAATGCCACTGAGGAGAGGTGCCTGCAGGAAAAATCCATCCTGTGATAAACTGGCTGTCAGGGAAAAGGGATTACAGCTGTTTGGGGCTATTTAGTTCAGGTTTTGCAAAGAGCTGAGCATTGGATGGACAGGGTAAATTTTAGTCTCCACAAAGCATTGCTGTAGTCAGTAGCCCAGCAGAAGAGTCACATATAAGATAGATTCACTTCTGAGAAATGATAACATTTTGTGTGAGTGTAAAAGAAATATTAATAATATTGCCTCCTGAATGCATGCTGACATTCATATTCCCAGAACACACCAAAAGCAATAATTTTTAATTTTCTAGTCAGAACGATGTAACTCGATATGGAAACAAAAACTTGGAGGCATTCAGACTTCCCCTTTCCTATCTGCTTTTAAGGCTTTTATTTTGCAAATTAGTTGTTTTGTACATCTCAGAGCCATTACACACCTGACCAGATCCCAGCTGAACCAATATGAAGCTCTAGTGACTGAGAAACCAGGGCTTCAGCAGCCCATCAGTGAAAGCTCAACAAATGTTTGTGAATTGCCTTGCCCAGTGGCAACATTTGAATTGGTACCAGTAAATTGGCCAGAGGATGTGGAAAAGTCTCCTGATGACACAAAATGACATCTGTTGGATAGGTAAGAGCAGAGGCAATGCAATCAGAGAGCTGCCAGCACAGCACTTAGACTCAGCTCAATCTAGCATGATTAGTTATATCACTCAAAGGTGCTTCTTAAAGATCTTTTTTCTACCCTAAAGATACATCTCCCTAAACACATCACGGTGCGGGTCCACCTTTATTGTCTCCAAATGATTGCAGGTCAGAATTGCACATCATGCAATTTTTCTCCTATTTTCTGGCAGCAGCTCTCTGTTTTGTATATCAACCAAAAGGATCTGAAAGTTAAACTCAGATTTTATTTCTTTATTTCAATAGTAGGTGACTGCTATTTTCAGGTGAAAGAGCTTTGGAACTTCTTATCTAGAAGATTTTCGTTCTGATTGCTGTCTTTTTGATACAAATGCTTGTCATGTGTTTATAATTTCTGGACAGTAAGTGCAAGAGTGGAAATGGCTCGAGAAACAGCATAAGCTGTGATTTTGAACATAACAAAACAAAACAAAAACCCCTCCCTGCATAGCACTTTCTACTGGTATGGCCATGGTCTCTAAAAGAATTTCACTTCAAAATTACATTTAAACAAAACAACTGTTAAACAAAACCAAAAAAGGCAACAAAACCCTCAACAACAAGAACAACAGCAACAAAAACAACAACAACAAAAAAACAAAAAAAACCAAAACGCACAAAAAAACCAACCAAATCAACAAAAAACTCAACCCAGAACACAAAAATAAATCCAAAACCATACAGTGACAGCCTGTCATGAGTGCTGAATATCTGGTGTGGGTCGTGTGCTCATCTTTACTTTGGGGTGAAAATGGTTCAAGACAGAGTTTGGCCGTATTTTGTATTACTTGTCATTTCTTGTGCTCCACAGATGGCTGAAGAGGTTGTAGAGATGTTGCACAAGCAGCAAACACCACATAAGAAGATTAAATGGTTTCTTTTGGAAGAGGACAGTGATGAGAACACAGCCCCATGGAACACTCCAGGCTGGGATAAAGCTGCTGGAAAGCTGGGAAAGGCCACTCCTGACAGGAGATTGAGGGGCTGGAGCATGGCCAGGGAAGGGAATGGGGCTGGGAATAGAGGGGTTGGAGCCCCAGGAGAGGCTGAGGGAGCTGGGAAGGGGCTCAGCCTGGAGCAAAGGAGGCTCAGGGGGGACCTTGTGGCTCTGCACAGCTCCTGCCAGGAGGGGACAGCCGGGGGGTCGGGCTGTGCTGCCAGGAACAGGGACAGGAGCAGAGGGAACAGCCTCAGGCTGGGCCAGGGCAGGCTCAGGGTGGGCACAGCAGGAGTTTCCCCATGGAAAGGGGGCTCAGGAACTGCCCAGGGGGGTTTGGAGTGCCCAGCCCTGCAGGTGTCCCAGGAAGGGCTGGAGGTGGCACTCAGAGCAGGGGACAAGGTGGGGATCAGGCATGGCGTGATCTTGGAGGTCTTTTCCAACCTCAAGGATTTTTTGATTCTGTGATATTAATGTTTGGATTATACCGATGGTCAGGCACTGAGGATTAAAGAAGGAAAGGTGATGAGGAAGGTAGAAATTGGTATTTCTGCTCTACCCACCATCTTTCCAGTTTCTTCCAGTTGAACCTGGTCGTTCACACCAACTCAAAGGTTGGACTGGATGACCTTGGAGGTCTTTTCCAGCCTGAATGGTCCTGTGAGCACAACGTAAGATTAAAAAATGCACTCAGAACTGGATGTGTGAACACGCTCCCATGCACCTGCCACTGACATTCACTTCGTCCTTTCTCAGGGCTGAGGTGATCATGTGGTGATATTTATTAAAATTCTTTGCATTTCAGCTGGGTAGGTCAGGTTGGCATATAACACCTCTGCTTTTCTATTCCAATATTAGGAACACTGTGATGTTTTGTGGGCCACAGCTCCTTTTGTGTGCTTTTAGGACCACAGTGGGGCTGCCAGAGCCCAGAAGACTTGATCCTGGCACCTGCAGAGGCATCCTAAATCATTGAAACATTTGCTTTCTTGTATTTAAGGAATTTTTTATCTTTTTTTGCTCATTTTCCATGTATTTTTCTGATAAAATGCGTTTGGAAATCGAAACTTTTCATTCTCGCCACACAAATCTTTTATTCTAATCCCATTAGGACAATTGGAAGATTGTTCAGGAGGGTGCTAGGTTCAATAAATATATATAAAAGATTATTGCCCTTCACTGTAACTCACTGGTTTCTCTCTCAGACTGTCTGAAGAATCTCTAGGATTAAGAGTCAGATTTTTTTTATATCAAAAATAAAAAATTAGATAAGAGCAACAAATGAAAATATCCAAGCCCCAAACACTGTGTTTGTGGTCCGTTACTAGGTAAAAACTAGTTATAAAGTTAAGGCAATTCAAACAAGAATGGAAAAACTGCTAGTGAAAATTCTCATAACTTTGGAGAGAACTAAATTTGGTTTTGAAAAGCATTGTAAAAAAAAATTAAGTTTATTAAGTACTTTTACATAAGGAACAGCTACAGAAAAACTGGATTTTAAGGAATATTTTAACCAATTCAAAAGAGAGGTGCTTATGGTTTTTCAGCTTCTCTGATTTTAGTGTGCAGAGAAGGAGGGGTGAAGTACTGGAGGAGTGAGGGAAACTCTCTACTTGGAAAAAATAAATACCTTTGTGGAAGATTTTTGTTTGCACATTCTAATTTGATCTGCTTAGAGGGCTCAAATTTGAAATTGCTATGGATTTACTTTGAACTCATCTCTTTATGCCTGTTCTTTTTCTGTGTTGCTGCCTTAACTTCTGAATTATGAAAAATTGGATTTTTTATCAATGTGTCTGTTTACTGATTCAATAATTCTAAAAGTAAAGCTGTGAAGCACTCTTAAAAAAAGAAAAAAAAATATTTCACCCAATTTTAATATTAATTTCTATATAAATCAGGTTGCTATAACTATTGAAAAGGTGTAGGTTTTAAGTGTTAGGTGTTAGAATCTGACATAGTTAAACTGATTTTATAATGTAACAACTCCTGTGAACACAGCACTAAAAAGAATTATTAGCATATTTATATCTACTTCTGATGTGTTATATATGCACTTTTAAAATGAAATTTCATTATTAGTGGATAAATGTGTTATTTGGTTAACCAACAACCTGCTGATTTTTTTGTGGGGATTTTTCTTCTCCTGAGAGACTCAGTACAACTATTTGCAAGTGAAATGAAAACTGATTTTATAAAATTCTAGTTTCTATGTGCAATTCCAAAACAAAGAATAGCAGTTCAAGCAATGAGTACATATGATTAGCTGTGTCTGACAAAACAACGAGTATAAGATTTTATTTTCCTTGAGTCTGCGAGAGAAGTTTAGCACTTACTAAAACTGTCAGCAGATTGTACGAAACTAGGGAAATTAAAAAGCTGATTTTTTTGTGTCAAAGTTTTAAAAAATTGCAGAATATTTCAACTTGCAATAGCACACCTGTTTCCTATAATTTTTTAGCATAATGTTAAGTGTCTATTAAAACTAAAATACAATATTTTCTTCTTACTGAATATTATGCCTGTATTAGGAGTTCAGTGAGAACATCTATCCCACGCATTTCTTACTGGCTAAGCATCTTTTGCTGTGGAAAATTGTTTACTGGGAATCATCTTCAGTAGGAAAAAAAAAAGGAAAACAACTTTTTTCTTTTCTTTTTTTTTTTCTTTCTTTTAAGGATTCTAAGATTGTCAGGATCAGCAAAATAACTGTGACTTAATTTCAGTCACGGCTGATCACCCTTGATGCCCTGTGAATTTGTGGGGAACTGTCAGTTCTCATCATCAGTAAATATCTGTCACACAGGGTCTATAAACTTGTTAGTTTGAGGATTGTTATGTAGCATTCCTGCTCCTAGTTTCACCATCCTCTGCATTTTCTAATGACTTTTTCATGAACTACAATACTGCAATATTTTTTTCCAATTCAGAGACCATCTTCTGATAAGAAAATGATTTAGAGGACTATAAAATGGATAATATTTTAAGCTGCTGCAATAAATAGTCTTGGGAGTGCTGGTGAGCCAGAGCCAAGGAATCCATTGAGCTAAACACAATCATTTATCTTAGCTGGATTACATGTGCAACTCACAATAAAAAAAGAAATCTTTTGCATTGTTCGGTTTGTTACGAATTGCCTGACATAGGTAATTTGCAGCCCCATATACCCTGCCATTCTGAAGGAAATTCAGCCTCAGATAAATTTTGAATCTGACTTATCAGGCACAGTTTTCACACAGGAAAAGGGGTTTGTGTTTGATTCAGAGCTGCAGAATGGAGTTGGGAATGAAGCTGGGGAAGGGGCTGGAGCCCCAGCAGAGGCTGAGGGAGCTGGGAAGGGGCTCAGCCTGGAGCAAAGGAGGCTCAGGGGGGACCCTGTGGCTCTGCACAGCTCCTGCCAGGAGGGGACAGCCGGGGGGTCGGGCTGTGCTGCCAGGAACAGGGACAGGAGCAGAGGGAACGGCCCCAGGCTGGGCCAGGGCAGGCTCAGGGTGGGCACAGCAGGAATTTCCCCATGGAAAGGGGGCTCAGGAACTGCCCAGGGGGGTTTGGAGTGCCCAGCCCTGCAGGTGTCCCAGGAAGGGCTGGAGGTGGCACTCAGAGCTCTGGGTTGGGGACAACATGGGGATTGGACACAAACTAGTTTTGGAGGTCTTTTCTGACCTCAGTAATTCCGTAATAGTCCCAACTCCTGGGATGATCCTCAAAATACCCCAGTCTATTCAGATGCATTTTGCAGGGAAAATATTTTGAAAAGAGGACAGTTTGTGGGTTTTCAGCAACAACATAACAGCAGCTTCAGGAGAAATTCAGTGGAACATCCAGGCACTTTCCATGTGTCCAAACACTTTGTGTGAGACTATCATCTCCAGGCATCGAGTTAATTACTTCTGTCACAGCTACTTCTTGCTCTTTTCACTTCTCAGCCTCATGAGCAAGGCATACTTGTTAACAGGCTTGTGGTTTTTTATGAAAATAAAGCTAAAAGGGGAATAATGGGAGCAACTAGTCTACACAGGGATGTCTGTCCATATTCAGTATGAGCATAGGATTCAGCCTAAGGAATATGATTGGATTTGCAATGTTAGTAAAAACATGCATCATATGTGCTTTTTAAGATTATTAGCTAAAAGCATAAGAATTTTGCTGGAAAATATATCCAGTTATCCTGCAGGAGTAGCTCCTCGTAAAGAATGGAGGAACAGTTACTTTTTCTCTCATGAATGCTGGGGAGAACTCATAAATTATTGATAAATAACAATCATAAAAACATATCACTCTTAGATTTTTAAAAAATACCCACCATCCTAAATTGCTAATGTCACCTTTTGTCAGCTTTCTGGAAGGATTAAATTTATATTACAAAATTATTTTGGTAAAGGATGATAGTAACACTTCATGATGTGATTTTAAATTGAAGTTAGCATACTAATAAAAACAATTTCTTTTCTCAATAGTTTCTATATCAAATTAAGTTTGACTGAGATAAGGGAAACTGAAATTATGCCATCAGCCAGAATTAGCACAAAACCACCTATTTACATGAACTACAGATTTTGTATGCAAGATCATGTACAAAAAATAGGAATTTATATACAAATTTTATAACATTCCCACACATTAAATATAGACATATTTTAGTAGTTTATATAACAGAATGCAAATTATGTTTTAAATACCAATATTTTCATACACCAGAAAGACATATTAATCTTTTTATGATACTTCCCAACCATGCAGCTCCATCTCTTTGATACCTTTTCAGTTGTAGAGATTCCTTATAAGACATGAAGAGATTTGTTCACTGTTTAACAGAGCATAAAGATTTAATCATACTCCAGCTAAGTGCAGAAAAGTAGTTTCAGGCTCAGGAACCTTTTGTGTTTGGTACTGCAGAAATAAGTTTTCCACATCATCTATTGTTGGGATAACGATCAGGGACAGAGTCCTGCAGAGAATGAAGTATTCAAATAATTTCTAGAATTCAGTGATTAAATCTGTGATATGATGTTTCAATTTCCCATTCTTTGAGAGGGTTGTTTTGTGTGGCACTTCTCATATATTTCACAGAGTGAACTTGGCTTTCAGTTCTGTGCTGTGCTAGGGAAGAAGAGGAAAATTTGATATTATTTTTGTTCCTTTTTCTATCCTTTTATTGAGGGCTTCCCTTCTTCTGTTTTTTTATGGGACCTGGGAGGATGCAGGTGAGTGCTTTGGGGCTGGAATTGTGTTGTGCTTTGTCTGTCCTCACACAGCAGAGTGGCAGCAAGGCACCTCTGAGGGCAGGCAGCATTGTTTTCCCAGTGCACAGCCTACCAGCCCAAGCTTTGTATGGAGCTGGTTAACTCCCAATTCCTTCAGGAGCAGCTGTGTGAAAAGGCAGCTTCTCTGTCAAAATTGATTCTGAATTATGTGTAGATTGTTTCACTTTTCTGGAAGGGCAGGAGGTGGAACCTTTGTGGGTGAACCTGTGAAGCTTTTTTGACTCGTTTTGTGTTACTAGCTTTGCTTTTTTTTTTTTTTTTTTTTTTTTTTTTTTTTTTTTTTTTTTTTTTTTTTTTTGGGTAGTCAGTAACACAGAAATTAATACCTGGAAGCATTTTCTTCTGCCAGCAATCTTGTTTCAAAGGATCAAATAATTAGATTCCTAGGAAGTGAAAAGCAAAAGAAATAGCAGTTTCTCAGGAACACACAGCCACAATTTGGAAGGTAGCTGTCGTAGAGTAGCTCAGAACACACCCCCATTTCCTGAGAGCTCATCTCTTCCCGTGTTAATGCACTGTGAGTATGGCATTCACATTCTCTGAACATGATTCCTTTGCCCCGGGTTTTTCTCCTGGGAAGCTGAAAGGCAGTGAGAGGCCTCAGAGAAAAGAAAAACAATTCTTACCCATTTGCTTCTCCTGTGTTGTGCTCATGTGGAATGTGTTTGGAGATTGTTTACCCAAAAGTGATTGCTTGATTGGACTCTAGTGTGAGTTGTAGTCACAACTGGGGCCAAGCTGTGTCAGGACTCTGGAGAGAGTCACGAGTTTTCATTGTTATCTTTTTAGCATTCAGAAAGTATCTTTTCTGTATTCTTTAGTATAGTATAGTAGCGTATTCTTTAATATGATACAAGATAATAAAGCAATAAATTAGCCTTCTGAGAACATGCAGTCAGATGCATCGTTCTTCCCTGCCACGGGGCTTGCCGTGCATTTACAATACTGTGAGTGCAGAGATGTCCATCTTCGAAATGAGGCACTGAGAAAGTTAAACAGACTGCTCCTCCGTAAAAACAAGTTAGTGAGAACACAAAATCTGATGGAAACTGTTGACCACAGCCCCTCTTGTTGGCTCAGGGATTTTGTTTCCATGCCTCCCCTCACACACCCACACATGCCCATGCAGTTTCCCAGGAAGGCTGACATTTAAGCACACTCATAAACGGTTTACAGGAATTTCAAACTGCTGCTCAAGGCAAGATTTACAAAGTTCAGACTGCAAAGAGCAACAGCGAAGCAGCCCAAGACCCAAAAACTCAATTTAGCCAATGACCTTTCTGGTAGATCCCTCTTCTTTGATGAAAGCTTGGCATCTGAGACATGGCTAAGCTCCCTGACTCATTAGGTGAGTTCTCTCTGAAAACTATTGAAAAACCCAAACGTCAATGACTCAGTTTAATTTACTTAACTTCAGTTTAATTTCCTTCACTTCAGTTGCACAGAGCATTATTTGGCTGGGTCCCTTTTCGTTTTCGTATACTGGCTATATCTAAACACAAAAAAAATAAAACAAATTGTTAATGCAAATTCTCCTCATTTGACTGATAAGGTCAGTTTAATCCTATAATAGGACTAACTCCAGCACTGCTGTTTGAAATTCAGTTATGGCATATATTTATAATAATTAACCTTTAATATGGTATAATATTTTTACATGTGGAATTAATAATGCTTTTGCAGTAGCTCAAATATCTGTGATCATAAAGATTTTCTAAATGTTTTTTTTTTTTTTTAATTTTTCCTCTCTTTACAGTTATTTGCACTTCATTCAATCCACATGAATCAATGTAAAACAAGCACACATACACTAGTTCAAGTTAGCCACTATGAGTATGTGGAAATCTAAACTGACACAGACTATGAATTCCAACAATTTCATTGTACAGCTTAATTTTTCCTAATTTGGAGAAGATGAGCATGGCAAAGCAGTTGCTTGAAATGGATGCTAACTTTTATTTATGCATTTCTATCTAGCATTTCCATGGATTTACTTTCCACATGCATTGCACTCCAAGGGGTTTTTTTGTTTGTTTGTTTGTTTGTAATTCACACCCTTTTTAATCTCTAGACTTTGCATCTGCTGTACATTGGAAATGTCAAAAAAACTTTTAAAAAAATCTCTAAAACAAAAACTCTGGGAAAAAAAAAAGTCATGAGTTGTAGATGTTTGAATAAACCAGTTAGAATTGCCAGTTGTTTCTCAAGAACCAGAATTTAATACATTCCCCCATATTGTAGAGCCAAGAAATAGTCCTTTACTGAGCATGTAGAGCACCAGTTTGGCTGAGAGACTCTGAACTGTGTGTTTAAATGGATTTATCTTGGCCACTAACTCTGGGACATATCCAAGCAATGTGTGTTTTGCTGTAGTTTAGTCATAAGCCTGGAGAAAATGGAAGTGTTTTCACCACTGCAGCCTTTTTTCTGCTGTTCTGTATACTCCCTCACAGGCTTCAACTGTTGTGCTCATATTCTTCTTCTTTGGCTGCAGAAAGCAAACACTTTAATAAAAACAAAAACAAAAACAAAAAACCAACCAACCAAACAAACAAACAAACCACCATGAAGTTCACTAGAACTCCATAAATGTGCATGTCTGTTTTTTGCTTGCTTATTATTCTGGATTTCCATATGTCAATGGTAATAGAGCAGTGGAAGGACCTGCATAAAAACATAAATATAAATACTATAATAGCTATAATTGTAACTATTACTATTACTATTACTATTACTATAAATAATATAGATATAAAGCCATAGAAGTGGTCATTAAAATGTTTGCTTAGTTATTTCTCTTTCATATGTTTTCTTAGTTATTTTTCTTTCTCTTCAGCAATGGCTGAAGTTTTGAAGTAGCTTTTGGGGAGAGAGAGGGAGAAATAAGGAAAAGAGAAGTTCCAGACTGAGGAAGGCAAACTGAACTGAAGGAGCTGATGTCAATGTCAGTAGAACCAAGCAACGCCAAAGAATTAATGATAAGTAATAATTATCTATTATTAGTTATTACTAATTGTGAGTATCATTACTAATTATGAGCAATAAGAAGATTCCAGCAAGTGATCTCCAGCTCTAGGGAAGATAAAAAAAATTTCTAAGCACCCTCTAAATTTTACTTATAAGACAAAATATATGGCTCACTTCAAATATTGTGATTTCCATGGAAAAAACAGACAATTATTTTTCACTTTTCCTTTTTTAGCATTATTAGAACATCAAATTTTTGAGATGGAGAGAAACAACTACTTCTCACCAGAAGTTCAGTGACACCCAGATGCCTTCCTGCTGCATGGCCACAATGCATTTATTTAAATTAGAAATACTTTTGCTATGGTTAAAGGTTTTTTTTTTGTTTGTTTGTTTTTTTTGTTTGTTTGGGTTTTTTTTCCCCAGAGTGAATTGCAGACATTTTTAAGGTGCAATAGAAATAAATATAAATAAACTTCATGGACAGTGGTCTTTTTACTGAGATATAAATCCCCAAGTGTCTAAAGTGTGCAACAACATGATGCTACCTGAGAACACTGGTCCAATGACTGTGGAGATATTTAAGATTTAATTTAATTTAAGATAAAGATTACGTAGTGTAAGGTGCTAAAGTTGAACACAGTGATATCTCATTCCAGAGAAGTCTGCTGACATCTGAACACCTGAGCACATATTTAGGAAAGGTGTGCACATACCTCTCAACTGTCTTGATCAGAGGGCCTATAATTGTACTTTCCATCACTTTTATTTTCCCCCCCTCAGAATGTGCTTACAAATTGTAAAACAAACTTTTGTTGTGCAAATGGCACATTATGAGGCTGGATGCAGTTTAGAAGTTCTTTTTTGGCTGGCAATAACAGAAAAAAATTAATATTAATACTAAAGATCTAAATAATATTTTTTTTTAAATCCCTGAAAATGGTACAGAAATGATATATTTCATGAAGGAGTATCTGACACCTTAGAGTTCAGCGAGGCTGTAACTTTAAGCAAAGGTTTGTGTGTCTGCACTGCAGCAATATAACTCTATAGTTGAGAACAATATATTAAAAAGAGTTCGGCAACTTTATAAGTTGTAATTCAAATTTTCTTGTACTCTCCTCTCTATCCAGGAACCTTGCTTTTTGCAAAGTATAATCACATATTTTTTGTCACTACAGTAAAATGATGCTTTCTCAAGCATCTTGTTGTCTGCAATTATTAACAATTAAAAATGCACATTCAAACTAAATGTGCATTTGTGCAAACAAATGTCATATCCCTCACCTTAAGTACAGCTAGCCATTATTGCTAATTGACTTGAAACAGAATCCCATACAAAATAAAAGGTCAGCCACTTAACAATTAAATTTAAAAACATTTTTGGAGGAAGGTACCTTTCTTTTTTTTTAGTTTTTTTTTATTTATAGCTATTCTTCAAAGACTACTGTCTAAGTTTTTAATTCCAATATAAATAATGTGAATACTCACCTGTTCCATGTCCTCACAACCCTTTTTGGAAGAACTTCTTCCTTATTTTTAATCTAAAAAGTGATTTTATTCTCTACTGTGGCACAAAACTCCACCATTAAATATTATTTTTCCTTTATGCATTGCAGAATCTGAGAGCTAGGTTTGAAGGGCTGGAAATTCCCACTTTTGAGCAGCCAGATTTCACCTGGACAGTGACTGTTTCACCTGGGGAGGTGTGCAAGGTGCGTAGCTCCCTCAGTGGCCTGTGCTGATATCCAAAATTGGGGCAGCAGACCTTATTAACAGAGGGGAGTCTGAAATCTGCAAAATTAGCTATTATTCCGTGCAAACTTTCTCACAGAAGGCTGCTTTGAGCCACTTTTTGATAAAATATCCCATGTCCGGATTCTACACTGTGTCACGGACAGTTACACCGTGTTCAGATCATAATTCCATGATAAGGGTGTTGTGATCAGACAGCAAAACAGAGTGGGTGCAACCTCATCAATCTTTTTTTTTTTTTTGTGGCTGCTGAAGGTTTGTGGTGACATTGGGACTGAAAGTACTTTGAAAATAAACTGAATGAGTGGCTCAGGTTCTGAAAAATGAAATTATTGAAATGAATCACACCTAGGTGAATTACCAAGGGAGATGAGTTCTAATAACTGAGCACCATAGAACCAAAACACTCTGTACTAGAGAAACATTAAATTTAAGCCCCTAATACACTAAAAATCACAGGCTGTTTAGGAATTGAAAGTCCCTTTGGAAGACATTTTGTCCAACCATCTTGCTGGAGACCTGTAGCAGCATAGGTTCTGACCAGGACCATATCCCCAGGATGGAGGATCCACACCTCTCTGGGAAACACATCCCACTGCTCAGAATACCCACATTTTTTATCACACCACCTCTGATCTCAGTGACATAAAACATAACTTCTGTTCTCTGAGAAATACTGTGTTTTAGCAAAATTCAAATGGAAAAGTAATTTGACTAATAAAATATTCTAAACAAAATGCTTCTGCCTTTTTTTTTTTCTTTTTCCTATAGAAGATTAAAAAAATTACAGAGACAATTTTTACCTCTGCTGTATTGATCACACGTTCATTGATTAACCTTATCTTTAGGAAAGATCAGGTTTTATCTCATTTGCACTCTTTAGAAAGGTACCTCTGACTGATAAATCAATATGATCTTCCAATACACTTTATGTTACTTTTCTAATTTCTGATTGATATTAGGCAGGGGAATAGCAGAATCAAAATGCAACAAGATTCTAAATCAGCATTCTAATACTATTACCTTTCCATAAACTGAAAGAAAAACAGGCAATTGGAATTTTCATGATTTCTAATTTAGTTTTTAGCTCGTGACTTCCTTTTTTACTCTTTTGGTCTAAATATCTCTATGGGTATCAATCTATATCATGGAATTAAAGCTAACAAGGGAAGAAAACTTAATTTAAAAACAAACAAACAAATAAGCAAACATGTTGGTAGCCACCAAAGCATATTGTCTGTCAATATTCAATATTTCAAATTTCAATCTTCACAGTGTATTATAATGAGTAGAATTTTTGTAAGTTTTTTGTCAGAAGCCCTTCCAAATCCAGTTAGGTCTTTGTAGAAAATTAAAGTAGAATGGTAGGTGAAAAACTGTGTCCAGCAGCACTGAGATCAGCCTCCAAATTCAAAGCTGAAGAAACCAATGCCTGCCAGGTTTAAAATTTCACTGGCTGAGCTCACAGAAAGATTTCATTTCAAGGTATTTTTCACAAATATAAAAAGAAAAACACTAATGAATGTTTTTTAATACTTTTGCCTTGAGTCACTACAAAAAAAAAACCAAAAACAACATGCAGTTTCACTAAGTGATTCTCCTTGAATTCTGCCACAGAGTGCAAGAGGACAACAAGATAGAGCCAATAAAATGTAATACTAATCAGGCATCATTAATATGATGATCATAATTCAATCCATGTTCTTGAAAAGGGGAAGATGACAGAGATATGGATAATTCATATAAACTAAGCTAATTAACATCATTAAATTTACACAGGATAAGGAATTTTAAGGGACACTCTTTCCATTCTGAATTTTTACAAGCACCAATGAAAATTAAATTATAACATCTTAATACCAGAAATTTAGGAAGACACCATGAGATTTTTCAACCTGTAATCTCACTAAGCACCACATAAAAAGAAAATAGAGTAAATTTTTTTTAGCAATGGTGAGTGGAAGAGTATGGTTTCTTAATATGTGTGTGTGTGTGTGCCAATCTTCCTGGAAAACAAGACAAAATTTGTAGCATTGCATTTAATGACAGCTAGGCAAGGTATTAATTGAAAAGTACATGGCAAGGGCTGCAATAAAAGACACAGCAATATTCTTCAATTGAAGAGAGATGAAGAAATCTGGTTTACTGTGAAGAGGAGGATACTGAAAAGGGGTTTTCAGGACAGGTTCCTGCTCTCTGTCCAGCTATTAGGGAGCAGTTATTTTAGAATAGAAAGGTTAGGCACTGAGTAATCTAATTATTATGCTGTACTACACACAGCTGTGGACAAAAAGGTCTTCATGATCTTTCCTCATCTCTGCCAGGAGAAAGAACTCTAGATGTGAGCCTGCTATCTATTAATATCCTTCAAACACCTGAACTTCTACTGTTCAAGGCTTTTTTTGTCCACCACACTTTTGACTAATCTTCAGTACACCTACTAATAAATAAGAATTTCAGATAAAAGACTTTTATCATATTCTACAATGGAAACATGGAATTATGTGGGGCTATAAGAAAATCCTCTCTCAAACTGAGGAAAGCTAACTTGTTATCTTTTTTTCCCATTTCTGGGAAGATTTACCAATATAGAAATTAATTGTAAACTAAGGTTTGGGGTTTTTTAACAAAATATATTCGAGGTAAATTTATTTCAGTATTTGAATTTGTCTGAGAAAAGTAAATAATGTAATTTTTTAGGTCTAAAGTGAATTCTTGCTTGTTTTGTAAGCTAAGAATTCAGTCATTTCCACAGCTTTGTCTCAATGGTGTGTTTATATTCTTTCAATTTCCCATCTGTTTTTCCAGGCAGAGTATTTCCCATGCATAAAGGAATGATTTTAAACTGCCATGGTGTTCATTCAGTCATCTCTTCTCAATGGCTCAAAATCTTTCAAAGAAACTTTGGGAAAGAGTATGGATTTCCTTATTTTACACATAATTTACACTGCAGTGATTTCATTTAGCTGAAGCCCTCTTTAAAGCTCTATAAATATTTCCTAATAAAAGAAATGATCCAGGAATCTTATAGAAGCAGAAAAGCAGGTCTAGTAGAAATATTTTTTTAGCTTCTTCAGTCTGGAGCATAGAAATATTTAGCCTCCAGTATTTCAGTTTGAGGGGAATATAATGACACTTTTATACCTACATGGCATAAAAGCATGGAAAGACGATGTTGATACACAGAAGGACAGAATGCTCAATTTTACTGCAGAATATTCTTTACTAGACTTTAGTCTTTACTAGACTAAAATCACTTTTTTACATCACCAAAAGACTGTTAGGAATTTTCATGTGTATTCAAAGGGTTTTTTTTTCTTCAGTTCCATTACCATCCTGAAAAAGAGTGCTGTAAAAAGACAAGAAACAAAACAAACCAAACAAGCAAAACAAAC
This sequence comes from Motacilla alba alba, assembly GCF_015832195.1. Lineage (NCBI taxonomy): Eukaryota > Metazoa > Chordata > Aves > Passeriformes > Motacillidae > Motacilla > Motacilla alba. The sequence goes on along the minus strand of NC_052046.1, from coordinate 72,978,640 downwards.
ACACCCCAAAATGCCCCCAAAAAACCACCACCACCAACAACAAAAACTCAAAGAAAAAAAAACCTCAGCAAACAAACAAACAAACAAAAAAAATAAAATAAAATAAAATAAAATAAAATAAAATAAAATAAAATAAAATAAAATAAAATAAAATAAAATAAAATAAAATAAGAGAAATCTATACCAGCCATTGTCCCAGAGGGACAATATTTGGGAGAGGGGGAAAAGAGCATTAAAGACATAGAATTCTTTGAGGCATCTTTAAAGAACTTAAAAAGACAAGTTGGACAGTATTTCATGCAAGAAAAATACTGTGCAACAATAGTATTTAATTTTTTTTTTAGCATAAAGACAACTGGAAGTTGGAGAAAATGTTACCAAAATTATTTCCCTTCTATGAACTCAAAGAGAGAACCTTTTCTGCCTTGAATTCTATCTTCCAGATGCCTTTTGCTTTGTGGCAAGGACCTAATGACTTTTTTTTTTACTTGCATAGATTTCCTAAAAATACAATAATGAACAGTAGCAAAAAACTCAAGGTAGGATCACAAAATTAACTATCAGATACATTTGATGCCATAGGCCTATGAATTCTGTCTTCTCTTTTAAAATATTTCATATTATCTACTACCTTGTTGAAGACTAGCTCCTCATGGTGTAGAAGACAGGATAAAAGCCTGACTGAACTGTCTGTCTTTATGTTCAGAATAATGCAACAACATCTTGTTGTAAAGGTGTTCCAGGCTGTTTCACTTAACCCTCTTTACAGATGGAGATATCTTAAGAGTTTGTAGGGTTCTCTGTAAAATAAAATATCAAACTTCATTCGTTCATACGTGGTACAGACATCTGGGAAAATGAAAGGCTGTTTTCAACAACAAATAAACCAAAAAAACCCAAACCAAACCAAGCCAAACTAAATCAGCAACAAATAATGAATATTCAATAAAGTTTGTGCTCTGTATTCACTCTTTGAAGCTGTAATCCAAAGCCTGTTAAGGAAATAATAAATCTTATCAATCAGTAATTAAGGTATGCCATAAGGAAGAAAGAAATACCAAAAATAACCCTATCAACTGTCCTATACTTTGTATATATTTGAAATACTTCTGAAAGTATTGTCCTTTTAAACATGCCTTTTTCCTAGTGTTTACATATATACATTTATGTAAAAGAGGGGAAAATGACCCAAAGGAATACACAGAGTTCTTCAAATGGAACAAATTTTAAAAACCACACTTTGATGATGCTTGAATACTCCCATCTGTACTGAAACTGATACAGGATTACAATATTATCCTCCAGAATGCTACAGGACAAAAATGGAAAAGATCATCTGTTAACATATTCATATGTATGACTGACTGAAAATATTTTAAAATCTTTACCTAAAGCCTCAAATCTCAGATAAGTTATGCAATGATCATATCCCCATGCTCCAGGGTAATGAATTAAACTGAATTAGGATGGTATCACAGTTGCACAGGTATGTATAATGATAAATGATCTGTATTGCCCTTTGAATCACTTAATGACTTTGCACCTCATGATGAAAGCTTTTTAGATTTTATTGCCCTTTGAAGATTCTCCGTTGTGGTTTAGACATTAGTGGACTACAAATCAATACTAATGGAGATATGACAATAATTCATATTACCTTTAAGTACATTGCACTAAACACTTAAAAAACTTTACTTCTTTTTACATACAGAAACTACTGATCTTATACAGAGAGATTATTCTTTGACCATAATGTATTAAACACCTTTACCAGGTCCATGGAGGAAGGTTCCTCCTGAGACAGCAGTTTTATTTCTTGGATACAAATAATAACTTTTTTAAAATCTCAACTCTTCCTCTATTTGTCTTAAAATTGCTTTCAGAGAGCATATCTGAAACCTGTTGTTTGTCGTAGCTTCTACTCAAGACTGATCAGTATAGTTATGTAGAAGTGCTTTATGATAGGAATATATTCAGAAGCCATCATAAGGCACAGTAAATCAAAGAATCAAGCATCACAGAATAACAGAAAGGTGATTTAAGGTCAGAAGGGACCTCAAAGCCCATCCAGTGCCACCCCTGCCATGGCAGGGACACCTTCCCCTGTCCCAGGCTGCTCCCAGCCCCAGTGTCCAGCCTGGCCTCGGGCACTGCCAGGGATCCAGGGGCAGCCCCAGCTGCTCTGGGCACCCTGTGCCAGGGCCTGCCCACCCTGCCAGGGAACAATTCCCCATTGCCAAGATGCCATCCAGCCCTGCCCTCTGGCACTGGCAGCCATTCCCTGGCTGCTGTCCCTGCAGCCCTTGGCAATTGTCTGTGTCCATCTTTCCCGCAGCCCCTCCAGGCCCCGCAAGGCCACGCTGAGCTCAGCCCAAAGCTTCTGCTGCCCAGGTGAGCAATCCCAATTCTCTCATCCTTTCTTCTGTAATTCTGCTATTATTTGCATTTTCATGTTTTAACCCCAGTAAGTTGATAAAGCTTGGTCACTCCTCCTCAGTGGGATGAGACAGATAATCAGAGGGGTAAATGTACAAAAGCTCATGGCTTGAGCTAAAAAAAGTTTCACAGATAAACCAAAAAGCTGTGTGTACAAGCAAAACAAGGAATCCATTCCCCACTTCCCATGGGCAGGCCATCCCTAGGCCCCATCATGCTTGGGGAAACAAATGCCACCACTACAAATATCCCTGATTCCTCATTCCTGTCCCTAAAACAAGAGGTGTGTGTGAACGTGCACCCTCAAACACACAGGGAAGGGTACAACTGATTATTGTGGTGAATCTCTTCTTAGAACTTGTGTATCATCATAGTTTAACCTGATTTTCTCCAGGAGGGAAGAAAGGGATAAGTAACAATGCCAGCAACAGCATCTCCACTGTCCCCTGGGTTTTCTTCACTTTCCATGTCTCATTTAGTTTCATTTTGATTTCCAATGTAACTAATTTCATAAGAAGACCTCTGGGACTGTGCGCCTCAACATTTCACTCAGAATTACCCCCTGGCCCTGAAAAATATCTATTCCTTCTGTCAAATACATGTGGAGCTTGCTTGCACAGAGACAGGAATTTGTTGTAGATTTCAGTGGCACAATAATAATTACACACAGAAAAATAATGGTTTTTCTGTTTTGTCCTGATTTTTTTTTTCTGGTGAGTGGTTTAGGTCTGCTCTCTTTTAGTATTTTCTCCTTTTTTTTTTTTAATGTATCATAAGATGCTTTTGAAATTAATGGTCACACAAATTATTTAGAATCCTTGTGTTGTACAAATCTGTTCTCCATCCAGAAAATACTTTGACCAGGAATAAAGGGAATTTTCAGAAAGCAAAGTTAATTTATAGAGGTTACCTAGTGTCTCATGGGATCTGCAGAGAAAGAACCATACGTACACCAAAGAAAACTTTATTCTGCCATAGTCAAACATTATTTTTTCCCTCCTCTTTTTATAGAAATGTCCTTCAATCATTCTGTTTCCTCTTTTATCTGCAGTGAATTTACAGGCAGCACTGTCTGTAAGTGGATGGCCCCGGTTCATTCCAATGCCAGGTTATTTTATCAGAGTGTCATGTGGGAAAAGTTGTTTGTGTGACTTTGTGATGATACACTCTCTCATAAAGCATGTCAGCAGAAGGGTAAAGATAAGATTGCTCCCCCAAAAATGTACACTTTTAGAAAGGATGGAATAAAAATTTAATGGGGCTGATTTTGGTTTTTGCATGTAGTTTGTAGATGTTATAAAGCAAATTAATTATACCTACAGCAACTACAGCAAAAGTGTGTCCACATGAATAACCTGCCAATAAGAGTGAAGAGTTGTACCATATTGCACAAACCTCCAAAGTGTAAATTACCTATGTTATTGGCCCAGCCCTGGGAGCCAGGTGAGCAGAGGACAGAACAGCAATTTACACAGCTGTTTCCTGATGTAAAACAGCTGAGACTCAAATAAACATCCCTAATGGTCTCATGTCCACTCTGCCAAACTCCACACCTCAACTGCTGCTTCTCCAACCTTCTCCCTTTCCTTGTGTTCCATCTTGCCCCGAAATTATTTTTCTTGCACATGGATATTTGCCATTGTCCTTAACCTGGGGGGTGTTTCACAGCAAAACCCACTTTTCTCTTTCCCCTCCTCTCGCCAGAATTCCACCGTCTCAATTTATTCTCCCACAGTTTTTCCTTCTTCTCTCCCATGGCAGCTGCATCATCTATAGAAAAGGTGTTTTTACTTAAACTGAGACAATAATGAATTATGGATTAGCATAACCATGCCTAAACTATTGATCTACCTTCAATTACTCCTTTTGTGTTTATTTTGGTTTGATTTTTTTTTTCTTTGCTATTACCTCACAGGTAGACTCATATTTAATTTACTATATATTATCTGTTTTCACTGTTGCCATCACCTACTGAAATTCCCATTCCCACAGAAATTTTCCATATAAAACAACTTCTGTTGACTAGTGTGCTACTTGAAATAGTGTTCTCAGTCTGGCTTTGTGACCCTTGCTCTAAACTTGTCATGAAAATTAAGATAACTTTCTGTTTTTCAAATAATTTGTAAGGAAGCTTCAAAGGTCACATTGTGGGAAAAAAAAAATAAAAGCACCTTTGTTTTCCAAGGTCTGAAAGACCTGTGCTTTATCTTCACAGAACTGCAATTATTGAGTTTGCAGTTCCATGCATTTTAAAACGTATTAGAATTGTAAGAATTTTTTAAAAAATTATTTTCTAAAAAAATTAGAAATTTAGAAAATTTCTAAATAAATTTAGAAAATAAAGTTACTAAGTTACTTTTTAGTAACTTTCAGAATTCTCAAAAGAAAAGATTACACACCTTTCTTAAAGATTCTTTTACCTATTATAAATAGAAGCTAATGGTGACTTTTCTTTGAAAAGCTGACCACAATCAGAACTCATTGAAAATGAAAATTGGCTTGAAAGCAGAAGGAGTTCAATGTGATGTAATTGGTTTTATTCTATGTTGAATATTTCAATCATTACTAAAATAAAAATTATTAATCAAATAAGAAACTGAAGGGTTGTATTGAAATGCCTCTCTCTCTCTCCCACTCTCTTCCTGAATTAGGAATTTTATTTATGGTTATTGCTACCTTTATTATTCCTTCAGAAATGTCTAAGACTCTCTCCCTCACTACATATAGGATGTTTCCTTAAAAAGTTTAGGTAGGCTAAATTATTTTATTCACGCTTAAATAGTTTTCAGACCCTTAAGCCCAAACTGATTTAGGTTACATCCCATCCTTGTTTTTTAGAAAATACCAGTAAATACTAAATTACTTATCAGTATACTTATGACAGATATGAAAATACACCAGATCTGTTAATTCTTGAGAAAATTCATTCTGTGAGGCATTCTATTTTCTGTCAAAGCTGTGGGGCAACACCACATGAAAACTACCTTTGCAGATCAAATTTCCCTGCAAGCACTCACAGTGAATTTCTAACAGTTGCACCATGGCAGGAAAAGACTGGGGGAAAAAAACAAAACAAACCAAAAAACAAACAACAGAGATATCATCTGTGTCTCTATCACAAAAATCAGTGATTCAAGACATAGTACAAAGAAATTATCATTATCTTTTTCCAAGCACTTGTGTCCACACTTCTAATCTCATCTTTTAAATGTATTTCAATATATTGCTGACTTTGTTAGATAAGTCTTAAGTAGCTTTTTTGTAGAGATCAAAGAAATCCTTCTGGTAAGATCAAAGCTCCATTTGCCCACTCCCTCCATGAAGGCTAGTGACACATTTCCAGAAAAGTCCCTCAACCTAGAGAAGGATCTGATCACATTTGGTGTGAATTCGGGTTTCTTTTTCAACTAGATCCTCTTTCAGCATGATTTCTCAGGGGGGACAACAAGGTGGGCAGCACATCCACAGCTCCTGATGGTGACAAAAGCCTTTCCTTGGTGGGAGAAAGACCTTGGGGAAAATATGCACAAGCATCACAAGCTGCAAAAAATGAGAGTATAGGCAAGTGAAGGAAGGCAAGGTTAAGGTATATTATTTTCCACTCCAGATTCCAGAACCTGTCACTTAAACTCTAACTAGTTCTCTTTTTAATTTCTTTTTTTTTGTTTTTTTTTTAATTTCTCCAGAAAATCCCAAACAGGATCTTTTCCTATCAGGCTTCTCTCAGCCCAGGCCAGGCACCTGTTGCCCAGAATAAAACACTAAACTTTTCCAAACAGTGTTAAAATCATAATATGAAAGCAAATTTTTAACTGAAAGCTTTCAAGTGCACAATATGGGGATATGCATACATGATGCAGTATTTCTACAATGTTTATAAGGTTACCTAATTAGTCTATCTAACAAATATTGTCCAATTAAAAAAGCAGTTGGTTAGGTAATTTTCACCCAGGTTCTGCACCGTTGGAGGCCCCTCCTGATCTTTTAGCTCTGCATTTTATTGTGAGTTTGATATATGGTGCAAAACCAAGTGTCCTTACTAGTCTAAAAGCAAGACTAAGCACAATTTCAAGATTGTATTAGTAAGGGTTTGTTAAACTATGGGAGAAGGCAGGAAAAACACTGAAAGTTCTGATTATGTGTTAGCAGTCTACAAGGCTACAAACACATTAAAAAGATATGAAAAAGCTAAAAAAACTCTAGGCATCATGTCCATCATGTCTGAGGCAAGTTTACTGCAGGACCTTGGTAACGTGGAGCCTCTTTGCTCTACCTTCTGTTGTCTGTTCCAAGGCAATGATGAAAGTCCAATTACAACTTTGGGCTGCATGCTAAATGCAGTGTAATGATTTCATCTTTGAGTATTTTGACTGAGCGAGCAGGAGAAATTACTTTCTCTCAAACTGTACCAGATAAATCTCTGTAAAAAGCAGCCTCTCCATCTCCATTGCTAATTTGCTAAACCAATTTAAAATCCTAAGGCAGCAACTAAATACCATTTGTCATTTTAATTTTAAGGTGATGGATATACACTTAAAAAGGCATCACTGTGATGAATGTTGCTGGGACATCTGAGCATCTCCAAGGAGGAAATCTAGCTACCAAGGGAAGGCACAAAGCAGGAGGTTAGCAATTTCATGTATTTAAAGGAACTCTGTGCCTGATTTACCTGTTCTTAATGCACTGACACAGGGCTCTTTAAAGGAAGCTGAATTTCTGCCAGTCTTTTTCAGTCCCTTGAAAATCAGATTCCAACAGATGGAGCATGTTCTTCAATATGAAAAACTACATCACTGAAAATTTGATATTGATCTTTTTAGCTTTTACATTTTTGAGGCCAGAGGGAACTGATCTTGGGAATAGCAGCAGATTTATTTTATAGCTCAGGTGGCATCCATTTTGTTCTGGCATATCAACAAACATTTTCGGTCTGCCCATCTGTTTCTTTAATCCACTGGATGCTTAAATCAGGAAACATGTTAAAAATGACCTTTTCTGCTTAGATTTATAGTTGTGTTTAGATGCTCCTCAGTAATGAAAAATGTTGAGCTGGGTTTTTTTAGATGAAACCAGATCAGATAGTTCAAAATTTGCATAGTTGCAACAACCTAAGAGAAAAATAAAATCTGTTCATCTAGGCTGGAATATGTCAGCTCAGAATACAAACTGCACTTGGATAAATATTCCACATTATATGGTGAAACCAATGGAATAATTTCTTTATTAATTCATTGCAATCTCATGGCTGCAGTAAGACGTGGTGTTCAACATCAAAGCAGTGAGACAGTGAATAATTATCTGAGTCAAGGTGGTATTTTAAAGGATTGTTTCCAAGTTGTTGGAGTTATGGTGATTTTTTAAAATTTGTCTTTTTCTTCTTTTTTATTGTCTATATTGAAGCAAGACTGACAAATAAGTGAAAATCTCTCTCTCTCTATTTATATATAGAAAGATATAGATATATAGATATATACATGTATATATTTCCCCTTGGGAGTTGCTTTAATTTTTATATTGAAGGTATGGCATTAAACTCATGGAAAAACCATTAACAATGCTGAGAAGGAAAAAGAGACTATAAGGAGGTGCAATGTAATATAAAGAAAAAACAAACAAAAAAACCACAGAGAACCCACATATTGTAGAAATGCACTTCAATGGTTTGGTTTTTCACACCCTAAATCCAATGGAATTTCACATCTATCCTCAGTCCAGGAGCTTTTACAGGGGCTCGCTTAAGGAATAGCTGGAATTATGGCCTGTAAAGGTGCTGGGTTTAGGAGAATTCTCTGCTATCATACACCACTTCTTTGGCTCTAAAGAGACTGAGGCACATTGGAAATGCCCAAAGAAATATTACCCTTCAGTTGTTCCTTGATTTAAATGCTCAGTATGTTATTATACCAGCAAGGCAGATGATGGAGCAGCATAAAATTTGGCAGAAGTCATAGCAATTTCTGTACAGATGGACAACCATGGAATGTGAGAAGCATAAGAATATCATAAAGAATATTCCTGTGCTGTCTGCTGCTCAAAGAATCTCAAAAATATTGTTGCAATATTTCCATGATTGAAGAAATCACCAGGCTGACCTCTCACTTGTAAGCTCAGTTGTGTCAGTTCTCAAAATATGCGTGACTTGTAGAAGACAGAAATTAAAACCAAAATTGCACTCGTAAGTATGATTAGAATGGAAATGCTCCTTAGATTTCATGTTCTTCATCCTGACAGTATTGGTTGAATTGACAGCAAGTTCTCTAACTACCAAAAAAATTTAAACAAACAAAAAACCCCAACAACAGCAATAAAAACCCCACCAAAACCAACACCTATCATTGTGCTTTTGAGACAGGATTTCTAAAAAGAAAATGTATCTTGGGTGAATATCTGTGCTGGTTTAAAGATTACCTATTCTAGAGAAAGCTGTCATCATAAATTAGATTTTTTTTTTGACAACCACTATGTTCTTAGAGCCCCTCATCCCTCAGAAATGTGTTTCCTACTAGAGAGTCTTTACACTGCTGTGAGCTTACTAATCCCAGGTGATGGATTGACAGGAAATTGTAACTCGGAGTTTAGACAACTCTGGTTTTTATTCCAGGCAAGTCATGGAGCTTGTACGATTTAAGTAAGTCTTGGCTGCTGCTTTGAATTTCAGGCATCATATGTTTTTATAGTGAGATGATAATTTGTCATCTGGGAATGAAGGCACTTATGTACTCTTACACAGTGAGATTTAGGGAATCAAATCTAGTATGAATGAAATTACACACAGCAGAGTGTGCTAACTCCTCAGTGATTCAGATATTATTCCTTGATTCAAAACTCAAAGGTATGGGCCTTTAAAGAAATGTAGAGAAACAAATATTAAAATGAAATTCATGTTCCCTAAACAGTAAAATTTGGTCCTGCCTGATGTGCATATGGCTAAATTGGGTACAAAGACTGATAACTGGACAGGTAGAAGAATTTTGGCCAGGAAAAAAAAGGAGGAAGGAAAACAAAAGTTAAAAGTCTTTGAGATTTTTTATTTCCTTTAGTTTAGTTTGATTTCTCTAATTTTTTTTTTAGAATAACAAGGTTAGAATAAAATTGAATAGAATACTATAGAATGCTTAACCCTAACTATGTGTTCATATTTATTTCTTTTCATCAGAACTGCTTTCCAGAAAACTTTATGTTTGTAAATGTTTTTGAAACTTCCATTAAATACAGTTTTGCCATTTTAGATGAGTCTTTGATAGACAAATATGCTCCATTTTTTAACTTCAGCTTATTTTTCTAATAGTAGATATGTAATTGCATTAAGTAAAATTTCACTGAAAATTAGTCCACTGAGTGAGAGAAACAATAACTCTAAATTTCTGGAAGTAATCCTCAAACAATGCAGAGGTTTTCTGAAGAAACTCTTCTGGATTTTTAAATTCTCCATGAAAAAAAAAAAGGAAAAAAAGTGCTGATTATTGTTTTCTTATAATAAATCAAGAGCTACTGCAAAAACTGAGATGTTCCCCACACAGTTTAGTTTTATTTTCTCTAGATTACAACAGGCCAGCCACTTCATCCATGTGTTGGATAATGAAATATTTTAGCACTGCTGTTGCAGTGCTATGTATTATTTTCAATTTGTGTGCATCTGTCTTATAATGGAGTTTATAACGGTAAAATTCCATCCCAGATGAGTCCAGAGTGGAGCAGAGATGAATAGCCCTGTTATATGAAACCTTATCTTTCAGTGCAACAACTTAACTTTTACATACTTAAAATGTCACCCTCTTGACTTTTAAAATGTCATTCATCACCTACTTTGAACTTCAGAATGTTTTCTAGAGAACTGTTGCGTTCCCTGTTCACATTTTTGATTTTTATTTCCCCTACCAACGTGGAGCACTCAGGAGGTGCCTGTGCAAGAGACTTACAGTGCTGACAAGAAAAAAATCCTGAAGGATATGAAACCCCTGAAAACCCCTTCTTTTTTGGAAATGGGGAAAATTTCTAGATCAGCTTTTCAAATCAAAATTAGGAAGATCGACACAGGCACTGATTCATTCCTTTCCCTATTCAGTCTCTGAAAAATCAAATGCAAAAAAAAATACTTTTGAGTTTTAAATTCTCAAAATAGGCTAGAAAGGTCATAGTTTCTTTCTCAGGCTACACGTTAAAATTTCATGTATTGCAATAAAAATGTGAGACCTCAAATGATCCCAATGGAGAACATAATGAGACGAATTAATAACTGGTGCATTTTTATTGCCCTTACGAGAATTGTAGGAAGACTGACTTTGGATGAGTGGTTACTAATTAGTTGGCAGCATTAATGACAAAGTTCTGATTTTAAAAGATTGCAGTGCAAACCTAACCCTGTAAGAAATGCCTTTAAATTTGTTCTGTTGTCTGTTTATTTCTGACTCTTGGATTGATATTTTAAATTGCTAGTTTTGGGCAGCTGCTGAGTTCCTCCACTGCATCTGCAGAGCTATAACTTTTATTATTCAAAAAAACATAATAATTTGTTCTTCATAATTCATATTGGTAATCTTGTTGCATCTCCCAACACTGAACGAGAGAAATAGTGTGCGATAAAATGAAAGAAAACTATGAAGTGATTTCACCAACTCAAAGATAGGACCTTAAAAAGGGTCATGAAGGACATGACACTTCCCATTGAGGAAGTGTTGATAAAATAAGGTGGGTTTGGAGCTGTGCCTGCAACCAAGAGTAGAAAGTCCAGTTGTTAGAAAACAGGGTCTTTATTTCAAAGTAGCTGCCTGAGCTCACCTTTCCTCACCAAGTGGGAAGTGTTAAAAATTGAGTTATGGTTGTCGGGACATGCAAACAACTGTGTTAACATTTATTCTATGTTTCTTTAAATTTTACCCTTTTTCGTGTGTAGTCTTCAGAGTGGGCTCTGTTTAAATGGCTGTCTGGTCAGCATTTCCAGGCATTACAGCATTCCACACCATGTTTTAGGTGGGTAATATAAAAGTCATGGAGTCACAGAATAGTTTGGGTTGGAAAGGACCTTAAGTCCTTAAGACCTCCAGTTCCACCTCCTGCCACGGGCAGCGACAATTTCCAATATTCCAGGGTATTCCAAGCCCCATCCAACCTGGCCTTGCACACTTCCAAGGACCCAGGGGACAACTTCTCTGGGAATTCCATTCCAGCTCCTTCTCCACCCCTACAGGGAAAAATTTCCCCCCAATATCAAACCTAAAGTAGCTACCAGTTTGAACGTAAGAAGGAATTAATGTCTTTTCATTGATTTACAGCTTTGATCCATGTTTTCCACCTGAAAATTAACTCTTGAATGCTGATAACTAATGTTCTTTGTCATGCTTTCTTTTCTGTTCTCCCAGCAGAGCAGAGGCAGAGTGAGTATCCAGCACCTTGTGCACGTATCGATGACTGCAGCAGGAACACAACTCTGAAAAGTCAAGCCTCATTACCTGTTCCCAGAGGCCCCAGTTGATCTTGATTTCTTCTCCTGTGCTCACAGAATAGAACAATCAATACTCCAGAATAATATATGTGCAATTAACAGGTTTCGTCAGGAACAAAAATGGCAAAAAATGATGAAGATATGGTTTCCACAGCCAGGATACAACCTCAGTCAGGGCATTAGCTCATGATGGAATTATTGGTAGTAGTAACTTTTTTTATTGTAGCTTTGGGCTATGATAAATCTGAGTTATTTTAACACAATACATCTCTGATTGAGTTAAGTGGAAGAATAAGTTAAAAGTCACACACATTTTGGAGATTTTGTTTTGATTATAAACATTTCCTCAACTGCTTTCCCATGTCATCCTTCATCTCCTCTTTATTATTTTTCTTTTTCCTCATGCAATCTTGTACTGTGGGTTCTCTACTGTGAAAGTGTATCTGATTTAATAGCGTCTACAGCTATGCTTTCATTCTTTCTGTGTTTCTACTTTTGGGTCATTGCTTTCACCTCTTCTGGCTAAGCTACTGCTCTTAAAGAACTAGATTTAATTCCTGTCATAATCAGTAAAGATTCCTATAAAGTCAGTGTCTCCCTGATAGAACTCAACAAAGATTGTTTCTTCCAGCCATTACATTTTTTTTCCCTTTCCTATCTTTACAGTGAAGTTGTCTATGTTTTTCAATTAAGCATGAAATCCTTTTCATCTTCTTTTTTTCCCAATACCTACATATTTATATTTCAATTACTGGTTATCATTTCATGTCATGATGACATGATATTACTTTTTTTTTTCTTTTAAATAATCTTATGATACACTTATCCAGTCTAATTCAATTATATTTCAAATTTTCTTTTCCTACTTTGACACCAGAAAGCATTGCAAGGGTCTCTTATGAGAAACTAATAATATGTTTAGCAAGAAGTCTTAAGTCCAAGAAATTATATTTTAATAAGCTAAGTCATCTGAAAAAAGTCTCTTACCCCTCATTAAAATGTTCAGGATTTATGAAATAGAAAATTACTAGATTTTCAATATACTTAGATTCCCAAAGTCCTTTAGAATGTAGTCTGACAAATTCTTTTGAGGCTTTACAGAATCAGTCATGTTATTAAAAAATCAGAATAACTGTACTCAGTACAGTTGCTTGCAAGTGTATTATATCATGGAGGAAATAGCACTTTGAATGCATATATTTCATTTTCTTTTTCAAAAAACTTTATCCCTTTTCTTTCATAGTTCTCAAAATGAAAAGCAGAACATTAAACTCAAGTAATGCTTAAACTGAGGAGTTGTGTGTGAGGACAGCTGATGCAATTTAAATGTTGTGTAACTCAAAAATGCAAAATTAAGTTATAAAAAGGAATATCTTGGTTTGAGACACGTTTTTACATTCTCTTGTCAAGTGACTTTCTCACTGTGTCATTTCTAAGCGTTCTTGAATGCAGTATTGCATCTCATACTGCCTTATTTTCAAAGTCTGTGCAGCAAAAGTCACAGACTGAAAGTAAAATGTACGTGTGGGTGAAAATTGCACCTTGTTAAGCAGATGTGACAGCAAGTTAATTGTAAGGGAGTATAGGCAGTCTTCAATTCAAGTGTTAATTATTTAACTATAATAATTTTATGGTATTATTTATTTCCTGATGTTTTGGTTTGGTTTTTTTTTAAACTTTGAGCAAGACTTAAAATTCCCAGTTCGTTTTACAGTGATCACTCCAAGCTTTCTGATCTGATCTGTAGCCCTAAAGAATTATTTTCTCTTAAACAGATTATGACCTTGGTAAAGGTAAACAGCTGAAGTTGATATAATTTGAACAAACTACAGCTGCATTCTGATGAACCATCACAACACACTGAGGTGATGACTGCAGAACCCAGGCAGTGCAGAGATGTAATTCCATGACTGTCCTGGAAAACTGCTCCAGTCATGGTCATGGATATCAAGGTTTTTCTCTGACTCCTCTCCTCATGACGTCTGCTCACCCATTGTTCTGCATTAAACAGAAAGGAAATGCCATTTTTACTCTTCACTTGAGCTGAGACTTGAAGGATTTCAGTTCAAAAGTCAACAGTCCAAGATGAATCTGCCAGAAGGAGTAATTGATTTCTAATGAACTGGTTATCTCATAGTACTGAGTTCTCAATAAATTCTTGTTTCCCTCACTCATTGGAGTATTTTACCTTCCCTCATTCACTGAATTATTTTACCTAGAAGCCCGAAACTGTAATTTCTGGGAAAAGTGCTACAGCTTTTTACACTTCTCAGCCAACACACGCAATGATGTCAGAGGCTCTAGCACAGTATTACCCTCAGCTGAAATTCCAACCTTTCTTTCTACTCTGACACCCTGTTGGGTCTCCTGAATTTACCATATTACCTTATCTGTGTTTGCAAAGACTTAAAACAGAAATTTCACGCACTCAGCCAGTCAGTGACTGATTGAATGATATATCTGCTCAGTAGAATTATCTATTCTAAAGGAAGGTAGTACATCAAGAATGCAGCTATTTAATAAGTTTGATGAGTCTAGAAAAATCTTTTTGCTGGAGAAAAGAAAACTATTGTCCATTCTGTACTTGATGTTTCTCTGAACAAAGAAATTTCTTTGAATGTACAGAGCTAGGTCAGAATGTGGAATTTCATTCTTGCTGTTCTCCTTTATCTTTCATTTTTTAAAAGAATTTTAATTACCTGCAAATAAAATAATAAATAAAAAAATCTGTTCCTTTCATGAGAAAAATTATAAAACCTGTAAATAAAGACACATTTTTTTCTTTATAACTTTCTGTGAGATTTCTAATAAGGGAGAAGTTATGATTAGATTGTGGTAGTTTATATAATAGTCTTTTTCCTTGAGATCACTAATTAGACTTTAATTTACAATTGTCTGTTGTTCATGAAGCAGTGTGGTTTAGTGTCTTGTTTTGGTCAGGACATTAGAAATGGTCAAATATGACGATCAAATTATAGAACAAGCCAGGCACTGAAACATTTCCTTGCACATGCAGGCACCTCTCTGAGCATTTGTTTTTAATCTGTGCTAAATTTCTCTCTCTCAGAGTATGACTCCTTTTATTTGTGAGCATTTATCACAGTTAATTTCTGGCAGAACAAGTGCTGAGCAGGCAATACACATTTATGGTGCAGTGTTCTGAAAGGAGAACATGGTCCTAAAGGAATATGTCCATATACATCATATATTATATTTATCTGAGGATTTAATGAGTCACAGTTTTATATAACATGCGACTTTATATTATATGGAGATATATACACATAAGTTACACTTCCACTGAATGTAGTATCTGCATCCTAACTCCTTTGAAGCTAAATGAATTCGCATATTCTTCATTTGTTTTGGACATCTGCATTAGAAAACCTAAAATATTTCTGAGACAACACCAAAATGAAGCCACAGGCCAACATGAATCCCACATTATTCTGTGTGGGAGTTAATTCTTCTTCTAACTTAGATATTACAATTCTGATACCAGCTTCTTTCTTTCTTATTTATTTTAGAAGATACTATTCCATTTCTTCAGAAACTTGCAAAGTTTCAATACATTGAGCAGGGATTGTTCATTCTATACAAGTAATGATATCAATACACTTAAATAACAAGTTTAAAGTATTTTAGAATGTGATTCTAATCAGTTTAGCTATATTTAAAAAACACAGACTAGAGCAAATGATTGATCATTTCAAACCATTCTCTGGTGTTTGGTTTTGTAAAACTCTGAGTTTTCACAGGAGGAACTGAATATTTTCCAACATGTTGGTTTTGTGCTAGGAAGCCATCTGTTATCTCTGTGAAAATATGGTCTAATTTGGTCAGCTATAACTTATTTCAGTTCTTGTACACTCTGGTCTTTCACAAGCACACATTTTAACCTGTTTGGTTTTGATCATGATCAGTATGGATCTAATAACCTGTGTGTATAATTAAGGACCAAATAGCTGTCCATCAAGATGTAGACCATGTTACTTTATCTTCAAATTTCTTTAATTCTAATTATTTTTAAAATGCAATGCCTTTTTAAAACAAGAGATATCTCTTGTAGCAATAAATCAAATCTTCAACTTGACATGAAACAAAAATAAAAGTCATTTTCCTTGGAAGAAAGTGGATGTATCTATTTTAGGTAATAAACTTTGGTTTTATCACTTGTTCCAGTGACCTCGCTTCTCACAGTAAGTCACATAGGGTGTAAGTAACATATCACAGGCTAAAAGACAGAAAACTAGCAAGAAAAATGTGAAAGCAGACCACAAATTAAAGCCTTGGGTGTTGCTGGACTATCTCCTAGTATTTGTGCACATCATGGTTCCTCTTACATTCCGCTCTACATTCTACACAGTACAACACTTTTTAACTCTGCTCAATAGCTCTGTTAGTGAAAAGAATCAGTCCAAAATTTTGCCTGTGCTTTGGTGTATGTGCTGCTGTCAGGCATTTTCCTGTACTTTTCTCCTTCCTCAATGCACAATTATTTAAGTCTACAACCCCAAAACCAAGGCAAAATATAAGTGGAACCATCAGAATTTCACTGTCACTAGGGAGGCTGGATAGACATTTTGAGAAGTGTATATGCTGCCCCTGAAGTTCATTAAGCCCCAAAGGCTAAAGTACAAACATTAGGACTCCTATCTGCAACAGCATTCAGATTTTCACATGGAAATATTTATAGTTCCAAAGTAGTCTCAAAGTTTTTCTAGCATGTCATCTAATTCTGGCACAATAATGCTGTTTCAGGGTGAAAATAAATGTGCCTCAGAGGACTAGGTGCCACTTGGTAGGTCAGCGTTTCCCATCATCATCATGTTCTTGTTCTAAAAGTACTAACTCAGAAATTTTTAATATTTTTCTTTTTTTTTTTTCCCCTCTATTTTTTGGGCCACAACAGCTTTTATAACTCCTGGAAGATTTCATCGACAACATTATCACTGATGTTTGGGATATATTTCCTGTAAGTGTTCATGCTACCTACCAAAGATATTTATTTCCCTCTTGTATTCATAATGATGAGAATTACAACTTAGATTTCAGTTATCTCCGAAATGTGTTGTGATCAGTTACAGCTGAGTATCAGCATCCAGAGCCTTCATTGTCACTGAAGATTGCATCTTCAGCAGGTGCTTTGGTGTTTCTCATTACTCTTTTGTAACATCTGCTTTCATATCCTGTGTTTTAGAAAGCCATTAAATCCAAACAAAAATCTTAGGTTGAGGTACAAGCTGAACATATAAAAATATTTGCAATCCTTTTATTAAACATCTACAAGACTCTTTGACCAAGCGAATAATTTCATTGGGCGAAATATTTACTGAAAACACCAACACTTTCTAATTTTTTTTATTTGCTGTGTTTTATAGAGGACCTGAAAAATCACAGATTTTTTTTTAAGAACTGCATGAGTTAACACTAATGAAGTCTTCATGTGAATTTCTCTATTACACTATAAGAAGAAAAGGTCTTGGCAGAAAAATAATGTAAGTTCACATCTGTTTGGTGGTTCTTTTTAATCAAGGAGGCTTCAACTGAACTTTCTTTTTGTTTTAGGGCTTCTTTATGCTACAGAATCAGATCTGTTCCCGATGTGTAGTGGGGTTTTTTGGGTTATTTTTTTGGTGGAGATTTTTGGTGGTTTTTCATTTGTTTGTTTGCTCATTTTGTTGTTTGGTTGGGCAGGTGCTGGGTGGAGAGGAGTCGTTTGTTTGTTTAGTGGGATTTTTTTTATTTGTTTGGTTTAGGGGTGGGTTTTTTGTTTTTTTTATTGATGGGGTTGGTTTTTTGGGGGGTTTGGTTTGGGTTTTTATTGGGTTTTTTTGTATGTCTGTCATATATATACCTATAATCTATAATGGAAGTAGGAAAAAATGGGTTTATTTATTTCCCTGAACACAGAGTAAATTTATTGGATGCTCTGCCTCAACAAAGTTAAACCTTATTCTGAATCACATAATGTAGCAAATCATATTTGATCTATGACTTCTGGTTATCTCTAATTAGAACCATTCAATCTAAGCAAATGGTTGTCAGTTCTATAGTTACATGATTTTTTAAGCTCTCCAGTTCTTCATCTGTAACAACCTATTTAAACCAGAAACTTGAAGTAAAACTTTCATAATCTGAGAAAAGTACAGATCAAAACTCAAAGGGTTTTTAAAGCTGTACTTTTTAGAAGGTGTACTTTTTTCATTGTGGTGTTTTAAACTGCATTAGTTTAAATCAAAGTGGAAATAATTAGGGGAAAAAACCCAAACCCAGCACAAATCACAAAATATGTACAAAGCAAACTGTAGTGGTGTATTGTCAATAATGGTGTATTATCAATAATAACTCAATGTGTTTGATTAGATATCAAATTTTATAGGTAAACCCAGGTAATTCTGTCAATTACTTTTTTTCCCAGTTGCATACCAAATATATAGAGAAAGGATTATCGATAACAGCTCAGTTGGAAAGGGCAAAGACTCCATGTTTCCTGGATGATTCACTTCCATACTCTGCAAATCTCTTGTCTGTAAACTGACAAGGATATTTCATTGTCATACTTCATATTGAGGAATACCAATTTTCAAATGTGCACAAATCCCCTCATGCAAGAAACACACTGTATGTGGTCCAGAGTTCATCATTTAATATCCAAATACTTCAGTTTCTGAAGCTTCCAGAAAGTCTGTGAGAAGTTTTGGAGCTCTAATCAATCAAGAACTCTGTTGTTATTGATTGTTTTTCATTTTGGAAGCATGGAAAATATGAGGTCTAGGAAGTAGGAATATCTGCAGACTGTGAAGTTTAGAGACATTTCTTTTAGAACTAAGTTGGTGGCATGTACAGAAAAAAAACCCATTAAGGTTCAATTATGCAGCTTGAGGTTTATCATGTAGTCAGCTGAGGGACATCACTATTGATGCTGACAAAAATAATCTTTGAAGTATATTCTGTAGCCCAAAAACTTGGTCCATTGGCACGGTCAGTTCATCTTTGCTGCTCAATCAGCTGAAGATCATCCCAGAAAATACCACCTTTGCCAAGAAATCTATTTGGGGATCTTTGCTTATTTGTTTAGTTTAGGTTTAGTTTGGGTTTTGGGGTTTTTTTGGTGGTTTGGAATTTTTCTCTTTGCTTGATGGCTTGGGGTTGTTTGTTTGTGTGTTGTTGTCTGGTTGGTTGGGGGTTATTTGTTTGGTTGATTTTGTTTTTGGTTTGTGTGTTGTTGCTTTCTTTTGGTTGTCTAGTTGCTTCTCCAGATCAAAGCAGCACAGGAATGTAGAGGAATTCCTGAACCCATAGAAAAAAATTAAAGCCTGCTTAATTTTTTAATTAAGCTTCAGAAACATGTTGCCCTTCCTATGCATACATAGGGGTGACTTCTCAAAACCAGGCAGAAAAGAATTCACAGAATTCACAGAATCACAGGATCAGTGGGTTGGATCATTGATTCCAGCTCATGGCCCAACACCTCAACTAAACCATGGCCCCAAGTGCCACATCCAGTCTGTTCTTAAACACATCCAGGGATGGTGATTCCACCACCTCCCTGGGCAGGCCATTCCAGAACATTATCACCTTTTCTGTAAAAAACTTTTTGATAATATCCAACCTATATTTCCCTTAGTGCAGCTTGAGGCTGTGTCCTCTGGTTCTGTCAGTGCTGCCTGGAGAAAGAGCCCAACCCCACCCAAACACAGCCACCTTTTAGGAAGAGACATTGTCAGTGTGCCGCTGATCCCTTTTTTCTCTAGATGTACGTCTCACCTTCCAAAAAGCCTTATTCCCTCATGCCAGCTCACACCAAGGATTAGATCAGCTGAAGCAGATGGGAGAAGCTGGAGTTTTCCTACAAAGGACAAATTTCTGGCCTCCCTGCTGGAGCAGGCAGGGCAGCGTGCCACCGGGCCCTGCTTCCCCTTGCCCTCGCCTAACCCAGCACTCCCCGTCCCGTTTCCTCCTGCAATAACAGCTTTAATATTTTAAATTCTCATGCTTCCTGGTAGGTTTTGAGTTGGTTTCTCAAAAATAAAGGAAATCCGTTCAGCTGGAGGCATTCACAGCCCTGACCAGCAGGGTGGGGATGGGTGCTCAGAAGCCCCAGCTTTTGCACTCGGGCAATCCACTGCCCCATAGCCATGCTGGCCGGAGCAGAGGGTCATGTCTGAAGAGAAAAAGTGGTCTTGACTTAAATTCTGAAGCTGCAAAGTGTTCCTGACTGTCCGAAAAACCTGAAGCTGCAAGGTGGTCTTGATTGTCTGAAAAATACAGCCTCAGCTAGTCCACATCATCTACCACTGTCTGCATTGAATAATGCTTGACCTAGGCCTCACCTGATACGTACTAATTTCCCTTTTTAGGGCAAAGAGCCTGAAAGAATTAATTCTGTGTAATGACTGACTTACAATACAATGCTGACAGTATTTGCTGCATGCCTTGAGGTGAAAAAAAAAAAGGGAAAGTTTGGGTAATTGGCTATGCAAGCAGATTTTCCAGGGTGCTGTCAGAAAACAAGGTGATCTGCAGAGGGGCAACCCTGGGGTGGTCACCTCCTTCACCTCTTGAAGCCAGAATGCACAAGAAGCTGTTTATTTAAATCACTGTCCAAAAGTATATATATGGGTGTTACAATTGAAAAAAAAATTTTAAAAAAAGGAAAAAAAAAAGAAAAATTGCACTTCAGAGGAATTAAAAGGCTGATCAGAGACAGGTGCAATGTTTACAGAAAATTGTAAATACCTTTAATTTAAACTGCAAAGTCAACACAGGAACAGATTTATAGAAATGAGGTGAATACACTGAGGCACAGAATGAGTGGAATGTTTTTAACCCTAGAGTAGCGTATTCAAGAACCAAACTTAATGATATTTAAGATCTTTGGCACAGGTTTTCTATTTTTATATACTGCAATGTAAGTGTCAGAAACAGATATTCAGGTTTTAAAATATCTTTTTTTCAGTTTATGACTTACTTAAAATCTGAATCTGTCTCAGATGAATTCTGGCTATGAAGATGAAATTGAGTATTTTGAATGCATTTTTAGGTGTGTATTACTCAGCGTGGGATAAAGAATGTTAAAAAAATCCTACATATTTTTTGGAACACAGTCTGTAATACAAGAATATTTTGGGAGCTGAATGCTTTAATTTTCAGTTTTTTGAGAACTTGCTCACAGTTTGGTTTCTATTTTAATGTCAATGGAACTTATAAATTTTAGAAGAAAACAATCTAACATCTTGAAAAAAATAGAATTCCTATTCTGCATAATAATCACTTTCTGAAGTTTCCTTCTAAATGTAAGGTAAAGTGGTGACTTCTGTCTATGTAGCAAAAATTGAGATAAAAAATTGTATTAGTAGACATTTATGTACTATTTCACTAATAATTAAAAAGAGTCCTGAAGTAAAGGAAAAATCTCATTTATCATTTATGTCCAAAGCTGTGGTCATGTCTGACACTCCATAAATATGAAATCTTGTGGACAGATCCGTGTGAGCCACAGAACTTTTCTTCTTGTTTGTAAAGTTCATGTGATAGAATATCTGATACGCCTGACCCAGGGTGATCTAGTTAAAAAAAAAAAAATAGGAAAATGAAACCAAATTTTTATACAGGGTCTTCACACGCACATGCAAAATAGGAAATTTGATAGAGAAAGAAGAATGAGAGTTAAAAATTACTTAAACTCTGGTTGCTCTCTAAAATTTAACCCCCATAGTGGAAGTGTAAGTACTGTGACCTCTGGAATGTGCTGAATAATACAGGGGGATGTATTTTGATGATGCAGCATTGCCTTCCTTTCACAGAGCATCCTCCCCAGGACTGCGGCTTTGACTGCTTTTCACATCTGTTACCTCCTGAAGCTGTGGAACAGAGCATATGCAGGTGAAATTGTTTTCAAGCTGCATAAAATATTGTCTCTCCAATGCACAGTAATTTGCTTTTTTTTTTTTTTTTATGCTGCCTTAAGTTGCAGACTTTTCTAGGTGAAAAACAAAAGAAAAAAAAGTCTAAAAATACTCAGAATTTTCAGTGAAGCTGTAAAAAGAATGACATCAATGCAAGTAATTACTGAGCATGAAGTACATTGCTTATCTTACCCTCTCAGAAACCAGGTGCCGTGAAAATTTTCCCATTCCATACATTTGGTGTTCCAAAAAAGTATTCTGCTCATAAAAACACTATGGGTCTCCAGTGACACTAAAGCTTAATGATTCAAAATATGGTTCTTTGAAATGCACTGAGGCCGTTGCCTGGTTTTATTTGTCCCTTCCTTCACTTCCTTTTCCCAGAAGGAGCTGATTTTTCTTTAGCAAGATCAAGCTGGAATGTAAATGTTTATTAAGTGCATATTCCAACCCTGCAGTCAGAGGAGAACTGCTGCCTCTTGGTTACTGTAGGTGCCTTTGTATCAGAAACTGCTTTTGCCAAGGGCTGCCTGTAATGAAGGAGCCAATGACCTGTAAATTATAACTAAAATGCTCAAGCTGGTCTTGCAGATGGATGCTTTTGATTATGGTCTACAGTATCCAAAGTTCAATTTCTATTTAAAGGAAGGAGCTTTAAGGTTCTTTGTGTGTATATGGGTTTTTGTGTTGGTTTTTTTTTTTTCTTTCTTTTTTTAGGGTTTGATATTTAAGTGCATTAAACAAATATTTCTGATTTAAATTTTTATTGAGAACTTATATACAAGGAATTATGCATGTGCACTGGCTATCTGCTGTATCAAAAACAGTAACCATACAAAATACAGAAGAAAATCCAAGCACAGACCAAAAGATACAGTTGTCACCAGTGAAACTACAGAATCCGTCTTAAAATATTTAGCCACCTTTGCACAATTTATGTTCTGTTCATATTACATTTCACTAATTTCGCAGGAGACTCCTAATTTTTAGAAAGTAATTGCAGAGTCATAGAGAACTTGTGCTTTTGATCTGTTTCCCAATTTAATTAAGAATTCATGAGCATGCTGAGAAAAGTACAACCAGCTAGAGGCGAGTATGCACCTTTATATTCCTTCCTCTTAAGTAAAAACAATCGGTTACATGCGCAGTAGGACAGCCAGAAGGTTAAACAGGGTTAGTAAATGTTCCAATATAAAAGAGGGAGAAAGAAAGGAAGGTGATAGGACCAGAGAAAATTACAGAACCAGAAGAATTTACTCTGGAAAGTCCAAGTCAAAGTTCAAAAAATTACTGGAAATACAGTGCCGTGGTCTAGCTGACATGGAGGTGATAAGTCAAGTATTGAGCTTGATGATTTCAGAGGTCTTTTCTGACCTAAATGCTTCTGTGATTCTCTGAAACTTCCTCTGAGATCAAACAGTATTAATGTTTCAGAGATGTTCTGGATGTGGCTGAAAAGCACAGAAGGAGAAATCAGAGGCACTATAAAATAAAATCATTTATACATGTCATATCTTTTTCAAGCTTTTTAAAAAGTTATTTCAGCAGAAAATATTTGAATAACATTACATCCTAATGGTGGGATAAAATTGGACGGGAGAAGCCACAGGAAAACCTTAAAAAATGTTTTAAAGATTCATAACATCCAGTAAGGTAATGGTGAGCAAAACGTAAGTCTAATTTATCACCATCCATTAGGCAAAAGGTTTATCATGTATGCTTTTTAGAATTTTCACAGAATAACAGAATGTTTTTTCTCTCAATTACTCTTAAAAAAAAAAAAAAGAAAGGCAAGTACAGGACAAACAATAATGCTTTGCCTAAACCTCACCATAATATATATCATATATGATTATATATAATCCAATGCTATTTGTTCAGTCAAGTTTAAAAAAAGCCTTAAGTTACATTCATACATGTATTTAAGAACATATACTGGGTCTAATCAAAATAAATTCTCAGTCATCCAGATTCTGATAGATCATAAAGCTTCCTTTTGCATGAAAAGTGTCTTCTGTCAAGGTTAAAAACACATGTTTTCCTGCAATAATTACATATCCTTTAATCACTATTTATTTATTATAATGAAGAAATTTGGAGGCAAATTATGTTTTTTATATCAGTAGCTTGTTTTATTGTTCTGGTTTGTTGGCATTTAAACAACAAAAGCTACAATTCAGAAATCATGAGAAGGATTTGAACTGTTCCTCAAATACAGACAAATGTCTACAAAACTAGTTCTATTTGTTTGCCCATTTGGACAAAAATGCACCATGAAAAACACCCTGCCTGCATTTGAAAAGGTGACTAACTGAGCATTCTGCTACGCTGCAGAGCAATCTCAGCTTATGAAGCAAGGTAAACATCTCAACATGTGGAATTTATGTAAATCGTTAGGAAAATTCCCTTAGAAAAAAATAAGGGAATTTGTATCCCATGAATCTGCGCCATAGGAATCTCTAAGTTCTGTGATTTTATAATTCTGCCTGCTATACTGCACTCACGTAGGTACCTTACAGTCAAATATAGTGAAACAAAAACAGTGAATGGTCTTTCATACACTCCACAAAGAGATGTGGATCCATAGCTGTTCCCCAAAGATGATGAATCTGGAAAAAATTAGGATGCATTCTCTTTGCTGCATGTTCTGCTTCAAGAAACTCTCTCAGCCCTTTGTGGTGGTGGGAAGGCATTGTGACATCAGGCATATCTAGAAACTGCACAGTAGAGGACCCAACAGCATTCCCTTTCCTCTTCATCCAAGCTGAATTTCATCAGGGTTTTGTTCCTGCATTCTTTGTTTCCTCATACTCCATTGTAGCCTAGCAAAAATTGCATTCTCTCTCATGTTTGTGTTTCAACTGATATATTTAATATTTTTTCCTTTTTCTTTTTTTTTTTTTTTTTAACTGCATGTCATGTGGTGGAATGCATATTTTAAATATGCAGTCTAAGTAATGCAGTTTTTGTCTTTATGTAATTTTTGAACTTCTGAGGTAAAGAACAGCCAAATTTGTCTGGGCTGGTATCAAATATGTGTAATCTGAGGTAGAAGGGGAAAGATTTTTACAGCCACTTAGCTCCCTCTTCACTCGATTATTGAACACTTGCAGTTTAGAATGTTAGGTTTCCAAAAAAATAAAACAACAAACCAGTGCCTGGAAATATAAAAATGTCTCAACGTGGCAAGGAGGCCACTTACTATTATTTAAGTTGTTTCATTTTAGCACTTTCTGGACCACAGACAGTAACATTCCAGTAATCCTATTTTTGTAAACTCATTATTAGTTAACAAACATTCTGCCAATTCTGGGATTCCATTGTGCAGTTTTTCAACAGCAGTCAACAACTGGATGTGGTCAAACAGCAGCTAGGAAACAGAGATGGAGGAATTAAGAGATTGACTCCACTAGAATACATTTCAAATTAACCCAATTAACCCCAAACTGGCCCAGGGTTTAAGTGGAGGAAGCTTGTACCACAAACAGGACACATCCAGTGATTTCTCTATCCATTTTTTTAAATGATCAATTCGTAGATAATAAAAAAATAAAAATTAATTATGTTACAGTTCATGCAGATTTCCACTCAACTAAAATTATCTTCTACCTCAACAATTACTTTTGACTAATGTCACTAGGGGAACTATTAAAATTCATTTCATGCTGCATCAGGTATGAAACGCCACTTTATAGGACAGGAGTTTTCCAAAGCTAAATGATACTAGACTAATGTGATATTTTTTTTCCTAGGCACAGTGCAGTAAATCTAATCTCTGTGAACTCTGATAAAAAGAATGTAATATTTACTGTGCAGGAATAGCATCAATATAAAAACTGGGGAAATCAAAATGGAGGTTACATTACCCTGAATGAACAAAAAAACCTCTCAGGTAGAAAAGTTAATAAAATTAAGGTTGGAAATGGTAGCAGTGCTGTAGAAGAAAAAAAGGTCAGTTTTCTCCAGTATTTTAATGAAGAAGCCAATGAGTCACCATTGCCTAAGTTATGGGAGACCTCATGACAGAAAATTTACTTTTCATTGAGAAAAATGGAGCTTATACTGAACCAGTATTTATTTCAAGTAACTCTTTACAAAATGTTTCAGTTAACTTTGATGAAGTTATTCAGTGAGGTTCAGACACTCCTCTGCAGTTAACAAATCCATTTATTTCAGATGGAGGGTTTGTTTGTTTGTGGCTCTTTTTTCTTCCTTCCTTTCTTCATAAAGGCAATACTTTAAGTGTATAGCAGAGAAAAATATTTTTCCCTCCAATAAGGGAACTTTCTCTGTGTTAACACTAAGACTCAAAGGCTTGTGACAATATATTTTCATTGTATTTCTTCAAAAAGCAAGACTATAGGTAATACCATAAATTTTTCTCCTGCTCATCTGTGACAAGGAACTTGTAAAAGACTATGGTTATTTATTTCTACCCTTAATACAAGTGGAGGCTCTGGTTTCCTCAATTTCCTAAAAAAATTTCTGAGGTTTAGCCAGAAACCACTTCCTTTTATAGATACAGCATCCTTAATTTTATTTTTAAAGACTTGCCTTTGTTTTTCAGAAGAAAAACCTAAGAAATCAATAAACTAGATGTTAAGAAAGCTACCTGTTAAAAATATATTTGACAGTAATATAATAAAGACCAGTTACAGCTGTAGTATGTAAGCTGTTACTCATTACTAATAATGAGCTTACAAAAATAATGGTATGGATGTGACAGAATCATTTGAGTTATTTATAGGAATAAAATCTTCAGCTAGTATTGTCGGCCAAGGTTAAGCTGTAATAACTCTCTCAATATGGTAGCAGCATAATAGAGTAATGCTCATAAAGATTTGATGTAAATTTAGATGTATAATTAGGGCACACTGTAAGAATCATATCCCTGACAATTTAATCAGATACAGTCCAGGTGGTCCTTAAAAGGGAACTGGTAAAGAATCTGTATTAATTTATATGAAATTTTAAAAATAATTCACAATGTGCCCACTCTTTGCCAGGAAATTATCAAACACTTACTAGGAAAAAAGATAAATCTAGCTCTGAAGCAAAAATGACAGAAAAGTCTGTTAAACTTCTGTGGTTTACGGTATGATGGGATGCAACATCCTTCAGGACACAGTTTTTGGGGTAGAAAAGTAGGTTTGGTTTCTTTCTTGTCCTATTTATGAAAAAAAAAAAACAACAAGAAAACAAACAAACACCCCTACATTAGATTAAATTATTCCAGGATTGTTTCCTTCTACTGTCTGCAGAAATTGTCTTGGCTGATGGACTGTTGTCTTTTGGGTGATGGCTTCTAACGTCCTGACAGCTACACAGAGAAATTATCCAAACAAAGACAAGGTCAACAGTATTTCAATAGGTACCAAAAGACGTATGATTTACCCAAATCACTCAAATAACTTTTAAACTTTCAGTTAAGAAGTTTAACAACTAAAACAAACACTATGCCTCGGAAGGAAAAAAATACCCATTTTATGAAGAACTAATTTATTTGTTCTGGTTGTGTGCTTTTTGGCTTTATGCTTTTTGGTTCATTGGTTGGTTAGTTGGTTTGGGGTTTGGGATGTAGAGCTTTTTGTTTATTTTATGGTGCTTTTTCCTTTTGTGATTCTCCTAGAAGTAAGCACCAAACTCTTTTCACCAGAACACAAAGGTTTGTAAAGTAAAGATTATGAAAAACTGCTACCATTAGAGCCATTATTTCAACGTTTCTGTCAGTATGTGATTGGAGAAATGGAAACCCTTGTCTGAACAAAATTAACACACAGTTATTTTCAAAATAAGAAAGACTGATTGATTTATTTATATATTTATCTGCTGGGTCCCAGTCTCTCAATTTGTAAGGCAAGTGAACATTTTGGTTGAGAGCAGCCTATCTCAGTTAAAAATATTCATGATATCAACTTTTAAAAAACAGATTTTCACAGATTTTGCTGGCCTTTATGTCATCAATCTCTTTACTGATTATGGGGAATATCTGAACATCATACAGTACATTATCTAGAGTTTTGACACAGGTCAAAATCTCATTTGCCACAGCTTGTTTTTCAGAGACATTTATTCTCAGTGGTCTGGAAGATAACACCACCACTAGGCAGTGATCCTGAAGTGTAATTTTAGTTTTATTTTCCTCCTTGATTCCTCTCTTCTCCTGAGCAATTAATTGAAATAAAAGTCGAGCTCTGAGGAGAATAAAGAGGCATATTTTGTGCTTGGAGATTGCTTGCTTTTTCCCCTAGTCCAGACAAAAAAATCCAAAAAACCCCACAAAAAGAAAAAAAAAAAAAAAAAGAAAAAAAAAAAAAAAAAAAAACCAAAAAAACTTGCACACATTTGCTGGTTCAAACCCAGCCATAATCCTGAGGTAGTGGGTAGTGATTGTCATGACAGTGAAGGATTTGTTCCGTACTACAGAATATTTTTACAGACCTCTTTTCTGGTTTCTCAGCAGATTTCGTTTTATTCCATTCAGTCTGGGGTGGTGCTAAGTCCTTTCACCTTGTTTTCAACTTACTTCGCTTCTTATGCAAGAAGGCCTGAAAGAGAAAAGGTCTATAATGCCTTTTTTAGATAATATACCTTTCTGAATCACTCTTAATGGCCACTTAATGGTTAAGCTGCCATTAAAAAAATAAAGTCTGCAGTGGTATAAGCAGCCTCAATACTACTTTTTAAAATCTTTTTTTCATATCCTGTTGTAAAGATGTGCTAAAAACAAGGATGTGGTTGCCTCTTCTCTCAAGCAGGTGAAAAGAACTTTGAAGAGTGTACCTGAAATTACAAGACAGAACTAGATAGACAATTCAGAAAAAAAATTATTTAATTTATAATATATATGACTCGTTATCAGCAAAGGGGGAAAGACCATACAATATTTTTAAACTGGTGTTTTGATTTTTTGCACAATTTATAAACAATATAAGAAACTTTTTAGGGCAAATGCCAATCAAAACAAGTGTTTGATGAAAGGATTTGGACAAATTAATTGAAGATTTGCGATGAAGCTTTTTGTGACGGTATAATTATATATGAGAGATAAATTACTTTAAAATGTCAAAATTTATACTTTCCCCAAGCCCTAAAATATTTTTTTAAAAACTCTCTCTGATCACCTAAAATTTATATTAAAATTTGTCTGGGGTAGGTCTCAACATTTTTAGGGTAGGTCTCAGCATTTAACCTCAAGTGATGAATTACCTCCAATGAGTTTTATTTAATGTCAAAAGGTTCAAAACAACTGGGTAGTAAATTTTTAATCTTTTTTTCAGAAAAAGATTTGGGAAACACATAAGACCATGATTCACTTCAAAGTACAAAAACACCATATGACAAGAAGTTGAAGGTACATAACATGGATTGGAAATAAATTTTGCATTTTAACAGCAAATTCTACCACTTTAACAGAACACCTAAACTGTAGAGCATTCTGGGTTGTTGAACATTTTTGAACACATATTGAATTTGTTTTTTCATTTAAAGCTAATACTTTATTTCAGTTCAGAAAAATACAAAGGCCTGTTTTGTACAAGAGTTAATTTTGATATCTTGTAATTGTAAGATCTATGAATCACAATGAAATGTTTCAGTTGAAGAACTTCTCAATTACTGAAAGTGCATTTCGTTTTTGTTGCACTGTTAAGTTTACTTCAATGTCAGGTTTCAGATCAATAACTTCTTAGGGATTTGGGACATTCAGGGAAGAAATTGCATATGTTCAGGTGAACTTCATCTCTTACATCAGAACCACAGTACCACTCTTTACCAAAAAGGGTAAAAAAAAATGAAAATAATTGATTTCTTGTTACAGTTAGAATGAGCTCCTGTAATCACAATATTGAAAGATCCCCCACAGCATCTTGATCTTAAAAGAGCCTTCATCACAGCTTTCATTATTATGCCTTAGAGGAATAAATATTCAATAAACTCACCCAGATTATTAGTAAGAACTTCAGCAAAACACTTTGCTAACACAACCAAGTAAATCAACCAAATGTCATGCAAAAGTAGCAAGGCAAACCCAGTGCCCTGGTGGAGAGAGTGAATTTTTACTTAGCTCCCAATATAATCTCCTATTTCAGAGGTTTATCATGATGGTTTGAAAAAAAACCCAAAAAACCACAGCTCTTTGTTTTTTTTAGTTTTGCCAAGCTGTACTTCTAACACAGAGACTCCAAAGTACAGATTGGTTCTGGAATACTTTCACTAAAATAAAAATCAAAAGTATTAACTACAGTGCTCATAAATTGTCATATTGCTGAAAAAAAACCCCAAAACCTGTAGAGCCAGATGAAACTACACTGCATTTACTATTAATTCTGAACAAAATAATTGTAAATCTGAGAATATTTTAGTATTTTAGATGAGGATAACATAAGGAAAATGAGCTTCAAAACACAGATAAGTCCCTAGTCTCAGGTATATAATACTTTAAACACTCTCTGTGGTAGGGAGTCACTTACTATGATGAAGACACAATAAGAAATTATTTCTTATTCTAGGTTTTGGAGTTTTATTCCCCCATTCCTTCACATTTTAAGTGTTACCAAAACTGGAATTAAGAGTTCTGAAGCCAAATCAGATTTCTTTGTTTGGTATCCAAGTTTCAACTCCTTTATTAAATAACAACAAATAATTTCCCCGGTAAAATAATTTTCAGTTTCAAGGAAAGAAACAAAGACTGTCGTGTCTTTTAAGAAGAAATGTAATAGACTGTAAAATCATTAAAGAAATGATTTTCTGGGATAATAGATTTAACTTTACATGGCAAGCAATTGCAGATCTTGTGAAGAGAAAAGGAAATAACACTGTAATAAAACATTTCTGGAGTAGAATGCAATGCTGTGTGAAGAAATTAATAGATTTCATTTTGACAACATAAAATTAAACTGATAATTTTTTAAAGGTGTCATTATGAGTAGTAAAAAGGCTGATTTTTTTTTAATTCAAAGTAACAAAACACATTAGAATTTACAGACTTTTTTCACTAAATAAATTTTATATATATTTATATATAATATATATATATAATCAGTTTATAGTACTTTGCATTACTGTAATCACTGATATGATTATTGTCCCTGAAAGTGAGAGCAAAATAGACTAGATTCTGAAAAATCAAAACTTCTTAAATCTGATTTGAGCAATTAGTGGATTTATTTTCAAGAGCTGGAGAGCACCAGCCCCAGCCTGTGCCATCAGCAGATCACACGTGGTGCAGGCTTTCCCACCACAATATCCTCAGGTATTAGAGGTCCAAATATCCCAAAGAATTGACAAATGCAAAGACAGAAAGATAAGGGTTTTAAAATTTCAGTCCTTCGGAATAAAACTTGCAAAAAACAAAAAGCAAAGGTTTTGATGCATGTACTATTTAGTGTGAAATTATCAAAGGATTGTCAAAATATGTATGTCTCTACATTTTTTCCTACAGTTTTGCTTTTCAAAACAATAATGTATTTTCACTTTCCTGGCGGTTTTTTTTTTTTTGTTGTTGTGAAATGATACATTTATCAGATATTTGGTTTAGAGGGTGCTTTCACTTTAAATTATGTTTCAAAGAATAAAATTTAAGATAATTAAAACTCCCAAAATTAAAGTTTCAAATGTAATAAGTACTCATTTTTAAAAGGAGGTGAAACTGAAGGATTTGGACTGATTTTGATGATTGAATCCTTTGTATGTACAAAAAAGTTTTAAAGATGCATTCAGCTATGATGACACTGTATTTTAACAGGATTATTTTACAGAGTGGTTGGTTACTTTTCTTATGTTTACAGGAATTCATTCCTGTTTATTCATTAACAAGATTGAACATCCTCTTAATTTATATTTTATATTCCCTTTTTGCCACTGAAAACTAAATATTTTCTTACATCTAGCTCTTGTTTTATTCATGATCTGTATGTTACCCAGTTTTGATGAAGATGATGATGATGAGAATAAGAGAAAGAAGAAGAAGAAGAAAAGAAGAAGAAAGGATAATGATGATGATGATGATGATGATGATGATGATGATGATGATGATGATGATGACGAAAATATTTTACTGTAATATACCTTTTAGAAAGAACTGGAAAGTTTCCTTCCAGTATGTTTTAGGATTTTATTAATATACCAAATATTTAGCACATTTACTGCTGGCTTCATGTATTTCATGCACATGTAAACTGAACCTGGTGTTTTTTGTGGATTCAGGCACCTGCTTTCTTGCACAGATAACATTTCTAAAATTTCACATTTTATGTAAATAATATTCTATTTTATGTCATCCACCCTTTGACAGCTCGCATCAAGAGCTTTGAGAATGATGAATTCTTGTTCAGGGTTAGAAAACATGAGAATTCTTCTCACATCTCTGCTCACAGCTTGGCAACTCTGGTCACAGTTCAGGTTTATCTCAGAGCCAGCTCCACAAAACACAGAATATTAAATATAGAGGCAAGTTTACAGCTTGTCTGTCATGATGTTTCACTCATGTAGTACAATGAAATGGAAGATATAATCACAGTAAGAGTGTAGACCTTAAATCCCCTTATTAATCCTAAAGGTCTTGACCTACACAAGTTTAAAGAGCTGCAGTTTTCATGCAAAGTCCTCTACACTCCTTGAATGAGAAACAAGCACAGAGGTCCAACAAAGATCCCAGCTGATACAAAAAGAATTAAAAAAAAAAAAAAAAGATGGAAAGAATAACATATATTAAATTCTGATTGCCTCTGAAAGAGGTAAGCCTAATCCATTTTTTCCTAGAGGTAAGGAAGAGGCTTAATGAGTCTCTTAGATAGAAACTCTGCCAGAACAAGAAGATCTCCTTTTATGTCTGCAACAAGCACAAGAAGGAGGAAAATTAAGGAGCAATTTGCCACTAAATGCAGCCATTTGATTGCAGTGTCAGCCTCTGTATTTAATGAAGCTTGCTCACTTTAATTGTTCTTCCTGTAAGAATTTTGCAGCCCTATGGAAAAGTGCAGGCACATTTTTCACCAAAACTGGCCTTTTGCAGCCCTTCTGAGTGAAGGTGTGACTACTCAGGTCTTGAAGGAAGAGCTAAAATTCCTGTAAATAATAATGAATGGAAATAATAATGATTAGTAAAACATTATGCTATTCCCTGTGCTTTAAAGTACAATATATTTCTGTCCCATCATTCTTTCAATATTAGGGCAACACACTTGAGGAAAGAGTAACCCTTTTCTGAAGCTATTGGTGGGAAAGCATCAAAGTGGAGATTAGAAAAGAACAGTGTTGTGTTTCAAAAGCCCTTTTCACTGTGGTGAACCCAGCCTGCCATGCCAGCTCTTCCATTCCATTTTTTTCATCACCTTGAAATTATGCTTGCCCAGGGGACCCCAGCAGCTGAGAGCACATCCATGGAGCATGCTTTGGTATTGATTTGAAGTTCCTGTCTCAGGGACAGGACTTTTAAGACTAAAGTCCTGAAAGAGCACTTGAAAGGGAGGAAAAAAAAAAAAAATCTGTAAAACAGGGTGTTTTCAAAGATCCACATTTTTTCATGCTTTCATTGTGCTTGTGTGAACAAATAAAATCTGTCAGTGCATGTCATTATTTCTGCCCTACCTTCATACTTATCGAATCTTAATATGAAGTATGTAAAGTTATAACGACCGTAAGAACAAGTCAATAAACAGAAAGAAAAGAAAATAATCTTTTCTTGGAAAAGGATGCATTATACGTTATTCTAAAAGTCTTGTCTAATAATGCTTAAAATAAAATAAATCTTTTAGAGAGCTCATGAAAAACATTAGGAAAAATATATACCTTCACTCTTTTTGTCCTTTCTGCAGTCAGAAGGGAACATTCTCATATCTATCTATCTATCTATCTATCTATCTATCTATCTATATCTATATCTATCTATCTATCTATATATATATACACACACACACACACACACACACACACACATATATATATATATACACATACATGTGTATTTAAAAAGAGATATAAATCCATCTTCAATGGATATAAATCCATTGAAGTCAAATCCTTGAGTATTCCAGACTAACTGATTGAAAAGTAGCCCGAAAGGTACTTAAAATATCCTTCTACAAAGGATGGTTAGTTAGCATTTACAGAAATTCATATAAATGGGATTTAACAGTAGTGTTCATACTCACAGGTTTTTTTTTAAATTATTCTTGGGGCTGTTTTTTAGAAATATTCAAGACTGTATTACTGTTGAAATGACTTAAGGATCGCAAATTGAGATTGGAGGTATCTGGAAACTATAATAACTTGCAAACAAAAACTAGCTATTGTGAAGTAAGTTTAGCAACGTGGATTTCAGAGAGGTGACAAGCAGAGATTATACTGTTATTATATTGTCAAAGGAACAACATATACCACATTCTCCCCTATTTTCTTATTTCTGCTTTTCATATTTGGGTTGGTCTCTTCACAATTATTAATCGCTATCTGTTTATCAGCATCTCCCCTTCAATAACAACTTTTGATTCTTCCCAATTTTACAGATAATAGAGGTCTTACATGTTATTATGTTTTTTATTATTTACAGAAATAGGAAAGGGGTGAGAGGAGATGGGCTGCAAATACCTTGGATGTGAAGAAAGCTGAGCTCATGCAATGCTGGAAATGAGAGAAAAGGAGAATTTATAATTGCACAGCCCAAGAATAAAGCTTCAACAGCTCCTAGCAACTGTGTAGACATGAAAATCAATCACCAACAGTAGCTCTGTCCTTAGGAAAGCTGGGTTCATTATAACCAGCTCTTAGAGAACATTAATTCTCTCTTAGTAGGATTTACTGGCTCTACCTCCACCAATAAATAAAATATACCAAGGGGTTTTTTTCTCTGTCCAGAATGGACAAGTTTCACAGGTTTCATTCATGAAATTAAAATATTTTTCCTCCCTAAATATACCTGAGTTTGTACCATTTAATGGGACTCTCCTGTGCCCAGGAATTTCTCGGGAGACTGCTGGCTGTTACATCAAAACTTCTTCCATCTCAATGAGTCAAAAAACACAAGTGAGGTGAGCAGCAGGTGAGCTGTGTCCTTGTCTTTTTATATGTACTGCTGTGCAGATTGGGTCATCCTAAATTTACTTATCTAGACAGCTCACCTGCATAAGCTATGTGTTATTAATTGCTTGATGTAAACTTATTTCCTCTGCAATCTGCAGTGTTACAGGAAGTGTAAGTGAACCTAACCCAGGTGACTTTTCAGCTTCTTTAAATCCAAATCAGTGGCATCTTCCATCCCTGATGTTTTCTGAGCACAGACAAAGTGGTTCTGCTGCTCTGTCTTTAGCTTTCTGGAAAGTTCTAGACATTTGCAGCCAGCTTCTTTCTTCCCAAACCCATGAATTATCGGTTTGCTCTTATTTTCTTGTTTCAAATGAGACCTACCTGACCATATCTGATTAAATGCAACTTCACCTTTCTCCACCTTTCCCCTTTAGAGATTCCTAACCTCAAACCTACCACCAGGATGTGATCAGTGGCATCAGTTTCCCTGCTGGGTGGGTAGTTTGACATGCACATTTTAATTTCTTTACCTCAATCTGGAAAAGTTGCTTGCTTGTTTGTTTAATTCCACAGCCAGCAAGAACATGAACTCAGGTGTTTTCACCAGACTTTGGGTACCAAATTGCTCTGCAGCACTTCCAAGTCTGAGCTGAGTAGTCCAGGTTTAGGGATTGCAGGTCTTGCCAGGAAAGTCTCTATAAAGGGTCTCTAAGCTTACTTTTAAAGTTATTTCTCATTAAATAATATGGCATGCTGCAGGTTCATAATTGCACACTGATGGACTCTGTACTGATGAATTCCCTGGATTGCAGAAATTACTGTTGTGCCTATGGGAGCGCAGACGAACTCATGTGCACTGTTCTCTGTCCAAGTGTGATCTTGAGCTTCCACATTTAGAAGCACACTCTGGAATCCCTTCCTACTGAAAGCAGGGGGACTCCTCTGCCATTAAAAAAAAAACTGTTAAAAAATAAAGTTTAAAAAATGAGGTGTGATTAAATAAAAATACATTTTTTTAATAAGCTGTGATTTCAGTTGAATAAAATTTAAAATATATGGTCAATTTCTTGCATATATTTCTGTACAGAAATTCTTTCACCAAAACAGGATGAGTAAAAAAGCAAGTGTTTGTGTGCTCATTTGCTTGCATCCCTCAGAACCTGTAAAACAGGCTCCCTGATTCCTGACAGAATTTCTGATGCATGCAGCCTATTTCAAAGAGTAGATATACTTTAAGATAGGCCATAATATGCATGTAACTTACGTATAGTCACAGCTGATGTAATGGGATTATCTATATGATTACTTGTGCAGCAGAATCTTTCTGCTGTGCCGTGCACAGATGATAAAGTAAGAGGGATTCAGATTACTCAATTTTTCTTTTAAGCAGCACCTTTCCTGAGCCACAAATACATGGTTTAGTAGTAATTGATTTTCTCTGGTAGGGTGCATGGATTACATCCTAGCAATAGAAAAGTAGTGTTAAACTGTCAGTTATGCTAAATATCAGTTTTCATTGTCACAGTGGCTTTGGGCTTCTTGCTAAGATTATTTTCATCAATAAATATGCAATTTTGCTTTGATCTATATTCATTAACCTTCTTTTCCTTCATCTCTATTCAACTTCCATACACTAGCAATCTCACTATCAGCTCTGTTCATTTTAATTTTTACCACACTTTATATAACGTTTTAGTGGACACTTTTTTTATACAGCAGATGCTTTTCTTGCTGTGTGTTGATTAATCATGTTTCATACTATTAGCTCCACCACAGCATTTCACACTTTGTGCCCAATAGATAAAGTATATCATAAACTGCATTATCAGAGCTCAGATAAACATGTCTATCTTTTACTAGCTATATTATTAACAGGCTAGTCTCTATTTCTGCACTTACAGCTGCCATTATGAATATGTTTGCTGTTTTCATAGTGTCTCCTTTCCTTGTTGATTGGCTAGGAGTTTATTTCAGTATGTTCAGATTACCCCAGAAGTTTGTAGGTTTGTGGTCTTTTATCTAATTACTTCATACTGTTAATATAGCATACCATTTGTAAACACACCGCTTTGGTGATCCCTAAAGACTGGAATTTAGTGTGAGACCTTTATGGTTTTATATGTGTCCTTTAATAATTTTCATTTTACTTCACTTTTTTAATGTTATGAGATTTTTTAGTTTAGTTTCACTGGCTTTTCTTTCAAAATGCCTGGGAATGCCAAAGAATCATCAAATGCCCAAGGAAACATCTGATAGTTAAGGCTGTCTTAATTTTTATTTTGTGTAGTAAATAAGTAGATTTTTTCCTCTTTTTTTCCAAATTCTTAATAAAATTTCTAGTGACCTTGAGATACTCAGTGCAAAATACACTGTGGGATTTGTATTTCTGCTATTGCTTATCCTCATATGCTTTTTCGGTCATAAAATTTAGCTGATTTCTTGTTTTATGATATTAATATTGAACATTTGTTTATGATTTATCCACAGATGATTCTCTTTCAAATCTGCAGTCTCATTTCTTGCAGATCTCCAAGTTCTGATCCACTCAGCGATGGAGATGTTTTCAAGGCTTTTGGTAAAGCTGGCCTTGGAAACCCACCATGGACTTCTCATGGACTTGGAAACCCACTTCATGGACTGTTCATGCAGTTCTAAAGCATGAGAAGTCTCATTTCTGCATTCAAAAGGGGAGGAGAGGCATCTATTTCTTTTTGTTTCATGTCTGTTTTGTAAATGATCATCTGTTTACACTTATTTTACTGAAATAGAAATGTGTCATTTTTGATTGGGGTAGACGTTGATTGTTGAGCTTTTCCTCTCTCCTTTAATATGATAAAATGAAGCACAAGCCAATGGCTGTCAAGATAGAGCAGACTTTGGGATGCAAAGGCCTCAAATTCAGGGTTCCAAGTGTATGTGTTAATTGTTAAATTTGCTATTCATATCTTCCCTCAGATATTCCACTTAGAAAAATGCATCTTCACACCACTGGCACTCCAAATGCAACTTTTCTACTGTTGCTTAAATATCTAAAAGTCTTTTCTGCCTTTAGGAAGGAGCTGGAGCTGCTGCAGCCAGGCCAGAGGAGGCTCTGGGATGGGCGCAGGCATGGAGCAGCTCTGCTGGCAGCAAAGGCTGGCACAGCTGGCATTGCTCACCTGGGCAGCAGGAGCTTTGGGCTGAGCTCAGCGTGGCCTTGCGGGGCCTGGAGGGGCTGCGGGAAAGATGGACACAGACAATTGCCAAGGGCTGCAGGGACAGCAGCCAGGGAATGGCTGCCAGTGCCAGAGGGCAGGGCTGGATGGCATCTTGGCAATGGGGAATTGTTCCCTGGCAGGGTGGGCAGGCCCTGGCACAGGGTGCCCAGAGCAGCTGGGGCTGCCCCTGGATCCCTGGCAGTGCCCAAGGCCAGGCTGGACACTGGGACAGTGGAAGGTGTTCCTGCCATGGCAGGGGTGGCACTGAATGGGCTTTAAGGTTCCTTCCAACACAAACCATTCCATGATTCTGTGATTCTCTATCCCAAAGTTTGTTTTCAGGACTCATTTCCTAGATGTTATACTACAAACACTCTTGACTTCTGCAGCCTTTTCAAAGGAGATTGCATTTTAAGTCCTGACTCATGTTTGAAATTTTTGTCTCTGGACCACCACGTTCTTGGGGTTTTTTCCACCCACATGTGAGCCCTTAAACAACACATTAAGTTTTCTGGGTTTAGTCTTTTGAGCGAGCTTCTTTTTTCACATGTTGGTACTATTTTGTTATTCTGGTTATCAGCATGTGTTTGGTAAAACATTATAGACACGATGGTAAAAGAATCAACAAAACAGGATTTCGTGCAGAATAGGAGCCTTACACCTCACTGGTGATATTCATGGCTCAGGGACAGGTTTCTTTCCTATCTTCTGTCCCCACCTGTCTGGTTGGTTGGTTGCTCTTGTTCCGGTAAAAACTACAACGGTTCCTGGCTCACCAGAGCCATTCCTGTACTCCCAGGCAGTTCTCCTGGAGCCTGATTGAATTTCTTCAGCAGGACAGTTCTGCTTCAAATCTCCTAATGCTGTTTAAAAAAGAGTACATAAGGCTCTCTATTTATTCTCTATTTTTTTTCTCTAGAAAATATAGTTGTACTGCAGGGGGAAAAAAGTTGGTAAGCATCACAGAAAGTACATTTTAAAGTTGCTTTGTTTTTTTATTTCCCCTTGGCATACCTTCATAAGTGTAGCATTTCCTCTTAATTGAGCTTGCACAAAAATAGGTTGAAAATATAATGGCTATGCATGTTTATGTGTGTGTGTGTGTGTGTGTGTGTGTGTGTATACATATATATATATATAATATATATATTTATGCATATATATAACATATATATGTTGATCTATAGATATAGATATATAGGTATATATTGATATCTATTTATATATTATATTTAATTTATATATATATTTTTACATATTTTATATATATATATATATATAAACACTTTCCAGGGTTGTTCCTGGTATGTTGAAAACGATTACTGAAGAGAGTAACACAGCGAAATGAAGTAAAATAAATTATAGTTATTTCAGTGACCAAGTGACAGTTGTATTGAACTGAGATTATAGTCATGCAGCCTGACTCAAGTTTATTATTTTGACTAATTGAAGTAATCAGTTAGAAAACAGGTTTAGGCTTATAACTGTGACAATCAGTACTCATGGTTAATATCATTTTGCGACTAGAATTAATTCTGTGTTAGTCTAAGGGATGTTTTGCTAGTTTACTGTGTGTACTGCCTTGATATTTTTCAAAAAGATGGAAAACAGGAAAATTTAAAAAAAAATCATGAGGACCTCTCTTAAAAAGGGAAAGTATCATTTGAGAATTCAAACAATATAATCTGTACAAACTGTAGTGTATATTACCATTCTTCACAAAGCCCTTTTCAATCAGTTCAGTTACATCATTCCATCATCATTAATGGTCCATTACCTTTACTGTGTTTTCAAACCACTGGTTTCAAGCAGCCCAACTTCACTATTGGAAAATCTCTTTTTTAAGTCATCTTCATCACCCAGCTCAACACATTCCAATCTGACACATTAACACATCAGAAAGCTTTATTGCCTTATTATCCAACTAGCAGTAAAAAAAAAAAAAGAAAAAAAAAAAGAAAAAAAAAAAAAGTAATTCACAAATTCACACATCCATAGGATGAATTAAGTCTAATGGTGTGAACTCCCTGCTAAGAAAACCTCTCAAGGAACTCATCTCCCTTCTGCTAAAATCTTTCACATGCCCAACAGTTGTTAACATTAGAGATCAAACCAATAATGAGTTTCCTCATCAAAACCTCTCCACAGAATTATCTAAATATCTTCTATTCTTGTTTGCGGTTTTTAATATAAACAGAGACAGAAAGAAGGAGGTACCTTTTTTCAGAGGGCAGTGTAGACTGATCTGAAAAGCATGACTGTGAAAAGCAGGAAAAGAGAATTTCTCATCAGATGTGATGGCAAGATGCCTTGGGGTGAGTATCTTGAAGCAAGCTCTGAAAACACTTCAGCATCTAGTCCTATATTCAAAAATAAAGATGGCAGGTTTTTTTATTGTTTACTGTTGAGAAATAATAGTCAGGAAGCTGGAAAAGTTGATAATTTATTATGACAGTTTTAGATAATTCAGTAGAATTTATCCTAGCTGCCATTGTGTGGATTATTTCTGACGGGGAAGGGGTGAGTATCTGCTGACTCCCCCAGAGTGCCACCCTCACTGTCCCCCTGTGTATTGAGATATTTTTGTGATTTTTCTCTACATTCTCCCTATATTTTCACCTTCCATCACATATATTAAGGCATTTGTTATTTAACTTTCCCTCCTCACCTTCTTCTTCCTTCCCTTCCCTTTATCTTCTCTTTCATCCCTTTCCCACACTTCATTTCATGCAATCCATCCTCTTCTCCCATCAGTTCCCTAGCTTGGAAAATGTCCTTTTAAGCCCTTTTGCAGTCAGATGCTTTGTGTATCAAGAACTGCAGTCAAAAAGAACTTGCCTCAGCCCTGCTCTTAAAATACCATAAATTTCCCATATGGAAAACTAGGGCAGAAAGCAGAAGGATCATTTCTCCTTAGGTACTGCTTTGCTGTTTGGGTTTTTTTTTCAAATCCTATTGCTCCTTATATTGCTCGTTACTAATGTTACCAATACTCTGCAAAAATTTCATTGTCTCTGAAAAAGAAGAATAAATTGGTTCCCTCCTGATTTACATACAAATTTTAAAAGTGGCAAGTTTTCTAACTCTGGTAAAATACTTTATTGTAGATTTCTTCCTTTGTTTTTTTTCATATTTTTTGTAGAATTCTTACTGTCCCACACCAATATAACTAATTTTCTGCTTTTTTTTTTAAATATATATATATGTAGGCCATGGAAGAGGTATCGTTCCAGACATGTATGCTGCAATTTCTTTAAAAAAAAAAAGAAAGAAAATTAAAATCAGTGTCTCCCAGTTTGAGCTTGTACCTTCTCATTTGACCATTACTGAATATGTTCCACAGCTTCTGGTGGAATAAATGCTCAGATGCTGCCTGAAGAAACAGATCCCAAATCACCCCAGACCTCCTTCACTGATGGAGGAGATCATGGGAATCATCATGGGAATCAAGTGACAGACCTTGTTACAGAAGTTTCAAGTTTAACACAGTAAAAATAAAAGCCAAAAAAAAAAAAAAAAGAAAAAGAAAAAGATATAGCAATGCCTTGTGGTATCTCATGCACATGCATACAACATTGTAAAATTTATAACTTGAATATATTTACACTTTGGACAGTAAAATTTATTTTTAGTGATATTTATTTTCATGCTTCCTCCAGTTCTACCTCTCTCAATTGTATCAAAGTCACACAAGACCATCTGAATAACTAAATCAGGAGAGCTTAATATGTCAGTTTTCATAGAAATAATCTAATTTTTTTCAGTGGTTGACCTTTCACTGTTGAAAGCACAAGGTCTTCAAACAGTTTTAATTTTTCTTTCTGTTCACACAGTTTCCATGAATAAAATTCAAGATGGACTAAATAATTGCCTAACCCGTGTGCCAGAGCTACAAATTCTTTTTAAAAGAAACATGAAAACAGGATGGTTGAGGGCTGGGGAGGAGTACAGGGAAAGAGATGGGGAAAAAACAGTGGATTTGGTGTGGAATGATATCAGATTTCTGCATTTCCATAGCAATAGCTGTCCCAGAGGTTTGGGACCTGCTCAGTTTCTGGACCCCCAGGACAGCACTGCATTTCCTCTATTCACAAACATCCTCAACGCTCATTGTCCCATCTTTTTGATCCGATTTCCACAAGAATAAAACATAAGCCTCTGGGCTGGGAAAGGCAGAAAGCCAGGGTAAAACATACAGATCCTGATTTTGATTCATTTTTCAAACTAAAGTAATGCATGTCAGTGATACAGGAAGGGAGAGGGAAAACTCGTCTGGCAGGAGCCTCCAAAAGTTTAATTAGTTTGAATTTGTAAAGATCACCTCCAGTGTCCCACCAGATTTTCTCAAAGACTTACAACTCAACTTTCCATGGGGTGGAACCTTCATCTCTACGACCTCTTTCCCACATGTGTTCTCTTGAACTCCAGCTGCATGTTTTGAACTACAGGCAAGATGTGACAGCACATGAAATTTATTTAACAAGCTGGACTTTCTGAATGAAGTGACTTTTTGAGGAAGTACCTGAAATTTGCATTCCCGTGTGAAATAAAATTGCAGTACTTTGAATTCCTCCATCAGCAAGATTTCCAATAAGCCACATTGGAATTTTGTGATAGGAGTTAATTAATTCTTTTTCTGTTATATAATTGCTGTTCCTCCAGGCTTCTATAAAATATGTCTCTTTTAAAAATTATCTTTAAAAGAGGCATTTGTAGTTAAGTACAAACAGTCGTCACACAGAATGTGCCAGAAAGCTATGAAGCTGTAATATTGTCGATATTCAGGTTTCTTTTTGTATTATTGATATTCAGAGGTTCCTTTTTGTGTGATTGATACTCAGAGGTTTCTTCTGTTGGATGACAAATACACAGCCCATGAATTGTGAGGTTTTTTTCCACTCTTGTTACTAACGGCATATGCAACACCTCAGTGATGCAAAGCTTTTAGGGGTACCAGAATGTGGAATTGAATTCAATTACCATGCCTGGCATCCTCAGCCATCATGAAAACTGGGAACATCTAATTCTGTGAAATTGCAAAAGGTGCCACACTGGCTTTCTCTAGGTATAGGGTTAAACAGGAGCAGCTGCAATGTCCAGCATGAAATTAAACCTTTTTTTTTTTTTTTCCTGAGGATTTAGACTTGATCAAGCTGGTAGCTCAGAGCTTTAGGGAGAAACATACTTTTTTTCAGTGTATGCTAAAAAAATCTCTGAAAGCTTCACCCCAGGTGGAGAGTTCACCTCAACAACAGGCAGCAGGAAGGATTGTGTTGATATTTGTTTCTTTTTCCATTGGGGATTTTTGTTGGAGGAAGAAGTGACTACAAAATTTATTATTTTTTATTAAAGAACAGCCATGTGGGGGACGAGTCTGCGAGCAGAACAGAAGTTTCTGGAGGCATTTTAAATCTTGACTCTTCTTCTTTTCTATATAAGAAACTTATTATTTAATGTCCCTGAGCAACAAGGCTACAGATTTTACTTCTTATATGAAGAGATGTTTAGATCAATTTTATAAAATTAAAAGTAAAATCCCAGAAAGGGCATAAAGTGTATGAAATAATACATCTGGAGCTTAGGTTGGCTTACTCCATCTCATGTTTCATCAACAAAAGCAAACCAGAAACTTGATGACCACTTTAAAGACCAATAATTTATTAAGTGTAAGAGGTGCATATATTGCCAGGAGGAAAGATAGGCATAGAAAACTTCAGGCATGGACAGATGGGCTTCTAAAAAGGGTTCTTATGGGAATAACAGTGCTCTAGAGCTGATTTTTTTAATCTCTATGGAAGAAGTTTAAAAAAAAAAGAGAGATGAAGCTGTGTTTCTGCATCAAAACATTTCAATTGCTGCATTCTGAAGTGAGCATGAAGGTTGAATCAAATACCAAGCGAAACTGATTTTGTGACCAACTGAGACCTCATGCAACAGTAAAAAGTCAGAGTAAGGGTTTTAAACTGGTACAAATTAACAAATGCAATTTGGGGTAAACACTAAACTTCAGTATATCCGGATTTTCTCCTTTAATTCTCTTGGAATTTGGATTGCTGGGTTGGGAGTGTGTGTCCATATTTGTGTGTACAAAGGAAGATGTACTTGAAGGAAGAAATTACCATAAAATAACTTAAATGAGTTGCTGTGTTATGTTATGGAAGGCTGAAGTGTTAAAAAGACCCCTTTTACGCCTCTTAAAATCCAAACCATTCCCTGGCTCCATGATAGAGACAAAAAAAGATAAAAACAAACATGAAGAAAGACAATTTGCCAGAAATATAATAAAAGACCTAGACAAAGTAATTTTCCTCTCTCTCCTCAGTTTCATTTCCTTTGGGACATTTTACTCCATGTTTATTTCTCAACATAGAGTTACATTTCTGTCATAAAAAACACATGCCCTGACAGTGTGTCATGAAAGGAATGTCTGAGAGGTCAATGTCTGCTTTCATTTGAGCATAGCAAATGAACACAGTGATTTAAAGGCCCAGAAAACCAAACCAAACCAAACCAAACCAAACCAGAACAAAAAAAACCCCAAAAATAACCAAACAAAAAACCCAAAAAAACCAAAAGGCCAAAAACAAACAAGAAAGGACAAACAAACAAACAAAAAAAGGCAAACACACACACACATGAACAAAAAAACTAAGTCATGCTTGCTCCTAATGCTCTTTCTTCAGCTTTAAAGGTGGACTTCTTAAGGCAACAATTTTTGATAAGCAATATTTAAATATTTCAATAGAAGCAATATGGGGGTGATAGTTGCCCCCCATATTTTATGGGGAAAAAAAGTAGCCCCCCTAAA
This sequence comes from Motacilla alba alba, assembly GCF_015832195.1. Lineage (NCBI taxonomy): Eukaryota > Metazoa > Chordata > Aves > Passeriformes > Motacillidae > Motacilla > Motacilla alba. The sequence continues at coordinate 72,933,823 of NC_052046.1, read as the reverse complement.
CTCAACTAGCTAATCTGTTTCACTGTTTTGCATAGGATGTAGGTTGAAATTCCTAGGTTCCTACTTTTCCTTATTTTTGTATTTCTACTTATCATGGTCTGGGGTGAGGCAATCTCTGTAGATACCCATCACTTTCTGTCTTTTTAGTAGGCTGGTATTTACTGAGATGAGAGACTGGGAGAGATGTACTTTTTGCTGAATTTGAAGTGAGATAAACATACACACACACACACACACACACACACACACACTCTTATATATATATATATATATATATATATATATATATATATATATATATATATATATATATACACATATTCTCTGACCTTCAGAATATTAGACTGTTCACTGTTGTATAACATGATTACCTGTATTTTACAAGATGTTATGAGGAGAAAGAAGAAGTTTTGCCACCGTTTAAAATATGTCTTTTGTTAGAGAAAATTCTACACAAGCTATTAAGAAAAAAAAATATAATTCCTCTATAAAGTTGCAATAAAATGAGGACAAATGAGATAGCTTCCTGTTCATAGATTCAGGAATTATCAAAGAAATGAGAGTGAAAAAAAGTAGTTCTTTGTATGTGGCCCCAGCCAAATTCTGGGGAAGACCAGTTAATTTTTCATATTTAATAAAATAGGAACAATATGACATCTTTTGTCCTTATTTTCAACTCTCTTCAAGGAATGGTTTTGCACTGATTGAGGACACAGAGATGTTTAATCTGTGAATTTACATCTGTAAAAGCACACCAGAGGACATTCACAGTGGAAACATCCAATTTGTTTTACAAGGAAATTACATCTCTTTGCAGGAATATTAATGTGTTACGTGGTTTTGAGCAGACACACATATGAAGATGTACATGCTGTAATTGCTCACATATGTAAATTGAACACATAAATGCATTAACCACTATTTTCAAAAATGCTTTGCAATAATACAATCTACAGTTTTTATAAGAAAAACAAATTTTATCTCAAAAGGGCTATAATCTCCCTCTGGCAGAAAGCCAGGACCAAGAGTAGGAATCCAGGGATTGCAGTTCTCAGACCACAGCTCGATCCATCAGACTCTGTTGTCTCAAAACACCACTCAGAACCAATTAATTAAAGCCAATACTATTTTGTGCACTTCAGAGGCACAGTTTTGGTGGTTTCACAATGATATAAGCAAAACCACTTTTAGATTAAAATGTTTATGCTCTGTTCATTTGCATATAGGTCAACCTATTGAATAATGCATATTCTCTTCTACTTATTATCAGGAGTCTACCTGGAGTCTCCTCCTGGATAAACTAAGCAAATCTTGGAAGCCCACAAAAAGAAAAGAACAGACAGCTGCTTCAAAACTTCTTTTCCCCAAGAATTATTTTGCTGACAAGTAAAAATGAATGTGTTAAATGCCTAAAAGTGTCTCCTGTCAAAAATAAACTGTTTTGCATTCCACTATAGATTTTTCTGAAATCTGTTATGTGATTCTAATTTATGTATTTTTGTAGCAGGGATGTGAAATAATTTCACACACTTACACATTATTTATTGACCATTTCAAATAAACACCACCAGAATAAAGTTTTGCAAAAGTATTTTGGCAGTGACTAATCTACGTATAAATATAAAAGGAAAGCATACAGGTATAAGTAAACACATATATAAAACTGCAAAACCTCTCCTGAATTATGTATTGAATTGAAGTGACTTCAGTGCAGCCTACTACTGAAGGTCTGTGCTGGCATAAAAATTAATGTAAGGCTGAAGTCTAAAATAAATAACATCTTGGCTGGGTTAGTCAGGCTGTCTGCCTGCAGATGTCACAAGCTTGACCTGAAGAGTACGGTTTGTAAGTTAAAGAATAAACAAATATTCTATGAGAAGAACCTCTGTAATTAATGTGAGCTTACATATTTTCCACAAACTCAAATTTTCTGGATGTTTCCCCAAGGGTGATCATTTACTGAGACACAACAGAGGAGACATCATCCCTTTTACCTACAGGTCAGAAAATTGGTTCCAGTTTTCCCACATCATCTCAAGCTCCCTTACAGAGCACTACATGGTTTCTTAGTCCCTAAGACTGGTTGTGGAAAAGGAACAAAACCAAACACATTTAAAGGGGAATCTCTTTTTTCCCCCCTCTAATTGCAGCTCATTGTCTCTGAAGACCATCTGTTAACCAAGAAAAAATTCTATTAAAAGGCTTATCAGCTTTTCAGTGCTGCCAGGGCCAGCAGCAGCAGCAGCGGCCAGCAAATAAAGTGGCAGGCCAGCAGGAAGGAGAGCTTGTGTCCATGGAGGGGCAGAGCCCTGCAACAGCTGCCCAGGGAGGGCCTGGAGTGTCCCTGTCTGGAGCCATGCCAGCCCCAGCTGGACACCTTCCTGTGCCCCTGGCCAGGGACCCTGCCTGGGCAGGGCTGGGCTGGGGGAGCTCCAGAGGAGCCTTCCAGGCCCAGTTATTCTGTCATTCCATGGACTAAAATTCAGATCTGCTGTCCATCAGATTGCATCAATAACATTCTATCCATAGCTAGTTACCCAATTTTTACTAGAAACTGTATTTAAGAGACAGCAATACTTTTATTAATGCGGACGTGAAACCGCTAGGGTAGTTTTGGTTCTTTTATTTTTTAATTTGTTGAAGGAGTTTCTTGCTGTTTTTTGGGGTTTTTTTGGTTGGTTTTTTTTTTTTTTGTTTTTTTGGTTTTTTTTTTAGGCATTGATGGTGTGTGTGTATTGCACTTCTGCTTACATTCAAATTATCTGTTTCCTGTTACTTTGTATAATAACATGTGACGCCTCTCAAACCTGAGAATTTTGTAATATCGAGCTTTGGACACTACAGGGAGCATCTTTAACCTCACAATGAAGGTGGTGAGAACCTGGTACAGTTGCCCAGAGCGGCTGGGGCTGCCCCTGGATCCCTGGCAGTGCCCAAGGCCAGGCTGGACACTGGGGCTTGGAGCAGCCTGGGACAGGGGAAGGTGTCCCCATGACAGGGGGTGACACTGGATGGGCTTTAAGGTCCCTTCCAACCCAAACCATTCTGTGGTAATTTGGTTCTATGATTTTATGTTATCGAAAAACCCTTATGCTGGTGTTTTCCCTAAAGCAAATTTTAGAAATATTAAACATCAGGATACTGCCATCAATCAGTCAAGGTGCAAAATCCATTCTGTCTTGGAGAAAGGTGGAGAAAAGAAAGGTGGAAATGCAAATATGATACACACACAAACACCTTGCAGATTGTCATGATAAAACACTGAACAAGGAGAATAAAATATGGTCACTTAATCCTACTGTTGGATAGAATTAATCATTAGACTCTCTAGAGCTGGAAGGGACCCACAAAGATCACCCAGTGCAACTCCTGTCCCAAGTAACAAAGTCATCCTTGAAGTATTCAAGGCAGAAGAATTAAATAATTCCCAGAAATGTGCAATTAGCCTACCAATATTACATGCATCAGTGTTTAAAAAGAATTTGTGGAGCAAAACATTTAGTTCATTAAAGTGCATTGTTGAAAACTGTTCTGCACCAAATAACTCCAGATTAAAGCTCATTACCTTAAAATGTAGAAAAATTACAAGTAGTTATGGATGATATGATCTTTCAATGTTTTAGATATTCTTAGAGTTCAGCAATGTCTCCATCCATACTCTGCATTCTAATTTATCCTCCTCACAATAGCTTCCTGCTTGCATAGCACTGATTCTTTCATTTAAATAAATAAATAAATAAATAAATAAAGATCACACAAAACAAATGTTTACAGATCTTTAAAATCCTTGATGATCCAAACACAATTATAAAAAAGAAACAGAGTAAGCATAATGGGCTACTGTACATAATCTGTGAGAATTTTGAAAAAGGTCCCTTTGTTACCCTTCAAGTTCTTGTAGCAAGCACATTTACAGCAAAAATTAACATTTCAAAAACGCCAAAAATTGAGATGAAATTATGAAAATACTTTAATTTGACCTGTTATGTGCACTGTCTGCCCGTTCTTGTATCAAACACCACCATTTCAGACCAAATTTCCAGAATTTTGAGGTGGTCTTCAGACTTCAGTTCATGAACAATTATTAAGTGTCAGTACCTTGGTTGACACAGAACCAGTTTCAGGTAATTACAAAATCCAAAATAGTCCAGTGATTTCATTATTATCAAATTATTGTTGTTCCCAGTTTTGCAGCTTTAAAGAACCCATTATGTAACTATGTAACAATAGGTCCACATCTAAAATTATTATATTTTGCCCTCTGAGTATGAAGAGAAAGGCTAAGGCTGAGGGGAGAAAATAAAATGACATCTCAGCCTTTTGTGGTAATCTGTATCAGTAGTTCTGGACTAAATGACAAAAGTTGTTGCCAAAAATTCTTTCAAAATGGGACAAAATCAGCAAAGCCAACAACTTCCTGCTTCTTGGCCAAGGATGCATTTCTGTGATGAAACAGGTAAATGCCTGTTAGTTATTTTATTTAACATCGACATGCACATGATCTCCCAGACAGGCATCTGCTTTCAGCTGCTATAAAATACTTGATTCTGACCAACTGTTCTCCACTCTGCAGCTGAGTAGAGGCCCTGAAGAAGAACATTAGGTGGAGATAATCGATTCACAGGCCGCGCACATACTTGAAAAAGACACTCTTCACCACCAAAGCTCGGCTAGAATATTTATGAAATTGCAAGCGCTGTTGCCATGCTCAAGTAGATTTCCTTCTAATACTCAGTAATCCCTGATTCACACTTGGATTGTCAAACTCAGGAAGATAAAAGCATATTGAGGGCTTGAAAAATGTCCTCCCTGTGTCTCAGCTGTTTAAGTTTGGTGTCATGGTGTTCAGATTCAGCATGACTTGTCTGGCAGGGGCTGTGAGATTTTGGGGCTTTTTTTTGTTTCTTTGTTTGGGGTTTTTTTTGGGTTTTTTTCGTTGTTTTTTTTTGGGGGGGGTGGGGTGTTTTGTTGTCTTTGGGTTTTTTTTTTTTTGTTTTGTTTTGTTTTGTTTTGTTTTGTTGATGTTGGTTTTGGTTTTGGTTTTATTTTTCAGATTTGTTGGGGTTTTTTTGGTTTGTTTGTTCGTTTGTAGCCATGTGCCCAAAAAGAGCCTCTCTGCTTTTCAGAGGTTATTTCCAACAGGCGTGTGAGTCATTCTGGTTTCTTTTCATAAAGCAATGCTCTCTTTCTTGACTTCGTGCTGGCTCTGTCATACCAAAAACTGCCACCATCTCTCACTCATTTGAGCAGCTTTCTCTGCTTTTTGCTCCAGTGACCTTTTCCCTGAAGCTCTGTCTGAGTTTCTCTGTGTCTCACCCACATGGCGCTTGCCCTTTCTTACTCCTTTAGCTGTAAAACAAGCAAGTGAACCTCACACTTCTGTCATTCAGATCATAAAAGTGTGAATAAGGCTTAGGAAAAAAAAAACAAAAAAGAAATGTTAAGAGCTTGCCCTTAGAGATCAAGAACTTTGGGCTGAGGATAATCATTTTTTGTGTCTCCCAGACCTGAAATTTGTTTGAGATGCCAAAAAAAGAGATCTTTAACATCCCTGTGTAGCTCTTATGAGGTGTGGAGGCAGTTTCACTTAAATGATGCTGTAATTCTCAATTCCCACATGAAACATGCGAAGATCTGGGTTCCTCCTTGTCAAAAATGTAACTGCAACAGAGATGCTTTCGAGCTTTGCATAACTGAGAACCAAGACAAAGATGGGGAAAGACAAGAATAAGCATTCAGTAGGTGACTGGCAAACTGAGGTGGCTACACAAGAGCCCAAATCAGCTGCCTGTGGGTGTTAGTGTATTCAGAACATGACAGATACTCACTGTTGGCATGACAATAAGGAGGAGAAGTCATTTTTGCTGAGTATGGAGGGAGATATGAAGGTATCGTTGGTCATAATAACACACTTGTTAGAGAAAGCCCTTGAAGGTGGCGAGATTTGACATGAGGACACTCACCCTGTCTCCCATTTTCCCTTCACTGTCATACTCAGAGGTTAAAACCTACAATCACAAGCCAGGGTTTGGGACACAGGGGGAGAGCTCCATCCTCTTTCAGGAACAGGGCCCAGGGCAAAGAAATCCTGTTTACACACAGACTTTGTGATCTTTGTGATGGAAATGGGACTTGTGAAATTAACTTTGTGGAGGAAATGGGATTCCTTAAGAATCATTATCATAATAAGAACATTGTCTTAGGAATGTTCTTATTATATCCTAAGACAATCAATGGATTAAACCCTGAGAATTCAGCTCTGTTTCTTCCCAGAAGGGTGAGGGTGTGCAAGTTTCTCTCACAAACTGTTCTGGTGGAACACAGCTCCTTGCAGCACCCCAGCAGGAAGGATCCAGTACTTTATCAATGATTGCCTCTTCTAATGAACAGCTTCTGCCCATTTAGTCATCTCCCACTGAAGGGAATTAAGCTAACCTGAAAATCTGGATCCCAGCTGCCAGAGGGGCTTACACCACGGGGCCTGGGGCAAAGCTGTGTCCCAGGGTTTAATTTGAGCCTGTCTGCCTGGCTGCTAGCGGGTGTGTAAGCCAAGATTTAGTCGTGTGGTGGGTGGAAGAGCTCTGGCTCCAGCACGACTGAAGCTCTGACACAGCACCAGTGGAGCACAGGCCTTTCAGCTGACTGTGTGAAAAAACTCGTACAGCTCACCCACCTGGAATGAAGGTTTTTTTAGGGGATGGATATTCACTTTTTTCAATCAAGAGACATTTAGATATTGCATGTCTGCACAACATATTTGAAACTGGATATCGTGGAAAGGTTTGGGCTGGAAGGGACCTTAAAAACCAGCCCTGCTATAACCTGCTATAACCTGCTAACCTTCCACCATCCCAGGTTTCTCCAGCCTGGCCTTGGACACTTCCAGGGATCCAGGGGCAGCCACAGCTTCTCCGGACACCCTGTGCCATAGCCTCACCTCCCTCACAGAGGGAAGAATTATTCCTTTATGGATATGTGACCCCCATTCATCAATCTGATCTGGCAGCATTCATGACCATGTTCACAAATGCCATGAACATGGTAAAGGTGTAGGGAATAGTCTGCCCTTACTGTGGGCAACTCTTGGCCTTTCTGTCTCATGTGATTGGCACCAACACAAAAGCAATGTCTATTTTGACTCCCAAAACTGTGTGTCACAGTTGTGAATGGTGGAACCCAACAGAGAGTGCCTACTGCATGACCACACCATGTTTGTGGATCTTGTAAGTGGGAAATTGCAATTTCTAGTTAACCAATGTATATCTGGGTAGCAGCAGAACATGGGGCATCTCATGTAGCTTTTCTCCTAGAGGAGAAACCTGTTATTCACCTGCAGTTTTCCTCTCAGCGCAGCATCTGCATTTACAGAACATAAACCAAAACATTTTCTTTTCTAGAGCAGAACTTTTTTCAAAGAAGGAATCTGTTACAAGCAAACCAAAGTGAGTTTCAGCGATGAGCAGAGATGGGGAAGACTTTGAGATGGTCAAAGAATCTGAATTTATTGTGGAGTACAACTGCTTATATACTTATTCTAGGAATACTAGTAATGTTTTACTACAGTGATTAATCATTACATAAACAAACTTACACATTTTAAATATCTCTTGCTTGCACAAGTCTGATGTAATTTTGTTTTTCCCTGGTAAACCAGTCTGATTTGATCTTCTTGCAATCTTGATTTAATCCTCAAAGTTCTGTTTGCTATTGCCAAGGCATCCTGTTATCAAATCTCTTAAGCTAATAAGGTCCAAAGTACTCTTGGTTTTGTTTACCCCAATATTATATTTATTCTTTTGAGTTAGGTTTAATAAGTTCTTAAAAGTAATATAATACACTTAAGACGGTTTAGTTATTTTTGGAGGTATAAAAATAAGTAGGATGGCTTTTGTTGCAGTGTTGGAAACAAAAACGTTTAATAAAAGGCAAAATAATAAACAGAAAAAACTGAGTTAGGTGTAACAGATTTTGCTCCTGGTAAAACACTTTATAAAAGTGATTAGCTTCTTTGATCTGTTTTTTTTTTTTCTATTAAATTGTCTAGGTGGGACTTTTTGGCTTGTGTTTAATTAGCTATTTTTAAGTTTGAGGTGAAGCTTTTAAGGTCTTATGAGGTGGCTTTTCACTTAATCAATGAGAAAAACTTCTGGGCTTCTTTCCTTTTTTCAGAGACAAAAGACAGTTCTGTCACTGTCAACAGAAAGCACACTCCTACACCCCAACAAGTGATATTTCATCTCTTAATCATTACAAAAACTCTGAATCATTTAAATTGGAAAAGATCCCTCAGGTCAGTGAGTCCAACCTTAATTAATGTTGGAATCAATGGCCTTTAAGGTCTTTGGCAGCAGAAATGGCTCCAGGATTCTGAGGTTCTGTGAATTCAGGCTCTGCATGTGCACTGTACTTGACTTGAAGCACCCCAAGTGCTCCCCCCAAAAATTTTTGGCAGTTGGCAATTTAAAGCAGCACAATGATCTAGCCAGATGGGGTTTTAGGTTTGAAGGATCCTGGGTTGCTTTCTTACAAAAAAAAAGGCACATTCAGAGGCAGTGGTTCACATGGCCATTTCCTCCTCCAAGCAATCGAGAAGCAAAACTTAAACTCACCAACTTTTAGAGCACTCTTGTAAAAGCCAGCATATTGCTTTCACTATATCTAAAAGCCACAGAAAACTTGTTTTAACAGAACCTATCCTGGCTTTTTTCTAATCTGGGTTTGCAAGGGAAACAGAAAAGCAGCCTAGGAATGGGGTGCACTGTTTTGTGTTATGAAATTCACAGCAAAATCCTCATAAACCTGTAATTATCTTTACATTTCATCTCATTGTGCAGCCAGATACACAGGATGAGTGTCCCTTATGGGTGTTTTGAGCAGTGGTGTTGATTCAGAGCAAAAGACTAAAACGATGTAACTGTGGGAAATGAGTAGACGCACAAATAAATAACACCTGTTTTTCATTACTGTATTGAATTATCAAGCCTCAGGTACTTAAAAAATCCCAGCAGCGAACAGAAGGGGATCAGGTGTTCATGACTTCCTTTGTAGTTAAATGAAAGTGGGAAATAAAAGAAAAAAAAAAAAAAGAAAAAAAAAAAAAGAGGATTTTCATCCTTCATCTTCAAAATTCATTAAAAACATAGGAACCAGCTCTGGCCCACACCCACTCTCTGTGTCATTTGCTACTACAACCTTCTTCTCCCAGTCTTAATTTAAAAATCGTTGTGAAAATATTTGTTTCATTTCTGCCTCTAATACTGCTACCTCTCTGCACATGAGGTTTCACCCAACACTGAGGCAAACAGAAGAACTCTTAGGCAAAAATTACACAAGAAATTTGGAGGGCCTTTTGCATTTTAACCTTGTGAAGACACCATGAGTTAGCTGGAGTAAAATTAAACTGTGACATACATGAAAGCCCTAAAGGAAGTTATATTTTATGCTCTCACAAACGAAATAAAAAGCTATTCAGAGAAGCTTGAATCAGATATTCACGTGCAGAACAGTTTACATAGAAGTTAAATAATAAATGCACTGTTGTACCTCAAGAAAACACATAATAACTACTAATATTTATAACAGCATCCCAACTGCAGGTAAGATCTTTCCCATTTGCTGTTTATGAAGAGGTTTGGACCTTCCACCTCTGCCTGTGGTATTGTCCCAGTCCTAAAAGATGGCAAATTGGAAGATGGAGTTTGCGCTTAGTACAGATCTCCCATTCCAACCTTCCAGGTGGCTTTGAAGCCACTTTGGATCTGTCCCCTTGGCAAGATTGATTCACTCTCAGACCAAAAGAAAAGAAGTTTCTTGGAACTGCCTAAGTCTAAAAATGTAGGTCTGTATCATATTAGCATCTTGAATCTAACACTGGAGTTCTTTATTTCCATTTATACCTGTTGCTTTTGCACGGGTATGTGAAAGCATTTGGCAATATCACACTTTCACACCAAGTGAATTAATGTCCTGGAACAGCATGTCAGGTCTGTTTTTAAGCTTTGTTATCTTAAAAAAAAAAGCCAAAAAGAAATTGCCATATTCTTATATGCTTTGTTCCTTCTGCTTTTAAGCTGTTATCAGGACAACTTGTCAGCAGTCTGCTCTGTGGACAGGTGAGGGAAGAAGTCTGCTGATGTGAAGACAGCACTTGCTCTAAAATAGAAATGATATATAAATAGTTGTACCCTGAGACACAGCTTGTGTTCAACGGCTCACATGCACGTCACTGTATTAAAATGATTTAGGAAAAATTATAGCATATTATGCCTTTAAGCTTCTAAAATTTTCCCAAGTGCTAAAATCTTAGAAAGGGGAGATTAGCATTTTTAATTTTGCCATATACATGTATATAATTACATGTCTATCCATTGGCATCTATACCAAATCAGCATTTAAAGCTATAATTTCCCCTGAGAGGTATTGTACTTAGAAACTGCAGAAATAAAGGATGGTCAGCACATCATGAGTAGGAGAGCTGCAGAAAAAAAAACCACCAGGTTTTCCCAGAAACATCTTGCCCACAGAAGAAAAGTCAACCTTTTTCACACGTTTAAAATTAAAAAAAAAAAAGTGAATATATGGAGACAGAAAAAGGAATGTGGGCTCCTAGAAAAGGACCTACTGCTTTATTGGTGAATTTGGGCTGAACCATGGTGTGATGTGTGGGCCAAATTGAAAAGTGACAAATTAAATAAATGCAAATTAAATAAATTAATCTAGGAAGGATGATGAGACCAATAAATTGATGCAGAGGGCATGACTGAAAGCACTTAGACTTGAGCTGTAAAACCATGGAGGTAAGGTAGATCTCACCACTGCAAGCACCTCATGGCAAATCAAAGATCAAATCTCAGAATGTACTGAGGGATATTGACCTTAAGGGAGGAAAAAAAGCCATTTGGAGGCATTCTTGTGGCAGTTCTTAAGGGGAGTTGCTGAACAACTCCTTTCACTGGAGTCATCAGAAGACATATGGAAGGCTGAGTCTGCCCCAGACAAAGAGCCAACTGCCTTCCCTGCTTCCCTGAGTTTCCATAATAATCCTGGCTAGAAAGCCAAGAGGAACAGAGTCTACTTCCTTGCTATAAATTCCTTAAATTAGCATAAGCTCAAAATCATGCTGTATTGCCATATTGAGCAAAGTAAAAAATTATTCTGTAATTTTATAAGAAATCAGATCATTCTTTCACTCTATATGTGTCAGTATTTCTCTGTCATGTGTTTTCTTCCCATGCAGCTTACTTTTTAAAAGCACGGAAAAAATTTGATGAAATATGTAGTGATAATACAGAAACTTTCAAAGTCTGACATCAAGGAAGGCATTTTTACACATGGAAAGCAAAACAAAAATAAAAACCACTGAGCCTTTCTGCATTTGTCCTTGTGAGTTAGACAAGATTGGGATGTACTGTGGTAATCTCCTTTCATACCAACCTATTGCATGTCACTACTTAGATAGTTTGGTTATAAATACATGTTTTATTGTGTGGAAAGAGGCTGAGAAGTCCTAAACCATGTTGCATTTATGCCTGGGGAGGAAGGAAAATCTTCACCCTGTCCCCTAAACTGCTCCTGCATATCAGAGTCTGTGCTCTGGAGGTGGTTAATGAGGAGCACATGAGTGATGGACAGGATCCAGGAGAAGCCAACCATGCAAAGCTGCTGAAACCACCCACCAGCAGAAAAAACATAGAAACCATCAGTTATTGGAGATTTCCTACTGGGAGGCACCAAAACAGTCATTTGCCATGCAGACAATTTTCTCTAGAGCAATTTTCTACCTGCCAGGGGTTTGATGATTCCTATAATTCCTAAAATTTCACATAGGGACCAACAACGTGGCAATTTAGAAGCACCAGAACAGGTTGTGTGTCCCTTTGAGTAAAGTTTTACAAGGATATGGAGCATCAAGTCCTCTATCCTTCCAGTCACAGTCAGGGGTTTAGGAAGGATCAGGTGAAAGTGAGGCCAGTGCCACACTCCAGGTTTTGCCTCCTACGATGGTGGATAAACCCTTGAGAAGCCTTCGAGAGTGATGGGGTCCACCTGAGAAACATTGCTGGGCTAGTTCCAACATGGAAGGATTAATTAGGAGTGTCAGTGTTGGTGGCAGCATTTTCTGCAGCGGCTGTGGCCTGCTGTAACACACAACAATGAGGGATATGGTCCTGGAGTAGAGTCAAGATCCTGAATTTCAGGGGAACAAACTTGTTGACTTCTAAGTAACTAGTGGATGGGATTCCTTGGGAATCCACTGCCCTTGGTGAAAAAGGAGGAAAACCAAACCAGCAGTTTTTTAAGGGCATTTTTGAGAGTGCAAGAGGTGTCAATTCCGACATGTAGAAAATTGGGCAAGAGAGGCAGAGACCAGCGTGGCTCAGGAAGGACTTTTTGGGTCAAAATAAAGGGTAAGAAGGAAATATCCAAGTAATGGGACCAGGGATGTCTGTACTGGGAACAATACAGGGACACTGCCTGGATGTGGAGAGATGGGTTTAGGAAAGGTAAAGCACAGTTGGAACAGAATTTGGCAAGGGACTTAAAGAATGGTGAGAGCTTTTACAGAGTACACTGTCCAGGAAATGTATGTGAAAGAAAAGGTGCCCCCCTTGGTGCCCTGTCAATGAGACAGGAAAGCTGGTGACAGCCAACATGGGGAACATCAAAGTGCTCAACAAATCTTTTTCCCTCAGTTTTCAACAGTAATCCATCTTCCCACATTGCTCAAGTCCCTGAAAATCAAGACAGGGGCTGGAGGAGTGAAGTTGGTCCCACCACAGGAGAAAGTCAGGCTTGAGATGGACACGAACATGCACAAACCTGTGGTTCCTGGCAAGGGGCATCCTGGACTCCAGAGGGAATGATGCAGTGTCCCAGCCACCCTCCACATCTGACAAGTCGTGACAGACAGGTGATGTCCTTGGTGGCTGGAGAAAGGGAAATGATGCACCTATTGTTATAAAGAGTAGAAAGGAGGTCTCTGGGAACCACAACCTCAAATTTACACATTTTTCAAGTACCTCCAGAAGTGGTGACTCAGCCACATCCCTGCACAGCTTGTTCCATGCCAAGGATTCACACCAAAATATATTTTTTCTGTTTGAGAAAGGTGTACCAGATGTTAATACATTACTGTCTCCTTCCTCTTCTTGGCAACATGAAGCCTTTAGACGCCTACATAACTCAGGACTCTTCAAAAGTGATTAGAAAGTGGATTGGAATTGTTATATTTTCCTAAAGAAATTTGTAGCCCAGGATACTTGCCTCCATTCCAAAATACCTCCTTCAAACCACAGTCATGAATGTAGAAGTTGTCACTGGCCTGTCTACCCCTGAAATTACCACACCATGGAATCCTTGATTGCCTTTGAGGGTCCCTTCCCATTAGCTTTGGATTGCCTTGCTGAATCTGCCTGGTGAAAGGATTTTTTAATTATTATATTTTATCTATTAATTTTCTGGTTCTTCTTCTTGTCCTGTTTGTTACTGCAATGAAAGACTACAAAGGCTGAAATCATTGCCTTCAAGAAGCACTGGCAAATTCACAGCATTTTTTTGAACAGCTTACATGAATGTCTGTAATTAATCACATTTTTTGATGGATTTCATAGTTCTGAGCACTCTGCAATTATGTGTTTAACAAAAAGAATGATACTTACAATTTGTATACAATGACTAATGTGAGACATTTCCAAGATATTTCATTTTACAGCTGATGTAGCTGATTTGAAAAGAAATATTCTTATTCTACCCCTTCCCATCTTAACCTAAAAAGTGAGATTTTGAGTAGGTTTCCTGCTTTGTGAATACTTTCATAGCTATGTAATTCCAAAGAAAATATTACTATTTCCATTTTTATGAAGTATAGAGCATAGAAAATAAATAAAAAAAAGGAAAATAAAATAAGCTCCAACTGTCTTTTATATTTTCTGCTTTGGATTATTCCTCCAAAAAAAAAACAAAAAACCAAAAAACAAAACTGTAGGAAATACAATTTTTCTTTCCCTGCATAGTTATAAGGGTGTGAATCAAGATGCAAAATAAGCACTCATCTGTTACTATTACCTAAAAATATTATTTTTGTCCACAAAATATGTAGTGTCTTGTTCATCATAGAGAGTAAAATGATCCTGTAGTGGAAAGCAGATATTTCCTTAAGTGTCCTGCAATCACAGAATATTTGAATTTTCAATAATATTTGGGGTAAAACTTCCTGGTTTTCATCTTATTTTGTGGTGGGGAGAGGAAGCCACGAAGGAACAGGTTTGACCTCAGGATTTCTGACCTCATGGGAGATGCCCACGGATGTGCCTGAAGGACTGATCCCATGGGGGAACAACTCAGCAGCCTTTTCCTTAAGGACTGGCCCTGTAAGAGGGACCCCCATGTGAGCAGAAGGTTCCTGAAAGATTGTCCATGTGGAAGTGATCCATGCTGGAGAAATCCAGTCCTAAGGAACTGACCCTGTAGGAGGGACCCACATGAGGAACACAAAGAAAGTTCCTGAAGGACTGACTCTGTGGAAGTGATCCTGCTGGAGAATTCCATTCCTGACCTACTGACCCTGTAGGAGGGACCCACATGAGGAACCCACAGAAGGTTCCTGAAGGACTGACCCTGTGGAAGTGATCCATGCTGGAGAAATAAATTCCTGAGGGACTGACCCTGTAGGAGGGACCCACATTGGAACCCAAAGAAGGTTCCTGAAGGACTGACTCTGTGGAAGTGATCCATGATGGAGAATTCCATTCCTGATCTACTGACCCTATAAGAGGGACCCACATGTGAGCAGAAGGCTCCTGAAGGACTGACCCCATGGAAGTGATCCATGCTGGAGAAATCCATTCCTGAAGGACTGACCCTGTGGGAGGAGCCCACAGAAAATTCCTGAATGATTGACCACACGGAAGTGACACATGCTGGAGAAATCAGCTCCTTAAGTATCATTATTGCTGCTTTTAATGAAGGGGTGGGACTGTTTTTGGGCTAAGAACAATTTATTGCTCAGATGAACATCAGTCTCAAAGGCTGTGAGATTTTAAAGGAGCAAGCATTTGGCCATAGCTCAAGAGTAGTCGCAAGTTTCTTCATTACGAAGGAATACAAAACTTTCTAACCCAATAGACAGTTGCCACAGGGTTTATTTTGCTTTTCTAACCTTTCTAACCTTCACTTACTTCTGCTGCACTGTGGGTACTTTTGTCCAATGGCTTCTGTCTCACATGCACACATATGCTTCTGTTATAATTTCTAAACTCTTAGTTCATTCTATACAACCATGCTCCAACATTATAAACCCTTCACCATCTCACCCAATACAGTTTCTCACTTACTTAAGGCATATTCTTACCTACAACCATAGAAATATCAGTTTATGGTTTTTCCACTTACTGCCTGTGTATTGTATTTTTACATCAATCCAAGCTCCTCCCGAGGCTGCAAATCAAACCCTTTCATGTCTGTGGAAGTTTCTGTTTTCCTGATTCCCACACTGAAGGACTGACCCTGTGGAGGACCCAGCAGTTTGTTGGAGAAGGCTGTTCCTGGAGAACTGCTGCTCCTGGACAAGGTTCCCATTGGAGAAGTTCATGGAGGACTGTCTGCCCATGGGAGGGACCCCACAGTGGGGCAGGGGCCAGCAGTGAGGAGTCCAGCCCCTGAGGAGGAAGGAGCAGCAGGGACACCGTGGCATGGACTGCCCCCATTCCCTGAAACCCTGCACCTCTTCAGGAGTGGGAAGAAGGGAGTGGTGGGGAAAAGGTGTTTTAAGACTCAGGGAATTTCTCATTGCTC
Source organism: Motacilla alba alba (assembly GCF_015832195.1). Classification (NCBI taxonomy): domain Eukaryota; kingdom Metazoa; phylum Chordata; class Aves; order Passeriformes; family Motacillidae; genus Motacilla; species Motacilla alba. The sequence continues at coordinate 72,918,031 of NC_052046.1, read as the reverse complement.
TACTCTGATGTGATTGGCAATGAATTAAACTGGTTTTCCCAAGTCTGCTCTGCCCATGACAGCAACTGCTGAGGGATCTCTCCCTGCCCTTATCTTGACCCTTTTTGTTGTATTTTCTCTCCCCTGTCCAGCTGAGGAACAAGAGCAGCTTTGGTGGGCACCAGGTGTCCACATGTGTTCAAATAATTGCACTTTTCTTTTTCCCACTTCTCTTTCATGACCCAAAGCTTCCCTTATTCAGTACAAATGAATGAAGAGAAACAGGATGACTGAAATTCAAGGATATAATGAAATTAATGAAATTCAAGTGGATATGGTAATTAAATGTTGGACATAATGTCATATATTTCATTTACAGGCTTTCCAGTGGTGATTAAGTAGCAATTTATGTAGCTGATTAACACCTTTTCTATTTCAACTAAAAAAACCCACAGTTTTTCTGTCATCCAGAACTCTCATCCTGTAAATGAATCATCAGACTAAGACCTTATTCCAACGTGTAATTTATTTCCTTGATTTTTCTCAAGAAAAAATAAGTCACAAAGAAATTTTGGATTGGCTCATGGCTGTGGCTGCTTGGCACTTTTAAAGCTAAAACTTAAATGGACTAGACAAAACTTTCTACCACACCATTAAGTGTAATTTAACATCAGAAGGGATTGGATTTTCTTCTGAAGTGGGTATGTTCAAGCAATTCTAGGTCCATGATTGACCAGAAGTTGAGTGGAAATTCCAGTAAAGAAGAACTTTTCACCTCTTGACCTTGAGATTTGTTGAACTGCTGAAAGAATGTTTTTTATTCTTTCCAAATCAGAAATACTGAATTCAAGACTCTTTGGCCTGAGACATTGCTTTGACATCCCTCACTTGTCTTTACAAAAATTACAGTTTCAGTTCCCTGCGTAAATCTGGAGGCACTTCTCCAGATGAGTGAAAATGGCTTTTTTCCCCTTTTTTTTTCAAAGAGAACCTCTAAATTTTGAAAAGAACATTTTTCTTCAGCTAGAAAAGATAGTGCTAAAACGATTGAAATGGATAGTAAAAATAATAGAGTAGAAAGGAGTTTCTGCTTCACTCTGCTTTCTCCTCTTAAACTTCCTGTCAGTATTTACATGTGTTCACTATGTTTATGTGTTGATGTTGCTCTTCACCTCATAGATCCATCCAAATACCTAACTGATTGACTCATAAAGTGTTATAAATCAATTGTACCATCAGCACAAACTCAAACGCGTGGCACAACATTACTAAACCTGTACCTTGAAAACACAAAGTATTGTATTTCAATATGCATGCTCATAAAGTAATCGGGGCAATTGACCTTCTTCTGGGGTCTCAGAACTGATTATCTGTATTTCATTATCCTGAATTATCTCCTCAGAGGTTTTGTACAGCACTACAGACTGCAGACTTTTTTTTCCTAAGGCAATAAGTCAGTTTTCACTCGGTTTATGAACTCTGGCCCATGGAAATCACAGGACCTGTGTTTATTTAAATGTCTGTCCACTGGTCTTTTCTTAGATGGCTCTGCTGCAGTTGTCTCAGTGCAATTCCCAACATGAAATCTCCATGCTTTCCTGCTGTCTGCTGTGGTGTCAAACACCCTGGATACAAAGCTGGTTGAAAGACATTCCTTAATGGGCAGAATTTTCAAATCTAGATGAGCACAGAGAAGTCACCGTTCCCCAAGGATCCACAGATCCTGATAAAACAGCTTGTTGTAAGATAAGTCCAGCTCATCATTTCCTCCCATGAATCAAAGTAAATTCTTTCTTTTTCTTTGGAAAATAAAAAGAAAATGGTTTTGTGTTCAAGAATACTCCATGTTTATAGGAGAAACAAAATGCCTGAAATGTTTGCATGTAGCAGTTACTTTATAGTTATGGAAACATGTTTTCTGGGAAGAGACAATATGTGCTGTCTTTTAAATTAGTTCCTTCAGTAAAGCTCTTTTTTATCCTTTTGTCTCATTTTTTCTATTTTTAGAAGCTATAATTTCTGTGAACTGTGTGATCTTGTGAACACAGCAAGTCAGGCTGCTACAATACCATTCTTATTAGCTAAAGCATTGAAAGTGTTGCACTTTTTTCCCCTTTTTTTGGCTTTATTTCAGTGTCTTCATCAGCCAAAAACCAAACCAAACAAAAAAATTTACTACTTTGAATTGTATGTATATTGCAAACACTATTCATTTCAAGCATAATAACCACAAATAAGTTTTTGAGATTTTAAAACCACATGCATTTTAAATATTCAAGTGGCAGCCTCAAGATAATGCCTTTACTAACAAGAAAGACTTAGAGCTAGAAGTATTCAAAGTCTAGAAATAAACAGTATGTCTTTGAAACAAAACTCTGTTTTAGTGAGAAAGACATTATGTCAAACATCTGTCTACACATTTTCTAGGCATCCATTTTATGAATCATATAATGACTATAATATAATATATATGATCATATGCATCATATATGACCATATAATCACTATCATATCCATAGGGGTTTTTTTTTTAAGTTTTGGTGGGGTTTTTTTGCAAGTAGTGAAATTAAGTTCTGGTAGATTGTCGCAAAGTTATTCACAGTCTGATTTGATTTGGTGTCGGGCTTTTTAGTTGTTTGTTTGGGGGGCGGGGATTGTGTGGTTTTTTTGTTTGCTTTTGTGAAGATCAGAGGCTTATGTTGATTTGCAATCCATGCTAAGAGTCAGTAAAACATTTCTATCTCTATTTCTGTCTTCATTTCTATCTTCCTCCAGAGGAAGGGCAAGGGGCAATGGGGAAATGAGATGCAGAAGGACTTCCATTTGGATATGAAGAAAAACAACTTTTCTGTGAAGGTGTCAGAAAACTGAAACAGGCTGCCCTGGGAGGCTGTGGTTTCTTCCTTCTCTGGACATATTCGAAACCTGCTTGGACATTCAAAACCATCCTGTACATCCTGCTCCAGGTTAACCTCTTTGATCAGGGAGCTTGGACAAGGTGATCTCCAGAGGTCCCTTCCAACCCCAGATGATCTGGGATTCTGTGATTCAGATACCGCATCATGTTTAAATAAAACTCACAAACCAACAACAGAATAAAGATAAAACTGAACACTTCATGCTGAAATATTAAAAATTAAAATCAAATTAAATTGCCATGAATATTATTGATATTGTATTTGAATCACAATCCTTGTTTAATCACTTGGATTTCATGGCAGACAGACTTATCATGAAACTTTTATGTTCAAATTGCAAATTTTTTTTGTTTGTTTTGTTTTGTTAGGGTTTTTTGTTGTGGTTGTTTAAGCTGTTCTCAAGTATATCTCAAAATATTGAGATAGAAGATATTGAGATATTTTAAATAGACTGGAGTTGGTCTAAGGAGCAGTATAGTAAGCCCATCCTGTTATTTAATAGCCTCAGGAAGGCACCATTCCTCTTGTGTGTGGCTTTCAGGGCAGCCAGGACAAGGATGAGAGACGCTGAATCTTGACTCCATGTTTCAGAAGGCTGGTTCATTATATTATGGTATATATTATATTAAAAATGCTAAATTAAAACTATACTAAAAGAACAGAGAGAAAGATTCATCAGAAGGTGAGACAGGAATAGAATGGAATGAATAACAAAGGCTTGTGACTGAGCAGAGTCAGAGCCAGCTGCATCCTTGACAGGCCATTAAGTAGAAAGAGCTGACATGGACCAATCAGCAATGCACCTGTTGCATTCCACACTAGCAGACAATAATTGTTTACATTTGTTCCTGAGGCCCATCAGCTTCTCAGGAGAAGAAAATCCTGGCAAAAGGATTTTCATAACATATCACGGCTACACTTATGCATGTTTGTAAAAAGAAGCAGAACACCACACCATGTTTCTTGCTCAGGATTCACAAGTGTCATACAGAGAAAGTTGGAAATCTTTGCCTCGTGCCCTTTTTACAGATTGTTGCTGACCTGTAGTAAAAAAGAAGTGATGCCTGTTGCTGAGTTTGTATTTATGGCCTGACCCACCAAACAATTTTTTTTTCTGTTGTCTTTCACTTACTTTGAGTCACGTTCCCATCATGGGCATAGACCTCCCACACTAATCAACCTCAAAACTCTTTTCTTTCAGCATTCAAATGTTGTATACACATATTGCAGATAAGAATCTGACACTTAAGTGAGTGGATTAGAAGAATTCTGCAAATAAGGAGACAACAAATGATTAATCTGTTATTTTTTGTGATATTTTGTGTTTAAGAAAAAGAGGGCATTATAATAGAAAAGTCTAATCATCCACATTATCTCCGTGTTAAAGACCAACTAATGATCTGAAAATAATTTGCTTAGGAAGTAGCAAAGCTAGAATCAATGTTTTAATTTCTTCCCAGGATGAAATATTTGCCTAGACACCTGTGAGGTAAATTTCTTTCCTTTCCAGAGATGCTTATGAAATTTTATACCACTCCTTACCTTGTAGATAATGACATAAAAATTTTCTGCTCACATTAAAAAAAACATACTGCACAAGACAACAAAGACTGGAAAGCATTAGAGGTGTTATTTGCTCAGCCTGGATCAGGTGGGATAGGAAGCTGAGACTGTTTTATATTACATTTTTATCTGTCATGGTTTAAAGTGCTTTGTGAAATAACATTTATAATTTCTACCCATAAAGAAATACATTGTGTAGAATGATGCCTTCAGAAGAGATGAAAGGCTGTTTCCAATTAAGACTAAGTGCCACCAAAGAACTCCCTAGAGATCTCCCCAGAAACATTCTCTTTGTCTTATTGACACACTGCAGATGTTCTGCCCCAGCTGAGGAAAGGGTGGAAAATGCAGAAAATGTCCAATAGTGTTGCTATACTTTACTACTACTATTATTATTATTATTATTATTATTATTATTATTATTATTATTATTATTATTATTATAGCTAAGAGCCAATCTTTCCCTCCTAGTACCTGAATTTCCAGTGGAGAAATAGTAAATGTTTTAAGAGTCTTCTCTTGAGAAAGAAGAGAACACGGAGAGAAAACAAAATTTATCATAAGCAGAGAGGTTCTGTCCCAAGAGGACTTTTATATGTTAAAAGTGGCTGTTACTGCTTTTGAAGTGGTTAAATGCAGTACTGTATTTCAAACTTCATGGTTCATATTATCTCAAAATCCTGGCAAAGGGCAAAAATTCTATATGAAAGGTCACCACGGCACCTCTGGGAATAGAATATTTACATTTATGAAACAAGTATTATGCCTGCTCTGCAGTGGACACCAAATTATTTTTGCAATATCTCCCAAAACAATTCCCTTTCAAAAGGACTGCAGGTGCTTCAGCCTCACTCTGAAAACAGCTGCACTCTACACTAAGCTACTCAAAATACTGTATTTTCTCATCAGAAACCCAGTGACCATAAATTGGCTTCAAATTTTCCTCCTTCACTTGAGAACCTTGGTGATACATCATTTAGAGCAAAACCCTTGGCTTGAGAAGTGCAAAATCTCATCTAGATCAACCACTCTGACAAACAAACAAGATTATATCTGTTGGTATTTGCTTAGTTATTCAAACCCAGACTTTGGCCAGTAATTTTATGGGACAAAACATAAAAAAATAAAAAATTTAGCTGCTCATGCCTCTTCCACATAGCATTGATACATTCCAGATATTCCAGACTGTCATTAGCTTGGTCCAACTGGCTTTGGATGGCTCTCTCTGAACCCAAACACTTTTTATGGTGCCTGTAAAGACAATTCTTTTATTGCAGATTAGATTTTGGTTGAAGAGGTTCTACCTACCTTATATGTCTTCTTTTATACATTAATTTTTCATTTTTTTTTTATATTTTATTTAAGCTTCTGTGGTAACCTGTCCTGTTTAGCTGCAGCTAAATTATAATTTTCTCCAAAGTCAGACTATAAAGGGTATCCCAGTCTCTCTGGGACTCTGATCTCAGCAATGCATAATTATGACGTGCCCAGGTTTGGCTTTGGCCTGCAGAGAGATTGTTGATTTTTTTGGCCACAGCCTAGAAAAGCTGTTTGAGGGCAATTTCCCTCAGCCCATGCCAGGCAGGGTAGCTCTGAGCTGGAAAAGCAGAGTTTAGACAGAGCCAAAACCATTGCTGGGTGTCAGAGCTCAGCAAAACAAACCCAGGAATTCCTGCTCCAAGGAAATGAGAGTTTAGGAATTCTGCTGGGTTTGATAGCAGTCGAGCATTCCCAGACACCTGACTGTCCAGATGGAGATGCTGGAACATGGATAATCCTGATAAATTAACTGTAGGGGAAGCAGAGATAGAGATGGGTGAACACCTCTTACTGTCTTTAATAAAATTTTAAGGGAAACAAAACTTTGAATTTCTGAATTAAACAAAAAAAAAACAAAAAAAAAAAACCAAAAAAAAAACCAAAACAGCAGAGAACATGAGTATCTAACTTTTATTAATATCATGAACTAAAGGAGTGGTGGAAACAGCATTTTCATGGAAGCAATAAACCCATCCTAATGAAGCTAATTCAGAAATTTGAATTTATTTTTGCCTCAGCACACAAGGCTGAAATTAAATGCCACTTTATCTAATACTGGTTACACAATGTCACATTAACACACAGCTCACTTTTTCTTCTTTTGTTCTAACTTTCTTTCATATTTTCTTACTTTGAGTGTCACCTGTTCTGTGAACTCTTAAGAATCCATGCACTAACCCAAAATCTTGCTACAAAATCTGAGAAAAAGAGAAGCCATGTGGCACTTTGAAAAGTAGAATGAAAACCTTTCTCTGATTGGAAATTACATATTCAAGGGTAATGACTAGTATTGGATTATTAGTTCAGGTAAATATAGATATAAATATAAATATAAATAGTATATATTTATATATACCTATACGAATATATAAAAGATGATTTAGCATTATTTTTGTCTATATTTTATTTTCATAATGAAAAGAAGTTAATTTTTTTTTCAAAAATTAAAATCAAGAAAAATTGCTTTCTGAAGGAGTTTCAATCACCTTTTAAAATTTATTCCATCATCTTGTCCACATTTTTAACTAAATCTATCCAGATTTTAACTAAACAGGATCACAAAATACAGTAAAAATATTTTCCATGAATTTTGAGAAAACTTCACTTGGTTCTACATAGAAACTTCTCAAGAACTACTTCTCTAAAAGCATCTAGTCTCTTCTGCAGCTGTAAGATTCAAGTTGCACATGTTTTGGTCTGTCTTTGTGATCTTAACAAAAACAGACTGATTTGGGACGAGAAAAGTGGAAAAAACAGGAGCACTGTTGGGGGCTGATAGCCAAACAAAAACCATTTACAGCTCACCACAAACATAGCTCCCAAGACACAGAAACTGTGAGTCCAGGGTCAGCTGATGGATTTTATGTTGGGAAACATCCCAAAATCGCCATTCCATAATGACTGAGTGGCGAATTTTTTTTTTATTTTTCTTTTTTTTTTTTTTAATATATAAAGACCATCGAAGCAATGAATTCAGTTGAATGACAGTGACTCATTTACAGACAAATACCTATATCTTAATTAGCATTTTTAATTAACAGGAAAAGCATAATTTTGTCCACCCTGTCCATTCCCCTCTCCACAGGCGCCTGACAGATGCCAGGATGAGGACAGGAAGGCATTAGGTGGATTTTTCTTCCAGAAGTGAATATAGTCACTTTTCTAATCCATGTCCACTTCTTTCATCCACAATGTATTTGTTTCAAGGTGATGAATTTGTGTACTACCTTAAACATCTCATTTTTGTGTGCATTTAAAAATGTCTATACCTGGTTCCATTTGATAACAATTTTCTAATTAAATAACAAACTAAATTGCAGTTTTCTACCCCAAAAAAAAAAAAAAGTAATAGAGATATTAATTTCATTTAATAGCATTAAATTTATATTTCAGACTTAGTGTCTTTTACTCTGTAGTGGAACTTTAAAAGTTAGATTTACATCTTTGGATTTTTGAAGCACTAGTCTATATTAGTTGGGTTGGTGGGTTGATTTTTTCCTGTGAGTTATGATAAAGTCTTCAAACCCAGGCTCAAATTAATTAATTTAAACAGCAATTAATCCATACTATGTTTTGTTGTTGCTGTTATGGTTTAACCCCAACGAGCAGCCAAGAACCATGCAGCACTCTGTGTTTTTAGAATTCCCTAAAAATTCAGTTTTTAGGGTTCACTGATGTTAGACTGAATGTGATTAAAACAATACAAGTATTTCCCTGCTTACTCTGATACCTATATATTACACTTAAAACACATAAAATAGAAATACCCAAAACCTCAACCCATCCGATTCACCTTCAACTCAGAAAAGAAAAAAGAAATTACAGTAGAGACCATTATGAGGGAATGATGAAAATTTGTGTCTTCCTTACAGTGTTTGAGGAGCACTGTGCATGACCTTAAGAATTCTGGAATAATTTAGGTTGGAAAATCCCTCCCAGGCCATGGAGTCCCAGCTGTGCCCAATGCCCACCTTGTCCCCAGCCCAGAGCTCTGAGTGCCACCTCCAGGTGACACCTGCAGGGCTGGGCACTCCAAACCCCCCTGGGCAGTTCCTGAGCCCCCTTTCCATGGGGAAATTCCTGCTGTGCCCACCCTGAGCCTGCCCTGGCCCAGCCTGAGGCCGTTCCCTCTGCTCCTGTCCCTGTTCCTGGGAGCAGAGCCCGACCCACACCTTGATGCATTTGCAGAAAATGACATATGTAGGAAATTAAAAATGCAGAATGTGATGAATCCATCTCTAGAAGTTGCCCACTGAGATTCTGAGAAAACCACAATGATGAAGAACATTGGCTCATTTGATCACATGAAGCAGATTAACACGGGTCTGGTCACACCCTTGATAGATTGAAGGCCCAAGTGAAAGAAAAGGCTGGAAAGACTGAGGCCCCATGTTCATGAGTGACATGTGCTACACCTTCATGCAATAACACATCTTCTTCTCATTCCCTTTTCCCTACAAAGTCAACAGATACATTGCATGTAAACCAGTATGCAGCTTCTAATTTTTAATATCTCTTACTTATTGCCCACACTGCTGCCTGCATTGCCAAGCTGTAAATTATTTGTTGCTGTAAATCAGTATTATTTTTGCAAAAGCTTAAAACAGTGTACACTCTTCTTACGTTTCATCCTCCATGATTCGTGTAAGCATGTATAATAAATGTTTAGAATCTTCTTTCTTGAGGGAAAAAAAAAACACCGAAAGACAAATCCGTGCTCCTGGTGATAACCACACCAACTCCATGTACTCTATTCCTGCCAGTTCCTTGTAACAATAATAGAATAACACTCTTGAGCTCAATCCTACCAAAGATGAGAAGCTATGCACATAAAATCCCCTCAGTAAGTTTCTTTAATCAGATTTTAGATTATCATTCCTCATCTGAATTAAAATGTGATTATTGTAAATGGCTCCCTTGCCTTTCTGGGCAAAGCAGAGAGTGTTTAAAATTTGATTCAAACAGAGTGAAAACAATCGTGGATGCAAAAGCTGCTGTAGAGAGGAGGCAGAACAGCTGCTGTTGCTCAGTGATTATCACCAATAAAAATTATGATGGTGATGTTTAGACAACTTTTGGTTGACCAACCTGATAAAAAAAAGTATTGTAAACTGACATTTGGGGTTTTTTTTATAATAGGGGAAATCTTTATTCACACCTTACATTCACTTTTGGCTTAAGTTTTGCTAGCCATTTGTTATATTTTATTTTATTCCATGTCCATTTTTCAATGGGTTTAGAGAAAGAAATGTTGATAACTGCATTTCATGATGTTTCTAGCAGTGATTCTGAGTAAATGTCTAGGGAAGATGGACTGTAAAAAGTGCTGGTGTGATATATTTTAATTTTTTCCTGCTTGCAATGAAAACTGGGCTACCCATGGAAGCAGAAATTCCCAGTGCTCCAGAAGATTATTTAAGTGCAGGAGTGCTCTATATGGTAATGACACAGTTGGTAACTTTGGTCTGGTGAGAGGGAAAAGACACAGTAAAACCCCACATTTATTTCAAAATAGGTACATGGTATCATCTTCAAAAGGAAAAAGAAACATTTCAGCATGTGTATATGTGCACATAATAGTAAATAATGTGAATACCTAAAAGCCAAAATACTAGCCAAAAATCTCTTACCTTTAACATGAAGCAAAATCTTGCAGGAAAGTTTAAACTGCCTCACGCAGAAACAAGGAAATTCAGCCCATGCTGCAACAACTTTTTTACTCTTCATTTAAAGTCTGTTGAAAAAAAAAATCTTTTCTCGTCAGGTTACACTCTATTTATTGCTGTTCCCATTAATGTTGCTGGTATTGATATGTAATTAAAAGTGTCTTGCTTCAGTATAGGCTAAAAATGTAACGCTCACTTTCTTTCTTAAAGGTTAATATTCACACTTTTCCTCGTCTGTTTTGCTTTAAAAGTTCACTTCAATAAAACCTGTGAAGTGTAGCCTGGCCTTTTTCTTCGTTGGTTTTTTGGGGTTTTTTTTTCTTTTTTTACTTTTTCCCTGGAGGAAAGGAAAATATTTTACTCCTGTACTAAATTGAATTGAAAGTGGATGTATCAAACATATCAGTGAAGGTAATGTCAAGCAACGTTCCTCTGTTGATATATTCAGTGAAATCATTTTAAGTGACAGATATTTCACAGTGACCAACCCTCCTGAAGCATCTGACTAAGTTCTGTGGAGAGGGACCTGGGGGGGCTGCTGCGGACAAGGTGACCATGAGCTGACAGAGGGTCCTGGGGCCAGGAGGGCCAGGGGGACCCTGAGATGTCCCGAGAGTGGGAGCAGGTCAGGGAGGGAATCCTCCCTGAGGAGGTGAAGGGTGTTTGAAAAAAGCAAAAAGTGAATATCTGCTTTAGTGTAAAACTTAAAGCTCTCTTAAATCACTTCTATTTTCACAAGTCTTTCCAAAAGATCAGAGTTGAAATCCATGTAAAAATGAAAGAAAAATATATTAATTTCACTTTAAATCTCCAGAAAACTTGGACTGCATATCCAGAGCTGTTCCATACACCCTTCTAATGGAAACTCAGCAATGAAACACCAAGAAAGTCGCAAAACTAAGGAAAAAAATCCCAACACACTTTGATGCATCATAGAAGGAGATACTATATCAAGCATTTGGGCTGTATTCCTGAGAAAAGCAGCAGTTTTTCCTGGGAATTACAGATAGAGCTCTGGATATTGCTACTAAATTTTAGCAAGATGTTGATAGGATGTGTCTTGGCTTTGATTTTCTTAAAATGTCAGGTATTTTTGACGTTGCAGTTGGTTACAGGTTTCACTGCAACATAACAAGTGATAAATATTTCAGCCGCTGTGGCCTGCCCAGGCCAGGCTCCTCTGCAGGGCTGCCTCCAGCCCCGGGCTCCTCAGCACAGCAGACACCAGCAGCTGCTGCAGAGGCTCCAGGGGAGGCACACGGAGCATTTGGGCTCTGCAGCAGCTCCGGGCCGGGCAGAGCCTGCGGGAGCTGGGCCCGGGCAGGCTGCAGAAGGGAACGCCGAGAGGGGATCCCATCCGTCCGTGCCAACATCTCCAGGGGCTGCCGGAGCACGGGCCGGGCTCTGCTCGGTGCTGCCGGGGCCAGCGGCAGCAGCGGCGGCCGGCAAATAAAGGGCAGCGAGTGGCAGGCCGGCAGGAGGGAGAGCTTGTGTCCATGGAGGGGCAGAGCCCTGCAACAGCTGCCCAGGGAGGGCCTGGAGTGTCCCTGTCTGGAGCCATGCCAGCCCCAGCTGGACACCTTCCTGTGCCCTGACCAGGGCACCCTGCCTGGGCAGGGCTGGGCTGGGGAGCTCCAGAGGAACCTTCCAGGCCCAATTGTTCTGGGATTCCTTGAGGTTGATCTGTGGCTTTTGCCTGTGCCTGAACCCAGGAGATTCTTAAGCAAAGCTTTATTGGCTGTATAAAGTTTATCACTCTTCATTCAGGGCCAAATTGAATCTGGATTTGTGTCCTGTATATGACAAGCCAAGAAATCCAGCTGCTGCACAAGGCCTTAACCTGATGCTGTGAGAGAGCTGCAGTTACATCCTCTGGAGGGTTGCCCTTTTAATGTACAAAATTTTTACTGTATATGCTAATATTTATTTGCCTGGAAATCAAAGCATCTTGAATGTGGCTCTGTATGTTCAGCAATATTTCTCAACATACCAGAAGCACAAAAAAACCAAAGCCCTGCACAGCGACTTAAATAAACTCTGCCTTTTCCAGTGTGTTTGTTGCATTGTGCGCATGTACACGTGACTCAGACAACTCTCCATGGCTTTAGAAAGGACAGGCTGCCTCAGCAGCACGTCAGATCACTGATGTGGGAAGAATTGCTTTGCTGAATTACCTGCAGAACAAACACAGCTCTTCCAAGCCTAACTTGGCCTTTGGGTACACCTTAAACACTCAAATGTCACACAAGAATTCCCACTGAAATTTCATTTTTGGTAAAACAAATCAGGAATAAATAAGTATAGCAGTGCAAGTGTGGATGTTTAGAAAAGCCAAATTTAAAATAATTTGTTTCTTGTTGTTTTTTCTTTCCTATTTATTTTCTCCATCAGCAAAATAAATTTTAAAAAAATTGCCTGCTTGCATCAAGAACAATTATTTGAGGTTTTTTACTAATTAAATATTTTCAAAATATTTGTTATATACCCTTACATGCATTATAGAGGAAAAAATTTAAAACAAAAGGTAGGTACTGATGTTGCAAATCTTCCCATCATTACTAACCTGGTTTATATTCCTTTTCATTCTTGAAGGAATACAAAAGTTGACATATAGGTTACAAAATGGGAAACAGCAAAGTGCTGAGGGATGGCATCTGGCCTGGGCAGTTAAAAAAAAAATTTTTTTTGAGGCCAGACAGTGCCTGGGGAAAGTCAAAGATCTGGATAAAATACTGACAAATCTTGAGTGTGTTTCTTACTCCTACCAAGAGAGTCCATCCAGGCAGCAACATGATCAAGATTGCACAAACTGGATCCTCTCATCTCAGGGTAATGTATTTTTTATTCACCACATATCAAATATTGTCAAAAAAGGCTCATGACAGCATTTGAGCACCTCTCAGCATTCAGCACATTAGCAGTGACAAAATGACAGCTTTTGGCTTTGTTCACTGAAAGCACTGCAGAAATATTTTTTTGGGTGGAAGGGAGAGTAGAGGAGAGAGAAGCAGAGAACAAAAAAGATACAGATAAAGAGGTCATTTATGCTTCCCAGTCAAATGTACCCAGGAAGCTAAAACCCCATCACCTTTTGTGATAAAAATTCTGCAATATCACAAGCATTCCTTTCTGTGCTCAGACAGGTTCAGCTTAGACAAAGCCACCCTGTGATGACACTTTCTCTGCCCTACCTTTGAGCATAAAAGAAAATATGTGACAATCATTCCACTTTGAAGGCAGGCACAAAGCAGAAGTTTCTGGGCTGGTGAAAATAAACCACCTCCTTCCTAAAGAAATTTTTTAAATGTAATTTTAATTTTCTAGGACTGGTGGAAATAAACTGTCTCCTTCTTATAGATTTTTTTTTTAATTTAAGGAAATCTTAAATTTTGGTGTATAAATGTGTACGTATACATTTTTATTATTTATTTCTTTATATTTATATATAAATGTTCTTCAGGTAGTCATAAATAGCACAGTTTCTTATCTAATTATTGAGACAAGGGTGTTTGTTTTATTTCTTCCAGTCCACATAGTTTCACCCTTGTCTCTTAATATCCATGTGAAACCATATTTTTTCTTCTTAATAAAAGTAGGGGATGAAAAATGTAGCTATAAAAAATGAATTCTGTGCTGAAACTAATGAAAATGCTGCTCAGAGGAAGCTCATGTTGCTCCAGATGTTGAACAGCTGGGATTTACTCTTGAAAATCAAGCAGTGCTTAGGGTGGCATCGCAAGCAGTTGGAACAGGGTGACAAAACACTTGTTTTCAGACTCCAAAAATCCCCAGAACCACTGCAAAGGAGCTTTATGATTTCTTGGAATCACTCCCAGTTCTCAAAAGAGGTGTCTGAGAATGCCCAAAGGAGCAGCAAGATTAATTTCTCCATGTGTGAGGCCCAATAATTCACAGCTGATAGACTGAACCCACCAGGAAACATATCCTGAAAAGTGTCACTGACTTCAGCTTTGAAAATATGATGGACTTGATGAAGGTGTGCCAGGTGAATTAGAGACATATTAAATAGGAAATTATCTCCATAAATTACATTCTTCCTCAGGACACTTCATGTATTTTGGGTTATCTGTGAACATTTGCAGTAAATCTTGGGTCTTCATTAAAGGAAATGTGTTTCAGTTTTAAAATTTAATAAAGAAAGAGTTCTAGAAAGGATTTCTGGGAATTCATTTGGGCCATAGAAACTACATCATATAAGAGATTTTGCTGAAACAGAGGAAGATGATTAATTAAGATATAAGCATGGGAAAACATAAAAAAGTAACAAATTGGTTGGGCTTTTGAAAACAAAACAAAACAAAGAAAACAAAGAAAATAAAAAGGCCAAGGAAGCTCCACAAATAACTGAACTTATGCAGTGTAGACAGAATGGGAAGTTTTTTGGTTTTTTTTTTTGTAATCCATGGTGATTGTTGCTGCGTTCATGCAGTCACCCTGTGTTGTTCAAAAGCTTTCGGAACACAAAACTTCAGTTTCTTGGTATGAGGTATGTAAAGGTATCTGAAACATCTCGTGAAGGCAGTCAAACGTCAGAGAAATTTGACAACTCAGAATTTGGGCATTGCATAAGAAGAAATTTACAAGAAGCTAATATTAAACTACTTTATGTAGTAAAAAATCTCAGACCCAAATGCAAAGCAAACAAATAAAAGACACAAAAAAACCCCCAAACAAACAAACAATCAAACAAAAACCTCAGCCCTGATTACTGTCTAAATGTATACTTCTATAACTAGCAAATAATGGTTATATCAATTTTCTTGTAGTCATTTATTCTCATACAGTGAAAGACCAAAGCACTTGATAAAACTTATAAACTTTATAGTTATGATTTAGCTCATTTGGTTATTTATGTCTATTCAACTATTCCATTAATGGCTCACTAATTTTCCTTGCCCTTGAGCCATTTTAGAATTAAAACCATGCTGAGATAGACACTTGACCTAACATACATTAGCCTGAAAACCAGAATTTATAAACAAATGTCCAAGGATCTTCATACAAGACGTGAATGGTGATAGGTAAGGAAGATCAAATAATAAGTGAGAAATAGAATTATTCTAATATTTACTGTGGTTTGAAGCTATGAGTTTCTTCTTTGGTTGGTTTAGGGTCTTGCTGTTTTTTGGTTTTGGGTTGTTTGTTTGTTTTTTTTTTCTTAAAAGTGTTTAAAGAGAGCAACTTGCTGCAGAATGAAATGGGAAAAATACCATAATTGTTTCTGTTGTTAGAGTTTAAAGAATTCGGTCAGCATGGGAGGTAAAGCAAAAAAGAGCATCTTTATAACCAATTATGTCTTCTGTAATAATACATGTATTATGCATTTTCCTAGTTTAGAGGACTTTAATGACTATAAAAATATGAGGAAAAATCATTCAACAAGCTGCTGAAGGTGGGTTTTGTGGTAGTAAATAGGACTGAAAAAAAAAAAAAAAGAAGAATATTAAATCAGTTTTTAACCCTGAGTTACTTAAAAGGTATTTTTAACTATTTAGGTTAACATACATTGCTAAAATTTCCCCTTCCCCACTGCAAGAACTAATGATTCATTAAATGTTTTCCTCAGCAATATTAACGACCAAGAACAATATCAAACAACCAAGCAAACAGGATTTTCTCTAAGACGAAACTTCTTTCATTTGTTTTTCTTGAGAACAAAAACGAATAGGAATTCTTTGAAAATGCCTATATTTAAAATGAAAAAAAAAAAAAGGCTAATATTTCTCTGGTGGGACACCTGAAGTCATGTGTCATGCTGAGCCAATTAAATGCTCAGCACAACGAAGCTCCATATTTTCACAAAATCCTTGGTTTTGCATGCAACATTTTGTGTTCCCAAGTCTTTACCCTAAAATTTACATATTTAAGGCCTGGATAGGTAGTTCCACATTGTGTACCAAGTATTAAGACCTCCTGTGTTTAATGCATTAAGTTTATATCCTGAGAGAGTGGAGGCATCTTCTTAGTTACTGTTCAATAACATTAATTTCTAACTCCAATTCTTATTCCTATGGAAGGAGATATATGTAATGACTAAGGAAGAGTATATCTTTATTTTTCTAATTTCCACTGTGAAAGGTATAAGGAGGTTTGTGTTTAATTTCTGCTTTATTTTGTTTTTTTTTTCCCCACCAAATCTCCAAAGATCAGTGTCATTCCGTGCTTGACAGATCTGATTTTAAATGTAACTGACTGTCATTCAGAGCAATGCAATAGTATAAGGGATTTACATATTCCGCAGAAAAGTAGCTTCCATTTTTTTTTCCTTGTTGCCTGTCTGCTGAAATTTTAATGATAATATCCACTCAATGAAGAGTTTAATAGGTTTTTTGGTATTTTTGTGGCAAATTAAACAGCTGGCTTGATATAAATATTGCCTTCATTGTTCTTCTGAACAGGAGAGGGCATAATTTCTGTAACTGAATGTGCTGCTTTTTTAACATTAAAAAAAAAACCCAAAAGATTAAACAAAATAGTGGAAGTGGTGGAAAAACAGCTATTAGGTATTAAGATTTCTCACTTACACCTACACTTGCCCAGAGATCAACATTCCCCTGGTTATTTATACAAATGAAATCCTTGTCTTAGGTCAAAATCACAACTGACAAGGAAAAAAAAAAAAAAAGCTTTCAGGTGTGCAGTCACGCCACAAGGCTGAATATGGCTCTGTAAGTTAAACTGCCCCTTTTTTATTCTCCTCTAGGTGGGATCATTAATGTATATCCAATTTCTCATGAAGTGGATAGAAATCTAGACTCCCATGTCATCTGCTTTATTCAGTGAAGATCAATTTAAATGGCAGCTATCATGAGAAATTTTGTGCAGGGGAAAGGCTCATGTAGGGATGAGCATGAGAGGGATGATGTTCCATGACATGAAATTTTGGGAAAATTCTGTAAATTAATCCATTTTTTTAAGTCACTGGACTTTCTTAGCCTGGCTGATATACAGGATTCAAGCTCAAAAATTTTCTTTAGGATTCTGAATGTTGTATCTGAGAAGCTGTGACAGTCCAGTGAAGGTCCCACTCACTGGAAAAGGGGAAACAAACCCTCCACTTTTAAAATAAAAAAGGAATAACCTTGAGATATTATTTTTGCTAGAAACAGTGAGCAAATAGTCAGGGCTGTACAATCCCAAAAGAATTTGTGGAATTTTGAGTCTAAAATAATCCTTATTATATTTAAAATACATTAAAGTCAAAATACCTATATCTATTTTGTATTTCAAATTATTGATGCTCTTCAATTAGTCTTTTTTTTTTTTTTTTTTTTTTTTTACAACACTTTCATTTTGTTCCTTGCCAAGGAAAACGATCTTATAGAAAAAATACTGTCAGGGAGACTAGAATAAATTGTTTTATTGTCTTTGAAGTCAAGAATCTAAGTCAGGACAGAAGAATGATCAATTCACCACTTGATATTAAAGTAATTCTGATTACTTTATAAAAAAATAATTACATTGCAAAGGGAATAAAGACAAAATTGTGATTGTGTCTTGTGATGACAAGTATACTCCTTGGTACTCTCTAACCAAAATCACTTGCAAAGGACACCAAATAAATGCATCAAAGTCCTTTAGAGATAAAGTATATAATATGAATTATTAGATAGGAATTACTTTTCCAAAAAATGCAATTTCTTGCACTGAATGGATCAGGTAATTTAGGTATTTAAGTCACCATTTGTATTTCCAAGTAAATGAACCTTTAAAGTAGGGAAAAGCCTTTGGTGGGCTGTGGGAGGTCACACAAGTGTCAGTGATAAGTGATTTTTCTCAGGGTCATAATAACTTGTTGGCATTTATTCTGTATTTTACACACTGTCCCAGGGACTGTGTGCATACTGTGCATTGAAAGAACTCCCAAAATATTCTGTGAAACAGAAGACAGCAGCACAGTGGAAGCAAATAAACACAAAAATATGTAAATTATTTAGGTATTCCTATAAAACTATGTAGTGCTACAATAGGGAATTGTCAAAACTCCAAACCAGTGCAGAAAATTGAAAAAAAAAAAAAAACCCAAAGCAACAAAAACCAAAAAAACAGCAGTGATGAAAGCAGGAAGAAAGTGCAGAAGAAAGTAAATAATTTTCAGTGCTCCATTTTTGGAGTCACAGACTGGATGGCAGGAAAATGGATACCTGTTAGAAATAACAGAGATGAGAAGGTTTAGACATAACTCAGAAAGCTACAGCCTGTATAAGAAATTAGGTTAAAAACACACATCAAGGAGATTTATATGAGAATAGGAAATTAGTGCCAGGATCCTTCACCTAAAGGTATCTTCATCTACATTACAATTCCTTGAAAAATCAGGATACACAAAAAGGTAAAACAACATCATGCATTCAAGCCAATCTGTCAGCAGTAGTACCAGTACTTTAAAGCTCAAAAAAACCCCCAAAAATAGGGAAACAGAAGGCAGACTGTGAAGCAACACAGCAAGAATCAAATTCTCATCAGGTTAAAGGCTTATGCTGAGAAAATATATTTGGACTTTTAAGATCTGGTTTACATCTTCTCATGCACTAACTGAAGGTAATTGTAAAAAATTTTGATAATTTATTTTACAAAATAAACTTACTTCAACTTTTTCCTGCCATAATTACGAACTAAAGTAGTAAATAATTTGGGTTTGTTTTCCTTTCTTTTTTAAAGTAATGGAAAATCTATTAAACTGAGGGGGACAATGCTGCTTAACTATATGAACTTATCTGAACTTCTAAAAGCAGTGTTGATCTAACACCTTCAATGTGCAAAAGCCTTGAATTTATAAGGAAATAGTTCCACTCTTACCATTGTTTTTGAACTGGGTCCAGAGACACCAGTTTAAGGATCTGTCAAACTGGAGGTGTCCAGAATTTCTGAAAAATAAAGTTGTTTCTGCAGGCACTTTTGCACATTCAAGCCATCATTTTTCTGCACTTTTTCTTGGCAGTTTGGAAACTTACATAATTCCAAATTGTCTTGGCAAGCAGGAGACTGCAGAAGGACAGCTCCTCGCTGAGATCCTCTCTCTGCACCACAGGTTTATTTCAGAGTTCTTAGGCTGTTTGCACACTTGCAAAAATCTGCTCATGTACATTTATTTCCACCATTAAACCCGCTTCCCAATTGATATTTAGCTCCCATAATAGGTATTTTTCAAAGATCATAGTGTGAATAGAACATAATCATATTCTTCCATTGCATTATATAACTTCAATTTCAGGCCTTCTGGCTTTCCTAATTCCTGAGCTATGGAAATTGCTGAGCAAAATTATTTCTTCCAGGACCCCATTGCTGAAAGGGAAAGCAGTGCTCCTGCTGCAGACTTTTTCTTGCTAAAATAAAGAATTGGTGGCTAATTTAGAGTTCCTTTACTCTTAGGAATTTTTTATTTACAGGTTAGTTACCTGAAGTATCTCTAAAAAAAGAATAGCTGTAGAAAGAATAGTATTTTAAGCTTGCACTTAGAAGAAAAAAATCAAATCAAAGACTGAGGTTTAAAGTGACGCCAGGAAGCATTTTATTTATATATTTATTAATTCACTTGCTCACTCATTTTTTCCTAAGAGTTGTAGTTTAGAGGCATGGAGCTCATATTAGGCTTCCCATAGTTTTCTTTTCAACATTTTATTTATTTTAATATTATCCTCTGCTCATCTCTTGTAAGTAACTATATCTTCCATAACCACAAAAGCCACATACTGTGCATATTTATGCATGCATTGACATGACCACGAATTTTACAAGAATTCATGGAACCACAGCAAAAAAACCCCCAACTTGTGAAGACACCACTCACATTTTGTGGCATAAAGCAAAGAAAATACAGGAACAGACAAGGGAAAACAATTTCTTAGGTGAGCTCAGGGAAGGACCAGATTAAGTGAGCAGTAGGTCTGTCCATAAAAAGTTAAAAAAAAAATTGAAATAGAAAAAAAACCAAAAAAAAACCCCAAATAAACAAACAAACAAAAAACCCACCAAAACCCAGATTTTCTAACACAATGGATTTGGGATAGTATATGAGACTGCTGTGGCAAAATATATCTGTTCCAGTAAAATTTGATTAATATTCACATCTCAGGAGGCCCAGAAATGGAGCTAAATTTAGAAGATATGTATGGAAGAGCACTGCTGATGAAAGTGCATGCTTCTTAAGCCTCCAGATTGTGTCTGTCAATGTTTAACCAGCTCAAGTCAGCCAGCCTGAGACTGTCTCTAAGAAGCAGAGAAGTTGAGAACTTGGAGTGATGTCAGCCTTTGGAGTGAACCAACACTTCAAACTTGGTTTGGCACCAAATCGTTACTGAATGTATTTCAACAGCAATAAAACAGCAGGGAGAAAAATGGCTCTATCCACATGTCCTGAGTACTTGCCTTCAGCATTAATATCTATTTTGCTGTCACATATTTTCACAGGAATGTTAGAGATAATCAGCTAGAAAGTCCTCCTGACAGCACACTTGGAAACATGAACCTTGAGCTGCATAAAGTGAGATTAGGATGCCTCAAGTTTTTTGTAGCATATTCAAAAAGATCTAGGACCATTTCTTGTATATAAAAAAATAAAAATAGATATTTACCAATCCTCCCAAGCAGAGGTAGCCACTGCACAGCAGGCAGTTCTTTCACTTTTCTCCTGAAAATGCCAATACAGGGATTATATAAGAGAGCACGAGGTGCCCCCTCTCAGAATATAAACAGACAAGAGAAGCACACGAGAGATACTTTCCCACACCAGACAGTTTTAAAGAATCGGATTTTGAGAGACCTGTGAAATCACAGAATCTGTGAGGTTGGAAAAGACCTCCAAGATGGTCAATTCCAATTTTGACCAGTCTCCACCTTATCAACCAGAGCAGAGCCCCGAATGCCACTGTTTGTTGAACACCTCCAGGTTATCCAACACTTCCCGGATCCCACTACGAGCCTTGACATTTATCTCACTGAAGAAACTCCTTCTCCCTTTATTTCCTCCTAAGAGAACTCCAGATAAGAGGGGAGATAAACCAAAACCGATTCAGATTAGCAAAAAAGGCATCATTTCATTTTTTGCTAGTGAGCAAACAAATCATATCTACTCAACACGTATCCAGTTTGTGTCTGTCAACCGCAAAAATAATTACTGGTAGTGGCCACACTGCTGCTTTGGAATGCTACAGTGCACAGGAGCTCCTGTAGGAAAACTCCAGAATATTTTACCTGTCTGCTTCTTGCTCACCTCTTGGGCAGAGTCTTTAAACACAGTTCCAGAGCAATGCAAACAGCAGTATATCAAAGGATTGGAGGAGACTGTGCTGCGCATAAAACACAGCTTGGAACTGACAGAGAGAAAAATTGGAAACAACGATTCTCTGAGCAAATAATCTCAACTCATGTTGTTTTCCACCCCTGCAGTTCTCATTTGTGGAGAAGCCAAACAAGCTACTCTAACAGATGTCTGTGCCACTGATTTAAAGTCAAAGGTAGGACACTTCCAATATCCATCTAATTCAAACAGGAAAGCTTTCCACTGATAGCCACAGAGCAGCACTGAGCCAGTGCTCTCCCTCTAAACAGGCAGGTTGGTGTTTATTGCTCTTACACAGCACTGACTTGTGTGATTCTGATTGACTGATGACTACTGCCCTCAGCAAAAAAAAATCCATTAGGGATAAGCTACAGTTTATATATATATATATATATATTTATATATATATATATATATACACTATATACACACATATACATATATACATATTTTTTTTCTCCTACAGTTTAAATTTCCATTTTACAAATAAATGGAAATAATAAATGGATATTAATTTTGGTAATCAGTAATTCAGCATTCAGTAAGACTCCTTCAGAGATCATTTCAGATAGAGTGATAGTCATGGTTTAGAGATTCAACACTGGTACAAAAGGATATGCTAACTAAACCTGTCTAGATTTATGGGGCAAAAAAACCCAAAAAACAAACAAACAATGAACTATATTTTGGTCATATGGCAACAGTTTAAATAAAGCTGCTTGGCCAGGTCCTCGCAAACCCTTTCTCTAAATCAAAGCTGTCTATTAAAATAGCATAACACTTCAGATCTTTGCTTCTGAGCAAAGCCTTTGGGATGTGAATTAAATATAAACTCACAGCTGAGCATGCCCTGGTGACTTCTGTAGCTTGAAATCACAGCTCTGAGGAAAGTGCTCATGTTCACTTTGAAGTGCTATGAGTTGAAACGAGGGATAACAATCTAAATAAGAAGACCTCTGCTTTCTTGATCAAGGCACACAAGGAAGAAGAAAGATAAATCTAACACAAGGAGAGGAGTCACATTTGATTTTCACTTTGGAATTGGCCATGGCTAAAACAGGCATTCTTTCTGGAGACAGAAGCCATTACTTTCTTGCTTGTATTCCTTCTCCCCTAGGCACACTGGAAATCCCATTTCTTTTGCTTGTGTCCTTGATACTCTTATTTATTAAGCCTGCTTTTTGAAAGCTCTTTATGCTATACCGATATATATTTGTCCAGCAGGGATTCTTGCATGGATATTTTTTTTCCTCCTCCAGAGTAACTCTTAGAATTTCTATGAGTACTTGCTTTCATGGTTTTGATTGGTTTTGGTTGTTTTTTTGGTTTTATTTTTATTTCTTCCTTCATATGACAGTGAAGTTGGATGGATGTTAATTAGTATTATTTGGGAACTGTAAAATTATAAACGTGCCATTCCTAGAAAGGGAAGACGCTGTTCAACAATAGGCAGCCTCATTTATTAAAAAACATTGAATTTTCTGGGTAATAATAACAAAAAAGTCTCTGGCATTGTATATGGAACAAAGAAAGAACCCATGACAAATTGAGGCTTTACATATCTACAATGCTTTTTTCTTTGTCTGTATAAACTTTCATTTGTTTATAGGCTTTTTTTAATGTATGCCGTGTCCAAACTAAAAGAATGTAATTAAAAGAAAAGAAACTTAAGGAGAAAGGAAAAAAATTGCATGACCTTTAAAAGACATTTCTGCCTCAGATGCCGATCGACAAAATGTTCTCGCATTCTTATATATTTACATGGCCTCAGGCAGTTCCAATACAGAATTTTCTGTGCTGTGTGCTTTCCTACGAATCAGTAATTGAGGGTTGTTGCAGTGTACAAAGTCACAGTAATTTAACATTTTCTGTAAATGCCAGCAGAGTGTTATTCAGTTTCTGCAGGTCCCAAAGCCTTTTACACACCATCTACCCCAAAACTGTGATGCTACAAGAAACCACCAGGAAAAGCAACAGAAAGCCTCCTGCTTGTTCCAAAGTTGAGGAAATCTGCTTTAATATGTATTTACACAACAATGTTGACAAATATTAATAGCATGAAAGTAGCTACTGATTAATGGCATTTTTAATGGGTTTGACAAAAGCAAGGGTGCAGTTGAGGTTTTAGTCACCTATCCAGCTGAATCACTTACCCATTATTTAAATCCTGTAGCTGTTGAGAGGAACAGTTACATAACCCAAAAATTTGTCTTCACCTCCTGGAAAAACACCTATTCAAGATTTCACCAAAAAAAAAAAAAATTGTGTTAATTGAGAATATAAAACATAACAGTGTGTTTCTTATTTTTTGCTTTTGGTTTTTTTTTTTTTTTTCCAGAAATAGTGACACTTAGATTTAAAATTAGGTGAGAGAAGACACTTATTCTCCTAGAGGTATAATGGAGACAGCTTGCATGATGGTTGTTTTCCCTTCTTCCCTCGATGTGTTGCATCATTTTCTAATTACCTCTTCAGCCTGCATTTTTATTCCAGAGGTTCAGTTGTTTTCTGCACCTGACACATACTGGTTTGTGCGTTTTTGACTGATTTCTGACAAATATTTTCCCTAAGCGGCCCTTCCTGTGTTATGATCCTCTGTTTCTCATGAAATTTGAAAGATGCCTACTTTTGTGCTTCTCTGTTGAGGGATATTTCATAATGACAGATATTTTTGACAGAATAGATGAGCAATAAACTACTCAAATTGTTAAAGGTTCAGCTGCCAGGTTTGTATTTGTTTTCACAGTAGGTTAATGGTAAAGATCTTGATCCATTACCCAGCAGCAGCTTGTGGAGCCTAGGGGAGTGTCACTCGCAGACTTGGGAATCTGGCTAAGCCACTAGATGTTTATTTCCATTAAAGAAAAATGCTCCAAAATACATTGCTCCTTTTCTCTTTGAACCATCATTGTTCATTCATCAGTGGTTTTCAGTTTGCTTTACTTTCACTTCTATATGTATCCAATGGCACTAAGGCTAATGTTTATGCTATTAAATATAATTACTTAAATATTTAAACAGTGATAGACACATTTATTCTAGTAACAAACCTCTTCAAATAGTCAAGAGAACATTACAATCCAAGCCAAGCATTATTTGGTTTCCATCTCTCTTAAGAGAGACTGTGAAAATAAATGAAAGGAAAATCCATTTCAATGTTCTTGTTTGAATAGAGCAGTATTCTCCACAGGTTAAATCAGTATTTAATGGATATATTTCACTTATTCTTCTCAATCTTGTACAGTTCATGCGTGAACCTTAGGTATTTCTGTCCTTTGTGATGCTGTTGGCTGTTTCCCAAAGTGAAAGATCTCCCAGACTCCAGGCTGAATTTTGGTTTTAATCCCATGACATCATAACATTAAAGATTTTGAAAGATTTTCACCTAAAAAAAATTCTATTTGTATCCTAAGATTGTTACACAAAACAAAGATATTGATGCTTGCTTGGATCTCCTGCAACTTCAATCACTACACCCATTTGTAGTGTAACATGCCTAGCATGCAATTCAATAGGTAAACAACTTTTTTTTTTTTTGCAAAATTAAGATATAAAACAGCTTATAAACACAATTTAGCAGCATCTGAACAGACTTCCTCTTGCATGACTCCTTAAAATTTTGTGGTGCTAAAGGGAAGGCTCACTCCTAAAAACCAGGAGCTGTTCCTAAAGCCCTAATCTTCCTTTAAATTGGTATCACAGAAACTTACATAGCCCAGACTCAAGAATCATGGCAAGAGGGAAAATTGCATACAAACCTAAATTAAATGCAATTTCCATTATTAAAAGGGTAATAATTTTTTAATTCATTCAAATACAGATCAGTATTTTGAAACCCCAATTTAAATGGTTGTAGTGAGGACAAGTACTTGACCCAATATTTTGCTGAAGAATGTTAGATCCATGAAAACAAAGCTGGAAATGAGCTTGTCAAGGACTTAACATTTTCCTGCATTTTGACCTCTTTCTCTCTCATTTTCCCCTCCCCTGACTCTTGATACAAGGATTCGTTATGACAGAAATAAAATGACACGCAGGTCCCAGAGCAGGAGGTTTACACCCTTGCTCCTGCATATCTGCCCCACAGGAGCACTTCCACTGTGGCAGTTTAGTTCCCAGTTTTGAAGGACACGAAATACTCCTACCATTTAGTTTGCCCTGTTGCACAACACAGTGGAATCATAATCAGGAATTATTTTTTCAACTCTCCTCCTCAGGGTTGGGCCTGTCGTGTGGGCCTGTGCAGTCCGTCGCACACAGGCCTCTACAAGGCCTGGGCTTCTTGTGAACCCAGTGCCTGTGCTAATAAATTCACCTGAAGAGTTTGAATATTATATCTAGGGCTTGTAACTTGTAGTAAAGTGGCTGCTAATGGCATTTTTGTTAGCTGAGAATTTGTGCAGAGTGAAGAAAATTGCTTGCAGTGGAGCTCATAAATAGGCCTTCAGTCGTTAATTCCATAAACACATATAAAATTTTCAGAATTTAGGTCTTAAGCCACACCACCTAACGCAGAATAAATCCAGCCATCTCAGCATGCAAAATCTAAGTGTCTCTCATCCCTAAATCTTCCTTCCTTTAGAATTGATTGAGTTAGGCTGGACAGGTTAAAATAGTGCAACAAGAAAATTTCTACGGACCACTGTGACTCCATGTAAGTATAATTATTTCCATAGATGTAGATAGATAAGCAAACTTTCTATAGGCTTAATGATTCTTTTTTTTCAGATCCAGGCAGGTAAGAAACCTGTGAAACATCTGAAAACTTTATCAAAACTATTAAAATGGTTCTGTCTTCCGGAGAGGGGCTCTTGTGTGGATTTGGGCTGAAGTCTTTGCCAAAGTGGGAGGTGTGAGGGAGTTTTGTTTGTTTGATTTTGTTTTGGTTTGTTTTTTCCTGAAGAAAAACGAATAAGAAACATAAACCACACAATTATAATGATATACCTATATAGTGTCATTATTAAACATGTTAATTTAATATCTTGATTGAAATTTTGGATTATTGAAACTGGTAGAATTAAAAATCCTGTATTGTCCTTGAAGTTGAATTGCAAGAGGAGTTGAAACCAGCTAATAAAATGCTTGCTCTTTGCATACATTTCAACTAAGATTTTAATGCTCCCACTCTGCAAATAAACCAACAGGAGTAATCTCAGGCATTTCCATAAAATCAGGAAAGTATGGTATTAATTTACTGTATTTCATTTATGAGAAAATATGATCCTCTATTTAATAATCTGTTGGTTTAATTTGCATTATAAAGTAGGCACAGTTTTTCAGAGGCCAACTTCCAAGCATTTCCCCTGCAAGAGAACATATAGAAATCTGGGTAATTTTTAGCTGCAAAAATGTCAGTCTTTCTGAGGTTATCTGAGCTCCACAGACCCACATACCCACAGAGCCTGTGCAGATACCCAGTTAGGAATGGGTTTTGCAGTTTTCAGCTGTGGTTTTGGGGGTATCTTTGTTTTCTCCAGAGCCTGAGGATACGTTCCTTTTTACATGATCCCCTTCATAGTTGAAACTATCAGCCAGATTTTACTGCAGTGTTTGCTTTTTCTGAGGTTTTTCTGCCACTTCAGAGGACATATTTTTTTATAGTTTAACCCACAATGCAATTTTTGACCCTCCCATAGCAGCAGATGTTACTCAGCGCCCTACCTGAGGTTTTGAAGCGAATACCTCAAAGGCATATTTATACCTGAGGACCTTCCAAAATCAGCTTGAAATGTTTCTGGCAGAAGAGTGGGGAACATGTAAGCAAGTCACTCAAAGTGTGGCTGTCTAGTAGCTCTTGTGTGAGGCACAAGGCAAGATAAAGCCCCCAAGACCTGTGCCCTATTTTGACACCACCTCTTCAACATATTTTAAGTGCCTTCAAATGAAAACGAGCATCCTTTGTGCTTGTGTCATGTTTGCTGGAAGAGAGAAAGGCTGCAAGCCCTTTCAGAGGAATTCAAGTAATTAATGTAAGATAATCTATTTTTTTGGTGGTTAGCATGTATTATGTGATGCCACCACCAGATTAATATCTAATAATAGCTGTTCTTTCCAAGCCTATAAGTGCAGAGTACTGCAATTATCATACTAATAGGTAGTTTAAGAACTCTGTGCATTTTAATGTGCATTCAAATTAGACTCTTGCTGCTTTTTTGCCTTTTTTTTTTTTTTTTTTTTTTTTTTTTTGGATAGGATAACTACAAAGATCTAATTGTCCAGGAGCTGAAAAGTATTGTTCAAAAATCTAGAAAAGTCTAGAAAATGGAGGGATATAGAAAAAATAAACATATTTGCACCACAGCAATAACCAAAGCAGGAGTGATAGGCAATATTATCTATTATCTATATTTGCTCTGCTAAAAGTCTCCCTCAGCATGATCTTGCAGAATGTTTCAGTTGACTTGAATTTATATTTATTAAAGTGCAATTCCAAGGTACTTCTTTTTTAAATTAGTCTTACTAAAGGCCACTAAAGTGTATGGACAATTACCACAGAGTCAACAATATTTCCACAAAGGAACAAAGCTACAAAACTTTTGCTTTATTCTGAAATCAACTTGTCTTGTCAGGAATTTTTATTTAAGAAAGAGTTAGCTATATTCCCCTGTCTTTCAACCACTCACAATACCTGACAGTCCTGAAGCTTTCTTTGGAGAAAATTTTGTTATCCAAAATGCCCTTTTAAGAGATACTTCTGGTTAAAAAAGGAGTTCTTCAGTTCTCCTCACTAAATGTGTTTCATTTTTCATGAAATCTCTTGCTTTCCATGCTCCCATCAATAACAAATGCAGCACAACAAAGTCAGCATGTCAGTCATAAAAAAAAAATTGGAGCAATCACCACGTCTTTCATTGACTGAAAAATCTAGATATACTGGATTTTTGGATTCAATCAGCGCAAAGTGCTTCTATATGAACATAAATATGTTTGCCCAAGGTGATTGGCTTTTATATCTTCTTCTGCATTACTTGCCTTTCCCCAAATTCTCCTTTTGTCCTCAAATATGACAAAGATGCATAAACATTTTTTTATTGTTTGCCCATATATTTTATTTTGATCAGCCAGAAGGAATTTCTATTTTTCTTCAATTAGAGTTGCAAGAGAGGCTGGAATTTTTCATACCCTGCCTTAATCTCCCACCCATGTAATAATTTTTGAAAGATTAAAAATAGAACTAAAATGAAAATCATCAATAATGGCTCTTCTACATATACATCA
Organism: Motacilla alba alba; assembly: GCF_015832195.1. Classification (NCBI taxonomy): domain Eukaryota; kingdom Metazoa; phylum Chordata; class Aves; order Passeriformes; family Motacillidae; genus Motacilla; species Motacilla alba. The sequence continues at coordinate 72,889,343 of NC_052046.1, read as the reverse complement.
CCAAAAGAGGTGTGAAAACCCCTTATTCCGCTTTTTCGTCTTCTGGGTGGTTTTTTTGTTTGGTTGAGGGTTTTTGTTTCATTTGGGTTTTTTTTGTTTGTTTCAGGGTTTGTTTTTTTTTCTTGTTTTTTTTATTTTTTAGTGTTTAGTTGTAGTTTTTTTTAGGGATTTTTGTTTGTTTTTGGGTTTTTTGGGAGAGTTTTTTTGGGGGGGGGTTGGGCTGGGTTCGGGATTTTTTTTGTATTTTATTTAATTTTAATTTTAATTTTATTTTATTTTACTTTATTAGGCGGGTTTGTCCAAAAACTTTAAAGTCTTTCTGTTCACATAACCTCAGCTTTTGTGCAATGCCAGACAAAAACACACTGATGGAAAATTACTTGAATTATGCAAAAAGAAGTCAATTCTTTTCACATGTTGGTTGATTTTTGGGCACAAGAATGGTCAAGAATGTGAACTCAATAGTGTTCATGAAAATTTGGGATGGAAACTTGTTTCGACACATTTAATTTTTTCACAGAATGGTAAAATTCTTCCTTCCTAGATCTTAAAGGAAGGTATCAAGGCTTCTGTTTCTGGAGCTGTGTGTGTGCAAGTATTAAAAACTAAATATATATCAGATGCTTGTATTTTGTGGCACATTCACTACCTTCTGCATTTCTGTTTTCCAGGTCAGTGAAGAAGAAGTTTTCACAGCAGGGGACTCAGAACAGAATTCAAGGCTCCACATATTCACCACCTCTGTTGCAGTCACTCACTTGGTTCCTGTCAAGCAGCAGTATCTAAAATTTGATTAATTTACACCTCTGTAATTGGAAAAATGCTACTGCCCTGTTCAAATAAAAATCACCTTGTTTCAAGAGGTCACCAAAACACCAAATTGGCACATATCACTGCAAAATGCTTCAGGAATACAGAAAAAAATATTTCTATACTTTCACACATTTAGAAATTCCTGTGGGTTTTGCTGTTATTAATTTTACCAGAGACAAGACCTAGAGAAGGCTGTTTTTTGGTTGGTTATGTTTTAAAGAAAGACCTGTATTCAAAGATGTCACTAATGACATTTAGTCATATCAGGCTGACCTAGCCCATCTGCCTTCCTCACAAGAGTGAAGTTTAACACATCCAGAAATTCAGTAAACTTGGATGACTGGTTAACTCCAATTCATTTCAAAAATCACAACAATACTCTAATATTTTCTTGTTCTATTTTTTTCTTTTTAAACAAAACAAAAACAAAAACAAAAACAAAAACAAAAAAAAAAAAAAAAAAAAAGAAAAAAAAAGAAAAAAAACCCCCACAAAAACATCTCGGAGTTGCACTGTCTAATTTAAGTTTCTTCAATGGAACAGAAATAAAGGGTACCTAATTTTTTGAAAGCTGGGCTCTTAGATACTCTCTGCATTAAATCTATCTGTGCATTTCACTCCTACCTTGTGGGAGAATAAATAACTCTTACAGCTGAAGGCTGCTAAGATGCTGCCTGTTTTTCAGACTGTAGCTACAGGTACTGCCACAGGTGTCCACTGAACATAAAAAGCATCCAGTAACTAAAGGTTTAAATTCAATACAAGTGAATTTTCATCTCTTCTAACTAGAATTATTTCATGCAGCTACATTTGCCATCCAGGCCATACATATTCAGTCAAAAGTATTTCAGGATTTAAATTTCATTTTTACCATGAACATCCTCTTCTAATTTTCATTTTGCCTTGTTTTTCTTTCCTGCCCAAATATAAAACTTTTTTTTTTTTAATTTTGACAAAGAACCTATAAGTGGAATGAGTTCTCCTCATCTTCCTAACTTATTAATAATTTCCACCCATGAGAAAACAGTTGTAAAATTCTGCCTTTTCTGAATAAGTTTATAAATTTCTTTCTGGAAAAAAATGGTGGACAAAGCCCAGTGGAGCTGAAAACCACTTCCAATACCCATCTGAAATACTCTATTTTTTATTGGTAGAAAAACTTCATCTTCTTCTTGGCTTTGTTATAAATAAAATATATGAATGAGTGCTGAATAAATTTCTGAATAGTTTGGACAAGGAATTTCACTGTTTGCTGCACTTGGCATAAATAATATTACAGACCTGTCCCAGTCTTTTCATTGAAATTAAGAATTTCCCAGCAATTTTTAACCAGAGTTTCTCATCCTCAGAGTGAGCACATTAAGGCTTTTCAAAATGTTTTCACTGTGAGCAGGAAAATTTAGGCAATTGCTTTAGGAGGAGCAGGAGTAATGGAGAGGATGAAGTGGATGAAGTGGTAGCAAATGAAATGTCTTCAGCTGCACCAGTATTTTATAGACTTTTCTAGACTGTTCTCTTTTAATTTGAGAATAATCAAGAGGAGACCTGTACATGTGTGTTTCAGTACCAATTTTCTAAGTTTTCATTTCAGAACTCTATTGAAATTACAACAATTCTATCAATCTTTAGAAGCTCTATGATCAAAAAAAAAAAAAAAAAGAAAAAGAAAATTTCAGGGAAAGAAACTTGACCTTCTATATTTAATGTATGGGTTGCTACAGAAAAAGAATATCATGTAGGTAGAAATTGGTCACTTTTAATTAATGCCTGCATGAATAATGAACAAATGCCAAAAAAATGAGTTTATCCAATCAATTACTTTGCCAGTCTACTCTGTAAAAGGAATGAAAGATGAAGCTGAAAGCTGAAAATGTTACCAGTGGATATTACTTTTTCCTAATATCACAGCTAATTCTAGTACAGTCATATTCAACAGGACTGATATCTGTAACCCACTGCATTTGATTGTGTAGTCATAACACTGCTTAAAAACTAGAGTCATAGCTGAAATGTGTGCTTTATATTTAGCATAATTTCGTACTTTTTTCTTTACTTTTTTATATTTTCCTTTTTTTTCTTTTTTCTTTTTTTTAGTAAATGTTCACTTGATTCTTTTTTCTCTTTATTTTTCTTTTTTTTTTTTAAGTAAGGCTTCTGTTCCTATATACAAATTTCCTGACGAACAATTTCATCTCCAGAAGTGAACAGAAATACCCCTGTGAATTACCTCAACAAATAAAAATAACAAACAATATCAGAAAGATGTGAGTTCATCACCCCTTGCAATAAAATTCAATTTTGTTATAAGGCAGGGATAAAAGAAACAGTGGTATTTTGAATCCCAGTCCCTTACTAAACTGATCATTTTGGATCTGATGTCTAATGTTTGCAGACTCAATCCATAGAGAGATTTTTTTATTTTCAGCTGAGTGTAATGTAATGGTTTGCTGGAAGGTGTAGAAATAATTTTGGCAACAGAAAAGAGAACATATGGTGCAAAAATACTTAATTTTGCCATCCAGTATTTTTAAAAACGTATTGTGCAGATTTCAAATGCATTTGGCATGAAGAAAAAAATTCAAAAATATCATGTGACACAATCTTTTGTGTTTATAAGCAGATAAAAAGACGCCAAATATCTATCATAGTCAATTAACATTTTCTGGGACTATTTTATGGCAAAGAGATTAAAGTTCATCAAATAACCTGTGTTTGTTCTATTAAACATCAGGCAGCTGGAAAAAATTGTTCTTGCTTTCTTGATTGTTATTTTTGACATGCTAATTGTTCCAGAGTAGTAAGAAATCCCAGGAAAAGACTGAGAAACTTCAGTCCTTGGCAGTGCCTTTGGTGCCTTTTTTTTTTTCCTACTAACTACAATTCTTGGTACTCTCCAAGATACCAGAAAATCCAACCATGAGACATATAGCCATGAAAAGTCACATTTCTTTTACTTGATCACTTAGAGAACTATTGTCTTTACTTTAAATTTTAAATAAACTACTTTTAAAATTAGATCATTTAAAAAATAAATAAAGACACCAAGTATGCAGTTCGTCTAACCAAAACATTTCCATGAGGTAGCTACAATTTCTGTGATGAAAACAAAAGAATGTACCTACCTTTCCATATCAACTAAATCAAAATCACATCTCATATCAAACCCCTCCAGATAAGCAAATCTGTCTATGAATATTAAAATTTCCTCATGCAGAATATCTAAAAGAAACAGTTCAAACATCTTTGGACTCAGCTGAAAGGGAACATAAGAGAAGGAGCTTGTAGGTAGATATAAAAAGAGTAACAGTATTTAAGAACAAAAATAAAGGTTAATTCAGGCAAAAAAAATTTAAAAATATATTTATCAATCTTAATTTTCATATTGTATCTACTTCTTGTGTAATTTTATTTGCCTTGTTTTCATATTTGTTTCATAACTATGAGTAAGTGAAGAAGCAGATTTCATAATGGCAGAGCTGTCGTTATTAATTACAAGAGATGCATACAGTTAGGTATTCCCCAGACACAAACCTCATTAACCTATGCACCATCCCATTAACCTAAACTCAGAAACACTCTTGAGGCAGCCAACAAAAAATGGTGTTTTGCCTTTGGGCAATAAACAGCTCAAACAGATAAACGTTAATATTTTATTACAAATTTCCAGATTAATATCCTCTATTACCATAAATGCTGAGGAAAAAAACAAAGACAGAATATTATTTCAGTGAAAACAATGTTTGTAGGACCATAGCTTGAAAAAAACCTTTTTGATCACCTTCTTTTGGATAATCAAAAACTGAGTCACCATGGGCAATTTTACCTGTATCAGTTGAATTGTCTCCATCTTCTCCACTCAAAATCAGAATATGCACTCAGTGGGCTCCACCAGGACAGGTGTGGATGCACCATTTGTAGATATGCAAGTAGAGGCCCCAGGGTAGGAAATCAGACCATCATTAGCAGCCTTTTTGTCTCTTTAACAGCCAGTTATACCTGCACCACACATGATGTTCTGCTTGTAAATCTATTTAGTACAAATCCATGACACAGGTTCTAATGACTACAAAAGCAACTGCAAAGATAGAGAATGTGCAGCAACCACCCAGGATATTAAAAAAACCTGTTATTGCTGAGTAAATTAACTTGAATTTCAGCAGGATTCCAACTGGAAGGATGTGCAGCTCTTAAAAAAAAATGAGGTAAGGGTCTTCTTAACTTACATGACTGAGAAAACATAACAAACATTTAGCAAATTTGGTTCTGGCAGGATATAGGGACAATAATAATAGAATCATGGAATCATAGAATGGTTTGGGTTTGAAGGAACCTTAAATATCACCCAGAGCCACCCTGCCATGGCAGGGACACCTTCCCCTGTCCCAGGCTGCTCCCAGCCCCAGTGTCCAGCCTGGCCTTGGGCACTGCCAGGGATCCAGGGGCAGCCCCAGCTGCTCTGGGCACCCTGTGCCAGGGCCTGCCCACCCTGCCAGGGAACAATTCCCCATTGCCAAGATGCCATCCAGCCCTGCCCTCTGGCAATTAGAATCCATTCCCCCTTGTTTTTCCATCCTTCTTTTCAGGTAGTGGAAAGCTGCAATAAGGTCACACCAGATCTAAGTCACGAGAAGCTTTTAAATTACCTTAAAAAGAGTAAAATAATATTGGTAATATCATATTTTGTGTCACATGGTGAATGTTCAATTTACATGCCTTTTTTTTTTTTTTTTTTTTTTTTTTTTTTTTTTTTTTAATTTCAGGGCTGTATTCAGGTTTGGATATGCACAGACGCTCTTGGCTTTTTCCTGCACTTCACTTCCTGTGGGAAATACTAATTTGAACAGACAGAACAACAGTGGAACAAGGCAAGGAAAGACTCCTGGGTTACCTGGTGGAAAAACATGTAGAAAGGAGGGAACAGAGAGCTGAAGGAGTTACACCCAATGTGATCCACAAAGAAGATTATAGAAATTTTTACCTCTATTTTTTCACCATCTAGGGAGAGAACAGAGAGAAAACATTTAATTACCACACACCACCCTTTAAACACAATGAAAATGCTGCTCCAGGTGCAGTCACAACATTTGTTAAACATGCTGCACATATTTAGAACCCAACAATAGCCCTTCACTGAGGATATTTTTGTTGCCATCACTTAAACCTTGAATTACTAAAAAGCATGAACGATTTCCAGCAAAATGCTTTTTACTGTGCTTGTACTTAACATGGTGTTCAGAATTCCCAGGCAATTGTTCAGTGAGTCTCTAATATTTCTGAACTTTTTACTGTCAGCTGGCCTGTAAGAAAAAAAATATACAGGGAAAAATTATGCAAATGTAAGGAAAATATGCTAGCTAAATGCAATTATACCTACTCAGAATAATCACTGTTCTACTTTCTTTTAATTTTGATCAATTTAATAAAGCTCCCTGATATGAAGAAACTTGTTTGGGGGTTTTAAATATTAGATATTTGTAAATAAACCAGGGAAATGGTAAAGTTGTTTGGGTTATTTTTTTTTTCTTTACCAGGTAAAATTAAACAGAAAAAATTTTGGTCTTGTGATTACATAAGTTATGTTTTAAAAATGTATGTAGACTCTAAAAAATAACCCAGAGTATGGCTATATTGGAGGAGAGAAGCATAGGCTGTATTTTTTCCAAATATATCTTCTCCACCTTCAGGAATTTGTGCTCAAGTACTTGGAGCCAGCTGCAGATGTAAATTACTGTGTTTTACACCTTTTAATGGATATTTTTCCTATTAATTTTGCTCATGGATTTCTGAAGGCATTAATATCCTTGGCATCCAAAACATCCTGTGGCAATGAGCTCCCCAGTTTAACCACACATTTTGTAAACTTCAGTTTTTGAAGCCTTTTAAACCACCTGCCTGCTAACTTCATTTGTTGCCCCCAGCTGTTATGAGAAAAAAGAAAATAATTGCAACTCATTGACCTTCCCTGTGCCATTCATCATCTTATTTTCCTCCATCACATTTCACACCAGTTTTCTTTTCCAGACTGAAAAGTTTTAATATATTCTACCTTTTCATAGAAGCTCTTCTCAAAGTCTGATATTGTCTTCATCTGCATAATTTTTCTTTCTTTTTCAAGCAAAGGAGAGTAGAAAAAAAAACTGTGTCCTGTTCTGATATCAGCTATACAAGGCTAACAGAGATCTTCCTGCTGCAGGTGAGTCATCTGTATAGACACCCAGAAAGTTATAATGTCCAAAATGCAAATTTTTTTACTTGAGAAATATCCCTAAGTGGGCTGCTTGCTGTCCAGAAAAGCAGGTAGGAAAAGGATTATTTTCAGTGAGGTCATTTATGTTCTTCAAGTCAAAGACATACTCAAAATTTTTATAGGTCATGAAGTACTCAGCATTTTTCAAATTATATATATATATATATATATATATATAGGAAAGACTATTTTTCTTACAGCTAGATCTTAGGAAAGCTCTCATAGCTTTTTTTCCAGGAGGTCAGAAGAAAGAAATAAACTAACAAAAAAAGAAGACACAGGAGGATACTTTACACAAAAGAAAGGTAAATGTATGGCCTAGATCATTACAGCGATAATAAGGTCTAGATAATGAGATTTTTGAAGACTGGGAATGAAAATTATAGATAATGGACAGCTGGAAAAAAAAATAAATAATATTAACACTGAGTTTACATACCTCAGAAATGCTCCGTTTTGTCTGACTTTTTGAGACTTTCACTTAATTTCCAACTGTTACAAGCTGTGGTCAGGCCTTCTCCCCACTGAAACAAAGAGTTTTAAATCGCACAGCAAAAAGTTGTTAGATGAACATTCTTAATAACACTTTTGAGTCAAAATTTGGAGCATATCGGGAATTTATTAACTGTAGACATTTTCAAAAACCCAACAATTTTCAGGCATTTATTTGCAGTAAAATATTCAAGATTTTTCATAGACACTACTAAAGGTCTGCCCATTGAATTGCATCATGGCATAAATGTTTTGTTTCTTTTAATTACTACCAGAAGATCTCATCTATCTTTGTTTAATGGATACCCCAAGTTTTATTCAGACAAACAGTAAATTTGCAGTCCAGCCTAGACCATTACCATTAATTAAGTTTTCTGTGGTGTACAAACCCATGAAGTGGCTCCCCTATTGCACCTGCAGTGTATTAATCAAGTTTTCTGGGGTGTGTAGGCCTTTGACTCCTTAACTCTCTCAAGATATCTTTCCTGTTCTGTGACATCTAATTCATCTCTGGTTATATGGTAACCATGAAAACATTCTTTACTGAAGTTCATTCTTCAGCTGTTGATTGTGTTCTAAGGGGCATGGGTGCTTGGATTTCCTTTCTGAAGGTGCAGTGAGGTTAATTTATCAGGATTTTCTACTGACACTCAGCCAACACAGATCTAAATCAAAACCAGCTATAATAACATCTGAGCATTGTTTAACTAATTAAACAGACTTTGCAATAAAATTTTTTGAGAATCCCAAAACTCCTGACTAACTAGGATGCAACACCACCTTCAAGCTAGCAAGGCTTCAGATCCCACATGCTTTCTTGCAGACAGTCCAAAGCTAAAGCAGTAATTAACTCTGCTTCTTTCCATACAACTGGAACCAGGATCACAGCTGGATGGGAATTTTTCTGGACTATGGGATTGGGCATGGGTGGATCAGCAGGAGGAGCTGAGGAGACGCTCACAGCTGGAAGGTAAATGGACGCCTTTCATTGCTGTGGAAAAGCCTGAATTCCTTTACAGGGTAGGAGTCTAAATCAGGAAATTTTTCTCCACAAAACCCATCTGGACCAATTAGGCTCAATCCAGAGTGAACATATCAAAGCAGCTTTAGGAGCAGAGCTGTTCCACTGTGTCAGGGGAATTTCAGGGCTTGGGAGTGCTGTGAGTACCTGGTTTTGAAGCCACATTCATAGCCTGTTCCTAGATGTGCTTATCAAAAAAATGTTATTCAGACAACACAGACACTGCTGGATGAAAGCAAGGAGCAGTGTGCATCTTAAAACTTATTTTGCAGCTATGTTTTAGTGGTACTATTTATTTAAATATATGCACATATATTTTTCAGTGTGTTTCTGCTGCCTAGGTTTGCAGTTTTGCCTGCTGTCTGACTTAAAACCAAAATTAAATAAAGAAGTCCAGGGAAAAAAGAGAAAGCTCAAGCAGATTTTTTTTTCAGCTTGCACAAATGATCTTTTCATGTTCCTTCATACCCTTCATTCTCAACTATAACTTTGAACATCTTTGATTATCGAGGTTACAGTAGACCATTTCAAGATTTAAGTGCAGTTAGTTAAATAATGCAAAATTAAGTACTTCCAGAGCTTTACAATGCAGAAGCTTATCACAGTTAGAATAATTGAAGGATTAAGGTGCAGGCACCAATGACAATTCTCTGTCATTAGATGTCAGGTTGCTTGAAGGACGTTGCAGAATTATAGGAAGAAGAAACTTTTCAAATATATACATTTTATAGTCAAATTCATCAGCTAAGTGGTACAAATTTTTAGCCCATGCTTTGATGTCTTGTAACATTTACTAATGTTAACACTGAAAAAAAAAGTCTTGCAGTCATTTCTGCCATTTGTGTTTCTTCTATCATGAGATTTAGAGCTGCAGAGCAAAACCAGGAGGATTTAAAAAAAAAGAAAATAAACTGAGGAAGTAAGGAAATCACCCAATCTGGGTGTATTTTGGTGAATATGTGCCCAGCTGTGGCACATGCACTGACATGTTGCTGTAGCTGCACAGCCCATGGGAGACCATGCACTGTTTCTTGGCATGGGTCACTCACAAGAATTTAATAATCTCTTCTGGTTTAGAGATAACTTCCATTATACAGCTGATTTGCTTAAAGTAATAAGAAAAAACCTCACTAGAATTTCTTTTCGGGGTGTGTATAAAAACCAGACCAGAATGTCCAGCAAACTAAAAAAATAAAAATTAAAAAAAAAACCAAAAAAAACCCACAAAAACAACACAAAATCATTTAGCAAATCTCAATATAGAGAATTGTATTTGATTCTGACTATCAAATATTGATTAAATTGTTGTATGCCAAAGAAAAGCTCATGGTCTTAATCCAGAATGGTGGTGCCTCTACTCTGTAGCTCAGCAATGAAAGACACAACCAAGCTGGAAACTGAACAGGACAAAAGTCTCAATGTTCCTACTAGTCTATGAAAGTTCATTGGAAAATTCAGTAACACAGAAGATTACAAAGAATTATAATTTTAACTTTTGGACTTCAAGAGCATCTATCAATGTCTTTCACAGTTCGCCAGATTACTGCAGAGATGTTTCACACTCACATATGTTCCTATATCATAAAATCAGAGAGTCCTGGGATGGATGGGAAACTAAAGCCCATCCAGTGCCACCCCTGCCATGGCAGGGACACCTTCCATTGTCCCAGGCTGCTCCCAGCCCCAGTGTCCAGCCTGGCCTTGGGCACTGCCAGGGATCCAGGGGCAGCCCCAGCTGCTCTGGGCACCCTGTGCCAGGGCCTGCCCACCCTGCCAGGGAACAATTCCCCATTGCCAAGATGCCATCCAGCCCTGCCCTCTGGCACTGGCAGCCATTCCCTGGCTGCTGTCCCTGCAGCCCTTGGCAATTGTCTGTGTCCATCTTTCCCGCAGCCCCTTCGGGCCCCACAAGGCCACGCTGAGCTCAGCCCAAAGCTTCTGCTGCCCAGGTGAGCAATGCCAGCTGTGCCAGCCTTTGCTGCCAGCAGAGCTGCTCCATGCCTGCGCCCATCCCGGAGCCTCCTCTGGCCTGGCTGCAGCAGCTCCAGCTCCTTCCTGGGCTGCCCAGGGCTGGGGCAGCTCTGCAGGTGGGGTCTGACTGAGGGGCAGAGGGGCAGAATCCCCCCTGCCCTGCTGCCCACGCTGGGCTCAGCCCAGCACAGGGCTCTGGGCTCTGGCTCAGCCCAGCACAGGGCTCTGGGCTCTGGGCTCCGCCCAGCACAGGGCTCTGGCTCAGCCCAGCACAGGGTTTGGGGTCCCAGCTGTGCCCCACAGCACCCCAGGGCTCCTCCAGGGCTGCTCCCTCTGCTCAGCCCAGCCTGGATCCAGCCCAGGGATGCCCTGACTCAGGGACAGCACCAACCCTGGCCTGGTTAAACGTCCTGAGATCCCCATGGGATCCTCTGGGGATGTCTAGGTCCCTCTGGATGCCATTCTGTCCCTCAGGGATGTCACTGCACCTTCAGCTTGGTGTCACCTGAAAACCTGCTGAAGGTGCCTCAATCCCTCTGTCTGTGTCATTGGTTCAGGTATTAAATAACGCTGGTCCCAGTACATCAGCTCAATAGTTTTGTAAAAAATTACTTTGAGAGCTGGTTCAAATATAGACTTTGCCTTTCAGACACAGGCACTTTAAAAAGCTACCATTAAACAAGTTACACAAAAAGGAAAGAAAGATTTTGTTAACTATAGTTTGAAGTTTTGGAACTGCACTTGTCACACTTATCTCAGAAATATATTCTGCTACACTGTCTGTATAAGAACAGTCAAATTATTGTACCTAATTTGTGTGCAAGGGAAAGAAATGTTCTTTTACAGTAGACAACAACAAGTGTTGTGCATCATATTCTGCAGCTGTTTTTCTGGGTGACCTGGACAATATTTTTCTGTCCTGATGCTTCAGTTTGTCTGGCTGCAAACTCTAAATTAAGATGCAAAATCTTTTCATCAATCAGAATAAAATCTGCATATTAAAAACCAAAGCAAGCTCCACTGTAAGACACAGGTGCCTACCAGTCAGGACTGTAAAGAGATGAATAATTAACTTCTGATTTCACTGGACCTAAGGTAGAGGTTAAACAGGGGCACCACAGGTACAAAGCAGAAACCCAGCCTTACAAAGAAACTTTCTAATCAAAGTCTTGACAGGTAAAAGAGTGACTGGGAAGGTTTGAGATCACAGTTGTAGACTGACATGCCTCATATCCCACATTTGTGCATTAGGCTTTAATTTTCCCTTTTGGATATGGTCCTAATGACTATTCATTTATATTGTGGTTCAATATATTCTCTAAAAGCTGTGCCTTCATTTTCTTAAACCAATTTCTGAATAGTGTGATATGCTATGATAGAGTACGATTAGATATTGCATTCCATTGGAAATTGCATATTTGTATCAAGGTTACAATGTTTTAAAGTTAAAACTTTAAATTCTTGGTAAAATTTCAGCAACTCTACCTGAACAAAGACAGACACACCCCCTAAATTTACAAATATTATGTCACTTTGTGAAATAGAAGCCATATGACACTTGTTGAGAAAATGTGTCCCTTAAACTCTGTATTTCACCTAATAAACTCAGCTGCTAGTATTTTTCCTTTAAATGTATTACACTAGAGAGGTTAAATAAGAGATGAGTCACATTACAGAGCTCTGGTATATAAGTATTGAAGTGTGAGGGGTTTTCTCAGAAATAAATTTTTTTCTTCAACTTTTCAATTTGTGCAGCAGAATAAGCCAGGCTGATATGCAGCCCATAAAACCAGGAAGAATTTAATACTGCTTTCTCACTGCAACATAAAGTCATATTTCCATTTGTGCTGTCAGTACTGGAATGAAAATCAGACTGCCTCCTACAAAGACAGGTGTTACAGGTAGAAAATGAAATAAATAGATTATTTTTCTGCTTTAAAAATATTATGGTCATCCCATATCAATCATAGACTAGTTTGGATATCATGTAAAATAGCAGAAATTATTTTCCTAATATATAGTATTTGATTTTTTTCCCTAGATATATTTCAAGACATTCTGTATACAGTATATTTCCAGGTCAACATTAGTAAATTTAAGAGAAATACCCATATTGAACAACAGAAGGCAAAATTAGGATCAGCATTTGAATTGATGCATATATTTATTTATCAGTTTATTTACTGATTCCTGCATAGGGAAAAAAAAACCAAACCCCTGACCCCCCAAAAAACCACCAATAAACCAAACCAAACCAAAATAAACCAAATAACAAAACAAAAACAACAACAACAAAAACCAAAAAAGCACAAATACCCCCCCCAAAAAACCCAAAAAGACCAAACAACCAGGCAAGGTTATTCTACTTCACAAAGGTTAGGATATCTCTTTCCTTCCCAAGCTAGTGGAAAATTTTCAAGATTCACAAAATCAGAGAAACCTGATGGCTAGAGAAGCAGATAATGTGCTGAGCTCCTTTTTTAGGAATCACTTCAATATATGTTGCCACATCAGAATCCACAGGCCACTCCATCCCATTTGCAGAGAAGGGGCCAAAAAAAATAGTATTACATCTAAGGATCCACCTATACTGATCATTTAAAGATTCAGAGCAATTGGGAAGGGGTTCTGATCATGCGAATATCAAAAAAAAATCTAGAAAAGCAAGGTTAATGCAAGTACATCCCTCCTTTTGAATCCTATGCTAATTTTCTGGTTTTAAAATGGCAGGTTAAGAGGATAAATGCTGACAAGGGCGCTCAGAAAGTTTCATCCACGTCCAGAAAAACACTCAGCTGGAAAAAGCCTAAAGAATGCCTGAATGACACCTGGGGAAAAAAAAAATTATCTGAGGTGAATACAAAGTCTTTTCAAGGTGGCTTAAAAGTTGACCACAAGAGATTACAATTATCCAGGTATTGTACTTAGCACAGAGGAAAATAGGCTTTCAGGAGTTGTCACCTTGAGGAAGTCGAGCCCCAGCTTTCTGATTAATATATCTGTAGTGCAGCCAATGCATAGGCCTTTAATAAATCTGATTATTACTGTATCAAATAAGTGGCTCATTTATCAGCCTTTTTTGTAGCTTGGGTGAGCTCACACGCATGCTCATGGAAGATAATCCCGCACAGAGCTTGCAACAAAACAAATTGTTTTGCTCTTGCTGGAGTAGTAATTAAGTGAAGTTGTGGGGAGGAAGACCAAGGGTTCAGAGTGTAAGTAACGATCCACAAAGGAAAAATGAAACCAAAATTGACCTGGCTGAAGAGCATTATTCTAGTTAAAAGCTTGCAATTGAGCAGAAATTAGTTTCTTGACAAAGAGTCAGAAAAAGCTAAAATATATATAAAAGGCATGGCTATTTCCTGGCCAATTACCAAAACATGTTAATTTTTCAGATGGGGTTTGTAGGCATTTTGTTTCATGTCCACCATGCCACAAATCTCCCAGACTGTGTTTAGCTGACATTTGAGTGTGTTTGCACAAAGAAATGCCAATATATGGCCTCCTGATTGCTCGGCCCCTCATGGATTGTGTGTTGTGTTGTCACACTAGTTTTATGTCTTTTTCATCCATGCTCTCTAAATATCTGAGCATCACAAAAGCTGAATTGGGAAACTTCAGCTAAAGCAAAATGAGAGAAGATGAAACAAGACCTCCAGGACAAAGCAGCAAAATCAAATGGGATAAGATACAGCTACAGGCTGGGTGCCAGAAGTCACCCTTCACTGATTTTGAGATAAAAACCTCTTCCCTTTCCTCAGCTGAGGCTGATTTCTACTGCTTTTCCACTATCCACAATCACTTCTTAAATTTTCTGCCGTATCAAACCATTTTCTGTGCCAGGAGCTTTGGGAGAGGCCACAGGCCACTCCATCTCCAGCAGAATCTTGCTTTTCTAGTAGCCAGTCCTCATTCCTCCTTACCTTACTTTTCACTCCAGCAAAATATTTCATCAAATTGTTTTCATTCAACCGGACATCTCAAATTCTTCTACCAGCAACCCATTCACTTTGTTTTTATTTCTTCTCACGTGGAAAAATTACAAAAAAAAAAAAAAAAAAGAACTGAAGCTGCTCAGCTTTTGGGTGCTTCCACAACACAAAGAAGGTAATGTTCCCCAGAAAATGAGAGAGCAGAAAACTGGCAAAATGTTTTCCTTTTTCTATAGAGACTCCCTTTTTTCATTCACTTTCCATCACTGAGCTCAGGTCATCACACTGATTACCAGTTTTTTTCTTAGTATTTCAAGAAATAACCAAAAACCACCCAATAACTGTTATTATTATTATGAGCCTTATTACTATTATTATTAATAATAATAATAATATTTCTACTTTTCATACTCACACTTGCCTTATAATTGATTCATTCAACAGTTTTTTGTGATTGATAAACATTGCCATCCAATACCATCTTTTATGCATTTTTTACTGTCTTGACAGTAATCTGCCCAAAGGTTTTGTTATAAATTTGAAATTTCTTTTTTAAAAGTAAATCCCAGTTCTTTTGCACAACATACCTAAAAATTAAAAAAAAATCATTGAAATCATAAATGCAGCTGGAAAATTTACCGGTCAGTCTCTGGTTTGTTCATCTCTCTTTCTCTAATTGTATATAAAGGTGATGCAGAGAGTCCAAAGTGATGAAGCGCAACATGGTGCACTGGTGTGAGGCAATTCAAGGATCCAGAATAAATTTCTGGAGTGGATCCAGCCCATCCTCTGACCCAAAGCAGATAACTCATGGTAAAATTGTTACAATGACTGTTTATGACACTTCATTTTCGGCTCTTTTACTGCATAAAGGAGGGATGCAGCATTCCAAGGTGAGTTATAACTGTGTTATAATAAAGAGCTCAGTGGTCCTTCTCTGATCACTTCAGCCTCCCTCTGTTCCAGTTTCCCCTGCCATCTGTTGACTGCAAATCTCTGAAACAACCTTCCCCCCTTTCAGAACTTTAAAAGAACTGAGTAAAGAGAGATCCCAGAAATTATCCCCAAATGAAAATTGTCCATCATTCTGAAGGAAGCTTGCAAAAACAAACAGATATTCTGGTCTGTTCCTTGGACCTTGTCATGGTTTGACGCTGGCCCAATGCCAGTGCCCCCATGAAAACCCATCTTCCCCTGGTGTCCGCCGTGAGATGTGATCAGAGACAGAGCAAAGCAGGCCTCCACTTATAAACAAGAAAAAAACTATTATCACATAACTACAATAAAATTAACACACAGAGCAGAATGGAAACCTTCCAAACATTTCTCCTCCCCCCACTCAATTCTCACAGAATAACACAAAACCTTAGTTCTTTATCCAGTCCATCACTCTTCAAATAATCAACACAGTCCATCTCCACCCTTCCGACAATCACCTCTCATTTCATCGAGGAGAGAAGAGCCCTCCTTGTGCTACCACAGGTAAATCCCCCTCACTCAGCAACTACACGTCGTGACTTCTTCCTTCCATGTTCAGTGCTCTCACCACTGCACATGGACCAGAGCTGCTTTTAGGGTTTCCTCTTTCAAGGATGCCTTGCCCAGTTCCAGAAGAGAACGACAGTCTCTCACCTTTTCGGGACACCAGTCCCCCCCAATATTTCACCCCCTGGGGCCGAGGGGTCTCACCATCACTTCATCACCTGTCGTCTCCGCTCACATCACTCCTTTGGCACCAAGCCACCGCCTCCCCCTAAAATGCAGTCTCTGTATTACAGGAAAGGTTTTATCCATGGCTATACAAGAAAAGTCCAGCCAAAAGCCACTCCATCATCTCCTCCACTTAGGATTTTCTCAACATCTCTCAGTCCTTCTTCACTTGCACAGCTCTCATCACACTTCCATATTTCCTCTTATCCGTTTCTCTCCTCCTTCGACTCCCGGAGGATCAGCATTTGCCAGGTTTCCACCGTCCCACAGAAGGGTTAAAATCATAGTCTCTGCTCATTTCGAACTCCCACACTGGCTCCACACTCTTCCCTTGTTGGCCCCCCCTTCTCTTCCTCGGCCAGGCCAGTGCTTATCAAATTTCAAGATAGCACTGGCCCCTCTCTCCTTCTCTCTCTCTCCTGAGGAAGGGGGGCTGCCCGCTGCCTCTCTGAGTTCTTCCACCCTTCCATCTCTGTGGGGAACTCACTCTTGTCCAAACCATCGCCTCCCGTCCTCTGCCCAAGGCTCCGGCCCACCTCCCTCGGCCGCATGGCTTTCCCCTCCCCCGCCCAGCCCGAAGCTGGGCAGGGGAGGTCTGACCCCTCCATCCACCGGAACCAAGAAGAAAATTCCCCTGGGAGTTCTTCGCTTTTAACCCCTGTGTTCTCAGAGGCGTATCCATATCCTCAATGGTCAAACCAGGTGCCAATATCCACATCTGGGCACCTATTGGTTTGACCACTACCACCTCCCAAAAACTCATTTCCTCTCAAACCACGACAGACCTGAATGATTTAGGAGAAATTTTCTCTTTAGATGCTGTGCTAATGCATTCCTTTGTGCCAGGAGGAGGTGTGAAGCAGCACACCAGCAGGCATATTTATGTTCAGAAACACCTGGGTGATTGCGGCACCTTTTGACAACTACACACAGCCGAAAGGCAGCGAGGTATCATGGTACCAAGCAGATGCAGAGCACCTGGTTTATAAATCAAATAAATAATGTGATTTTAAAATTGTGATAACCAGCAGTCCATAAGCAATGTGGCAGAGCTGATGAGTGCAGCATAGAAAGCAACATTTTTTTTTTAAATAGGAATAATGTAGGAATAATCGTTCACACTCTGCCTGAATTTTTCCCCTTACCTACTCAATTGTGGAGCTCATAGTGTGGTTAAATATTTAACTGTACAGGCACTTTAGCAGTGTTGGGAAATGAAGACAAATTGCAGGCACTGGCAGCTATTTTGTCCATTCACGGGGCCTGTGATGGAGATTATTCAGCTTTAATTGCACCTGCACGAGTACAGAACAGCAGCCAGCCCCAAGCACAGGAGATGTCCTCGATGCACATTGCCAGCTATAAGCAAATAACATATCTGTGGGATAAAAAAATCTCATTTAGGCAATATTAATCACCAGCTGTGCGTTTGCAGGTACTGAAAGCCCTCTGAAATAATTGGCAATCACAGCATGTGGCCAGGTGTGGAATAATAAAAATATAAAAGCTACTTTGGTCAGCTTTGATTTGGTGCATTTTTATTTCTTGTTGGTTTTTTTTTCCCCAAACTCCTGAGTAAAGGAATCAAGGAATTAAGTAGTGAACTCTTTGAGAGGTCATAACCCAACATTTTCTTTCTACTTTTTTTTCTGAAATGTGCTGTGTCTTACTTCCTTGACACCCTGCAAAAAACCTGCAAGATGCAGAAAATTAGTTGGTGCCACTCTTGTCTTACACCTCTAGTTTATCATAGTATAGGTCTTTCCTTCCTTCCTTCCTTCCTTCCTTCCTTCCTTCCTTCCTTCCTTCCTTCCTTCCTTCCTTCCTTCCTTCCTTCCTTCCTTCCTTCCTTCCTTCCTTCCTTCCGACACTTCCTTCCGACACTTCCTTCCGACACTTCCTTCCTTCCTTCCGACACTTCCGACACTTCCTTCTTCCTTCCTTCCTTCCTTCCTTCCTTCCTTCCTCCCTTCCTTCCTCCCTCCCTCCCTCCCTCCCTCCCTTCCTTCCGCTACTTCCTTCCGCCACTTCCTTCCACCACTTCCTTCCTTCCTTCCGCCACTTCCTTCTTTCCTTCTGCCACTTCCTTCTGCCACTTCCTTCCTTCCTCCACTTCCTTTTTATTTGTTTATTTATTGATTTTCCTGGACTTTTTAAAGAGTATGCATGGCATTACAAGACAAAACAAGAAATATTAACCTTTGGAGTGAGTTTAATACCCATTTAAGCAATGAAAATATTATATTTTCCTTCACTTTTCCACAATATATGTACTCTCTGGGCTTTATTGTCTCTGTTCAGGCTCAAAGTGATCAACAGCTTTAAAAAAATTACCATTTATTCCGTTGGCATTGTGCAATATTGTCACTTTTTTCCATTGCCTACATATGCAGTATAAAAATCTTGTTATGTGAGCTAAGTGGAAAATAAAAACCCTGTGATTCTGGGGTAGTTTTTATTTGCCAGATTAAACAGTTTAAGGTAAGTTTAATTATTATTTATCTATCTAACTCTATCTATCTCTCTATTTTTCCCCAGAACTTTCAGATTTTCACTGAGGTTTGTAGATACTCACTTCTCTAAAATTATCAATAACTTGAGAAGATTGGAAAGTTCTCTGGTGTGACCTGAGTGATAAAAATGCTCTCTTGCCCTCTGATCTGAAGAAACTGGGAACAAACTACAAAGTTTGGAGTGGACTGCAGGTTTCAGAAGGACACTTTGTTAAGTCATATTGTACATACAGCAGTTTTAAGAGGTGTATAACTGGTTTTCAGTAGTTACAATCTGTGTTAATAGCTACCAAGACAAAATATTAATTTTTTTTAAGGTATGGATGCTGGCAAAAATGCTCAGGGAACAGGTGTGGTGATTCATGCATTGCTGCACCAGTGATTGTCTCTACTATAAGGTACTCCCCATCTTAAATCCTGAAGATAAGCATATTTCAGCTGTATTTCATAATGAACAAAGTAGATCTGACATGGCAGAAAGCAATGATTTCACAGGTCAAATATCATTTAGGTATTAGCTGACAGTTTAGTTTCATGTTCTCATTTTTTTCTAAAGAAAATGACTTTCAATTATATTTGTTATTTTATTTGTAAAAGCAAATAAAAGAAATTTCTGAACTATGCATTATAACTAAAAGAAATTTTGAGAAAATGAATGTTTTTCCCTTTGATCTTCAAACATTCTCTTTTCAAAATGACTCTGTAAATAATATCTCTTGTTCTGCTGAAATTCATCGTCCTGTAATTATTTTCATTTTCAACAGAAGCTACCTGTAGGTCCCTGACTCTAAACTGCCTGTGACACATTGCAAAACTTATTTTACATTTTCTTTGTGTTTCACAACTTCCCACCCAGCATAAATGAATTGGTTCCAAAAGAGAAAAGTAATTAGGCAGCGTAGGTGGATGTTCAAAGGTGACAAAGGTTCAGTGCTGTTTGTTAAGGGACGAATCCACAAAAAAAAAAAAAAAACCAACAACAACAACAACAACAAAAAAACTAAGGAAGGCACGGAATGAAGTGTCTAAATAAAAGAGAACAAAAAAAAAAGGTCACTAAATTCCTAAAGGCTTTTTTTGGCTGTGCATTAACTGTTATTTCTTTCTGGTGTATAGGAGCACCTTTAGACTTGATGAAAAAAAGCAAGGAACTGGTCAGAGACTGGCAGGGGTTTAACAGCTCTTTTTGAGAGATTAATCACAGAATAAGACTGAGCCATGTTGGCTGGCAAAATGTCATTTCCCATGGTCTCCTGAAAGCTTTTTTAAGAGGTTAGCAAGAAGGGGGTTCAACCTCTGCTCTGCAGGAGCCTTGGGCAGCACCACGGGATGCTCCTCCTAGAGCTGCTTGGAGCTGGGGCAGGATTAGATGGTCAGAGGGGTTGAGATATTTGTGTGCCCTTTTCCTCACCCAGTGGTAATATCAGCAAGCTAAAACTTACTTCTCTGTCACTTCTTTTGCTTTTGGGCTCAATGAAAGGTTTTTATGGTTTTTTTACAGGTAACTTACACACTTTCACACTGAAATTCCACTTAGTGCAGGATTCTCACTGGCAGGTTTATCCACAAGTTGCTTTATGTTTTACCATCCCAAATCCACCTGTTTTTCTCCTGAACTGAGATTCCTGGTGCATCAAGGGAAAATAACCCCAAAAGAAAAAGAAAAAAACCTTCTGTGAATTTGCATACCAAAAAAACTGCATTTACTCATTGTTGATATCATCTTTAAGACTCATGGCAATATTATTTAAGCATCTCTTTAACAGTCTGTATTCTTTCCTCACCAGAAGGTATTGACTTTATAACTGTATTGTTTCTATATCTAGATTTCTCTGAGACAACATTTAAGAGACAGACTACCTATTCATGCCAGCACATTCACAAAATGGGTTAATATTGGGCATTTTCGGGAAAAGGCATACATTCTTTTAACACACACTGATCAAAGGGTGATAACTAGAGACTGGAAAACTGTTTGTAGAAATAACTTGGCCACTTAGATGGACTGCAATTTTGAAAGTGTGCAAATGCTGTAGCAAGCTTTGTATAATGTGGATATAAAAGGGGAGCACCTGCTTTAAAAAATAACTTTGGAAGATTTTTGCTAACCAAAATCCATACATGGAATGGACAGTAAGGGCAGAGCACTGATTGAGAAGGAGTTTATGAACATTTTCATATTTTCTTATTTTTTAATTCTTTGTCTATTGTTTTAAGCACTTATTTTTGGGCTCTCTTTAGCACCATGTTGACAGCCTACCTATTCTCACTGCAGTCTTTTAAGAAAATGGTCCTGACCTTCCAAGGAGAAAAGGAGAAATGCTCAACAGCTTTTTTTTTCTGGTATTTTCAGATCACAGGAAGTGGTAGAAACTCAAATTAACCTTAAAAAAATTGTTCCTGCTCTCAAGTAAAATGAATTTTTGTGGTCTCATCATGGAGCACAGACTGCAAAAATCTGTGCAAGGACAAAGAAGCAAAGAGACTTTGCAGTGTTCACATCACTTCAGCAAATTAGTCCTGACTATTGTAAAATTGGAGGTGTCTTAATCCTAACAGCTTCTTCCCTCACAGGTAAAGATAAAGCAGATTCCCATTTCTCAGAGAAAATCAGAAGTTTTTCCATTAGGGTAGATGGTTTTGTCATATCTGATTGCATCGAAACAGGAGTTTTGGGCAGACACCTCTCCAGGTTATCAATTAGGCCCCACTCTCTTTTCTGAGAGCAGCAAAATCAGCACTTCTTTGATTGCATCACCCCTTTGCTAAAATATATGGGGTTTTTTGGTTTTCGTTTTTGTTTTTGGTTTTTGGTTTTTGTTTTTGGTTTTGGTTTTGTTTTTGATTTTGTTTTGTAAAGACTGAGAAATTAGTATAATTTGGCTGCATCAGAACATGCAAAACCCAAGCAAAGCTGCTAAAAACCCCAGCACTTAGAAAGGATTCATTAGAAAATCAAACCTGTAATATTTATTTTATCCATATCAGTATGACATATATTTGTTATTCTACATTTGCAAAGGAGTTCAAAATAGCTAAAAATGAAGACAAGTTTTTTTCTCATTTGGGGGTAAAAATACTCAGGCACTTAGGGTCATTTTGTGATCTCTGGAGGTTTCCTTGCACTCTTACCTGTGAGAGACTGAACTATTAATGGATAATGACTCAAATAATCAGCCCTTTGCCAAGGTTGCTTTGCTGAGGTTGGGTTTCCACCCAAGAGCTGAAAGGCAGGAGGGGAATTTTTGGGTGTGAGATGGTGAAAAGTATGATCTGCATAAGAACAGCCCAGGTGTGAGCATCCACCCCGGGCAAAAGCACACAACTACCTGGGATTTGAGACAGTTAAGGGAAAAAGCAATAGACAGCAGATTTTTTTATTATTTTCTTTCTTTCTTTCTTTCTTTCTTTCTTTCTTTCTTTCTTTCTTTCTTTCTTTCTTTCTTTCTTTCTTTCTTTCTTTTCTTTCTTTCTTTCTTTCTCTCTCTTTCTCTCTTTCTCCCTTCCTTCCGCCACTTCCTTCCGCCACTTTCTTCTGCCACTTCCTTCCTTCCTTCCTTCCGCCACTTCCTTCCGCTCCTTCCTTCCGCCACTTCCTTCCGCCACTTCCTTCCTTCCTTCCTTCCTTCCTTCCTTCCTTCCTTCCTTCCTTCCTTCCTTCCTTCCTTCCTTCCTTCCTTCCTTCCTTCCTTCCGCCACTTCCTTCCGCCACTTCCTTCCTTCCTTCCTTCCTTCCTTCCTTCCTTCCTTCCTTCCTTCCTTCCTTCCTTCCTTCCTTCCTTCCTTCCTTCCTTCCTTCCTTCCTTCCTTCCTTCCTTCCTTCCTTCCTTCCTTCCTTCTGCCACTTCCTTCCTTCCTTCCTTCCTTCCGCCACTTCCTTCCTTCCGACACTTCCTTCCGCCACTTCCTTCCGCCACTTCCTTCTGCCACTTCCTTCCTTCCTTCCGCCACTTCCTTCCGCCACTTCCGCCACTTCCTTCCGCCACTTCCGCCACTTCCGCCACTTCCGCCACTTCCGCCACTTCCTTCTCATTTTATATTTTCTTAAGTGAAATCTTTCTATTTTTATGTTGCTGTATTTCCATAGATAATAATCAAAGTAGTCATGTCCCATACACACACACACACACACACACACACACACACACATGATAAATGTGTATATATATAAAATGTCATTTCACTCTAATCCAACCCATGGGATCTTTTAAGAAAAAACCTGACCTACCCCACCTAAAAGTTTGGGCTGCAACAACCTTCTCCCACTGTTTAGGGGGCACTGCTCAGCCAAAATATTCACATTTTTGGTGCTTTGGAGGTGGAAAAGCCCTTTTCATGAGATTGTCTCCAGAAGTTCTTGTTAATCCTGTCATGGGTTGTATTGTAATTCTTTTCTCTGTGTTCATAGCGATGTCTCCTCTGCTTTCTCTACTTTATTGTGAGCTATTTGGTGGCGGTTTGATATTTTTCATTCTATAGACAGGCTGCTGGACATTCTTGCTATCTCCCCCCACCAAAACCCTTCAAATCAAGATAGAGGTGTCTGACTTCACCTTGTGAAACTCTGAAGTGGCTCCTCCACTTTTTTTCCTTCATTTCTCTTGCTTAGCTTAAGTCATGAGTGGGTCTAGGGGAAAAAAAAAGGGATAAGAAAGAACATTACTAAAAATCATAAGCAAAAAATATTCTTGCACTGATTCTCCTTATGCAGATTCTTACT
This sequence comes from Motacilla alba alba, assembly GCF_015832195.1. Classification (NCBI taxonomy): domain Eukaryota; kingdom Metazoa; phylum Chordata; class Aves; order Passeriformes; family Motacillidae; genus Motacilla; species Motacilla alba. The sequence goes on along the minus strand of NC_052046.1, from coordinate 72,865,921 downwards.
GTATTCTGACCTAATCACCTCTAAGCAAGTGCTCACCTCTATGGTCTTGTGTTCTAATGCCCATATACAAAAAAAAAGACAAAACAAACAAGTGGAAAAAACCAAACAAACAAAAAACCCCCCTACCACATTAAAAAAAAAACTCAAAAAAACAAAAAAAAAACCCACAAAAAACCCAAAAAAGGAAAATAACGACAAATAAAACAGCAACAAAATAACAAACAACACAAACAACAACAAAAATTTAAAAACCCACACTAAACTGTCAGTAATTCACACACTCTGTTTTATTCCTTAGATGCTACAAGTTGGTAGCACCTCAGGCTGCAAATGGGTTTATTGATGTGAAAAGCACTGTATTTTTCCTGTAACTCACTGCAGGCACAAATGGTGGCAGCTAGTCCTCAAAAAGGGCAAGAATTTTTTAGACAAGTGATCATTTAAATGCTATTTATTTGCACTATTGAGGAGCTGTCTCTCTCACACACTTTTTTTCCTTTATTTTTCTCTATTTTTTTATTATTAATCAGATTTGTTTTCCTCACCTGGAAGTTTACATTCAGCAAGAATAAAAAGAAAACTGCATAACTACAGGCACTTTCAAAAATTAAATGGCAAGGCAAAAGAGCTGTGCTTCCAAAGGTAGATTTTATTAGAGCTGTCAAGAGGGCATAATAGTGCAACTGCTGTTATCCTGGTATTGTAAGTAATATTCTATTCTCAACAATTATATCTGGTTACAGATGTTTTTAATATCAGCATCATTATTTTTGCCTTTCTAGCTAGCCCAGAGAAAACTGAGATTAAGAAAAATATTGATTTGTGGTTTTTTCCCTGGTTTAGTCTTTGTTGGAGGATCACACACATCTCTGGAAGTTTCCATTGTCAGTTTATGGGTGAAATTCTTTCAAGTGGGGCCCTATTTCTAGAGTAGCTTTGTCTTCGTAATTAAGTGATGCAAGTGGGGTGTCTGATCATCTGCAATTCGAGGCTGTGAATGCAGAGATTCTGCCCTAAAAGGTGTTTTTGAAATATTTTCTTGCTTACGTTTTTCCTCCTAAATTAAAACAAAACAAAAAAAAACAAAAACAAAAACAAAACAAAACAAACAAAAAAACCCCAAAAAAACCCCTCAAACAAATAAGGATTCCACATTGTAAGAATAAATTAGCATTATCCTATCTCTGACAAGGAAGGTCTTGAGAGAAAATCAGATAGCCATTAGTGTGTGAATTCTGCTATCAAAGGGTTAAATCATATTTGCAACAAATCGATGCCTCCCACCTTTATTTACCAATTCCTAAAAGCGTACAAAACACTGCACATCATTTAGGCTAATGCTCCTTCCCACTTCAAATTACTCACATGGTCAACCATTTATTTGGAGAATATTAAATTAAAAATCCAATAAATATTTTTACAAGATAAATCCAAATGTATTATTCAAATTCGAAGTTTTCACACACCGAAAAAAAAAATCACAAAAAATAAAAAGTATTCAGATGTTAGGTGCATCATTGAATATGATGGCATATAATTCATTAGGGTCCCCAGATTAAAGCCTGGAGAACATTAGTGCATATTTATTTATTTCTGCAGGTGTACATGAGAAATATCCCATCAGGTAATACCCTTAATCTTTCATTGTTGCTGTTGTGTTAAATGGAAAGGTTTCCCTCCAAGAAGACATTTTCTTTTCTAGCATAAATAAAACTTAATACTGAGTTAAGAGCAAAAACTTAAAATTGACTTTATATTTAGATAATTACCTGGATTAAATAAAAAATAAAAATATTTTCAAAATTAAAAAAAAAAAAAAAGAAAAAAGGAGGGAACTATATGATTGACCTGTTATGGGGGTTTTTTAAGGCATATTTTAAGAAAATCAAAACTTTTTTAGAAAGCCTTTCATTTCTTGATTTGTCTGTAGGCTTAATTATAAACTCTCAGTCAAGAAAAGTTTCTATTTTCTGCAGTTAGCAGAGGGAGTATTTTAAATGCCACTGTCCCCTTTTCAGGTCAGTTTTCATGGTTTGGGAAGTCATTTTTTTAAAACTACAGTGATTTGCACTTTAGCATTTCTACATTAATTAGATGAGACAGTGACCACCATGAGCCTGACTGGACTTATTCCTCAGCGCTTTCAAATCTGAATCCTAATGATTTCTGTGGATTTGGATTTCTGTCCTCTGATAACCGTTCACTCTCATGACTCCAGATTCCAGATTTTCCCTGAATTTCACTTGCCTATTTTGAACAAAGCAGGAAGTTTTAAATACTTTAAATATTTTAATAGGTTGCCAGGACTCATTTCCATATTGTACCAATCAGAAGGTAAATACAAAGACATCACAGCACTAATAAATTTCAAATGGCATTGCAGTGAAGGAAGACCTCTTTTATGAGAGTGGGCAGCATCTGCTCTGTGGTGATGGCACTCAGATTTAAGCTGTAATAGGTTAGACAGAACACAAATAAGTAATTGAAATTAACCTTTGATTATTGTACACAGCATTTGCATAATTAACAAAAGCTGAACTACAAACTCTCTACGACTGTAGCTGACTTTAACTGGTTATAAAAGCTCAGCTCTGAGCAGCATTTTTGTTTTTCATTAATGCACATGCCTTATTACAGGTCCTTTCCACATTGTTTGTTCACACTTCACAGTATGAATATTCTTGCTTTACATATTCTAATTAGAAAGGATGCTTGAGACACCTGCTAATGAGTCAAAATCCCCATGGCTTTGAGTTCTCTGGGTCCATATTTCACTGGTGCTCTCCTGGAATGAGTAACATTTGAGGCAGAAGAGGGAATAAATGAGAAAAAGTGCTTTTTTTCAGGTCAATTCAATAACGATATACCAGTGAAAAGACCCAAAAGAACCTAAAGGGATTTTTAATATAAATATGTGGAAGATAAAACTGAAGCAACAGCATATACAAGATTCATTCTGCTCAAGCCATCTACCCACTAACTTTTTTTTTTTTTTTTTTTTTAAATAAGATAGTCCTTACCTAATTCCTGGCTCAGAATTATGAGTATTTAAAAATGGAGCTGGGAAGGTCATCACTTGTATAACAGTACACTTAATTTTAACAACTGAAGCAGAGACAGCATGGAAGAAATGAGAACTTGAAAGGCAAATCCACAGATTGTAGCTCTGCAAGGAAATAAAATCTTACTATTACCATATTCAAGTGCTTGAAAAATGTCAGAAATTCCGAATGCTCTGCAAGCTCTGACTACTTAATCCTTACCAAGCAATTATGAATAATAGCTTCCTCTTAGAAGTAAAATTGAAGCAGTTTTTGAGTCAGAATTGTGAAAGGATTTGCTGAAGTATACACAAAAAGTAATATTTTACTGATAGTTCAATGGTATTAAATAAAATTATTTCCATTTCCCACTCATAGAACTGTAACCTGATGTTAGGAAATTCAGTCTGAAGCTGCACAATTACTCTGGTGATAAGATGTGAAAAATCCATTCCAGCCTTAACAACTGATGCTAGAAAAGAATTTCCAAGAAAGATTTCTGACATAATAATAGTTTTGGACATAACATTTCTGCTCGTATTACTGGTGTTGACTAACATGAAGTACCATTTTATAGTCCTTTTGTATGGACCCTTTGCCCTGATGTGGTGTTAGGAAAATAAAACAGAATAAGTACATCAAATAAATCTGTTTGCTTTTCTATACATTTATCAGACCACATTGGAAAACTTCTATTTTTTTTTTTTTTACTATCACATGCTCAGAGCTAAAAACAAACCAACAAGAAAAGAAACAAACCCCTCTTCAAATACCCCCTGAGCTGATTCTTATAATAAAATAAAGTGGAAATCTATTTCTCTGCCTTTGTTGAATTATGTTCATTGAGTTCAGTGAGAATCTCCTCAGTGAAATGGGGAAAGATTGGCCTTCATGTTTTAGGTGTAATTTACTTCCTGCCATGAAGATGTGCTCAGATTTGGCTAAATTACGAATTTCCAGAACCCACATATTCAAAAAGTTTGGAAAATGCACTGAGCTGCTACAGATTTCTGAGGTATGATAGGGGACTGCTGCTCATCTTTGTTCTGCCACCCTTTTAATTCATTCCAGTACCAATTTATAACTCCCAGTTTGTAAACAGAGCTTTCATTCCAACTATAAAAACCTCCCCCTCTTTAAAGGAAGTCACATGCTGTACAAACTGTGGCATATTCTACCTGAATAATTTTCATAAATTATGGAAACAGCTGTGTGTGGTTAGCCAAAATAACCTTTCCCTTTTCTTGGCAATAAGCAGTTTCAGAAAACAGGACTGTGGGGGTTTTTTGTTGTTTTGTTGTTTTGGTGTTTGTTTTTTTTTTTTTTTTTTTTTAAACACAGATTGACCTTTCTGCTGTTTGGTTTCCACCTGTGATAAATCAGAGAGTGTCATGTCACTCTGAAAGAGGCAAATAAATACAGGACATAGGGAAAATGGAAAATAACTCCAGAAAGAACAAAAATGCATTTTGATTAACCTAAAGGGCCAAAGTACTCAGAGATTCAGTTTTAGGTTTATAAGGATATATGGTTTGGTGCAATTCGAAGAGTGTAAAAAAGAAAAGAATGTCAGTAATTTCCATCCCATTAAGATTTTGATCCAAGGATCTGGCATCCTGAAAATGTTGACTAAAAGCCAAAATATGCTTGTTTAAAATATTTTTAGTGTAATTTTCCCAATTATATCATATTTAAGTTGGGCTTTGAAAATCCCTGTGGAGAGGTTTAATCTTTCCCACAGAATTGATACCAAACCCTTTTCTTTGGATATCAGCTGAAGCAGAAAAACACTGTTAAAGCTGAATCATGAGTCACAGAAACCAAATGAAATACTGACTTCCTTCAGGGGTTATGGTATCAAAGAATTACCTATTGACTTGGACAGCCTCATGTGTTTTCAACTGAATTTACCTGACTTTATGCCCTGTAGAACAGAAAATTCTCCAGGAGGCTGTCTGTTTCTGAGCTCATAAACTCTCTAAAAGGGTCTGTTACTTTTTGGCTTCATAAAACTATGTGTAATATGAACAATAATTTAGATAGACTCCTACATGCTCAAGAAATTGTGTGTGTATATGCTTGTACATGCTGTTGCTTCAGTTTTATCTTCCAAATATTTATATCAAAAATCCCTTCAGGTTGTTCTTTTTGGGCCTATTCACTGGTATATCATTATTGAATCAACCTGAAAAGTCATTAAATTAGAACCTGAAAATTCATTAAATTAGAAATGTTTGCATAATATTTTTTTATTGGAAATTTTTTTTTCCTTAACTTCTGTGCCTGGGAAGAATTGTTAAAGAAAAGCTTTTTCTCCTCAAAAGTATCTTTCTACTGAAACAGGAACTACTATTGATAGAATTGAGTTTAAAAGGGATTGTCTGTGATTGAGACATCACTGGTGTGAGCAGCTCTGTGTTTAAAATGAAGTTGAACTAAATTTCTATTTTAAACTGGTAATTTTCCTTATGTGTCAAGATTATTACTTCAGGAAATGTAAATTTTTACATGAACCCTTGTAAAGCTATAAACCCAGCTAAAACGATGAAAAGACATTCTCCATCCCCAACAGCACAGGAAATAATTCATTTTTGTGTAAAACAATTTCAAACTGAGGATGTAAAATAATCTTATGTAGGGACAGGTCATCATGGATAACAGGAAAAAGCCTTGTCCTGTCTTAGCTGTGATAACTCTTGTAAAGAACTGGTTTTAAAATGTAAGAATCACAATTTTGTGTTTAACAGGTTAAGATCTCAACTGAAACAGCTAAACTTGCTGTTCTTGCCAAATTGTTGCTAATGTACAGAAAACAAACAAATTTTAAAACAGGCAACCCAAAAATTGCTGTCATTTAAAGAACAGGAAGATGCTGCTTTAAAACAAGGAATGATGATGTTCCCCCTAAATAAAAGCCTTGTTTAATCAAAATGGTATTGTGGCATAATGTGGTGTTTCTGTCTCATCAACTCTGACTCAGAATGGAAAAAACCCAGTGACAGCTGAAGCACTCAGTGCCCAAATTTAGTGAAAATATTTTCAACTTCTGCACTGTAGAAGTCCCCATCTCAGCTGGTCAGCCGGGCTCCCTTTGTTCATCCAGCTTCTTTTAGAAATCAACAGGTAGATGAAATTTGACATGCATTAACAGCAGATTTCCCTGTTTTCTGAGGAGCAGAGTGTAGGTAAATACCTGCCTTGGAGAAGATCATGTGAGTCCCATCAGGAATGTTAGAACACCACACAAAAATGTTATTTTAAGGAAGGGTTTGCAGCTCAGAAAACAAATATAAATGAATGATGGCATCCCTTGCATATATTCATTGTCTCTCTGGGTTTGTTTTTTTTTTTTACTTTTTATAACCATTCTACTGTAAGCAATTTGTAGGAATCCATCTCACTGCTGCGAGTGTACTTTTGTACAACTCCACAGCTCAAAAAAACTCCTGAGAGTTTTTGTCATTAAATGACATCATTTAATGTCTGCCCAGACCTTTAAACTGAAGATTAAGTTCCTACAAGAAACTAAAGAAAAAACTTTAAAATACTTAAAATACTTTTTGTATTTTTAGTCAGGTCGCTTTCCAGAGAAACAAGAAACATTGTTTGATGTGAGATAAACTGTGATCATTTGCATGAATAAAAAAAGTGTGAGTACGATTCCTGCTCCTGGATGCAGAGAATGATCCATTACAAATCAGGTGTCTTGGTTAGAAATGCATTTTTTAAAGCTCTTTTCCTTTTTGGTAGGATTTTTTTTTTCATAAAAATGCTTACCTGAATACTGTTTAGCAATTCCAGGAGCAGTAAATACAATCATATGCTGGCAGAATTATTGATTATCAGTCTTCGTTTTCTTGTGGGTTAACTTTTCACTCCATTCCCCCGACTCACTGATGAGACTTTTCACTCAGTAACAATTCAGCCCCTGATTTTCCTGACCTACAGATTTCTATTAAGTTTCTGTGAGTAAAATTCCTTGTAGAAATGACCATATGCTGACTTAATATTATCATTATTATCTCTTGCAGAGATAGTGCAGATTATATTCTTTCATTGCCATGCTCTCTCTAATTTTATATTTCCTCCATTGACTTACCTTATATAAGACTCTTAAATCAAAGCTATTGTTAGTTCTACTTATTTTTTCTCCAAAAAAAGTTACATACAAGGCAGTGTTTTAAAAAAAATCCAAGAAAAAGTGAGACTTTAATTTTCACAAGGCTCAAAAATGTCATGAATAGTATTCCTCATACAGTATAAATCTTCCAATACCCTCTCTTCAATAGCTATTTAAATTCAGAAACAAAATGGATTTTTGAATGATGAACTCTGCTTTGACCAACTCCTCAGATTCTTCTTGTCCATAATGTAAAAGCAGAGCAATGAAATAGGGAGAGAGATAATTTTGGACCAATATGCAGATTTTGGGTTGGTAATGTCTGATAATTCAAAACACTTTTGTATTTATAACCAATAAAAAATTGTAATAGAGAACAGATTATTTGTAATTTTAGGTAAGATTTGTTCATGCTTCAATAGTTTAGAGAAGAGATTTAAAGTTCAGTAGTAGTAAATTACTAAAACCATTTTATTTTAAAGCACCTTTTTCAACTCCCAGTCTCTTCCTTCACTTTATAGATCTAAATGTTCTTTAGCGTTACTGCAGTCAAGAACCAGAAAAAAAACCAAAACCCTTGAATGTTGTATTTGGCCTTAGGGAATAATCAAAATCCAAATAAATAAAGAATTTTTACACACCTCCTGGTTTTCATAAATGTTGAACTCATTGAGCTGTGAAAATCAGACCTGGTATTCTGGAGTCCAAAATTAATTTAGGGGTCATATTTGAGAGTTTAGGATTCAAATAAGTTTAAATTGTTGGGGTTTGGGTTTTTTTTTAATCAGGCCATAGTCATTGCTCAAGATCCACCTTCTGCAAATATTAAGCATTCACATTATTTAACTTGCAGAATTCAAATATAATTGTTTCTATTAATAGAGCTGTGTGAGTAGATAAACATCTTCAGGACTATGACATAAAATCCAAATACCTGTAAGTATGCTAACAAGTTTGGAATTATAATAGTTGTCTTTCAAACTCCAATACATATTAATCATAAATGTCTTTGTATGACTCAGAACTCTGTTAACCTTCATTTCTGTAGACAAATAAAACTCTGAAAATTAAATCACATTAAAGTTGTAAAGATTTTAGGGACAAATTTCCTGCTGTCCTTTCCATGAAACTGAAAATTATTCATATGTCTGCTTTGTGAATTCTAATTACATTGATACATGAACAGAATTCAGTTCCACTTTTTCTCTTTTTTTTTTTTTTAATTGCTTATCTGTATAGATTCATGCATGCATTATACTGGCACACATCTATTTTTTTAATGTATTTTAACACACATTCTTTTTATACTGGTTTGGAAACCACCATTAACTAAATCTGATGAGCTAGTTTTAAGTACTTATTTTCCTTTAAAAATGGCCTTCCTACTGTCTTTTAGATATTTGAAAGTTTCCTGCCATTTTACAAGAGGAAAACCACAAAACTGTGTGATTTCTTTAGCAAATCCTATTTTTCATTTCAGTATTTGCCTGGGAGAGGAAGCCTGCATCTGCACATTTTTCTTCTCAGAAATTTGCCAGTATTTTTGCTAAGAGGCCTCAGCATCTCAAATTTCTGCACAAGGATTTGAAACCTGTTAAGCCCCAATGTAAAATTTGTTTTTCAAAGACATATTTCCCCGTAGTTCTAAAACCCTCAATATTAGATTTTCATTGTTAAAGAGGAAGAGAACAACTTCAAGCAGATCAGAGGGTTTTTTTTGGAGTTAATAAGAAACTGAAGAAATTAAAACATAAAAAGAGCTAGAAAAAATAAAATAAAAATTTAGGCTGCTCATGGGGAAATATCACATGAAAGAACTCTTTCCAGGTGTTTCCCAAATGGAAATTTCAAAGGTGTAGAACTTCACTAATGTACTTTAGAGAGGGCAAAATGTAATGAGTATATAGACAGAATAATTTTGGAGTGACAGAACTTTAGACAATTCCCTCTAATAGAGTTGATTTTTTACTCATAGGGTTTTTTTAAAAAATATTTCTAAAATGACAAATGGTTTGTTTTATTTATTGATTTTTTTTGTCTCCAGGGGTTTGACATGAATATGCAACAAATAAAGATATTATTTACAAACAGCCAGTAGCTTTCATGACCAACAAAAAATACAAAATAATATAATTATAATATGGAGGTATCTTTAAAGAGGAACCTCTAGATTTAGCTGGAAGAGAAAATAGTATTCTAATACTGGTTTTATTTTAAAAAGTCCAATTTAACATGCAAAAAAAGAGAAGCTCAAGTCTCTGAAGTGTGTGGTTATTTGAGTTTTAAAGTTTTATTTGTTGATACTACAATCTATGTCTACTTTATAGGAGATAAAATAAATAAATTGATATTAAAACTGATAAATTAAAACTAGCAAAAGTTCTTCAGAACTCTATGAGGTTTTTCCTTGGTTTAAGGTTTTTTAGGCAAAAGTTTTAAATTGGGAATACACATGTATAACAGAGATGCAATAAATTAAAGGAGGAAAATATATCACAAAATAATAATTTTTTTAAAAATTATAATTTCTTTCCTTACCTCTAAAAAGGAAGAGTCAAAAGGCCATTTCTGGCAGCATTTCATGCCAGTTGAAATAGGTAGAATTTTATGAGGGGAAAGAGGAGCTGGGAGAGCAATCTCTAGTAAATTATTACTTATTTTTCCTGTAAACTCAGATGTTGTTTCTCAAAAAGCAGAAATAATTTACAGAAACACCCAAGTAAGTGGGTCTAAGTACTGGGACCCCAGGATAAGTAATCCAGAACAGTAAAGATCTGATTTTACAATTATCTCTTTTTTTACTTGCAATATCTATTTCTGCTTTGATTTTGCCAGGGTGGTTTTGTCTGGGGTTTTTGTTGTTTTGCTTTTGGATTTTATTTGTTTGTTTGTTTGTTTGTTTGTATGTTGATTTTTTTGTGGTTTTGGGGGTTTTTGGGTTTGGGGGTTTTTGGAGGGGCTTGTTTTGTTTTGTTTTTTATTTGGTGGTTTTGTTTGGTTTTGGTTTTGGCTTTTTGGCTTTTTGTCTGTTGTTTTGTTTGGGGGTTTTTGGTGGTTGGTTAGGTTTTTTTGGGTTTTTTGGGGGGTTTTTGTGGGGTTTTTTTGGTTTTTTTTTTTGTTGTTGTTGGTTGGGGTTTTTTTTAACTGTGGTTTAAAAATCAGATTATTCACTCAGAATAAGACGAGCTGAGCCTGGTAAAGACAACCTGATGAGAGCCATTGACCCAAACAAACTGTCTAGGCTGAATTTCCAATTCCATCCTACCAACACTGCTGTCTGTTACCATAGGTGAAGGGAAAAAAAAAGACAGAAAATATGGAAGATGTGCAAAAGCTACAATTGGGTTCCCAAATTAAAACCACGTGTTTTATTTCAGGTAAAATCCACACTCCCAGTGAAGCACAGCCTTGTCAGAAACAGTGGAGGTGAAAGTTACTGTGAAAAGGAGTAAGGTAGAGAGGACAATAATATGTGTACTTTCAATATTAAAAAAAAAAGAGTATTTTACCTATATATGTATACAAACATACATAAATTTATATAAATGCATAAATTAAAGATTTTGCCTTGGAGATGAAGCTATTCAAAATATTAATGTATTTTGGAAATTCACTGTATTTCCCATCTATAATTACTCAGTAGCAAACTTAAAAAAAAGATGGTGAGGCAACTATGAATACAAGTTAATTTCACATTCAGATGCACTTATTTTTGGGGGAACATATGTTGCAGAAGCAAGGGATTATTCAAAGAGGTACTGCACACATGTTTTGAGATTACAAAATTTTAGCATACTTACCAACACATGACTGGCATATATCCCTTCTTAGCTCTGTAAGTTAGCCTGCCCTAAATCTATTAGAAAACCTTTTATTTTTATAACAAACAAAACTTTTTGGTTTTAAATTATTTAGAATGAGGTAATAGGAAACACTTACTCAAAGCTCCCATGATTACTTAAATAAAATTAATCGTGCAATGGTAGAAATCTCCTTTATCTGTAAGAGCTGCTTGCTTTGAAGCAAAATATATCTGCCTGATTTTCTTTTTTTTTTCATTAAAAGTAAGCAGGAAATTTTCAATTTTTGTTTTGTGGCATTTGTCATGAAAAATGCATAGCATTACAAATAAATAAATAAATAAATAAATAAATAAATAAATAAATAAATAAATTTATTTTCTATTGTCAAAGAAAACATGTGTCTTCAGTCACTTGTGTTTGGATGGGATATTAGGAAGAAATTCCTCCCTCTGAGGGTGGTGAGGGACTGGCCCAGAGAGGCATGAACAGTTTCCATTTTTCATCTTATTCATCTTCCAGTTTTCTGTGTCTGTCAGCAAATCCATCCCAGCTTCAGGAACACATTTTAGCAATGGTACTGACCCCTCAAAAAACAGCAAGAGAAAGAAATTCTGACAAATTTGCATCATAAAACAGGTATAAAAGTCCCTAAATTGCTTTGAAACACATAATCTTAATTCTGACTTTTCCCAATTTTCCTATGTTTTATTTTGTATGTTTTCTAATATCTGTGCAGCATAGTTTGGGCTTATTAACCTCTAGGTTGTTTAATTTTTGGAATGTAATTAAAAATAAAGACTAAAACACCCATACTTGTGGTTAGTCAGTTTTTCAGCCTCATGAAGTTTTGTGCAAATTTGTCATTTGTGCTGGGGAAAAAGACCTAGGATGTACGTGCTGCTACCCTGAATGAGGTTAAGACCAAAATATCATGAATAATAAATCAATAATGGTGAAAGTCTTTGTCCTGTACATTTGGATTCTACAGCTTTACAAAGGAAAATAAGTTTCTTTGAGTTCCAGCATGGTCTTTTTACAGCAAAAACTTGGGAAAATCATTTTGCAAAGGCGCAGTCGTGAACTAACTTGAAAATAGTTTGGATTTCTGGGTTTATTTTTGGATTTCTGGATTTCTCCACGTGACTTTGTCTTGCACAAAAAAAAAATCACCCTGAAACTTCCAACAAGTGTCTAAATAGCAAGCAGCACAGAGACAGCTGCATCTTTAAATAAAAAATCAACTTCTGTAGGTGTTTTGCTTAGACCAATCACACAAGAATCAGACAAAACCCAATAACTAATGAATCAACCAAAAAAAAATCAAGGAAGAAATTTAAAAAAAAAAAATTACTGGGGTTTTTTTTGGTGTAGTGTGAAATTCATATCAATACAGTGGCATTTTACCCAGAGAACCTAAATCTAGTAAAACTTAAGGTCTTGCAATATGAATATGGAAAATAATGAAATTACTGGAAGGATACTGAAGAAAGAAACCAGTGTTAGATGCTCCGAGGAACACAAAGAATTTTTCCTTTCTGAAATCGCTCAGGTAGTGGTGAAAATAATTAACTGCAAACTTGAAATCCCTTTTAGATGGAGTGAGTTGCTTCTATTACAATCCTCATTTTTATCTTGCCTACAAACAGATATTTGGCTGGGAGGTCATACCCTTTTTGCTTTTCATCCCAAGTCTGCCTTTCATCCCTGAATTTCACCTTCTACTTTTTTAATGTAATAGTGTCAGTAAAAATTTTGAATTACAGCAGGAGGGAGTAAAAGAGGGTGACCTGGGCTGATGCTTCTTAAAACTTCGAAGACAATTTAAGGTCACATTGAGGCAGAGAAATGACAAAGTTTTCTGGGACACAAAAATGACAAAATTTTTCTCCGTCTCATGTGCAGGTTCTTCACAGGTTAGAATGTTCCTTTTTTCACACTTTTAGCTGTTTCCATGTTCTCTGTCTCCTTACAAAGACACTTTGGGATAATAGGCTTTATTATGATGTGACAGCCAACAAAAAGGCATGTGAGCCTCAGGACTTCTTTACACAAAAATAATCCGATTCAGGCTGCAAGGAAGATGAACAACCATGGAGTAACCAACCATCCAACATGGGAAAAGTGGCAGAACTTCATCCTGAAGTCAGACTCCTGAAGTTTGTTTTTGACCTAAAAGCAAGGAGAAGATAAGAGATGCCACGACATACGCACATATCTACATAGTATATGCTTATAATTCATTATTTTAAAATTGTTAAAAATAAGAAGCACTGAGAAACAGACTTAAATCTGTATTTTTCTGTCAAAAGTGCCCAAAAGCAAACAGAAATTACCTTATCAAGAGGTATAAACGTAAAGAATTAATCCTGCCAGCCTTCCAAAACCTTGCCTGACTGGAACACTGATAATTTGAACATCCAAGATGTGATACCAGGGGTTTTGTGAAAATGTTTCTGGTTTCATTTGCCTCTTCCTCAGACCACAGCAACCCAAGTTAGAAACCAAAATATCTCTTCACTTTTGTTAAGTGGCAGTTTAACATCATATGGACAAAGTTGTAAAGTTTCTGCTCTTGCCCATTTAGGTTAGATCCAAGTTTTATATTCCAAAACACTGAATATATTACCATTTGGATTCACAGCTTCAATTCTTTATTGCAACACCAGATAAAAAAATTTATTTCAATTCAGCTTACCTGTGCTTCAATTGGAGTATAAAACTAATACTTCACAATAAAGCCTTTTTTTTATTGTCATTGGTTTGAGATTTTTCTTTTTTGGTTGACTGGTTTGGTTTGGAGTTATTTTTGTGTTTGTTGGGTTTGTTTGTGGGGTTTGGGTTTGGGTTTTTTTTTTGTCGTTGTTTTGTTTTGGTTTGGTTGGTTGGTTGGTTGAGTTTTTTTAATTTCTTTTGCTTTGTTCTGTTTTGTCTTGTTTTGTTTAACTTCCCCAAAAGACTCATCACAGTCTCTTATCTTGGTAACGATAAAATCCTCTGCCTCCATAAAATCTCAGTGAAAAATGATTGGGGCAGGCAGGGAAAACACTAATGAGGAGATAGAGAGTTTGAGGTTTTTCTGTTCCAGAGAAAATTTCTGGAAACAGAAATTTATCAGGCAAACTGATAAAGAAAATCTGACTCAGATATTCATAAGGCTCTTATTTCAGTTATCATTTGGAATAATTAGATTTAGAGTCCTACATGGCTTAATTACTCTATTCAGAAACAAGTAGGAATTGTAACTGATAACAGTTAATAACTTCTATAAAGATTGCATAGATAGTAGAAAACACATTTTAAAGATTTGAGTTCAACCTCTGAAGTTTTTGATCACAGGAGATATCAGTTAAAGGTCCAGAGATTTTAAATTATATTTGAAATAAACTTTGTACACATTTTGATCTGAGATGCTACTTCAGAGCTTTCACAATTTCTGCCTGAGACTCTCAACCGGTGCCTGATTATTATGTGCAAATATATGCAAATTATGTTATAACGTCAAGACAAAACAATGCCATTGCAAGTCTATAGAGATGACATGATGAATAATAAACTGAAATTAAATTAAACTCATCCCAGAGTGTACCTATTCAAGTTTTGATAGAAGGTCAGAATTATAATGGTGTATTTCCCTGCTGACCAAATTGTGATGTCCAGCTTGAAATAACAAAATGTAAGGCAACTAGAAATTCACTTTTAGTGTATCTTAGGATAGAAAAGCAATGTTGAACACACTGTTGTCATGAACGAGATTTTCACATTGTAATTTCTAAATCACACCTTCATATTTTCAATAAAAATCCCGAATGAGGAACAGTCAGAAGAGAACTGAAGGAAAAATTCAGTTACTACTTGGGAGATAACTGGGGGGAGGAAAAGGAAGAAGGAAGTATAGTCAGTAATTCATTTTACATAAAATTTAATTCCATTACATATTCTGCCTTGCAGTATCTAAGCTCTGCCAGCAGCACCAGTTGACCAACAGTTTTCCTTAAGGAATAGGGTGCAATGGTGAAAGGAGGAAACACTGTAAAAAACCCTAAGCAAGGTCCCCTTTTTAATCTGTTTTAGGAATGACAGGGATAACATCACCCTTGATGTGGACCAGGACATGCCTAAGTTCCAGTTAAACCCCCAAAACTGACTATGAGGCAGTGAGTTTCCTGAGCTGAGCACAAAACTCTTCATTTTGGAGTATTTTAATTGGTAAATAATGGATAGAGGGAGTTGTCACTACCCAAGGATGAGACTTGAGATACAGTTGCAATGACGCACCTATGGAAACACAAATCAGTGCAAAGGCTTACTAAATTCCAATTATTTCTTGGCAACTCTCCATGTTTCTGCTCTACTCAAGAGAAACAAGAACTGCATCAACCTCCAGTAAAAAGTGAGGTAACTATTCTGCATTGACAAGGGATTTGCATGTTGCACATGGTTACTACATAGCAGCAGCTGCACTGTGAATTCACATGTACAAAACAGCACAAAACCATGCCACAAGTTAAGACTCAGCACTTCCACAGAAATCTTTGAAGAGGCAGTATCCTAAAGAGACAGAAACCCAGGTGAAGTGAAACTTTTTGCAGAATGAAGTGAAAGTTTCACCTCTTTATTCTACACACGTGCTGTGTGGAGAACTTCTGGAGAGCTAATTTCTTCAGGCATTTCTAGAGTTCAGCATCCCCTAAACAGACTCAGGGTCTACCTACCTTCTGCACACTGAGAAGGGACCTAAAAAGGACAGGGAACCAATAGAGCAGGAGAAAATTTACTGTGAATTAGGAATTGTTCCCTGGCAGGGTGGGCAGGCCCTGGACCCCTGGCAGTGTCCAAGGCCAGGCTGGACACTGGGGCTGGGAGCAGCCTGGGACAGTGGAAGCTGTCCCTGCCATGGCAGGGTTGGAACAATATCTTTAGGGCCCCTTCCAGTACAAACCATGTTGGGTTTCTATGATTCTTCCCTTCGGTTTTACAAGCTAGTCATGAAAATAAATTGTTTTGATGCTCTAGTATAAAGGTAATAAAATGCCAGGGAGATCTATGTTTTCTATCACTTCTGCTGCCCAAACCTCTCAGGGCTTTGGGGTGGATTCTTTTGGGTTGGTTGATTTTTTGTTTTGGCTTTTTGTTGGGTTTTTTTTTTGTTTTGTTTTTGGTTTTGTGGGGGTTTTTAAAATTTTTTTATTTTGTCTTCTACTGCAAAATCCCCACAAAATGGAAATATTTGGCACTTTCGTGATGATGTTGAAGCACTTTGGCCCAGGTGCTGTGGTGAAGGCCCAGCACTGTGGTATGAAATACCAAAGAAAGGTTGGACACTGTGGTTTCCTGGGCAAGTAAGGACAGGAAGAAGCAAAGCCAGGCTCAAGCACGTGATAATCTCATTATTGTATTCTCAATGATTGCAATTAACTCTTCTGTCAGTCGCCACTCTGTCCTGGAAAACCTGAATGACAAAAATAACATTACAGCCCTTTAGTATACCCAAATAGCATAACAAAAGGTGTGAAATGTTAATTTTACTTAGTGAATTTTAATTCATTAGTATTTTGAACCTGATGCAGACAAAGCTGTGGTTTTAAATTTCTGGTTTTGTATGCTTAAATATTTAAATGGGCCATTTAAACTATGCACATAATATTATGTCCTGATTATGAGTTGCTCTTGGTGCTGAGGAAAAAGGCGCGTGCACACCTCTTTATTGATGAGTAGATTAATAAAATTTGTTGTTTTAGTCCAGAAGAGTAACAATAAAAGCAGTCATTTATTGAGGTTAAGTAGGACATCATTTCAATTGAAATCAATAAGATACAAAGGGTTAACAAATTTCACAAATCCCTCCAGATTTTACATTAGGCCTTTCCTTGAATTTTAGATTCAATTCTTTGTAGCTTAGAGAATATCAGACTTTGAAACATTTGTTTTTAACACGATAACATGCATCCTTTTCCATGTAATACTGTCATGACCTACAGGCTCCATACAGCTCTCTCAGAGACTGACACGAATCTGGATGATTATGGGAAATTTTACATGTGGATTTAATGTCCTTAATAAGAGATTACCTGAGTTTTCATTGTACACCTGCAAACTTTTTAATATTTACCTACATTAAAAAAACCAAACCCACCAAACCCAGGAAACCCACAACAATATGGACTTACAAAACCATGATGTTGCTGCAGTTAAAAATTCTGAAGCTGAGAAGATTATCATAGAGATGATAGCTCAGATTTGTAATTAGTTAAACATCTTTCTACTTCATTTCCTGTTCCTCATACATTTCCTGTTCCTCATACATACTATGTCTTTTATTTATTGTGGAAAAACCATGAGCAAAAGAATCTATCTGCCACATATCATCTTCTACTGAAAGGAAATGAAGCAAATATGTATTTCCAACCACACAAGAGTAATGTCTCCTCAAACTGTGGACGCGAACTTCAGATTATGCATGCTTAATCTTTTTTAGCTCAGAATAGACAAAATATGTACAGAAAAAAAAAGCACGTTTAGCCTGCAGATTTGTTCAGATGGAGAAAACAAATTATTATACATTTTCTTCTGCTATATAAAATTATTTCAAGCTTCTGTTTCATTAATACAAGTTTATGTTTGAACACTGGAGTAACATAGAAATCTTTCTTCACAGAATGGCAGAATCCCAGAATGTGTGATGTTAAAAGTTTCAACAGAGAAACTTCACAGATGAAGTTTTTGTGTCGAAACCTTTGTCTGGATTCTACAACAGAGTTAGTGCAACAAAGGCAGAGGTTTATAAAATCAAAATTACATCTAAAAATATCATCACAAACGCTGTAGATCTTGGTCTTCTTATCAGTTTGGTCCCCTCAAGGACCCTCAATATGCCCCAACAGTCCTCAAAAGTCTTTAAACTGTCTAATCAGCTGTACACAAAAGGAATCAGAAAGTTTCAGGGATTTATAGAAAAAGCAGAAAAATAAAACTGTAGCCAGATCAAGGTGTCCATGATTTGTTGAAAATTAGACACAAGAAAAAGCTAATTTAATTTCAGTGACACTACTAGGTAACATTTTTTCAAAGAATCTTACATTATGGGAAAAAAAATCTGATGCAAAAACCAAGCTACAGATCCTTAAGAATGTACCCCAACAGAACAAAAACAAAACAAAACAAAACAAAACAAAAAACTCAAATCAAACAAACAAACAAAACCAAAAAAACCCAACAACAACCAAAAAAAAAAAACCCCAGGATTTTTTGACAATTAAATGATTTCACAGTTTTATGTAGCATTATTTCAGAATGACTGTAAATATGAATAATTTACCAGTTTCTTTAAGCTGAATTGGGAATTTCTATTTCATACTTCTATTTGAAGTGGTTTAAAAACTGAATGATTTTCAAGTAAAACCTGGTCCTAATTTCTTTGTCAATATATTTATTAATCGCACATATTTGTGCTTCTATAAAACTGAAATTTATTTAGATATCTAAAATTCTTGACAAATCCAAAAGGTTTTAAAGCTTACCTACAGCACATTCCTGAGCAAGAAAAAAAATTCTTCACCTGCACCTGCATCTGTGTAAAGAAAAATATCTGCAACCATTCCTATGGAAGTCTTTCCTGAAAAAATGGTATACAGGAAACCAGGAATATGGTACAATGACTGTCCTTGAAACAGTGTTTTTAAAATTATTGTGTAGATGTTATATCCCATTTGTCAAGTTGTATTATTTGTCCCCATTTCTGCATTGTCTAGGATGAACAGGAATTTCAGCTTTGAAATCCAGTTGTCTAGCTGAACATATAGACATTTCTTGTCCCGTTCCAAAATATTTCTTATATCAGTCCATAGCAATATGGAAGATGGTGCCCCACATTCAAACTGGAAAACAATTTTTAAGGCATTGGATCTCTGAGGTGGAGTTCAGTATCAGAAGCACAGAACAGTCCCACTGGAATATCAGTTTCTGAAAAGAAATAGAGATTAAAAATATATGGAGACATAAAGTCCTGGCAAGCTATACATCTTTCTACTGGCCTTCCTCATACTAATTTGTACATGTCTAGAGTCAGGTTAAACAAATATTACTCATGGCCTACTTGCACCCCAAACCACCCAAAACTATTTTCTTTCTTTCTGTCACCTCTGGTTAATTTCTTAATCTTGTTCTCCATTCTTCCCAGGCACGCACTACCACAACAACTGTTCCTCCTGCTAATTTTATTTTTACCCTACACACGCAGCTTGGGCCAACAAGAAGGAAATGTGCAGCAGGGGGATTAATGTTGCTTGCAGTCCTACTGGCTGAAATTCTGCCACCATTAAAATCTATGGGAGCTTTGCAATTGATTTCAGCCCGAGCCAGATTTCATTCCCAGGATATTGAAGTAGCCACAGCAGCATACAGAGGGAGCTAAATTTGAAACCACAAGGTCCTGTAATTAAAAGCTCCCCTTGAGAAAATTGATTTCAGCATAAAAAATCTGCAAGGAAAGAATTCCAGTGACATGGAGGATATTTCTCAGCTCTGTCGCCCCATGGAAATGGACAGAATATAATTGACAGCATTATTCAAGATGTCATACCTCTTTTTATTTAATATAGCAAGTGCAAAACCACTAATCTGTGTTTACAGTTAATGCACCAGGAATTAAAAACATTCCAGGTATTAAAGGCATCCTACCTAATAGACAAAATATGAGGTTTTTCCACATGTTTACAGTTTGCACTTGATGACATTTAAAAGGATCTGTCAATTATAGTGTTTTCTTTTTTTATATTGACATTGCTTTTTGTACAAATGTAAGAATTTCCTCACAGTGAGAGAGGACAGCGTGCCTTATTAGCTACTGTGAGGGTGCCAAGCATTTTTCACGTTGGAGCTCTGAGGCAGCAGCTGAAACCACAAATACCCAAGAGAATCCTCTCATGCAGGTTGCCAGCAGTACAGCATACATCATTTTTTAGAGGGAAATCACTTCCTTTAGTTTGGGTGAATACTCACTATAAATTCTCAGGCACGATTTTGCAGCCTAGTGTGGATGTTGCAGAAAGCAGTTCAAGTTCCAGTTTGTTGTAAATGGTACCTTATAAAACATAATCAACTCCCTTTGCTGCTATCCCAAATCATCTTTCATGTTGCTGTGTCATTTGAGATTGTCTCTCTCCGGGGAATTTAGAGTAGTAGGAAAACTATAATCTCATCTGTGACAGAAGTCCTTTCTTAGGTGGTGTTTGGAAGCAATATTACATTGTGGCTTTTATTAATACTACAATAATACCCTTCTACTGATTTTTTTTTCACCCTTTTTTTGTATGTTTACTTTTTTTTTTTCCTCAAAGAGATTATCCTGCTGGGTTATACACTGATTCCTCTTATCTCCCCAGGAAAATTATTTGTCTTCATTTCCTTTTTAGCCATCAGAATCCTAGTAACCACACCCCACTGCCCCAGGCAGTTTTATTTTAATAGTCCTCCTCAAATCTTTTTATTTCCCATCTGATTTTTACTTTTAAGCCTATAACACATGAGGTGATCCTAGAACTGTAACTTAGCTTTAGGGCAAGATTAGGAGCACATGAATTTTTTCAAAAATACTGGACTCTTGGAAAAAAAAGCCAAAAAAAACCAAAAGAAAGCAGAAAAAGGGGTTTAGGCCACAGAATGAAACGCTCAGAAAAACAAACAAGAAAGAAGAGGCAGAGGAAGATGAAGCACTAAAGCTGGCAGGCTCAGACTGATGCTTCACAGAACCTGATCTCATCTGTGCTGAGCACAATTAAAAGCTGGACATACTCTAAGGTCAAGACGAGGGCAGCTTTGGTTTGACTTCTCCATCCCACAAAGATAGGGGGGAAAAAGAAACCCCCATAGTCAGCATATTCCTCTGAACAACTCATGTTTGTTAATTAAAAGTTGTTTTCTCATCTATTTTCCCTCAGTCTAATATCCTTCTGTCAGGCAGAAAGTGCTGATGTGGACAGTTCCTTCAAAGTGACCGGCCTCACTGAGTCAAAGGACAAATCCCTGCTGGCTCCAGGGAGAAGGATTTCGTCCTGAATGCTGCACCTCCCTCCCACACTCAGGAACAGATGAATAAAAACCCTGGGTGTAAATCTGCACAGCTATGCTTGACCTCTCTTTTGAATTAACTAGATTTATTTCAGGCTATGCCGTCTTCTCCTTGCCATAGCTCGCCTTGCTTTTTGAAAAGGGTGTTTGAATTGTTTTTGGATTTCAGGGGAGCAGGATAAATGGTTTACCTGTAACCAAGAAGAAATGTAGAAATCCCTGTTTGGAGCATTTTTTATCTTTTTATCCCAGTGGCACACTAGTACTTGCCAGCAGCATGAACCTGTCTGAACCCTCCTGCCTCGTCTCCCACTCCAGCTTTACAGCTCAGCTCCTCTTTTCACACATTCACAATTTCTCACCAATCCCACTTCATTTCTAAGGTCTTTTATTGCTACCCTCTTCCAAAGTTAACATTCTTCTGAGCAGCTCAGCTAACAAAAATCCATAAGTGGTTACAAATACATAGAAGTGGCTAAAAGTAAGACCTGGGCTCTTGATACATGAAGGGGAAGAATTACGCCTCAGATGTAGGACTCCTCAGATTAAGAATGGGATTTTCCAAAAGATTTCGCTTTAGTGTAGGTATCTGGGCTGTGAAGACGGTGGTATTGAGTTTCTAAAGCTTTTTTGAAGAGTGGAGGAGGTGTTGCAGAAACAGCTAGGGCATTATGAATGCCTCAGTACTTCAGAGAACCATGGAAAAATTAAACTGTCTGCCTCACAAAATTGCCCCTTCAGGGACCTGAATTTTTCTTGAAATGGTCTATTTTTCTTACTTTCAGTGGAATTTCAGCTCTGCACAGATTTAAACCTGCTCAATTTTTTTTTCTCTTCAGTGCTCACACCACTAAGTTGGTACAGTTATTGCTATTCATTGGAACATTATTAAAATTATTTTTGCTTTCAGGATGCTGAATTCATCCAGATGATCAAAAGGTCCAGACATAGTATTGCATATAAAACTTTGGATGTCTTGTGCAAAAATTTCCAATTGAATGCCATGTTCTTAGATGCATGTAGATGCATGTAGATTATACATGCATCCATTAGCTTAGAGATCTCAGTTTTTAGGTTTGATTATTGCCCCACAAAGAAACAAAAAAAAATCCCAAACAAAAGACAAAGACAAAACCACCAAAGAACAATGAAACAAAAAACCAATAAAAATCCCCTTGCTGTTACAAAATGGCCCCTAAATGGCATTAAGGCAAAGGTTTGATGCAGTTCTGATCCTGTGGTTGTGAACTATTGCATTATTCCTGAACATACAGCCAATTTCCTTACTTCCTTCCCAATTACCTGACAGATTTACTGCTTTTTTTCTCTGAGTTTATGCAAAGAACAGATAACATTGATCATGAGAGTGGAAAAATTTCCCAGAAATTCAAAGACTGAGGGGTTTAAAAACATGTGTCCTACCTGAATAGCTTTTTCATCTCCCATGTGCCCTACATAGAATTACCATTCTACAGATATTCAGGTTGCATAATTAAATAAATATATTCTCTTTTGTAAGCTGTGAATGACAGGACTTGGAGTACTTTCAGTGATGTTAAGGATTAACCAGCTGAGAATTGAGCTCCTTGTTATAGGAATTACTCTTTTTTTCCATGAAATTGTAAAGTTATTGAATCGTTAGAAAGGACCTGAGCAGGTTCTGTGGCCCATTCATTAATTTCATGTAACTCCAGCTCCACTTGAGCCACTCCTAAGAAAAGTTTGTCTGACCTATAATTAAAAACAACCCATTGTGGAGAGTAACTCCTTAAATAGTTTTCATTCACTGTCTTTACAACTGTTTTCAATTCTCACAGTGTTTAACCTAGATCTTCTAACTGGCGTGTCACCAAATACAACTTATTTGTAACATATCTTTTTACTTTGCAGCTGTATTTTCAACATTTTTTGACACGGTGCTACCTGTTCATCTCATCTTCACTTGCCCAAAAAGGTGGAAGGATTTTCTTGGTTTAGAGGCTTGATGATTTTTTTCTCTAACCTTTCCTTACATATTTTATGGTTTGTTTATCGCTTGGTTTGGAGGGGGTTTTTTTTTGGTTTTGTGGTTTTCTGGGGGTTTTCGGGTTTGTTTTTTTTGGGGGGGGTGGGGCTTTCTTGTTGTTTGGGTTTTTTGTGGGGGTTTGTTGTTTTTGTTGTTTGTTGGTTTTGTTTTTTATTTGTTTGTTTGATTTGAGCTTGTATTCTTTTGTTTCATTTTTTGGTTATTGAGTTTTTTTGGTCTGGAGAAGGTCTTGCAAACATTCTAGCAACTGGACCTTACCCTGTACATAGATATCACCTTTTAAAACACACAGCTCTGGGCTTGTCTTTTTATTTCCATTCCGTCACCAAATGATTGTCCAATTTTTGAAGATCATTTTAAATCTTAACTCTGTCTTCCAAACTGCTGCTGATTTGCAAGTGTGGCATGAGTGCTCACTTCATTCCCAATGCTTAATAATCCAGAAAATGCCAGGTAGCACCTTGATGAAAATTGACCTTGAACATAGTTTTGGTCTGATGTTGAACCACTGGAAATTACTATGAAAATGCTGCTCTAGAACAAAGAAAGTTTATACCACAAAAATATGGCTGTTTCAATGGAAAAATTAAATTAAATTTCCCTTGTTTGCTTTTAAATGTCACACCAGAGAAAACAGTCAGCCAACCAAAAAAAGCATACAATTACTGTAGTGTTACATAACCTCTTTTAAATGGTGTAATATATTTAATCACATTGTAAGGTGATTAGATGTTCTCAAATTAGTTGATTGACTCAAAAATGGTGTTTCTTTTCCCCTCCATGGCAACTCTTGTCATTGTCATCTGAATGCTCTGTTGCACCTTCCAAGAATTTGCCAACTTCTGTCCTTTTGCCTTGTGGTTTTGGATGAAAAATGTTTGTCAAGAAGCACTGCATAAACAGAAAACTGTGGCTGCTTGAGGGTTTCCAAACAAGCTGATGCTGTGATTTAGAGAAAACTGATGTGGTTTCCTTGTCCTGAATGCTTCCAGATACATCAGCCATTAACAGGCTTAGCAAAAACAGAGTAGAAGAATTACATCTTACTTAAAACAGAAATTTGGACGAAATGAAAATATTTAGAAAGCTCTGGAGTCAATTAGGTTA
This sequence comes from Motacilla alba alba, assembly GCF_015832195.1. Classification (NCBI taxonomy): domain Eukaryota; kingdom Metazoa; phylum Chordata; class Aves; order Passeriformes; family Motacillidae; genus Motacilla; species Motacilla alba. Next base: position 72,841,759 of record NC_052046.1, on the reverse strand, counting down.
TTCAGCATAATTGCTGTAGACGTGATCATCTTTGATAAAACAACTTCTTGGGGAAATGATGTGTTCTGTATTTATGTTTGGAGTTAAATGCCATTAAGCAAGGTGCCTTGCTTTGATGAAAGGTTTAAGACCTCATTTCCCTAATTCTGCATCCTATATTTGAATATATAGTCAGACAATGCTGAGAAACACGTTGTGTGAATGCTGAATCCTGCTCATGCAGGCATTACAGCCATCATTATGTGCAAAAACAACCCTGAAATAACTGCAGTTTGTATCAATTGCCTTGGACAACATGAGAACTGCCTGAGTATCTGCCTTTGCACTTGAACTAACGAGACATGGGACGTGCACACTGCTTAAACTTGTTTTCCACATTTCTGTGTAACACGGGGTGAGCACTGCCTGGGTGATGACAGGAAAATCCAAATTCCGCAGGCAATAACGCGCTCACGGTGTGGTGGCAGGCAGCCAAATATCTCTGGTGTCAGAGGGAGGGATCTGTGAGACACAAGTGAGAGCCATACAGAATATTACAGAACACTCTCCTTTGCTTTCATCCCCACAGAAACAGCCCACTGAAGTGGGAAATGGTCAGCATCAGGGCTGTTACAAAACCTTCAGCTGGTTATGCTACAGAACCCACTTTCCAGAACAAGGAGCTTGAGATAGTCTTGAAAGTACCCAAATTAAAATTTCATTCCAGAAATTTAGGTTTTTTGGCACGCTGGTTATTGATGGGTTGCCAGGGTAGCAGCTTCCTTAAGTGACTTACAAAAATCACTCTGCACCATTTGGCCAAAAGGTGAAAATTCAGCCTGCACCAAGCTAAAGAGTGTCTTTTTAAGAGTAGAACAAAATTGGAAATGACCACAAAAATATATCATCTGCCTTTCACTTGTAATATGTTAATTCCCTCTTACTGAAAGAATAAACAAAGAACCTTTCAAACACAAAACTTGCAGTGCCTCATGTTGGCAGGGATGTTGGAGGGAGAAAGATGGTAATGAAATTTCTGACCAGAAAAACACACGCACACACACAAACACATAACTATATAAATATATACACAACTTATGTCCTTTCTTGTTTTTCATTGGGGTTTTTTGGGGGTTTTTGTTGTTGTTGTTGTTGTTGTTTGGTTTTGTTTGTTTTGGTTTGGTTTGGGTTTTGTTGGGTTTTTTTTGTTTTGTTTTGTTTTGTTTTTTGTACAGGACAAAGTGTTTCACTTTCCTTTAAATATTGCTAAAAAATTTCCATTTAATTTTTCCCCCAAGTCATGGGCAAGCTAGTGTTAAGTATATGTTTGGTTCATCCTTTCCTATTTTCAAGGAGAGATAAAAGAGTCATTTAAACTGGTTTGTCATCCTCCTGATGCCTAACAAAGGCTCAGAAACCACTCCAGATATTCAAAATTAAAATGTGTGCATGTTAGATGTAAAGGGGGCTTAAAAATTTGAATCAGGTGTAACAGTTCCAGTACAGCTTTTTCTTCCTCTCCATCTCCCAAACCCAGAGCAACTCCCTCTCTCCCCTTCTTTTTTACATTTGTTTAGAAAGGGCACAGTTACTGATTAGACAGAATATACCAATCCCTCAATTTTGCATTTAGCTTAAGGAAACTGTTTGCTTTATTCCTTACCCTCTCTCACAGCTTCTTCTGTGCCTTTTTTCCAGCTGAATTTGAGTTGTGTGAAAGGGGTGAGGACACATCAGCCCTCACAAGAAAAATGGGGGATTTTCTGTTCTTTTTGCTTTTGTGCACAGCATGCATAGGAGTAGAAGACAATGGGCCAGGATTCTGCAAGTTGCTTCACACCCAAAGCTCATAGAGGGTTTCCCAAAGCAGAGGATTTTCACAGGCATATTTATAAAGGATTCCTATCAGTCAGCCACTCAATTAGTCTTGCACAGTCGTCAGAAAATTGGAATGGGATCTTGTATGTTGCCACTGCAGTTATGGCATGGGTCCCATGCCAGCTGTGCACAGTAACACATATTTAACCAAACATCTGTGTTTTACAGTTTCCTTAGGACTTCAGGACTATGAGCATCCCAGTTTTGATGCTAAACCTAACACCCTGTGTACACAACTGGTTGTTTTTGAGGCGCAAAAATCCAGGATAAGCAGTCATTTTTGCCATGTACTTTTATTAGACTGAGGTGGATTCCTGCTCTCCTGCCCTGAACTTGCAGGGCATCACCATAGTCCAGCTTTTCTGGTGATCACAACTGGGTTTAGAACCTGCTTTTTAAATAAATATAGATTCAAGTTTAGGCAGGAGGACAGATAAGATGTCAGTTTTGTGTGTGAACAGGATATGAACTTAGGAATGCTACGTCCATAAACACAAAGCATTGCAAGAGGGATGAGAGGAGACACAGCAGTGATTTCCACATTGAAACTCTGCCCTGCTGCCAAACACATTTATAAGATTAATATTTTGAACTGTGGGGGAGAAAATAGGATATTTCAAAGACAGCCTTGGGATCTGACATGACATGAGTGCTTCTCCCTCCCCACATGAGTAGGTGCAGTCACTGGAGTACCTCGAGACACTGCAAAGGGCTTGGACCTGCTCTGAGAACATCGCTGCAGTTTCTGGTTGTGCTGGAACAAATTTTATTTTCTGCATCATTTGCTGTGGTTAACAGGCCCCACGCTCCACCCATCAAGCACTAAAAACAAGATTTACTTGCTGTCCTAGGGCTCAGTCCCAGGTACCCTGCCAAGACGTTCACACCCATTAAACAGAATGTTCTTTTGAGAACAATAAAATGCGGATTTTTTTCCCCCTCCATCTGCATGTCATACTTTGAGGGGAAAAAAAAGAAAGCAAACAACAGACCAAGCAACAGGTTGTTTCCTAGGAAAGTCAATGTTTCTACCTGTCAGCCTTGAAGGTGACTCTTAAGGTGATATTGGTCTCTTTTAAAGCTCCTGTAATGGGACAAAAGCCAAGCAATAAAAACACCAAAGTCCATGTTACCTAGTTCCTGCTAAACACTCACAGCTCTCAAGATCTTATAAATGTCTTATTGAAACATGCTGAAGGAGGAAAAAAATGTCAAATGTGCCACATATCATTTATTACAAAAAGTACTATTTGAGATTTCTTTTCTTTTGTGGTTTGCCTGTTTATTTTGTGGTGGGTTTTTTTTGGTTAAGTTGGCCCTTGTCTCTAAAGTAATTTAAAAATATTCAGTGCCATATAATGGCTTTCTTTGTTTCATTGTAGAAGAGTGTTTAATTGGAGTTTAATTCTAACCTTTAAATAAAAGATTGCTTTAGAAAGGATGCTTTCCTCAACTGAGGCCAATTCAAAATTTTTTAGAATTTATTTTAATCTGATATTTTTCTTTTTGTTCACTGTGATTCTGGGAAAATGAATTAATTATCTCTGTCTGAAAAAAGCAAAATTTAAAAATTCTTCTCCCTCACTCCTCTGGTGTATGGGACAAATTAAATGCTCTAAGGCTGAACATTTCATTTTTTTTTGGAATTTCTCTGACTTACAGTACTGAAATGGGTCTTCTCCTCAGGGTGGTGTGAGGAAAAATTTCAGGATTTAAAATTAAAATCTTTTAAATCTGCTCTTTAGGATAAATCTGAATTCATCCAGATTCTGCAAGTCCAAATCTCTGATGATGAAAGTCCTCATTCTAAAATTATGTCATCACATCCATTGACTTCTTTACCTTCAGGATTCATCGAATTCTTGTAATTTTCCCTTAGCTTTGCATTGAGCTGATTATGAAACAAATTAAAATATCAGGAGGGAAATTTCAGCAAAAACAAAAAGGTGCAGTTAGTACAGATTATTGAACAAAATATGGGCATTGCCATTATGAAAGATCATTCTCCTCTCCCATTATCCCCTCCCTCAAATACCTCTATGACCATAAGCAAGAAATTTCGATGAACTGGAATTGTCTTCTTTCCCCATTTAAGAAAAATTATTTTAAATGAGAGTATGTTGAAGCTAACTGTTAAGCATTTAATTTAGAAAAAAACAAAACCCTGCCTTCAGTTATTCAATTCCTTACATTTTGGCACATTTTGGAGTTTGGGCTACAGTGTTCTGTTTGACTTAAGCTATCCAGCATAATTTTTTTTCTAAATAGTGCAGGTCAAAGACCTACTATCTGTGGGTTCAATAGCTCATTTCTGCTCCCATAATAGTTGACAGAAATATTAATGACAGAAATAATAATTTAAAATAACCAAACAAACACATAAAAACAAGAAAGCAAATAAACATAGGCAAAAATCCCCAAACAATCTAAAAAACCCCCACATAACTAGTAAAGAAAGCAGAAGAAAAAATTAGTCTGTAAATGAATACAATATTAATTCCCATAGATTAACATGTTTCTTTTCCTCCATAATAAAATGCAAAATCGCTGTCTATAATAAAATATTATCCAGTTCTGCTATTGCAACATTTTTCCTCATCCTATTTTCCAGGACTAAATTTCCTGCACAAAAATTAGGTTGGTGTTTCATGTGGTCACTCAACCATATGAGACATCCAACCTGTGCCATTACTTAGTAAATACCATGGGGAAGGTTGAGGTAAGAAAATGTAATTTGATTGTCCTCACTGACAATAATCTTAATAATAGAGAGCACACAAATACACACAGAGTAAAACAGGTCGTCATGCATAAATAATTCTGCCATAAATTAATAATCTTTTAGGAAGGATGTTGGGCTTCACTTTGTTGGTATCTGGGGGTCTTTTTTCATCTGGTGGTAGTGTGAAAGACCTGTTCACTTTCCTTTTGCTCTTTCCTCCTCAGGGATGTAGCACTTACCCATTCCAGAGCATCCAAATGTTTGGGGTTGGAGGGTGAAGTGATGATCTGCTCATGAAGCTGTTTGGAAGTGGTTCCTGCAGGCAGAATTGCTCAACACTAGCCAGAAACACCGTCCATAAAAACAGAACAGAGAGGTGGTAATAGAAGTGCTGTTGTTGAAATTTCCCTTTCTCTCCCCTTGTCTCAGATATGGCCATTTCAATAAATCCCACACCATTGCCTTTGACCCAAGGTCTCCTTTGCACCTTCCCTCGGGCTCACCCCTTCCTGACCATTTCAATCAGCGCCTCACAACAAGGGGCTGCAAGCCCCCAAGGCCAGGGCTGCTCCAGCCACTCCCAGAGCCTTCCTGTTATCACGGAGGTCTGTCCAGGTTCTTCCTGGATCTCTCCAAAGAGACACGAGCAGCTGTTTGTTGTTACAAGGTTCTTTCTTGCATGAATGCATCAGTCTCCAAGGCAAAGAGTTCCAGGTGTTTGAGTCCCTGTTAAAGCTTTCTGGTGTAGAGTCCCAAGCAGAGCAGTAGCTGCAAGGCTGCTTTCAGTGTAGAGTCCCCGGTTCCGTCCAGGAACAGCAGCAGCAGAAACAGCTGTTCTCAGGCACAGAGTGCTGTGTTCTGGCCAGTGGCAGCAGTAGTAGAGTCTGATGTTCCAGGCAGCAGCAGCAGCAGGGACCACAGCTTCTCTTTTCTTCTTTCTTCTTTCTTCTTCTGTTGTCCTCTTCTTGTGTGTCATGGGTTGGTGCTGGCACTGTGTCAGTGCACCCATGAAAAGATATTTTTCTCAAATGGCTGCTGTCATACATGACCCGAAACAGAGCAGAGCAGGCTCAAGCTTACAAATAAAGGAAAAAAACTTTATTAGGCTACACTATAATAAAAGGAACACACAGAATTTAGAATGAAAACCTTCCAAAACATTCCTCCTCCTCCCAAACAATTTCCACCAAAACACAGTGAGACAAAACTTGGATTCTCAGTCAAATTACCACCTCTCTGATAATCAATTCTCAGCTCATCACCATGCCTCACATAATCAATTCTTGGTTCATCAAGGGAGAGAAGAGTCTCTCTCGTACCAGTTGAAGCCTCTTATGTTTCCATGTCACACATGGCACCCCCCAGAGAAAACCTGCCATCATGACATCCTCCTTCCATGTACAGTGCTCTCACCACCGTCCATGGACCAGGACTGCTTATAGGGTTCCTTTCAAGGATGCTTTGCCAACTACCAAAAAACAACAGTTTCTCTTTTTTGGGACAACAGTCCGCCCACGTTTCACTCCCCCTGGGGCCCAGGGTCTTGCGAAGAGAGATCAGATCATCTTCTTCCCTGAAGACAGGGGCCTCCACCATACACTCCTTATCTTTCTCTGTTCACTCCTGCACTTGGTGTCACTGCAGCAGGTCACTCCCACTCCTGCACTGGCAATCACTGCAGCAGATCACTCTCTTGTCTCAAGTCATTGCATCCCCCTAAATGCAGTCTCTGTGCTACAGGAAAATTGAATCAATCTATGGCTGTGCAAGAAAAAGTCCAGCCAAAGGCTGCTCCATCATGTCACCTAGATTCTTTCCCATTTTCCTCTGACATCTCAGGCCCCAAGCTCTCTTCTCTTTCAAATCAAGGAGGATTAGTGTTTCACAAAGTTTCCTTTGTCTAAGAAAGAGTTAAAGTCTCTGGCTCTGCTGCCCTCAGGATGGCTGAAATCTCACAGCAGCCTGCCCTGGACTCCCAGGGCTGGGCACCTTCCCTGCCCCCTTCTCTTTCTCCTCTGCCTGCCAGCTGCCAGCACATGATATCAAATTTCAAGGTGGCACAGGCTCTCACTCTCTCTGGGGGGGCTGCCCAGGACATCCCAGTGTTTCTCCGCCCTCTGTCCTGCAGGGGCTGTGCCCAGCTCCATTCCCTTCACCCCCTTCTCTGTCCGGGGCTCTGGCTACCTCAGCCTGGGCCACATGGCTTCTCCTCCCACAGGAGGCCTGAACTCTTCAGTGATCAGAACAGAAAGACAGAGTTCCCCTGGGAGTCCTCTGCTTTTAACACCCTGTGTTCTCAGAGGCGTATCCATGTCTTTGTTACACCAGGTGCCACTATTCAAATCTGACCTTTGATTGGTTTGGGTATAGCTTCCCAAGAGAAATCACTTCCTTGTCAACCTACCACATCGTGGCTGCTGATGTGTGGATGCTGTGATGGCCGATGATGATGGGGAAGTTGATGCTGAAGATGATGTTGCCCATGATGATGATGACCCTTGTACCCCACTATGGGGCTTTTTATTTGTAAAACATCCCATTAGCTAAAACCACTATTCTTAAACATTCTTTCGAAACCAATCTGAACTCGATTCTGATGTGCAAAGGTAGTGCAAAAGTAGTATCAATTCTTACCTCAGAAACTACAACACATAGGATACCATCCACTTAGGCAAATGTACTGTCTGTTTTCTTACTTCAAATTTACGTAAGTTTATCTATTTACATGAATAGTTCTATCTATTTACACATGTAGTTTTATCTGTCTTAAATTCCATCTGTTCTAGTGAGAAGGTTCTGGCTAAGGTTTTCTTATGACTAAGACTAAGTTGCTGAAATTTTAACTAGGCCTTAGGGCCTTTGCTAGTGAATACAGTTTCTTGAGGCACTTAAAATATATTTCTACTTATTTATAATCTAAAACTTAAACTAACTTAAAACTATAACTTACCCTCCTATTTACTTAAAATTTAAACCAACACTTCTACTTCATATCTGTGTAGCTTAATATATCTTAGTTTCTTCAAAGGCTTTAATTCAATGCCTGCATTCCTCTCCCTCGCTGAGGAACTCAGAGAGGCCTGCATTCCAACAGCGGTCGAGCCTCAGGGACAAGACACACGACAAAACATGGGTTGGTCAGCAGCAAACAGCATGTTTTATTGTTCACAGCTTACTTTTCTAGGCAGTTCAAAACTCCGGGGTCTAAACAGCTCATTGGGCTGATCTTTACATTTCTCAGGCCCTGGAGCAGGGATGCTCTTGCACTTTAGGAAGGAAAAGATTGGTGAAGCCACTGTCAGACAATCCAGGGGCCGGTTTGTGGAGCTGGCTGGGTAAGCAAATCAATTTGCCCAGTAAAAGTCAGCTTCTACTGACTATTTGATATAAAGTAGAAATATAAAAAGTAGTGACATAAAGTAGCAACAGCTTTGGTTGCTGAAGGGGTGCCAGGGTGGCCTTTGTGACACAGGCACCTTGTGTCACAGCCCTGGCTGCCGTGGGCCATTGTGATGCCCAAAGGCCTTTGTGACATGGCAGAGCCCCGCCCCGGCTGGGGGTATATAAGGGACACTGCGGGGCCCTGGGCTGGCCAGCGCCAGCAGAGCGGCTGTGTCGCTGTGTCCCGGGACCTGTCTGTGCCACAGCATGCCAGCCATGGACAAGGACGAGGCAAAGCCCAACTCCCAGCCCCCCAGGCCCTGGCCCGGCCCCCGGAGAGCCCAGGCCTTGAGTGGGCAGCAGGAGGAGGCCGAGAGAGGCTCAGGGGGGCCAAGGACAGGGAGGAGGGGGGCCTTGAATGGGCACCTTCTCTTTGTGCAGTTTGACATTGAGGAGGAGCCAGAGCTCTCCAGAGGGGAAGGGAACAAAGGCCAGCAGGGGACTCCAGGGGAAGGCTGTGCTGAGCCACAGCTGTCTGCAGGAGATGCCTTTAGCCTCCTGGAGCCCTTGGATTGGGATGAAGGCCTTGAAGCCTAGGTGTCCCAAGAGGAGTGCAGGAGCTATGGGGACTTCTCAGACTGGGAAGAAGGCAGGGAGCAAGAGCCTTCCCCACCTGAGTTGGAGTATTCCACAGTAGCCTCTGACTGGCAGGAATGCAGGGAGCAAGAGCTGTCCCTGGGAGACATCGAGAACTGCCAGGAGATTTCTGACTGGGAAGAATCTCCTGAGCGGCCACTGTCCCCAGGAGAAGGCACAAGCCGCCAGGGACTCTCGGAGTGGGACACTTACAGCAAGCAAGAGCTGTCTCAGGGAGAATCCAGTAGGCAGGAGGTGTCAAAGGGTCAAGGTCAGAGAAGACCATCGGAGCAGTCCAGCTGGGAAGATGACAGCAACCAAGGGCTGTCGCCACACAGCTGGGAATCCAGCCCCCGGCTCAAGGCCTGGCAGCGGGAGGACGATGACTGGGATGAAATCAGCATCCTGAGCTTGCATGAAGAGGCCAAAGAGGCCAAGCGGCAAAGACTGGCAGCGTTAGCCCGAGATGGGTTCCTCCTGCCATTCCCAGGAGAGGCTTGGGTGGAGCGCCAGGCACTGGAGCCGTGTTGCCAAGAGCAGCTGCGTGCCAGGCCCGGCCCTGTGGCATGCACGGGAGTGCCCTGGGCAGGGGGTGCCCCACAAGAAACGCCGCTTGCTCTTCAGGCGGGCGCTGCGGGGGCTGTTCCGCTGCCCCTGCCTGGCGGCACGGCCCGAGGATTAGCGCCGCTGCCAGCAGCACCGGGCCTGCAGATGGCGGCCGGCCCGCGGCCTGCCCGGAGCCCTGAGGGAGCCGCACGGGCTGCCTCGGCCTGCGCCTGTCCCTGCGGGCCCAGCCGGCCCCGGCTGCTTCCCAGCACCCCCAGGGCGGCTCCCCAAGGGCAAAGGGCACCCCTGGGGCCAGCCCCAAAGCCCCAGCCATGGGGGACGCTGGCTGCCAGGGGCTCAGCGCTGCATCCCAGCCCATCATCCAGCTGACAAGGCACCTTCACAGTCATCGCTCCCGCTGCCAGCCTGGCACCGCCATCATCACCCCGAACCCTGTGCCTGAGTCCACATCCACACGGCTCTTGCTCCCTTCCACCTCCCTGCTGGAATTTCTTCCAAGGCCTGACCAACTTCTCGGGAAAGAATTGTTTCCCAGTCTGAATCTGCTCCTCCCCTTTTGGAATCCAAGGCCATTTCCTCTCATCCAGAAAAGATTCTATGCTGGTCCTTTGGCATTTTCTCCATGAGGATCGGGTACAGACAGGATGTGTTGCTCCTGGGACATGTCAAAACACTGCCACGAGAAGTTATAGTACTAAAAAAGAGTAAAAATAAGAATTAGGAAAATAATGAGTATAAGAATGGAAATAAGGAAAGGAATAAGAAAAAGCGTAACAACAAGTTTAAGAATATGTAAGAAAGTGGAATAAGGAATAAGAATATTAAGAGTAAGAATAGAAAGGAGAAGGAGGATTAGGTGAACAAGAATGAAAACCAGAAGAACAAGAGGGACAAGAAAAACAAGAAGAAGAACAAGAACAAGAAGACCAAGAAGCAGCAGCAGTAAAGATGAGTCACAATCCCTCTGAGAGCCCCAAAGCTCTCCCCAGGCTCATTGCTGAGGCCTTGCAGCACAGCACTGCATGGGATGCAAAGCCATGCAACTGATGCAGAGTCTGCTGCAGGAGACTGCCTCAAACTTCCCCCAGCCAGGGCAGGGACCCGGGTGTTCCCCTGGCCCCAGTGTCTGTCCCTGTGCTGAGCTTGATGTTCTGGGGGGACCCTCAGCACCAAGGAAAGCTGATGGAGAGCGTCACCAGGACGCGTTGGGATGCATGGAGGGGAGAAGTTTTTGTCCCAATCTTTCTCTGTCTCCTGCTATTTCTTCCCCCTCTACTTACCTTTTCTTTCTTTCTTTCTTTCTTTAGTTTGTTTGTTTGTCCTTCCTTCCTTCCTTCCGCCACTTCCGCCACTTCCGCCACTTCCGCCACTTCCGCCACTTCCTTCCGCCACTTCCTTCCACCACTTCCTTCCGCCACTTCCGCCACTTCCTTCCTTCCACCACTTCCTTCCGCCACTTCCGCCACTTCCTTCCGCCACTTCCTTCCTTCCTCCACTTCTTTCCTTCTTTCTTCCTCTCTTTCTCTCTTCCTCTCTTTCTCTCTTTCTTTCTGTTTCTCTCTATCTCTCTTTCTTTCTTTCTCTCTCTCCCCCCCGCTTATCTCTTACATGAAAACATTTCAATAAATCCCACACCATTGCCTTTGACACAAGGTCTCCTTTGCACCTTCCCTCGGGCTCAGCCCTTCCTGACCATTTCAATCAGCGCCTCACATCAAAGGCCTGCAAGCCCCCAAGGCCGGGGCTGCTCCAGCCACTCCCAGAGCCTTCCTGTTATCACGGAGGTCTGTCCAGGGTCTTCCTGGATCTCTCCAAAGAGACACGAGCAGCTGTTTGTTGTTACAAGGGTCTTTCTTGCATGAATGCATCAGTCTCCAAGGCAAAGAGTTCCAGGTGTTTGAGTCCCTGTTAAAGCTTTCTGGTGTAGAGTCCCAAGCAGAGCAGCAGCTGCAAGACTGCTTTCAGTGTAGAGTCCCCAGTTCCGTCCAGGAACAGCAGCAGCAGAAACAGTTGTTCTCAGGCACAGAGTGCTGTGTTCTGGGCAGTGGCAGCAGTAGTAGAGTCTGATGTTCCAGGCAGCAGCAGCAGCAGGGACCACAGCTTCTCTTTTCTTCTTTCTTCTTTCTTCTTCTTTTTCTCATTGCTGCTCATGTGTTGATGCTGTGATGGTCGATGATGATGGTGAAGCTGATGCTGAAGATGATGTTGCCCATGATGATGATGATGATCCTTGTACCCCACTATGGGGCTTTTTTATTTGTAAAACATCCAAGTAGCTAAAACACAATTCTAAAACATTCTTTCTAAACCAATCTGAACTTGATTGTTGTGGGAAATGGCCATGAGGAAAACAGGTCTGGGATGCCTTGGGAGAACACCCTTGTTTAACTCAAGGTGAGGAAGTGAAGCAATCTCCCAGATCTCCCTGCGCCTCCATGTAATCGATCTTCTGCCCTCCAACTGTTGCTCACTCCCCAGCTCTGCCATATTCTACGTTCCTAGTTTCCCCATTGGTTCTCCCCAAAAGACCACTCCCTTCCTTCACTCTTGTTGGTTCCGCCTGTATCACCCCACTCCAGCTCCTCCCCTGGACCCTCTCCCCATTGGACTGCTTGTAGCCTGACCCCTCCTACCCTTCCCCAGTTATATACCCTAGCCCCTCCCTTGCCCCGGGCTCTCCAGCCTTGGATTCCTTTGCTTGTGCTTGTGTTCCTGCTCTGTTTGCTCCCATTCTGCTTCCTTGAACCCTACCTACTTCTCTACTCCTGAACCCTTGCATTTACCCCCAATAAACCCTAGTGGATTTCACCAAGTGAAGAGTCCTCTCGTCTCAGCTGAGGCAACTATTACACCATTCAGGCTCGGGCGGCTGGTGGGCTGAGGGAACTGAAGCAGAAATGCTCTCGGGTCAGCAGGCACCCCAGCAGCATCTGCCCGGGGAAGCACCCTTCAGCAGGGTAGGGAAGCCACCCACAGATTCAGATGTGCAAAGGTAGTGCAAAAGTAGTATCAATTCTTACCTCAGAAACTACAACACATAAGATACCATCCACTTACGCAAATGTACTGTCTGTTTTCTTACTTCAAATTTACGTAAGTTTATCTATTTACATGAATAGTTCTATCTATTTACACATGCAGTTTTATATGTTTTATGGGAATGATTCCATCTGTTCTAGTGGCAAGGTTCTGCTAAGTTTTTCTTATGACTGGGACTAAGTTGCTGAAATTTTAACTAGGCCTTAGGGCCTTTGCTAGTGAATACAGTTTCTTGAGGAACTTAAAATATATTTCTACTTATTTAAAATCTAAAACTAAAACTTTATTAAAACTATAACTTACCCTTCTATTTATTTAAAACTTAAACCAACACTTCTACTTTATATCTATGTGGCTTAATATATCTTAGTTTCCCTAACGAAGAGAAAAACATGATCACGATGAAGAACAAGAGGGATAAGAAGAACACAAACAGCAAAAACAAGAAGAACAAGAAGAACACCAAGAAGAACAACAACAAGAAGAACAAGAAGCAGAGGTAGAGGATGAGTCATAATCCCTCTGAGAGCCCCAAAGCTCTCCTCAGGCTCATTGCTGAGGCCTTGCAGCACAGCACTGCATGGGATGCAAAGCCATGCAACCGATGCAGAGTCTGCTGCAAGAGACTGCCTCAAACTTCCCCCAGCCAGGGCAGGGACCCGGGTGCTCCCCTGGCCCCAGTGTCTGTCCCTGTGCTGAGCTCGAGGTTCTGGGGGGACCCTCAGCCCCAAGGAGAGCTGATGGAGAGCATCAACCAGACATGCTGGCATGCATGGAGGGGAGAAGTTTTTGTCCTTATGTTTCTTTTTCTCCTCTCCTCTCCTCTCCTCTCCTCTCCTCTCCTCTCCTCTCCTCTCCTCTCCTCTCCTCTCCTCTCCTCTCCTCTCCTCTCCTCTCCTCTCCTCTCCTCTCCTCTCCTCTCCCCCTTCCCAACTTTCTTTCCATGAACTTCCCTTCCTTTCCCTTGCAATTTTTTCCTTTTCCTTTTCCTTTTCCTTTTCCTTTTCCTTTTCCTTTTCCTTTTCCTTTTCCTTTTCCTTTTCCTTTTCCTTTTCCTTTTCCTTTTCCTTTTCCTTTTCCATTTCCCTTTATTTTCCTTTTCCTATTTTCTTTTTCTTTTCCTGAAATTTCTTTCTCTGAACTTCCTCCTCCCTCTTTCCTTTTTTTCCCTCTTTTCCTGTCTTTTCTATGCAGCAGCAGCTTGGCCTCAGCCGAACCAGACTCTAGCCTCTGGGAGAAGAGAATACAATTTTGCATGCACTGTTGAAATTCTGCAGTTTTCCTCTGGATGAGTGCATTTAGGAATGTGCTGCAGTTATTATTTTGGCAAGGACACAAAGCAGGAACCCTGTCGGGAATTACACTGATACAAATCTCAACAGGGCTTTTCCACCATCCACATCAAATTAACTCATCACCATCCTTACAAATGAACGCTGAAATAAAATGAGACCTGTAGCAGGGCTTCACTCTGTTTGAATATTTCAAAATCTGTATTTCAGTGCTTGCTAATGCAGAATGAAAGAACAAAGACAGATTGCTTGAAACTTTTATGTTCAGAAAACCAAACTTCTATTAATAAAAATGTAAATCATATCTTAGCTCACTCTCTTTCTATACACTTTGAGCCATTATGATGTGCTCAGTGGAATAATGGAATAATTATATAACAAGGAATAGTATCAGTGTCATCAAAACAATAGTGTGCTCTAGACAAATACAAAAGAGATATGAAACTATATGGTAAAAAGTCTAATCTGAATTATAAAATGCAGTTAGGCTTTCAATCAACCACATCTGCAGTCACAGCAGTGCCTTATTTTTTGTTATTTGGTATTCATGTTAGAGATTTAACTGCTGAACTATAAGAACTAGGAACTCTCTGAATTCATAATTTTCAAAATGCTGATTGTTTTGAGGCTTCTGTGCTATATTATTATCCATACATGCACATTCATACAGTGATAAAGTTTGTGAGCACAGGGAATCTAAATAATTGTGCTTTATAAAGCATCTTTTGGACAGAAGTGATCAGTCAGGAAGCTGAAAGGAAAATCTGGATGGCAATTCCAGTAACAACTTTGGAAGATGCTTTTGCAGTGGCACATTACAAATTGAATGTCACAATTTAGACTTTGACTTTGATCTGCAAGATCAACATTGGCTATTCAAAATTTATCTTGTAACTTTCTGTCAGCTGGAGGTGCAGACGCTAATGGAACTGACACGTTGGTTTCACTGTTATTTAAAACAATCAAATCTGTTTCACCTTTTATTATAGAGGAACTGAGGGAATGCAATAGGCATATTGTTTTTACAAAACTGTTTTGGGGAGCCCAGGTCGATTTATGAGTCACACTCAATTTGTGTCAGAGCTGTCTAGTGGCATGAACACCGAAATTATGCCTAACAGAAGTGTGTTTCAAATGCAATCTAATTTACCCTCAATATTACACAAGTGTTTACTGCTCATTGTATTAATATCTCTGAGGCTTTCCAACCTGCCAATGACGTGCAAGGTGACTGAAGTGTTCAAGATGAAAAACTGAAATATTTAGGACTAAGCAGAACAGCAGAGAAGAAGTGGATCGTGGTGGGCGAAATGACAGATCATCCCTCTCTACTCATTGGCCATCAGATGTGCTCAACAGGGTTGAGCCATGGGGCAAATGATTTTTGAGACACGCTCACATCAAGAGTGGTAAAAAAATCTGGTTTACATGTCACTCAATCTGAGATAAATCATGAATTCCAATGAAAGAAATGAGTATACACTCCTGCAACAACACTGTCTAGGTGAAACATCAGTGGAAATCTTTTCTTTTGTTCCTCTACCACTTTGTTCTCACTATGCAAGAAACATCTAGGGTGTTTTATTATATGTAAATTTCCCTTCAGTGCAAGGCTCATCACTTCATAAACAATGCAGTAGCAGGTAGTCTGGTTACAATAAAAGGATATTGCCAAAATTGCTTTGCATCATTCTTCTAGCCTAATTTTACAGTAGAAAAGACTGGTTAATGATGTAAAATGTAAGTGTTGTAATTCAATATTAGTACAGCTATTCTTGCAATCATTGCTAATAAATTCATTGCAAAAGAGTCCACATTTTTCTCCTGTGGAAAAGGTACAGTGTGTATGTGCTAAATGACTAAAATAAAGCCAAACAAATTTTAACTGGAAACTGCAGGTAATAACAATATGACAATATGTCCATAAACAGTTTAATTACAGGTACAAGTTGGAATGATTGCTTTGTGCCAGTGTCACAAAGATCATAAAATACTTGAAGAATGGGTAATTTGAACCTAATAAGAAGCGCTGGTCTCCTTTCTGGATCATGCCCATGATTTCAGTGGGTTCTGTGGATGGAGTTAGTGCTTTATATGTGTTTAATAGTTCTTAGTTTGTTTCAAACATAGGAAGACACCCATCTGCCACACCACTGCGTGGAAAAGAGGGGAATGAGTAGTGTGCTTGCACACAGCACAAAACCACAAATCCCTGTTCCACAAGAGCCCTCTTCCTCAGAAAATCCATCACCATTTCACACTTTCACCACAAACTTTATTAGATTGCTGAGCAAAACCCAGGAGCCCTAGTGAAATGTGTGGTAGTAGGTCTGAGGATTAAGGCAGTGCTCCTCTGGCATGAAAGTTGAAGAATTTAGTACTTAAATAGCTACTAGGGCCCATAGATTTGTTTTCAGCATCTGCACTGCAAATTAAACTACAGACTGGAGTGACAAAGATAATTATCTCTACTAACTTTTAGCAGGGGTAGCTATCAGTGTCAGTCTCACTCTCCTTTGTGCCTCAATAATTCCTAATGAACATCTACGACAAAAAAAAAAAAAATAAAAGGGACCTTTCACATATTTACCTTTCGTAGTCAAACTTTCACAAAGCCGTTTAAAAAGTAATGAATGTGCAATGCTGACAATATGAGTATCTCGAAAGCAAACTGGGTCTCCATTCCACCCAAACCAGTCCCAGTCAGATTTGGGCTGGGAGGCTGCTGGGCAGTGGTGGATGGCTGCAGGCTCAGGGGCCCACCCGGGTTGCAGCTTGCCTCTGCTGCCCATCAGTCCCTCCAGCTGCCCAGAAAGGAATAGCAGTGACCTTGCAAGAGCAATTTGTAGAAATTAGATGAGTGTTCATTTTGCATTTTCATTCACTGACATATTTCTGTCAATTATTATTTAGAATCACAATGGTTTGAGTTGAAAGGGACTTAAGGTCCATCACATTCCAACTCTCTGCCATGGCAGGGACACCTTCCCCTGTCCCAGGCTGCTCCCAGCCCCAGTGTCCAGCCTGGCCTTGGGCACTGCCAGGGATGCCAGGGATCCCCAGCTGCTCTGGGCACCCTGTGCCAGGGCCTGCCCACCCTGCCAGGGAACAATTCCCCATTGCCAAGATGCCATCCAGCCCTGCCCTCTGGCAGTGTGGAACCACCCTTCCTTGTCCTGTCCCTCCATCCCTTGTCCAAAGTCATTCCCCAGCTCTCTTTGACCCCTAATTTACACCTGAATATAAGATTTTTCCTAAATTTAAATAGCTTCTTGGTTGCAAAAAAAAAAAAAAAAATTGGAAGGGAAAGGCACAAAGTACCTTTGTGACAAATATATGAGGATGTGCTTTGAAACGTTTGTAGCATTGTGGTGGTTCTGGCGATATTACTCTCTTTTTAAATTAAAGGAGAACTTTAAAAGTTATTATTCTGAAGGCTATTGCATTAGGATAACTCATTCTCCTCAATTCATGCAGTTCTGATCATAATAATGCATTTCATTCTTCAAGCTTTGCATTCAGAACCCAGGTGTGATGGTGCAAAAATACTGTTTTCCCTAATCTTGTTCTGCATTCAGACCTAACAGTATTCTCACACCAATGCAGATATCTCAGAGTTTTAAGAAAAAAGCTCAAGTGCCACTTTTACGAGAGGCAGTGAATTCCCTCCTGGTATATTCACAAGGGCCCTCAGAGTTGGTGTAAATGAAAATCAGATTTCAAATATAGTTTCTGTTTCCAGTTATCTTTCCTTGACATACTCACTGGCTGAACTGAGTGTCTTAAATGGGACTTTGGGTTAACACAAAAATGGGAAGATTAATGTCCTGCTTTGTCTCCAGTTCTGTGAAGTCAAGTTTTGACTTATGGGTGCACACCAGCATAACGAAGGGCAAACATTTAAAAACACCAGCGTGACAACGCTGGAAAATTACACATATTTTATTACCTGGAATCTTGTGATGGTAACACTTGCTTCTGTTTTGAAGACACTCTCCTTAGACTTGGCCATCGAGTTATAGCAGCAAATTGCCTTTGATAATTACACATAACAAGGCTACACGATGTAACGCAGGTAATGAGGTTTTAATTCACCAATTCATCTTGGGAATGAGTACAAGGAGCAGCAGCCAGCCTCCACACCACTTTACACACTTTTAATGCCAGTTATACCCTGCGCGTGTGTTAGCCCACCTGCAGTGACATTATTTACGCAATCCCATTAGGATGGCTCTTGTTTCAGGGGACTGTTACAAAATTCATTCAGACAAAGATGAGTTATAACTCTTTAATAGTTTGCCTGTCTAAAAGACAGTACCAGGAGACACAGTCATCTTTCTGTGCCCTTCCCTGGCTTTGGGAGCAGGGAGGGAGGAGAGGCAGGGATTTTACAGGTGTTTTCACTTCTCGTGCATCCTTTGCTATAAATCCACTTCCCAAAGCCACCAATCTGTGTAAAAAAAAACCTGAAGAAACTGCAACTCATTAACTTTTATCCTCTAAATCTTGTCCTTTCTACATTAGTGACATAAACCCACGGGCTGTGGAAAAACAGTAGGTTTGTGGCTACAAGTCACGTGGAAATATTAAAGGCACAACACGACCTAGAGCATGTAATGTAATCTTGGTGTCTCACCAAGTCCATTTATTTTTATGTGTGGAAATAAGCAGCCTGTGTGAAATTAGTGTGTTTCTACACAGTTAATGGGTAGAGAAATAAGGTTTAAGGACCTCTGTGAGGAGAAAAGCTCTCCAGCCTGGGTGTTACTGCAGTTCACAGGTTTTCACTGCCACAAACACGCTCCTGACTGGTTGGACTCCCCAGGCACTTCCCTGCCAAAGCACCTTCCTCACTGCATATTTAATAATTTATTTATGCATAATTTAATAGACATATATTAAGTAAAAGTCTCATCAACTATGTCTTGGATTGTTAATGATTATGCTTCTTAAGAAATCTCATGTTTAACATATCATCTGTGATGACAGACAACTATTTATTTGTTAAAAGCCAACTTTACATGAATTTTGGGAAGAGCTGGGCTTAAGCAAAAAGTCCACCTCAGTAGAAAATGCCAGAATTTTAATAATCTTCTCTTCAATCCAAACCTAAAATGTTCAATGAGGGAACCATGTCTTCTCAGAATCTAGATGTGCATTCACTTCCTGGTTCTATATAAAAGTGCTTCACTAAAATGGAATTTATGACGCGAGATACCTCACAAACCAACTTAATTAAAAAAAAAAAAAACCAAAATAAGGTTCCCAGGTTCCCAGAGGTTGTAAAAAATTCTTTCATATTTTCAGTATGTGCTGTTTTTGTTTGGTTTTACAAATAAAAATTTCTCAAACATGTTCCAAAAATTTAATTTTTGATGAAAACACACTTTCAAACTGAACATTTCAAGGTGATTACTTTGAGATAGTTTTTTTGTAGATATTAATAAGCTGGAAACAGTAATTTCTCGCTTGACTGTTTCTCCAAAAATAAGTTTATTCATTGCAGAGAATTATTCCAGGATCCAGGATTCAGAGGTAGCTTTTTTTCCCAAACTTCAGAATATTGGCCATTTGGTGGGATTTTTTTAATGAATAATTAGATTTGGTCGTGTTATTCGGTACAAAGCTTGTTATTTAAATAATTCAGCAGCTCTATCATTGGTCTTTTTACCAGCAGTTTATAAGCTTATTAATTGTAACTGTTTAAGCTGGAAATTTGCCTAGCTTTGTATCTACCATGGTAATATCACACACACACTATTTTTTTTTTTTTCATCTGGAAATGATCTGGGTGGTTCACACTCTGCTTTGTGCTGGAGTTAAAATCCCCTGATTTCAGTGTGCTATGTCTGATTAGAAAAAATCTTGTGTCTCAAAGAAATTTTCATTTTCTGAGGCTCTCACTATCCAAATGTATTCTGTCAGTTCAGAAACAGCTTGGGAAAATGAAATAAATTTTTTAAAAAATAGCTTGTAAATACCCAGCAAGGCCTCAGTAGTGTTTAGAAGTTTAATTTTTTTTTTTTGGTCTTTCTTAGTTGATCATGCTTTAATCCCTCACAATCACTGCTGCCATGCATCTGCTATTGCCATCGAAAGGCTGATTATAAGGAATCCTCTGGAAATGCTTTCCTGAATTGAAAGCAGCAAAAACAGGTCATGTGAGAGAGTCTCTGGATATATCCCAGGGAAGCAGAAAGTTTTAACCGCAGGCAAGAAAGACAGTGAGGTCTGCGATGGAATAAAACTGAAGTTGGAGATGGACCCAGGGGAGGAATGAAGGGATTTGTGGGGTGAAAGAAAACACCAGAGACAAAAAACCAACATGCAAGTCTTTGTAGATTGGTCACTTTTTGATTACTTAAGGTAACAAACCACCTCACATCTGTTCAGAGTCATATTCCAAAACGTTTGGTTGTTAAGAGATATATCCTGTAAAATGTTTGAATTTAAACTCCAGATTAGCCAGAACAGTAAGATAGGAGCCTGATCTCATTATCAAACTTTTACACTATATATGGTCACTTCCTTATTTTCAGCATTCTTCCCCCCCCACCAAAAAAAAAATAAACCAAACCAAACTATATTGTTTAAAAACAAAAACATTCCTTTTAAAATATTCATTGGTACAATGGAAAAACTCAAAAAATTCACTAAAATCTTATAAAGTGGGCGCAGACTATTTTGCAAAAATGTTACTGAAAAAAAAATCCCAATTATTTATGGTAAAAGCTGTAAATAATTTGGTGTTTGTTATCTGTGCTTCTGCTTGTTTTCAGTTGCTGACTGTTCAGGTGGACAGCACTGCCCAATGAATTTAAAGAGCTGTCAACATTTTGCTTGTACTGTGAATTGAGATGCATGTATTCCACAGGTTTGACAATGCAAATATCATTTAGCCTGCCAGGGGACATGTGACATATGACACTATTAAATGCCCTGATTTCCAGGGAAGTTTTTAAAGAAGTGGAACAATGAAGATAATAAAAGCATTCCGGAAATCCAGGTGGCAATCCCTTTCTTTTTTCCCCAGAGATGTAGAGCAACAGGTGTAAGAGGTTGTCTAGTCCAATATGAGCAGTTCCCCAGGCTTCAAATCAGAAAATCCAAAACCTTCAGAGTTAAAAGTGTGGCAAACAGATTTATCAACATGTAAATTGCATCAGGCCTTCATTTCTAATTTGTTTTTTTTTACCAGTTTCTCTCCTGGTTTTTTGGCATTATTTTTATAATGTGAACAAAAAAGCTTCCTGAGCCTCTCAATACAAAAACTCTGCAGGTTGTAGAAACATTGTATTTATTGAAAATTAATAACAAGTACCTAGAAAAAATATTAGCAGTATCCTAGGATGGTTCCATCCTCAAATTCACTCTCTTCAAAGGAACAAGTCTCTGTCAGCTCCAGTTTCCAGTCTTTAACAGGCAGCAAGCTGGGGAAGGAAGGAAGTTCAAGGCATAAAATTCAGGGAGAAAGATCTTTTTGGAGTAGTGAAGAGCCAACAGAGAGATAAGAAAAGAAAATGTCAGAGCCCAGAGATCCTTGGAAATGCTGTAAATTCAGTAGCACAGGTCCAGGGGCCAGCACTGCTTAGAAAGGGAGACAAAGAAGGAACACACACACTGTGGGTGGAGTAAAATATTACAGCTCTGAAAATGCAGAAATTATTATTTCAGCTCCTTTTCTTGTGTTTTTATGGACACTGGTGGAAAGCCTATGTACAACTGGAAGGAAGAATGACAGAATACACAACCTGGATATTTAGGGGGAAAATGGCAATACTTTTTTTAGTATTGTTTATCTGTTGATAAGGGGATAATAAACTACAAAAACTTGAGCACAAAATGTAAAATTCTGGGTAAAATAAAAATAATTCCATCTCAACTTATGTTTCCCCCAACATACAGCCCATCTTTTCTCTCTAATTTTATCCCATTATCAGTGATCAAATTTTCTCATATAAGCAATTTATTCCACTTCATTAATTGCTCCATATAAGCAATTAATGAATTTTGTTTTATAAAAATACGTGTTCTTTCCTTACATTCTTAGTTGCTTTTGTCTAAGCATATATTTTGAGGTTAAATCCAGCTTGATTGCCATCTTTCCTTACCAAAGCAGGGAAGAAGGGTCAGGAATTTAAACTAAAATTATGCATGAAGAAGTAGAGAGGGAAAAACCACAAGCAGACAGAAAAAGTAAATTATTCACAATTGGTTAAACAGTAAGCAGCATTTCTGTCTTTCCTTCCCACATGAAAATTATTGCATAATTTACCATCCTTAAAAGAGAGTCTTATTGCTAACTCTTCCCTGCCTTTCCTAAAATTCTACATAAACTTTGTTGTCAAAAGATGAGCGAGGCAGAAAGAGGAAAGAAGTTGTTGTTTCTACCATTTCATGACTTGGTGCCATTGAGGATCACACTCATATTCTGATGCTTTTTTCTATGTCAAAGCTGGTATCACAAACCAAATGTGCTTCTAAAAATCCAGTCCCTTCTTGGGCAGGAAAGAGAAAATTTAATGTTTCCAGTGGGAAACTAAATATGAGCTTTAAGTTCCTTTTTTCCCTCTTTCTAACCTCAAACAGCTCCAGAAAAATAAGGACTAAGAATTCAGGGTGGTATTGGAAGGAGAAAAGGGTGGGAGAGCAAGAACCCTTATGAAAATACAATGAGAGCTCTTCCAAGCATTCTTATGGTTTTTTATAAAAATTTTCTTCTGAACTCTCTGCCTGTCTCAGATTACAGCAAATTTTTACAAAGACTTCTGCAAAGGAACAAATTATTAAAATCTGCAATTTCTTATTATTTAAACTGCAGCTGGTCTTCCTGGTTGTTCAATATTTGATTTACTTGTAGGCAATTTGGAAGTAAATTTTTTCCTGAGCTGAACATGTTCTAAAATATCTTAATAATTAAACACCATTCTAAATAAATAAATGCATAAATGAGCACATAAATAAATCTTTCTGCTCTTTATCTCACACACTGCTTCTCAGCTGAGGCATAGATATTAGAAGACTACTTGCAATTCTGATATAAAATTATGGCCTTAAATTGAAGGATCATAGCCATGGGGTTGTACACAGCTGTTGAAAGCGGTCAGGTCTTCAGCAAAAGACCCAGGAGGAGTTCAAATGAGATCAAAAAACTTCTCCAGGAGTGCAGGCTGCTCAGGGTGCACAAATGGCAGGATATATACTTGTAATCTGGTAATTTATGGTGCCAATGAAAGTTCTCCTCTTCAGCCTGAGAATGTGCATGAGTAATCGAAAAGGACAGACAGATAATATAAATCTCCCAATACATGGTACTGTCTTATCTCCTTTTCATGTCTTATTAAAGGTGTTGCTAGGAATGGCTGTCTGGGTTTGTATCTCTCTGTTACTAATGGAGTTAGAATTCAGAGGTGTTTTAGAAGGTTTCCAGCGTGGCTTCGTGCACTCTACCAAAACGTGCCTCATCAAAATTCAGTTTGTTCTTATCCTCCCCAAGCTGTAATCTGATCTAGAGAGTGTTGCTTGCGCTCTTCTTGATTTATTATCCTTTTCACTTTTGCTTATTATCTCCAGGTAACCTAATTTACCACTGAGTTCAGCTATCCTTTTCATGCAGATTAAAAAATATCTCTCTGCTTGATACAGACCTGTTTCCTTCTGGTTAGCAAAAAAAAAAAAAAAAAAGTGGTCATCTTGTTTGTCACTTCTCTTTGTATGCATAGCTAACTCTCCTTGCATCATTCCCATATTTTCCTTTTACTCCTGTCCCTTCTTAGTGTTCACGGAGGAGTATGCATCAAAGTTGACTAGTTTTTCCATCTTAAATCCAAAACACAGCACTGTACCAGCTACCAGGAAGAAAATTACCTCTGTCTCAGCCAGACAAGAACACCAGTGCATACCAGATTCAAATATTGCCAAAAAATTCAAATATTGCCAAAAGTATTCCCATTTTTTGTTACAAAGAGCAGGACAAAGGGATGAATTCTACACCAACATTTTACTGATGTTGGCAACTTTTCCTGCCTCAAACCCTCAGATACAATTTTCTACAAGTACATTGAGAAGTTGCTCCAAAAAGCTATTTCAAGTCAGATATCCTTACAATTTTTCCTGCATGGCCCTGGGAATGGCTGCCAACAGTGGAAGAGGGAAAGAAAAACTGTCTTTGCCATAATTCCCACTGAAATGTTATGAAACCCTGCTGTTGGAATTGTTAGCCATCACCACAGCAGCCAGGGCTCTCTGGTTGCTTTTAGGCTTCCTTTTCTGTTATTATTCACCCAGCATTTCCTACAGTGCCTTACATTACATCCCATTTTGGAGTAAGGATCCAGCCTTTGATTTTGGGACTAGGGTTTTTCACGCTCTAATACAAAGTGCAGATAATTGTGATGCTATTTGGGTGGATTTACAACCAGTTCTGTTGCAGGACAGCTCTATTCACCCTGCCATTTCTTACCTGAAACCCTGAAACCTGTGTGCATGTCAGAAAATAGGAGAGGCTTTTGCTTGCTTTCCACTGTTCCTGCACTGTGAACTCACATTTATTTTGCTATATATCACCCACTGTCCTTCCTCACATTCTTAATACACTTATCTAGTCAGGAGGACATTGTATTATGCAACTCTCCCCATTGTAATCAATCATTTCCTGCATGTCACTGTCTTTTAAAAGTAAAAGCAGGCACCTTATTATTCTCTTAAATTCCCTGGTGCCAAAGTAGCACATGAATCACTGTCTGTGGGTATGAAGTTATCTATGGTACCCTTTTTGGTGCTGCTGCACCTGTTGTGCAAATTTTTTTGTGGCTCAAGGTCATAATCACAGCCTCTCATCCTCTGGAAATGGGGAAGAAAAATGAGTGAGCACTCATAATTCCAAGGGCTTAAGGAAAGCTGGTGATCAGCAAAGTTGTCCTTCAGAAAAATCTCTCCTTATAATCTTCTTTTACGAGCAGCAGCTGGAAAATAAGGCTGGGTGCACCAGCAATATAAGAAGGTTTAAGTGAGCTGATTGCTGGTTGCTTGGTGGCAGCAGGTACGTTAATTTTGTCTCAACATGTTTTTCAAATGTTAGAACTTCTTGAATTTCAGTGTGAAGGAGCAAACACTTTCTTAGCAGTTTGACCTAGGTGCCAAGCTATTTTTCTGATACCTACTAAAGAATGAATGTAGAAAGATGAGGCCTTTTACTTGTTTTCACCTAATGATTGCATAGGACTTATTTTAATTGTATTTTATTATTACCAAATCACTGATGAATGAATCCCAAATTCTTCCATTGTGTTACAGATACAGTGATACAACATCTTGTTGTACCACTGAATACTATTCAAGTTACAGGGCAAAATGCCCACCACAGCTGTGAGCTGTGTTTTATTTGATAAATAAACCAATAAAACAGTTCTACACCTGCTCAACAAGAGCTTCTCTGCGTGGGCCTGATAATTAAAAGTACAAGTGCAAAGAGCTGCAATTTAAATGGGAAAATATGGCCCAGACAAACAAATGAGAAACCACAGAATTTATAATGAGGGGAAAAAAAAAAAAAAAACCACACGCAAAAAAAAAAAAAAAACCAAAACAAAACAAACAAACAAACAAAAAAAACCACCTAAAACCCACCAAACAAACAAAAAACCACCAACAACCCAAAAAATCACCAAAAAACCCCAGCAGTTTCTAGTAGTTTTTCTATCCTGCTTAAAGCTGGGACGAATTGTTTCCATTACCCAACCCAAAATTCTGGTGACCATACAAAATCGGCATGATATTTGGTGGACACTGTTACAATGCAGAAGGGCAAGAACAATTTTTACAAACAATTTTTTACTTCCTTTGTCTGACTCTGATGCAGACATTTTATTTTTTTTCTGTCCACCGCACTCTTGAACTCATGCGATGCCAGGACAGTTGAGTTTGTGTGAAACACTTCTACTCTTTTAGACAAAAAATAGATATTTTTGAAACATTTTGTCTTCATGGGAAGCTGTATTTTATCTGGCTTAGAGTCCCTGCTTCACTGACAGCACTGTTTATAGTGAATGCAACTGCACTTGGTTATTTCATGAAATGGTTGGAAACTGAAAAAAGGTCTTGAAATGTTATTTGTGATTCTGTGAATCAGAGTGCTGTGTTCTACCAGCTGTACCAGTGTAGACACAAGAGTCTAAAAAAATGGAATAAGAAAAAGAAATTAGGCTCTTTTTTTTTCTTTTTTTTTTTTTTTTTAAATTAGCTGATAGAGCTGGAAAGAGACAGAGAAATTTCACATTTCTGCTTAGGTCTGAAACACCAGAATTAGAGTGTTCTCAGCCTGGGCTTTGAGCCTGAGACCTCTCAAGTGCCATTTGCCTCTTCTGAACTCACAAAAAATGAAATAGAAGAATCTTTTAATAAAAAGATATTACATTATTTCATGACTTTAAATATTATATGACATTTATTATTATTTTTACTATGTTGGCACATTCTGCATTGCGTTAGTTCCACCCCAGTGGCTGATCTAGCAAAGGCTTTAAGGAAATTAAGCCCACAATAAAAGTGATCCACATGGCTCCCCCAAAAACAATTGCTAAATCCATCTAAAGACTTGAAACTGTGCAGAAGTGCAATGGATGCATCTTTCTCTAAAAAAATCCCTCAAACTTCATGGTAGGCCCCCCCCTTTTGTTGAACCAAACTACTGGGGAGCCACTTTGTCTCAGTACTTAAACGGGTAGAAAACACAAAAGTGGTCCTTGAAGAACCTCCCATGTGTGCCTGGGCAGCCTGTCAAGCAAAACACCAAAAGCTGGGTGTTTTCTAATAAGAAAAAGATGAAGCAGGAAATGTAATAACTAAATAGCAGTGAATAAACGTTATAAAATTTCACTGGATATGAAGTTTTGCATAAGAAGCAGTGTCTGTATGGTTACATGAGTTACAGTGATCAAAAAAAATGGAGGCTTACACTGAAGAGATAGACAAGAATTAACTTTAAAGGAAGTTTTTTAGCAAGCTGGGAAGCATTGCTTTGTAATGCTAGACCTCAATCGGCATGACTTGTTTTAAATTATTATATGCATTTAATCATATTGCTTCAATGAATATTTACTCTTTTCAAATGTATTTTTCATTAGCTAAACAGACACAAATCTCCATTTCTTGTTATGGTAAAAGAAGAAAGAAAAGAAAAGCCTTCAGTGAATTCCAGATTATGACTCATTTGATCTCTCAAGTTGCCTAAGTCTTAGTGATAAAAAACATAAATGCGTTTTTTCATTTTGAAGTATTCATACAGAATTGTTGAGTTTCCAAAGCAATTAAAGAAAAAAAATTAAAATTACATGATCCCACAGAAAAGGATCTGCATGTGCTCCTTACCTCAGTGAAGTGTAACATTTTGGAGCAAATCTCTTCAATACTTGTCAAACACATGGCAGACATATAACTGCTTATTCAGAGTATGAGATGGAAAAATATACTCCATTCATGAAACATTCAGCAGTTATAAAAAACCCAGGACCAAAAAGAGCCAAGGGATTAATTTTTTTTAAAGGATATTTTTAATGTAATTCCATACATTAAAAGCACCCATAACCTAATGGAGGTTTGGCCCACAGTCTATATCTGTGTTTTCCTGTAGCAGCACTGAGTTAAGGGAATTCTCATCCAAGTTAAAATTGAATTTGCTAAAAGCATTTTTTTTGCCCACACTTCCAGCTTCCTATGGGCTGA
This sequence comes from Motacilla alba alba, assembly GCF_015832195.1. Lineage (NCBI taxonomy): Eukaryota > Metazoa > Chordata > Aves > Passeriformes > Motacillidae > Motacilla > Motacilla alba. Next base: position 72,814,543 of record NC_052046.1, on the reverse strand, counting down.
GCCTCTTGTTTACACTTCAAAACTGCTTTTTTTTTTAATCTTTTCTACCTTAGATGGGTTGTCAGAAGACAGCAGAAGAGAATTGATAAATCATTTTTCAATTTTTTTTTAAAGTCTGTACTTTATCAATAACTGATTATTTTTCACATTTTAGTCCACTTTAAAGTGGAAAACTCTATTATGATATGTGGTTGATATGTGGTCAGCAGTCATTAATTTGTTTACTTGAAGATAAATTCTGTGAAGTTTAAACAAATAGATTGCCAAGAGGAAGCAGGTTAAGATTCAGAGGGGAGGTTTTTGGGCAAAGCTTCACAATCTCTGTAAATTCTGTGTTCAAGAAAAATGACTATTTCTGTTTAATCCTAGACAAGGCCCTGGTCAGTTTGAGTCTGGCACAGAAAGTTGATGGTTTTTAATTTGTTTGATTTTGAATCTTCTGTATATCACCCTGGCATCTTGATATCTCAGGAAACTGAGGATCTCTGTTCATCCAGACCAAGAAAAATGCATTATAAATCTAGTTAAATTGTTTAATATTACTAAAAATCTGTTTTCTTCAGAAGGAAAAAAAAAACCCTCAAGTTCTGGGCAAAAGTGAGTTGCCAAATATGACCTCACTTAGTTCAATATTTTTTAGGGAATTGATTTATGCTAAGTGTTCTTCTTTTTTTCTTTTTTTCTTTTTTTTTTTTTTTTTTTAATTGTACTTTTGCTGGTAAACTCCTGTGTAAAATGGATATATACAATTTTTACAGTCACTTCCCATGGAACAGCAGCACTAACTTGTAGCTGCCTGGCTGCTTTACAAATAATTGTAGAGTGATTTGATCATGGAATAAAGCTTAAAACTCCTGGAAAGAGCTCATCACTTTGGGCTCTCTCTCTGTGGGAAGGATCAAAACCTGGACCTTCAGGCACTTGATAAGCCAAGTTTGGCTTAAAAATTTGGTTTTTTGTTCTTTTGTTTGTTTTCTCTCACTTATCTATGTGAAAAGCAGGCTTTTAACACCAGAGCTTAGCAAATTTGATTCCCAAGTATAAAACCTACAAAATTATGAGCACATCATAAAAAGAAGTCCACTCCTCGTTCTCTCTTTGTAACTCTGAAAACTTGCACATAGAGGGAGAAGATGTTGTTTTATCAGTCGTGAAATCCAAGCAATCAGGCTGAAATGAAAGATTTTTCCAAGTCAGAGGCCCCTCATGTTAACACCCTGCTTTAAAGCCTCCAGTTCTAGAACAACCTGGAATTTTAAAAGAAGGTTTTTAATGATTATTCTTATTGTCATATTTGTCCCTGCTGTCACAGTCAAACCCAGGAAATGCCTTTTCTTGTTCCAGTTCTCCTGAATCCATCATATTTCAACTGGTCAGAATCTTTGCTGTCCAATGTGTCACTGTTTTACAGCGCAGGATTTTGTTGTTTTGGTAATATTTTACTTCTTTGGTAGAAAAACTGTGGTGTGTATATATATGTATGTATGTATGTATATACATACAGGCTCAGAGCAAAAAATTAGCCTCTTACCACAAAATCTCCTGCATTATCTAGGTAAAAAAGTGCCCAATATCTAAACTATAAATGTTAAAAATGCATTGCAAAATTGCAGCAATTAAACTTTTGGCAACAAACCTGAAAACCATATAGATTATAACTCTGTTATAAATTTTGGGGGTTGGGGGAGGAGAAGTCAGTAGAAAAGCAAAATTCCTTAATATGATAATGTATCTATAGTTAAAGATGGTTAGGAATTTTCATGACAAACTTGTGAGAGTCTAGGAAGGGTTATGTTTTGGGTTTTTTTGTTTTTATTGTTTGGGGGTTTCTTTGGTTGTTTTTTATGTTGTTTTTTTCTGGGGTGTTTTGTTTTGTTTTGTTTTGTTTTTTTCTTTCTCAAACAGAATACTTGCAAATATTGGCAAGATCAAATTCAATAAATGTGCAGACTTTACTGGAAAAAACTTTATCGTGTACTGAGTAGCTTTGTCAGTTTTGATTTCCCTTTCATTTTCCAGCTCTGAATTAGGAATGTGGCATTTGGCAGAAGCCAATTTTAAAGTAAGATGAGTTTTTTTGCTATATAAATGCCATAAAATGAGAGACTACTTAACATCAGCATCTGTAGTGAGGTAACCAGTGTAGATATCAAGAATTAATACTTGCTTTCCTTCACAAGGAAACAAAATAAACAGAAAAAAAATGCAAAATTTACAGATGTCGAGTTATTACTGAAATTCAGTCATCCCCTCTGAGAAAAATGTTTCTCTGGGATAAAGTTGGCCACATTTTTTTGCTAATTTTTGATGAAGAACAACATAAGGGAAACAATCTGCTATATAATGCATTTTAGATTAATAACATAGTCTTTACTGAAATCGGGGGTTTGTGACTTTCCTATCCTCCATCCATTTTTCACTGAGTTGGACCCTAAATCAGAATATCAACCAGTTTCTCTTGGTGACCCTTGACTTTTGTGGTCATTACCTTTGGTTTATGGTTAGTTTCACTTTCTAAATGAGCCGAGTTCACTGTGCTTGCCCCAGTGTTTGCTCTGCCTTATTTTCTTGGCAAGTGTCTTCTCACACATAGAGATTTTCTACTTTAAAACATTTCAGGAGTTTTAAAAAATCATAGGAATCTCTGTAACTTCCCTTCCCAAGCTTGCATATATTTTATAGTAATTTTGGAAAATAAATGTGAATGCCAATGATAGCTAGCTATTAAATTGCTTTTAGCCTAGAGGGGAAAAAAATATTTTCAACACATTTTTTTAAAAACCTAAATATTTTTGTGTTTTCATTCTTTGCTTCTTTTTGTGCAAAATACCTTAAAAAAATTCCTTGTAGCACTTCAAAAGTTATAAAATTCCTGTTTCTAAAATGCTGTGAACATTGACCTAAGGACTCTGGAATACAGATGAAACAGCAGTTTAAGTGCATTTTTCCCTGAAGAAGAAATAAAAATTGTTGTGTCAAGCCCAGAGACAGACAGAGAAAGAGAATTTAGAGATAGGGCAACAATATATGTGCACTTTTCAGATCCAAAATGGTTTAGTAGACTTTATTAATGTGTCTGTCCAGTTCCTCCCGTCTACAGCTGGGATAAGCCTAAGGTCTAAGATTTGTTTCTTGTTACCAGGGCACTGTATCTCTTCTGCAAATTCTTAACATAAAACTCCTGCAAGTCTCCAAATTGCCCCGTGAAATGTGCAGGATCCAGCACTAGGTATTGATTTTGTTGGTCAAATCTACCACGCCTGCCAATGAACTGCAGCAAAATGAACTGTATGTCATTATGGGCAGAGATAAGGGGGGGAAAAAGGAGAATTGTGTACTTTATTACAGAACTTGCTAAGCACCCATCCAGCCTCTCAGGATGGGGGAACAATAATAGCTACTTTCAGCCCTTCACTGGGAACTAAGTTCAAGCAGAGAGTGGTGAGCCTAATCTCAGCTCAATTTTCATTTAATCTTCGGAGTCAAGCTATAAGCACAGCGATCAGTTTAAATCTAAATCTCTGGGCTATCTGACTGAAAATAATTAATCATAAAAGAGGCTTTCATACTGGAGAAGAGGCTTCAGAACTTTCTAGAAATTGCAGGAACCAAGCAGATCAGAGGCAGCAGATTTTATGAACAAATGACGCAGTCACTTTCCACTGAACCAAGCAGATAGTTTTAGGAGGGGAATTTTTTTTAGTGGTTTACTTTTTATATGCAGCGTCAATGGATGGCAGGTGGAGTTTCTATAAGGCTATGAAGTTTTGCAGGTTTTTAATTAGATGCTACAACACAGATTTTTTCACTGTGTCTTCCTTGGCTTGGGGACCCCTTCAAATCCAGGGATAAAATGAGGTCTCTCATTGGAGTTTGGAGGAGGTTTTGTGAGATTGAGCCTCCAGAAGAGCTGCCACAAGAGGCAGAAGTTGTGCCGTGGAGTATAATTCCATGGCATTTGCAGCCTGCCTCGAGACCCATGCTAGCTGTAATCAAAACACTTATTGATTATGTAAAGATGCATTGCTGTGTTGTGTTCGAAGAAATTAAATTACCTGGTCATTAAAAGAGCTGGTGCTGCCCCAGATTTTTGTGCAGATTTAAATCTGTGTTTTTTCTCAGCAGCATTTTGTTACCCAGTAGCTTGTATTGCTGTATATTGTATTGCCACATATTTGTGTGGTCTGTTTTCTGGGGAAAGAATTTCACTATATGTCAACAATTTTTTGGTCTTACATAGAAGTAAAAAGCAGTTCCAGCCTTTCACCAGAGTATTTCTGCATTGTGTGTTCAGTGTTTAATTTGCATTCATTCAAAGTTATCTGGTTTAAACACAAAGATTCATTTTATCCTACACATAACTGAGCTTCCTTTTTCTCCCTCTGGCAGAATGTTTTGTGTCCTCCAGAGGAAATTCAGAAAACTCTGTGTATAATGTGTTTAGACAACCAAAGATCTTACTGTGACAAATTCTCTTGTATCAAAACCACATATGAAACACTGATTCCATAAGTGATCATCCATTTCAGTATTTGATGCTGCAATATTTACTAAAGGAAGTTATCACAGACACTAAAAGTAGAAAGCCATTTTCATTTGCAAATTTTTTCCAGTACATAATTTTGTAATTTTTTAATAACAAAATCATCCCACGGGAAAAAATAATAATTCAAGACCTGCCTAAAATCAACTTGTGGCAAAAATAAATGCAAGGAAGTAAAGCAGTACACATTAAAATTTAATTAAAATAAAAAAATGATAAGATGTTACTATACTGCCCAATTTTAAAAGAAGGGTTGTCTTCTGAAGACACTAACATGAAAATCTGGTCTTACAAATTTAGTTTCAACTCATGGTTATGAATCTTATTTTCTATTTCATGTAACGGATACTGAATGCTACCATTCAGGGATACTGGTTAAATGTAAAAAACATGCTTCTCCATTATAAAAATTTGCTTTTTTATTTATTCATAACATTACTTTTCAGTATAATTCAATGACATTAAAATACTGTGAAGCTAAATCCATACCTTCTATTCCATATCTATGTTGTAAGTTAGAGTGTTTCTCAGGCTAAAGTTTATCTGAAATTCATGGAAGTGTAAATGTGAGAGGGTAAATCATACACCAAGTCTTAAACATTCTTGAAATTATTACTATTTTGCTAAATATTTTTCAGCAATAATAATTCCAAATATCTTTTCCTTACAGATATTGACTTGGAAGATAAGAATTTTTGAAGGGCAGTTTAATGTACTTTACATTAGAAAACTGTGGAATAGTTGGAGAAAAGGGAGAAATAAAAAGAAAAAAGATTAAAATTCTGTGGACTGCACTCTTATATAGAAAGAAAATAGATCCTTTGATACTCAGATTTAATGTACTGAAATACTGAACAGGGTATAAATTGAATTCTACATCCTATCCTGCAGTGGAGGGAAGAGGATTAGAAATAACATTGGCAGTAAAAATTAAGTTGGATGATGTGGTTTCACTTCTAAACAAAGACAAATACAAACAAATAAGTAATTCTGGTTTGGAAGTGAATTCCTTGCCAAGTTTGGAAGACTTTTCCAGCTCAAGGAACTGTCACACAGCAGGTCAGAAGTGACCTGGAACGGACTCCAAAGTCTGAGCTCAAAGGGAGCTTTAATTAATTAATTAAGATTAAATTTAAATCTTAAATTTAAAAATTTAAAGATTTGAAAAACCATTGGTAATCTTCTGGGATCTAATTAACAGCTCATCTCTGAAACCACCTCTGCAGGTACCACAGGCAGCTAAATGCTGCAAGTAGCAGACCCTACATGTGGAATTTGGTTATAAATTGAATATTAATAGTCATTCATTCTCCAAATATCCAACAGAGAGAATGAGAAGAAACAGGATATTGCTGCAGTTTGGTCTTTGATTTGTCCTGATACATCTGTTTATCCAGTCCTCAGTGCACAAAAGAGAAATCACAGTGAGCACAGCACCTTTGTGCCTTTTAGGATTCAAAGTGCAAAACATCAGTAATTTTAATCCCTTTAATCCCTCTGAGTAATTAAAAAAAACAAAAAAAAACCAAAAAAACACCTGTTATTTACTTATTCTGTGTAGTTAGCACCAGCTTTAATTATTGTAGAAAGGCAGAATCATGATCACAGAATTGTGTTGGAAAGGAACTTAAATCCCATCCAGTGCCACCCCTGCCGTGGCAGGGACACCTTCCACTGCCCCAGTGTCCAGCCTGGCCTTGGGCACTGCCAGGGATCCAGGGGCAGCCCCAGCTGCTCTGGGCACCCTGTGCCAGGGCTTGCCCACCCTCTGAATAAAGAACTTTTTCCTAATATCTATCTAAACCACCCTGTTTTAGTTTGAAGCTTGCTACTCTTTGTTTGAGGCAGTTGGCAGCTGGTGTGCATGACATGTTTGCTTCCCATTTGTTTCCCCTGAAAGAGGCTTTTGGATCAATATATTGGGTTCTCATTTCAGGCTTCAACTGGGAAAAAAAAAGTAAGGCATTAGGAATGCATTTTTTGGGGGAAAAATAAGGATTAAGAATGCATTTTATTTGCAAAAATACCCTCAAAATCTTATCCACTTGGGTTTTGACAGTTATTGTAGTGCGCTAAGAAATTGGAACACTGAACATTTTAAGAAATGCTGAAATTTTCCTTTCAGAGTAGCTTAAAATCTGAGCAAGAGAGGTGACTCTCTTCCCACCCAAATCTATTGTTTATTTCTTTTCTTATGCCAGTAACACAGTGTTTTAAATTGAAAACATTTTCACAGACCAACCTTTTATTTTTATTATTTTGCCAGCATTAGGTGGCAAATGTTTGCAAAAAAAAAGTGGAACAGTAGAAGATAATAAACACATATACCTTAATACCTGCTCCAGCTAAAACACAAATAGGGGTGACATTATTTCCTCAGTGAAGACACTTAAATACAGACACAAAAGAAAATCTAATTTGCAGAGTTCTGCTGTGAAGAGAGGTAAAAGACAATAAATATCATGTACAGAAATGAGTTATTTGATAGATTTAGATGAGATAAGAAAACATAAATTTCACCATAGGCAGAAAATATCTGTGGGCCAATTTTTTTTTAATTTGAGCACCTCATCTCTTGGAATTTAATACTTGGAAATTAAAGGAACCAACTCAGATATCAAGTAATTCTCTAAATGGGTTCTAGCTTCCTTTGCACACCTTAATTTTGTAGTATTTCACAACAAGAATTTAAACAGGAATGGTTTCTGCTAGTCTTGGCTTTTTCATTGAGTAGAAACATTGATAGTCCTTCAGTATTCCAGCTGAATTCAATACAGCTATTTGAGCAATTGAATAATACCCAGCATGAGTCAATGTGAGAGGTTCTGGCTTGAGAAAAAACAAGCTATAAATCATGGCAAATGATCTCATTAGAAATCAAACTCTAGCTGCTGTTCAACAGAATGGTTGCCAAAGCGAAGCAGAAGGAAAAAAAAAAGAAAGGAGGAGGATTATTAAAGATTCTGAAAAGAAATTTCTCAAAAACAAGCAAGGAAAAATAAGAGACTCACAAATCATGCCACTGCTGCAGCAGATTTCTCTAAGAATTTGACTAGCAAGAATTTCAAAAGACAGCCTGCATTTTGATTAGTATATGCTCCTAATAACTTTGCCTTTAAGTTTCCATTTATTGGGGGAAAAAAAGTATATACTGTCCATATTTTTGAGGTTGTTTCCATGTCCTGGTCCCTGAGACAGGCATAGCCACTGAAGCCAGTTTTGCAGGTCAGAATTAGTCACTGTAAAATTATATGTTTTCCCCATAACATAGTTTATTTTGTTTTAGGACGTATGCTACCAAAGCTAGGGTACTGTGACATATAATCATCTAGAAGGAGGAAAACCATTACAAAAAATAGTAGTGCATAAAGGACAGCAGCTGTCAACAAAGGTGCATTTACTGATAAATCAGCCAGCCTCTTTTCAGAGCTATACTGAAGCATTAAAAAGTAATTTAGGCAGTCAGTGAACTGCTTTAAGTGCTGGAACAAATTATTTAGCATTTCAAGCCTCCAGAAAACCTTTGGACTTGATTCTCTGTTAAAAAACAAAACAAAACCAACAATCAAACAAAAATAAAAAACCTACCACCAAAAAAATTTAATAGTGTGAGCCAAACCCCACTAAATTAAACAGGAGGTTTTTAATTAATTTCAATGAACTCAATTTGAAAATAACCTTTTTGGTTAATTTATTTTTATTTTTTCATGCCACTACTCCCCCATCAATTGAAAATGTCCCTCTTAAGAAAAGCTTTCAGCATTAATGAGGTAACTCTGGACTGCTTTAAAAATATTTCCTGGGACTCAGTTAATTCTGTCCTGAGAGACTACTGACCACTTGTGGGTTAAACTTATTTTACGGCCATCAGTGCCAGAAGGATCAGGCCCAGAAACATTAAATTCATTTCACAGAGTCATAGAATTGTTTGGCTTGAAAAGGACCCTAAAACTCATCCAGCTCCAGCCCCTCCTATGGCCAGGGACACCTTCCACTAGACCAGGTTGCTCATCTACCTGGCTGTAATTTGTTAAATCTATGGTAGTTTGATATCATCTTAAAAGTTTTGGGAGAAAAACACTTCAGCTGGCATTGTGGAGAATTTTCCCATAGAAGAAGTACAATATTTTCAGCCGCAATAAACTAAGATAAGGGATTTGATCTCCAGTCTTTTCCAGTGTGTGTCAGGGACTACTTCATTTTAGTAACAGGAAAATTTGCCTTTAAAATCCCACCTCTGAGACACCACCCTCCATATGCAGCCAGCACAATAAGGTGACTAAGCAAGAAAAGTTGAATTATTTCTAAGACGCAAACTTTCTGTCATTGAAAAATGCACTTGCAATAATGCTGTTCCCAAGGAAGTCACCCTTGTGGGCTGAAATGCAGAATTATGTAGCAGACACCCCATGGGTGTTTACCTGCACTGTCTGCCTGTGACAGTGACTTCAGCTGAACTTTATTTTATGCACATTTTTCCCAGAACCAAAACTGTCACAGCTTTGGAGACAAAGGTCCTGACCTTATCCAAATTCAGCATCATAATGGAGGCCCAGGTTTATGCTACACATCACAGTCAGGCTTAACAAGGCCAAGGGCAATTCATCCTTGTTTTTCTATTTATTTTAAAACACCTCTCAGGTAAGAAACATTTGATCTGTACTTTATGTGATCATTCCACTCCTGAATACTCTGCTGCTCTATGAATGTGCTTCTGCTGTTCCTTTCCTTTCCTTTCCTTTCCTTTCCTTTCCTTTCCTTTCCTTTCCTTTCCTTTCCTTTCCTTTCCTTTCCTCCTTTCCTTTCCTTTCCTTTCCTTTCCTTTCCTTTCCTTTCCTTTCCTTTCCTTTCCTTTCCTTTCCTTTCCTTTCCTTTCCTTTCCTTTCCTTTCCTTTCCTTTCCTTTCCTTTCCTTTCCTTTCCTTTCCTTTCCTTTCCTTTCCTTTCCTTTCCTTTCCTTTCCTTTCCTTCCCCTTCCCCTTCCCCTTCCCCTTCCCCTTCCCCTTCCCCTTCCCCTTCCCCTTCTTTTCCTGTGAAAAATCAAAAGAATATTGAAGCACAAACACGGATTTTGGATGAAACACACATTTTAACAGATAGCCTTGCAAAAGTGCACCAAGGATAACAGCTTTTGCTGTTTGCTTCAGCGCTGCTTAGAGGCACTTCATAAATTCTTGACTTCTGCCAAGCACAGAGAATTTTCCAGCAGCAGCTCACAAGAAATATGCCAAGGCCAGGGGCACTGCAGTACAAGGAAAATGAACATTTTAATAAAGAATAGGTTAGCCAATACTTCCACTGGTAACTATAGTAAAATATGAGGAGTCATTTTGCTGGTAGGAACGCTGAAAGAAATTTCAATTTACTTTGTCTACTGTGTAAAAGCACTAAGGCAATAGCATGGAACTATAATTTTTTTAAATGGCTAGTTTCTCATCCCTCGTAAACTCTCAATGTGTCCTAAAAAGGATGTTCACATTCCTGCTCTGATGGGCAGCCTGTTCAGAGTGTAGGATCAGAGAATGACAGAAAGGTTTGGGTTGGATGGGGCCTTAAAGCCACTCCTGCCATGGCAGGAACTCCTTCCACTGTCCCAGGCTGCTCCCAGCCCCAGTGTCCAGCCTGGCCTTAGGCACTGCCAGGGATCCAGGGGCAGCCCCAGCTGCTCTGGGCACCCTGTGCCAGAGCCTCTCCAGCCACATAGTATGAAATATTCTCCTTATATTGATTCTAAATCTTTACTTTTAGTTTAAATTATGTTCTCCATTTCTGGTATTCCACAACACTTGATGATGATGATGATGATGATGATGACAACCCAACGAAAAAGACAAGCCCTTTCCCAAATGCACTTTATGCAGGATCACCCACTCTGGCAAATTGAAAAAAAACAAACAGGAGATTATTTGATCATGGACTGTAGAAATTTCAGTGCAGAGACCATTCATTGTTTAGATGTTCCTGCCATAATCAACATCCTCCAAGCAGCCACTTCCCCCTGGATGGTGGTAGGACATGTAAAAAGTTTTATCTGTGCTGATGCTGGAGAAGGAGGATAAAAGATAATGTGTCTGTGATGAGATGCAATTTATATTCGATGGACTTTGAAGACTTTATTATAATTGTTGGAACAGGTTGGCCAGGGCAGTGGTGGCCTTGGACGCATTTAAAATCTGTGTGAATGTGGCACATGGGGACATGGTTTATTTGAGTGTTCAGCACTGCTTGGGTAATTGTTGGTTTGGATGATCTTAGAGGTCTTTTCCAAGCTAAACCATTCCATGATTGAATGGATCACAGAATGACAGAATATTTGGGGTTGGAAAGAACCTCTGGAGCTCACCCAGCCCAACTCCCTGCCCAGGCAGGGTACCCTGGTCGGGGCACAGGAAGGTGTCCAGCTGGGGCTGGCATGTCTGCAGACAGGGACACTCTAGGCCCACCCTGGGCAGCTGTTGCAGGGCTCTGCCCCTCCATGGACACAAGCTCTCCCTCCTGCTGGCCTGCCACTCGCTGCCCTTTATTTGCCGGCTGCTGCTGCTCCTGCTGGTACTGGCACCACTGAACATGGCCGCCATCCTCTTGGCTTTACTCCTCTCATTCCAGACAGGGCCTGTCCAGCTGAGGGAGTGCTAGGAAGGTCTTCCGAATGGCCCCTAACTCATCAAAGCAGAGATTTTTATTAACAGGCTCCTCAAGCACATTGTCTTTAGAGGTCCATCTTGGCCTTGATCTTGGCCATCACAGCACCTTGGGGGTCATCTCCTTGAGCAAGGTGGCCTCAGAGTTTGATACTGATAATACTGCAAAGAGTTCAAGGGTTCCTGAAAAATAGGTGGGCTTGGCTTCCACATCTTTACCTCTAGGAGTCCAGCAAGGATCTTCTTTATCAAATCTCCTCTCTTTCTCTCCCTTCTCCTCCTCCACGGATTCATTTGCCTGCCCTTAGCTCTGCTCTGACAGGCAGCCTGGCCTCAGGCACAAATGCTGATGATACAGCAGGAGGTTGGATTGTCCAGGATGGGCTTGGCTTCCTGCTGTCTCTGCACAACGATTTCAGCAAGGCTTTTCTCCATCAATTCTCCTCCTCCTCCTGATTCCTGGCTCCCAGCTCCTGGCCCTGCTCCAGTGCTTGGCCTTTGAGCACAGCTTTGCTCTTGTATTGGTCATGGAGATCCTTTGGATGGAGGAACTGTTCAGGATCTCCATCCACTGCCTGAGAGGACACAGCAGGAGAGGTTCACCTGAGGATACAGTGGGAGCTGGGACCTGCAGCTGACACCTGCAGTCCCTGTGTCCCCAGGCCCTGCTGAGGCTAGCTTGAAGTGCTGGAGAAGATCCAGACATGTAGAATAGCGGGATCCTGCTTGCCCCATGCCATCCCTCCATGTGCTATCTTCACCACCGTTGGTCAATGATGAAGAAGAAGCACTTGGGGCTGTGGAATGTGCTCCTGCTGGGTAGAAAATCACAGAATCCTGACATGGTTTGTGTTGGAAGGGAGCCTTGGGCGCCATCCAGTTCAAATTTCTGCCATGGTCAGGGACATCTTCAACTAAAGGCCTGTCCAACTTGACCTTGAATGTTTCCAGAGATGAAGACTCTCCCACCCTTTATCAAATCATGGAATGTTTTGGATTGGAAGGGACTTTTATTTGTCATCTAGTCCAGCATCCCTGCCACAGCTGGACATCTTCAACTCAAGAGGTTTCTCCAACCTTCTTCCAATCAAGTGTCCTTAAACACTTCCAGTGATTGACTAATAGAGGGATTTGGGTTGGAAGGAACCTTCCAAGGTCATCCAAGCCAACTCCTCCAATCCAACTCCACTGGTCAGGGACATCTCCAACTACACCAGGTTTCTCTAAACCCCATCCAACCTGGATAAAACTTGACAAAATTCTCATTTACTGGATATTGAAATAACAAACTTGACTGAAGGCAAACTGCCTTTTTTTCCCCTAAGGTTTTCCCCTCTCTCCTTGGCTGTCTGCATGATAAGAGTTGCCACTTTTAAACAGCCTTTATAATACGAGAAAAATTAGACCCTGGAGCTGTGGAGAACAAGACTTGTTGTAATTCCTGTTTCTGCAAGTCTTGTTTGCTCTGTGCACTGGTAACAAATGCAACATGAATCTTCAAAATGGGCCTTAAATTAATTAGCCCTCATGGCAAACCTGTAAGAGTCCTTTACAGCATAAAGAGCAGTTTAATTGTATGCAATAAATACACCCACAACAATAATTTATAGTATTCAGTTAATTTGATAGACTTTGTCATTTATGTTTATGAGGTGTATCATGTTGAGGGTCATGCTGAGTTTTCATCATGCTGCATTTCACACTGGCGAGGGATTTGCTCACGTATGTGGTGCATCTGAAAGGTCTAGATGTGGGCTTTTTCTTCCCTTTCCTTGTGCCTCAGCTGGTCATCTAAACAGTGAGGCTCCTTGGTGGGGTAACAGTCATCATTCATAAAGCAATCTGAAAAAAAAAAAAAAAATTCCAGCAGCAGCTTTACACCTTATGTGAGAGATATCTATTCAGGAAATTAAAGTTGGACCCACTGGGTGATGCATTAAGAATCTTATCTTTCCAGAGTCACTTTATCTCAGAGCCTCTGTGGGAATGCTTTGAGAATATATTCACAGGAACAGGATCAGACTGTTGGAGAGAGATTGTTTAGACCACCAATACCCACGGAGCTGTGGCAAAGGATGATGTATCAAACAATGCCTTGTTTTAATCTTCATTTCACACAGTGTAAGTTCCTGAAGCAGAGTCTGATTTCCTGATATCCAGGATAGACATTGCCTCAATGGCTAGGGTAGCAACTCCCCAGTGATTAAAATCTTAATTTCTCCAAATTGGCCATTTCTTTTCAGACTTGTGCTGATTTAGACGCATTTATCATTTTGTGAACGCGACCCATTTGGGTTTTAACGCACAATTAGAAATTAGTGATACTGCAAATGAGTTTTTTGGTCTCCAAGTGTGAGCTTTTGTCGTGCCTGATTTAGGATGCTGTCGCTGCACCAAGAGGCATGCTATGCTAAAAGTCATGAACCAGATGTCTCCTCGCTGGTAACGTGGGAATCAGGCGCCTCTAACGCACTATATCCTGCAATATGGTTTGGTGTTGATGCCAACACAACTCTGCCAATGCAGCAAAAGTTCCATAAAATTCCTATCTATGCAGTAATGCAAAAAAAAAAATATTGTTTATCTATTAAAAACAAAAATAGTTTCTCTAAAATAAGTAAATGCAACAACCTTTGGTTTATAGAGCAATGTTAGAGACACATAATTGTTACTGATTCAATAGAAGACTAGTAAAATTATCTACCTTAAAGAGAATTTTCTCCTCATGTACAGGTCAAAATATCCAGAAAGGACATCTTTTCTGGCATTATAACAACAGTGTTTTAAAGATTTCAACAAACACTATGTAGTGGTAAAAAAGCAAGTAAAAATGGTGAGAGAAAATTTAGAAGAGCATGTATGGGCAGGACAAGGGGGAGTGATTTCAAACTGGCAGAGAGAAAGCTAAGATCAGATATAAGAAAAAAATCCTTCTCTGGGAGGGTGGGCAGGCCCTGGCACAGGGTGCCCAGAGCAGCTGGGGCTGCCCCTGGATCCCTGGCAGTGCCCAAGGCCAGGCTGGACACTGGGGCTGGGAGAAAGCTGGGATACTGGGAGGTGTCCCTGCTCATAGCAGGGGGTGGAACAAGATTATTTCCCAACCCAGACCATTGTGTGATTCTATGAAAAATAATTACAAAGAAAGAAAGAAAAGAAAAGGAAAAGAAAAGGAAGAGAAAAGAAAGAGAAGGAAGGAAGGAAGTGGCGGAAGGAAGGCAGGAAGGAAGAAAGAAAGAAAGGTGGGAAGAAAGAAAGGCGGGAAGAAAGAAAGGCAGAAAGAAAGAAAGGCAGGAAGGAAGGCAGGAAGGCAGGAAGGCAGGAAGGAAGGAAGGAAGGAAGTGGCGGAAGGAAGGAAGGAAGGAAGGAAGGAAGTGGCGGAAGGAAGGAAGGAAGGAAGGAAGTGGCGGAAGGAAGGAAGTGGCGGAAGGAAGTGGCGGAAGGAAGTGGCGGAAGGAAGTGGCGGAAGTGGCGGAAGTGGCGGAAGGAAGGAAGTGGCGGAAGGAAGTGGCGGAAGGAAGGAAGTGGCGGAAGGAAGGAAGTGGCGGAAGGAAGGAAGTGGCGGAAGGAAGTGGCGGAAGGAAGTGGCGGAAGGAAGTGGCGGAAGGAAGGAAGGAAGGAAGGAAGGAAGGAAGGAAGGAAGGAAGGAAGGAAGGAAGGAAGGAAGGAAGGAAGGAAGGAAGGAAGGAAGGAAGGAAGGAAGGAAGGAAGGAAGGAAGGAAGGAAGGAAGGTCTGTCTTTCAAATTTTGTTACTTCTTTCCTACTTTATAACAGGGCCTGTATCTGGAAACTTCACGTTTTCTGTCTCCTGCACTTCACAGAATAAAATTAAACAAATTATAAAAGTAAAGGATTTTTTATAAGAAATAAAATGAAAACAAATGATGAGAAAGTGATACCAGCACCTTTTTATAAAATGGTACCCAGAAAACCTCATGGTTGTGATGTGCACAATGATGTGCATCTGGTTACTAAGCAATATCAGCAGCATTTTTTTAATTAATCCTTAGTCTCACTTATGCTCTTTTACAAGATAATTTGTTGAATGGAACCCCAGATTAGGTAGTATTTGGGAGTAAATGCTATTTATTCAAACTTAGTGTAAGGTGCTACCTAGATTTCATTGGAGAGCGGTTTCCTTTGTTTCCCATACTACTGAATAGAGACAATAAGAAAAATAAGATAAAGTAAAATAAAATAAAAAAAAAACCAAAATAAAATAAAATAAATAAAATTTCACAAACAAATAGAAAAAAAAAAAAAACAACAAAAACTTCCTTTGATTTAGTTTGTTTCCTCCTCAGAATCAGACAGGATTAAAGGACATTTATGACAGCAAGGACACACTTTTTCTATCAGTTCAACTGTCAAATGCTTAGCTTGAAACTTAGGAATATGGATTCAGTAAAGTCATATAATTCAGTAATTCATGTTAATTATCCCTCACTTATTCCATGAAAAAATAATGCACAAAAAATAATTGCACCAAAAATAATATTTATGTTACTCAGATCAGCACAATCCCCCATGGCTTACCATGATTTTCCTATTGTAGATGTTAACTGTAGCAGACCCTTAATAAATTGAAGTGTATAGCACAATTACTTTGGATGTTGCAGTAACCATAAACAGTTTCCAAACTAATTTTAGGCATCTGTAAATTCCACAAAATTTGGAAAAAACTAGAGCAAAACTCAGGTTCATACTGCAAGAACATTTAGTCTGCTACAGACAGAAATTAGACCAGATACTGCATAAATCAACAGAGTTCTCTGACCTAAATGAAAATAGGACAGTTTACCCCAGCAGAGAATGTGGCTTAGCAACCTCGAGACTTTTTAACAACCAAAACAAAAACACAACAAAGAAATTAAAAATACTACTATAAATAATAACTATAAATAATAACAAACCATATGACCCCAAAACCCAGGCAGCTGAAATAGAAAAATACTGCTGCATCTGAGCCAGAGCATGGTTGTGCTTCTGAAACAGCTTTTATAAATCTCATGTCTAAGAGGCAGTGATTTCATTGACCAAGAGGATCAGTTCTATATACTGGAAAAAGCATTTGCAATAATATAAGTGAAAGGAAGGGGATTTTTTAAAATATAAATGGATTTTCATGAACAGGAAGATGTGATAAAAGGAGCAAATGTGTGGGGAAGGGTGGGATGATAGGGGTAAACTGAATCAGCACAAATTAATCAGAAATAAGGGAACTCCTTAGGAGCTGCAATTGAAACATCAAAAAGCCATTAGACCAGGAGATATCCAGGCATGAACACAAGCTATGATGTACCAGGAATTGTGACTGCAGATTTTAGCCGCTGTGGCTTGCACAAAAAACAATATTTATGCCTAGAAAGACAAACAAACAAATATTTTAGCCTAGAAAAACAAACAAACAAACAAAAGTGGGAATATTTATTATGTCCTTTCTGAGTGAAGATTTTCATGGTATCAGAAGTGACTATAGATCACTGGTACTATCAGAAGTGAATATTTATCAGCATTATAGTGTTGAGGAGTTTGCAAGCTGCAGTGTGGAAATGCGGAAAAGAGGCCGTGAGCTGCCAACCTTTGCATGAGAAAGGACTTCCCCAGCAGCAGGCAGAATTTCATTTAGTCTGATAATCAACACCTGTGAGCAGTCAGAGAACAATCTACCATCCTTCATGTTTACACAACAGCTGAGGAAATACAGGGCTCACAAAAACTCTGCCAGTGCACACCTGTGGGATTTTACATCCAAATAATATAAAAAATACAATAAAATAAACCCCAACATGGATTGAAGTAAGGCACAGAAGAGTAGAGGCAGAAAGGGGAAAGTATTCCAGGAAGTTCTTTAGTGGTGCCTTATGAACGTAGTATAAGAAGCTTTATTTTTTTAACTTTGCATTAAAGAATAGCATCTGCAAAGTCCTGGGGATACTCGCAGTCACTTCATTTATTTTCTATTAACAGAGCATGAGGGGTTTTATGACCTCTTAAAGGGCAGCCCATATACATTGTGCAGAAGAATATCTCAGGGAGAAATACAATGTAAAATCAATTTATGTATTTCTTTGCATTCATCGCCTTTCAGCAATAAACCCTGCTAAAAAAAAAAAAAAAAGGCTGTAATTCAGCCAAAATTAAATTTACAGGACTCCCTCACAGATGTTGGCTTACACTTAGGTGTTCAAAGTAGCAGGATTATCTCACCCTCTGCAACATCCTCATAATGCAGTGGTTTGCAGAGTAAAAGAGGAGTAGAAGTCTTGATCTCTTGAATTGTCCTCACTGAATGTCTGTGCCATTTTTCTGTCCTTAACCCATGAGAGCTTTTCCTTGCAGGCACATTTCTTCTGATCTGACATGCTAAACTACCTGACATAAATAGTTCTGCACTGTTTTAAGATGTCACCTGCCTTAGAATTTTCCATATATTCTGACATTTACTGTTGGCTATAAGGACAAGCTGTTCAGGCAGGTGAAAAATAGGCCTGTAAATGTGTTTTTAAATCCTTTATGCTAAAAAGAAATTAAAAAATAAATAGGAAAAGCTAAGTGCATAACTGTGGTCATAAACAGTTCTGAGGGATCATGAAAATAAACAAAAGGTGAGTAGAAAATTTTTTATTTGACCATGAGTACACGTTGCCACACATGACCAAAAAAGATAATAAAAATAGATATATAAAAAAAAAATCCCGCAAACAAGAAAAAACAAACCAACAGTGATGTGTTAAAGATGCATCTACTGGGGTACTGTGCAGAACAGTGTCAGGACCAACATCCTTGTTCATGTCAAAGAAGAAGCACATCACTTTGAAAAAAATTGCTAAAGACATTAAAATCAGAGATGCCTGAAAGATCAGTGATGGGTCTACTGGTGCAATAGGCCTGCAAAAAAAGGACATTGTGTAATAACACAAGTTCACCAAACTTTTAGAAAATATGGTAGTACTCAACATACCACAGGTTAAAGCAAATCATTAATAAATAAGGAAAACAAAAATAGCAAGGCCTAAACAACAGTCTGAAGCCTTTTTTTAAGAGGGAAAAACTAAGTAAGGGACAAGGAATAACATTCCTGGAAAAGACCTTGTCATGGGTGTTTGACATTTGTTTTTATCACATTTTCTAAAAGGAAAGGTCTGTGGGTTTTTCTGTTGACAAGAGTCTCACCTGGCCAGCTACATCAAACACTGAGGAAGGTTTGGATTTATTTGCCATCATTCCCATAAATGCCATAGCTTTGCTACAGCCAGTGCATTCTCTCAGGAATCAGGCAAAAAATGCTCTGAGGAAGGAGTGTGTAGCTTGTAAAGCACATGCAAGATCCTCAGTCCTTAAGAAAAAGAAATTAATATGAAAAAAAAAAAAGCCTTACCTTCACCAAAATGAAGGTTAGCAATTGGGCAGGAGGAAAATCCCAACTTGCAAGTTTAATCAAGGACTTCAACTTCATATTGTCCTCAATAAATGTTAAATTTAACTATGTTCTTTTTGTTTCTCCTATTTGTTATTTGAAAAACAACTTTTAGGAGATGTTTAAATGGTACTTCTCATGGCAGATTATGAAGATATTTTGCCAGTTAGAGTCAGCATGCATAGCTACAGAGGCTAAGGGTGATCTCTGATCAGGACACATTTTACACTATCACAATTTACAGGAATTATAATAGCATAAATTTTGTGTCAATTTTCCAAATATGTCTAGTCTTATTTGATGTTGTGGTCTTATTAACAGTAGATACTTTTTTGGTCACAATTCACTAGCTTCTTAAACATCAATAATTTGATGTTTTGAAAACTTTTATCTAACTTTATAAAAGTGTCCACTTTTATCTCTTGCTATTTGCTTTTTTAGGTGATGTGGAGAAGTTAGCAAAAAAAAAAAAATACTGCCAAAGGCAACCTTTTCAAAGAGAGTGGAAGAAGGCAGCACGGCTGCAACAACAGGGTGTGGAGAGAGAACACTAAATTTAATAATTCATCTGTTTTGAGGAACCTGAATGTCTCCACCAGGTATGGAAACTTGAGCCTGGAGAGCAGAGCCACCTCAGCAGAGCTCCCACGGCGCTTTCCACGTGTTCTGCAGTGGATTTGTGAATAATTGAAGGCAGCAACTGCATGGTTCAGCTCTTAGCCTTCACGTTGCCTGGACTGACATAATGAAATACCCCTCTGGAGAGACTTGAGGGAGTTAGAAAAGCTCACTGCTCCCCATGCCTGCTTGCAATTTTTCTATCTCAAGGGCTTTGCACAGGTGATTTACAGTACATTATGCACACATTGTGTCAGGGCTGTGAGACTCCAAACGATATTATGCTTCATAAGCTGCATTGCAACAAGCAATCAAAGATGTTAAGTCATCCGTTTTAGAGCAGATTTATAGAGAAATAGTCAAGTCCTGGAATTACGCTCCTTGCACTGCAGTTTGAGGACGAGACAAGCAAATGAGGGAAATGTGCATGAATAATGCAGAATAATGGGCCAAATGTGGTTATGGACATTTCAAAGACTGGCATGGGATAGTTTTCCAGTGATATGGAGAATAAAGTCATGTGGGGAGAGCTTTAAAGTCTTATGGGGAGAGCTTTATTTCAACAGTGGTCCAGTGAAACCAGGGAAGATTGCTCAAAAAGACCAGGGGGGCAGCTTGGGCTTTTCTATTCCTTTTGATTAAAAGACACCAACATTTCTTTCATGTCTTGCTCACCTGGTCAGCAGGAGCAGAGGTTGGTGTTGCAAAAATCTTATGCATTTTATGTCAGGAACATCTCCTCTTTGTGTGTGCTGACTCTGCCCAGTGCACCTGCAGTGTGTTCTGTCACGCACACAGACTGTGCAGAGGATGATTCCAGCCAGACCAACTGAGTCAGCCCCAGAACACTGAAAAACAAGTCAGATTCTGAGACAAAACAACAACAAACCACCAAAAACCTAGCAAAAACATTAAAAAAAAAAAAACCACCCAAAACCGAAACCAACAAAAAATCCAAAACCCAAACCAAACAAAAAAAACCAAAAACAAACAAACAAAAACCCCAACAAAACAAAACAGCAACAACAACAAGTGCTACCAGTGACAACACCCCAATTTAAAAAGTTTATTTACCAAGACAGCTTCTAATGGGGAAAATGAAGATGTGGCTCAGGAATCAGGGTTTACACAAAGAAAGAAAATAATGGATCTAAGGCAACAGGCACCCTAGTGGCCAGCTGTTACTGGAATTTAATGCTTAAAACCTAGACTTGTTTAGGCAGGTTTTGATAAGCAAAACCTGGCAGAAATTCAGCTGCCTAGTGTGGGTGTTTGATGTCACTGTAGATGTCCCAAATGCAAAATTTTAGTGCAGGGGTAGCAGATAATTCCTGTAAACTCAAGGTTACGCTGCACTACCTGAAATAGTTTTTATAGTTTTTCTTACATTACCTAAAATAGTTTTCATTCCTGTATTTAAGCACCAAAATTGTCCTCAAACTATTCAAACAGACCTTGGAGAATAACCCCCACATAAATCTTTCTCAATAAGTTATTTCAGTCTTTCCTTCTTTTTTTTTTTCCTTAATTTCTTTTGCACCGTGAAATTGAATGGGAGAAGAGACCAAAATGCAAGATGAAGAATTATAATCAGATAACTTGGAACACAGTGTTTAAATAATAACTTATAAATTGGCATAACAAAAGAAAACACTTGAAGCATCTAATTTTATTCTTGAGGTAATTGAAGGCTGAAGAATCACTGGCTATTATAATGTAGATTTGCAATTATGAATCTCAAGTCATATATATTTTCTATTGTCGCATTTTTTTCCATCATTCAGCTGTTTCAGATTCTTGAAAATTACAATGAAAATGGTTTTGAAATGGTTTTGAAGTGGTTTTGAAATGGTTTTGTCCAAGAAACCCATTCTTCTGGTGACAGCCTGTATGTACTCATGTCATGGAACCAGAGAATTTTTTTGATTGGAAGTGATCTTAAAGCTCATCTTTTTCCACACCCTGCCGTGGGCATGGATACCTTCCACTAGACCAGGTTGCTTCAAACCCCATCTAAAATAATAAATTCATCTGTGCCCATGTATATGTGTATGGAAATTTGTGTAATATACATATGACAATATGTACAGGTTTTCTCTCATTTTACATTACTGATAATTCATATAGTATGTATGTGTATATATATATAAGTATACATATATATATATATATATATATATATATATACACATGTATGGTATAGTAATGTGGGTTTGAGGTTGAAAAATGAAATCTATTAACAGGTATGATGACATTTTGTTCTCACAATATGTGGCTGAATGAACACTGCCGTTTGCTTTGGTGTCACCATCCAATTTCCTGTGCCACAGGGCATGCTTCATAGCTCGCATCCCCGCCTGTTCACATTATCTTTGAGACCTTGCCAGTGCTCTGAAATTGTATTTGAGTTTGAGAGGGTTGCATCACTCTTAGTATTGTAGTCACATAAAGGCAAAATTATGGATCCAGAGTTACGAGTGGAAAACTGGAATTTTTATCAGAGGGCAGTTCTGTCTGGAGGATTTTGTAAGAATTATCCTGATCTTTTCATTTCAAGATTTCCCCTTTCAGCTGTAAAGGAACACAAAAATATGGGAAGCAACCTGAGCCATTGAGGGGCTGGTTCTCAGCAGCAGAATTTGTGTTGGCAAAACAGTGCTGTGCTTCAGGTTCCCACTTAAATTCATTGCTTCAGGCCACCTCTTAACCTGACCTCCTTTTTTCATAAAGCCAAACCTTGCTGTTTTAACAAGTGCCACTCTAATTTGCATCACTGTGGACCCCAAATCATGTTCTCTCAGGAATCATGAGCACAAGAGGTTCACGCTGAGCTTCTGTGGTGGTGAGAAAAGGCTTTAATATAAATTAAATTGCAGTAGCAATGTTTTAGAGAATCTCAGTGTGAATACCAGTCACATATATAATTTATATATTCATGTTCATGATATATTATTTCTTTCTTCCACTGCTTGTATTTCCTGTTCAGACCATGGGTTTTGTTCATTTTTTCCCCCCCATCCTGCAAATGGAATGCACTCAGAGTACCAGTGACACAGATTTTCTTAAAGGAACTTGGACTAAGGTCCAGTGGGAGGAGACTGGGAAACAGGAAGTCTCTCAGAGAGAGACTTCAGATTCATGTTTAGAGGTGCTTAGGGGAAAGTGCAAACTCTTTTAGTGGTATTCATGGGTCTGCTTTTATTTTCTTCCTTTCCTCACTCTCCTTGATATTTTATTCACAAGCTTTATTTTGACACCATACATTCTGATAGTTTTGGGGTTTTTTTAAAAGTAATAAACATTGAAGGACAATCATTTCTTGCTCAACAATATCTCAAGGAATTGCTGTTTGATAGGTAACAAATCACCTGAACAGAGCACATCTCTTCCAACCGTGGAATCAAAAGAAGGTGAAATGATTTGATTTTGTTTTTTGTCTTTGCCAAAATGCAAGAAAGCTGCTCTGAGAGTGCTCCTCAAGGTTCATGTGACAGCATATTTGCTTTGTCCAAAGATCACACATTTAATTCATTTTTGGCTTTGTAAATTCTCATCACATTATCTCTGCCTCATTCTTTACAACATTCTGATCTCATTACTCTTTCAAATTCCAATACAGATACTGCTTTTATTTTTTCCTCTGCATTGCCTATTCCTGCTTATTAACATCTGAATGTTGCTTTTCATTTACAATAAAAATTTTAATTTGCTTTCTTATTTCACCTCTGACATTCCCAAGGCCCATCTCTTTCTGGTATCTCATGCTTTCTTGGAAATAGTTCTTCAAGGTCTATTGCAGCTGCTTATTCTATTTGCAGTTTTAACACCCACGTAGTAACTTAGGCAGTGGTGTTAATCTGACCTCTTTTCATAAAGACTTTTGCTGATATTTAATTTCTTCTTAATTTAATTTAATTTGATAAAGTAGTTTAATTTTATTAAATACTTCATGGCATAGTTTGCCACATGTGGTCTGCTTTTTTCCTAAGGAATACATCAAATGGGAATACACTGAGAAAACACAAAGGATTAACTCAACGATTAAAAACCAAACCAAGAAAAAATTAAAAGTCCTTATCATTGCCTTTTAGACCAATATTTTTTAGGATTATTTGGTTTGCATTCAACAGCAGGAGTTACCATCATGACTTCAGTCCTCTATGTGGTTCAATACCTTCCACTAAAATTAATATCAGTAAAAAATTTGTGAACATAATACCCCCAGCGGGGACACTTAGCATCACAGAGCTATAAACTAATTAGCAGTGAATCATGTGATAAAGAGTTAAGTGACAAAAGTTTCCACAGAGGTGAAGGCAACACTGAACATTCTTATTGTCTTTAAAATCTTTCGTTTTCCCAGTGTGGGCCTTCTGGGTGTATTCAACTCCCTCTGCCAGTACTTAAATCATAAAAATGTAAATGAAAATTGAAATTGAAGCACATAACAAAGGAATAAAAATCAGCAGGAATTGATCACTGAATTCACCAGAACATTGCACGGCTTGAAGTAGAATCATCCAACAAAAAGCATCAGGCAACAGGATAGTCTTGAAAGAAATGTTTTCAGTCCTCTTCTGGTTGGCTGCAGGAAACTGGGGAAAAGCAATCACAAATACTTTGCAGCAATGACTGTTTACAACTATAACACCTACAGTGCAACCTTTTTCCTAAACTGCAATTTTTTTTTTCCTGAAAACCTCCTGGAATTCACTATTTTTCCTGTCCCCAAAACTTCCAAACTAGTCACACTCAAAAGTTCCTCCAGGACCTCATCCTTACAGAAGTGCCTCTAATTCCTGCACCATTAGTGCATCTAATCTATGCATTAAAGACATTTATTTTTGGCTTTGTTTA
Organism: Motacilla alba alba; assembly: GCF_015832195.1. NCBI lineage: Eukaryota > Metazoa > Chordata > Aves > Passeriformes > Motacillidae > Motacilla > Motacilla alba. The sequence goes on along the minus strand of NC_052046.1, from coordinate 72,790,467 downwards.
TAAAGGTGTCTCCTACATTTGATCACATCAGATGCCATACCCTATCACTCCTTCCAAGAAAATTTCTCTACTAGTTTGCACAAATTATTTATCTTTTTCAGTTGGAATCAGAAGAGTCATTTGCATTTTCAGAATCATTTCACGTAATTGCATCAATTGTTGTCAGCTAAATGTATGGATGTATTCTATCCTCTCTTGTTTCCACCTGATTTACCTGTATTTTTTAAATAAATTATATACTTCCTCTATTTTTCAGCCCAACCTGATTTGGGTGGATAAGAAGTAAAACCATTACAAGGGTAAATGCTGGACATTTGGGATAAAAGTAGGAGTAGCTTACTCTTTTCAATGAGTTTAATCCCTTTTTTTTTTTTTTTCTGTTTAGTACAAGTCTTTGAACAGGATTTTTATGTATTTTAAGAAAATGCCCAGGACATAGGTAATTCTGCAATCTACAGCAATCTTTCCTCTTTAAATGCCTCCCCTCTTTCACAGAAACATGCTAAAATATTTGTTGTGGTGCAGCGCAGTCCCTTTTAGTCTCACCTTAAGAAAATCATATTTTCATCATGTGATAGAACCTTGACGTGAATTGAGAATGATAGACCTAAACCAAGCTGATAACCTGAGACTAGAGCATATTCCTGAGACATATGGGCTGTTTTTCCTGAGACAGCTTCCAAGAGCACTTGAACATTTAAAATTCTGTCCTCCTTTATGTTTGGTTTAACTTTTCATATAATTGGAGTTTAAATGAAACTCCTGGATGAAAGAGAGTGAGCAGCTTTCAAAAATCCTGTGGCAATTCCTCTGTGAATCACAGCAAGAATACTCTGGAAAAGATGTTGCCTATGATGAGGGACATTTTCTCCCATTCCCTAAAAGCAAGGAGACACAACCAGGATCCATTGGCCACACTGATTTCAGAGCTGGGCAGCCAAAGGACCCAGGAATTTGTTATACCCCAAACTCTGCTCCCATCCATTTCCACGTATCCCTGACCTGCCAGATGCAGTGCTCCAGCTGATTCCAATATAAACACTGTTAATGTACTGTGAAATGATTCTCCTGAAGCAGCATAAACATTTAGTCTTTTCATTAGACTAGTGAGTTTTAAATTACCCTGCCTAAAATGCAATATTAGACTGCATTAAAAAAATTAGGTGAACCTGATCCTATAAAATTGATTAAAAGGTTGACCTTGAGAGTTCTTGACTTCGTCAGGTAACTAACACATATTAGGCCAAGAAGTTGCTTTTAATTTAGAAGCTCAGCTTCTAGTGTATGAATATTATTATATATATGTATATACACCCATTTTAGTATAGATAATGGCATAAGTAATTCTCTCTGTAATTGTCAGACAAAGGCATTTTCCCCAAACTGAAGAAAGGCACAAAACTGCAATTTCATTTGCATTCCTGACACTCAAGCATCAATTTTGTCAGATATCTCACTGTCACAAACTCCATTTTATTTGAATTGATGGCAAGACATCCAATGTTCCTAGAAAATTTTGCTTTAATACACTTGATTTACAATATGTCTTTTAGTTAAACCTTAAAAACATATAATTTTGATGAGCATTAGAAGTAATGAAGAAAATAAGGGTGGAGAGGAAGTTTTTCCTGAACTTACTGTCTGTTTCCAAGGCAACCACATACTCAACATCTCTGTAGATTATGCATGGTGGTTTTGCCTCTTTTTAAGTATGATGGACCCAGGTGATAACAGGTTCAAACACATAGGGAGGCATAGAAGGTCTGAATCTAAATTGTCATTTTATTTATTTCTGAACATGAATAATCTTGTTTGTATGAGGATGTTTGCCTGTTTGTGGGATATTTTTTCAATTTTTTTTTCTCTAAAATGTGATGAAATTAAATGGAAATAAATTGATAATTTGACTGGAAGGCAGAGGAGACTTAAAGTCAAAGCCAAACAAAAACTGTGATCTGATGTGACCTGGCTTCAGCCATATCATCTCCATGGAATCTCCATTTCCTGGGATGAGAATGCCTTGGAAAAACAGGTTATTGCTGCTCCTGAGTACACCATTTGTATCCCCATGAGGTAATGGTGCTGCTGATGTCAGAGCACTGCTGTGGAATTAATGCTCTGTGAGGAATCTGATCACTTTACTACTGTAGGATGTGTGTCTGCTTCTAGAAAAGGACAAACCTATTGTGTTTTTATCACCATCTTACACTGTCCAACATCACCAAGGACAGAAGAGTTGCTATGCCTGAACATTGTGGAAATTTACAAAAAAAAAAAAAAAAAAAAAAAAAGGGAAGAACATGTGCTTGGATGCAAATTTTCAAGCTGCAGAAGAGACAGATTTGGTACATCACGTTTCACAAGCATCAGAGAAAGAACCAAGTTAAATAACTCTGTGGGAATGCACTTGCTTCCTTTATGAAAAATATATTAAAATTTTTTTAAAAAGTCATAAAAGCCTCTGTCTTTTACTGGCCACTTGGGTGGTGATATGAAATATGGCTGTGATGTCTTGGGAGTAGAGTACAGAGTAAAGAAGTTATTTGTGAAAATTAAGCTAATGTGTCACCTAGAAGAAAAAGCTGTTATTAACCACAATGGGGTGCTATCAATCACTCAGGGGAACTTTCAAGTGCTCACAGGGATTTCTCTCCTCCCATCCAAGAGAACAGAGCATTCTGAGAGCCCCATTTCGTTTTGGTGCCAACTGGACCCCTGCTGTCCCAAAAAAAACTGGAAAACCAAAAGTTGTCCTCAAATTAAGAGTAATGAAGTGAGGGGTGTTTCTGAATCGCTTCAAAATGTGATCTCTCTGATGTCAGGGAGCCTCATATAAATTATGGATTGCAGTGAGGAGCACAAAGGAGGCAAATGATTGGATTGATGGTTATATAGGACAAGTGTAATTTATGGCATTGCGTCTTACAGAAAGGCGCCACACAAAGAGCCAATATGAAGGGGGAGAAAAAAAGACATCAGACTTTTTATCTAAATATGTAAAGAGGAATTTTTCATTAAGCTGTCATGAGCCCCCACTGGACAGTGTCTTTATTAAAGAGGAAAGAATTCTGTGATTAATGAGGGAACTTTCTGGCAGCATTTGGAGACAGCACTAGAATAAAGTCCACATTGCAGGAAGACCTATTAATTGCCTCCTTTGGTCCCATCTGCCCACAAAATGAATATTTACTCTCTCAATATTAATCTTGGTTGGGATTTAGAAACATGCCTGGAAGAATAAATTATATTTCAAATATTTTCAAGACTCACCATCTTGGATAATTTTAGAAGCAGATTGGACGCATATTTAGGACATCCCTTAGATTTTAGTTGTTCTAGTGCCAGCAAAAGAAAGCTTTGCTTCAGTTTTGGGATTTTTCATCTCTGATGCTTTGTTAAATTTTGCTGTTTTACTAACATTATCTTTACAATATACTTATTCAGAAGTTGTCCCAATGTGTAAGGTATGATAGATATTTATGTGGTATTGTAGTTTTGTACCGTCTGCCTTCCTACATAAAGTTCTTAGGATGAAAAATTCCATTTTTCTGCTTGGTTTTTTAATTTTAGTCATGGATAAGAAGACAACTCTATTAAAGGCTTTTAGTGGTTTCATCTGAATGGATCTCAAATATAGAGAGACAATGCAGTACAAGAAAACAGGTAATGGGAACAACATAAATATGAATAGACGAGTTCCCTACCAAAAACAATAAAAGTGTTTCCACCTGGCCACCAGTTCTTATTCAAACGGAGTATAATCTTTAACTCCCAGTTCTTTGATTTTCATTTCTTTCCTTTGCACTCGGGCGACAGCTTTATTTTACTGTCATATTGGCACATGGAAAAACTGGAAACTCTTGTTGAGGCTCCTGCTGATCCTTCTTGTTCTACCAGGGATTCTGTGATTAAGAAGGATATCTGACATTCTCAACTTCATTTAAAAATTTCACTTAATTTTTTATGGTGGTGATAACTAAAAAAACCCCCCACAGGCTCAGTTTAAAGCAGCGCATGTTGAAAGTCCTCATTATTTTTTGAGATTGTGGGCATGGTTCAGTTTGAGACAGAGAGACAGAGACATTTCCTCCTTCCATCGCATGGAGGAACTGCAGAGCAGAGCTGAGGGGAGTGAGGAAAAGCTTCCCTCACACCCTGAGTAGCAGCAGGAGACCTCTGAGTTTCAGGTCTGCTGGAAAAAGTAGTAAATAATGGACTCAGATAAATGCCCTCCTACCCAGACTGACAGAATTTAATAAGTAACCACAGGTTATGGGATAAAAAAAGGGGAGGAAAATCACAAAGGCAGTCAGCCACTAAACTATTCCTGCCTTTGAAAATTTGAACTTATGTGTCTCAGGTCCAGCAACATCACAGCACAGCTGACTGAACTGCAGATAATTTTTTTTCCTGTATGAAATGAATAAAGTGAAATGACAAATGAAAAAAGTGCAGCTTCCAACCCTAAGCATGTGATAAGAGAATTTCAGGGGGCAAATATTTTATAGCCAATGCATCAAATTAGAAATTTTAATTGAGGGTGCTTATAACTGCCTCTTAAGATAAAATAAACTTTACTGAGTTATTCACTCAGCACCTTAAGTCAGAATATTAAAAATTATTTACAGCAGACCAGACTAAGTTACACAGAAACAAGAACTCAGCCCAGGCAGCAACGTGTTTGAGTTTTGTACACATTCATGATTCTCTAAATGATTTATGTAACCAATCATTTCCAAAAATTTATTGCACATTCTAACTGATAAATTTTGTCGCCTGTTTTGTGTACAGCAAATGGTGCCTAAATTAATTCAGTTGTCTTTGAACACACACTGATTATTCTTCCCATTTATTGAGCTCTAACATTTGTAAGGCTGACAGAAAGTAAGTTATAAAATATTTGAGCAAAAATGGTCCTAGAAAAGCTGCCAAATAAATGAAGAAATTGGTTGAATGTGGAACTGAGTCAGAGGCAGCAGCTCACTAGCACCTGGGCCATCAGTTACACCTACACAGGGGGAACATATAATGCTGTCATCCACTCAGGATTTTGGAGTCTTTATGGATTTCCCTCAAGATGTTAAAACAGTGACTCATCCTACAAAAGTGTGAATGCAAAAGAGAGAAAATTCATATGATTCAAAGACTTTAAACTTAGAAACTTACAAGGAAAATGAAAAAAAAAAAGTTTGCAAAATTTGTGGTAATTCTGGCTTCACAAAAGCCATGGAAACACAGAATGAAAACTTTATAGGGCCCTGAAGTATGATACTCACACCTACACACATCCACACAGCAGCATAGGGAATATCAAGTGATTCAAGATAAGGGGAAATGGCTTTCCACTGCCAGGTGGCAGGGTTAGATGGGATAATGGGAATAAATTCTTCCTAGGGAGGGTGGGCAGGCCCTGGCATCAGGTGGGTGCCCAGAGAAGCTGTGGCTGCCCTGGAATCCCTGGAAGTGTCCAAGGCCAGGTTGGAGCAAGCTGGGATAGTGAAAAGTACTCTTAAGTATGGGGTTTTCCCATGAATTATCTTCCTAAGAGAAACTCATACTTCCCACTTTTGTTAGAGGCTCATTTCACATTAAACCAATTGTGAGTAACACTACAGAGAATAAAATTATTTATGTTTTTCTGAGTATGGGTTACATGCTTCTAAATATTGCAAAAATCAGCAGATTACAAAAAAAACTGTACAGCTGTTAAGGTCAGAATTTCTTCTCCTTTACACCCAAAACTCTAAATGTGTCAGTTACATGAACTTGAGCTGGACAGGGACAATTTGTTCTCCACCAGCAGAGCCCCATTATTTGTTTCTTCTTCTTCCCTTCTCATGCAATCATTATTCCTCCTTTCCCTTACAGGTGAGATGATTATTTGACTGGATTCAACTCTACAGAAGACTTCAGACTTCTTGCCTAATTCAGTTCCTTGTACCTTGTAGCTGAAAGAAACTTTATGGGCAGACAGGGTCTTTCTGTCTTGATAATTCTCAAGTGAAGTCGTAGAGGGTTTAATGAAATTGGACTGAATTAATGAGTTGCCCAGTTGAAGGAAAGAATTGCAAGGCTTTGCAAGTGCTATAAGAGTATCTGTAGTAAGTGCTCAGCCATGCAGTAATTAGTGCAATTATTCATCTAGGCTTCAAACTTATGTAGATGCACACCAGGACATTGAAAAGGAGACGGAAAGCAAGGCCAAAAAACCAACAACAGAAAAGCCCAGCTCTTAAATTGAGAGTTTAAAACACACTGCTGTCAATCTCAAAAGAAGTTAATTTATATTTATATTCACAAACAACCTGTTGTTCATGAGGCAAAAGAGAGCATCTGCTACTCATCATTAGCAGGAGTTATCACTGCTAATGCATTTTCCAATGTCACCTGACTGCGCCGTTTTGATGCTGCCAAACCAGAGACACCAATAAATGTCTGGGAACACGACTGGACACTACAAATTAATCTGCTCGGCTGCATGTCCTTAAGAGCACAGGGAAAAATCCTTTGTGACTAGAGGAGGGCTTCAAAATTTTGCTGATTGGAGAGTAATCAAGTTCTCTTCCAGGAAAGATATCCAGGCTTATAAAGCTAAACCCTTGAAGCATGGCATCTGAAAGGATACAGAACACCAAAGCAACTTTGCCAAAGCTGAATGGAATAATTACTTCACTAATCTTGTAGGCTACACTGTACCCCATATGACAATTGCTTGTTTGCAACTTTATGCCTTTGTTAGGTCATCCTCAGGTGGTCAATGACTATAATATGATTTTTTTTTTTCAGTAGGATATCTATTGAATTTTGTCTATTTTTAATCTGCTTTGAACTCAAATCCATTCTCCAGGGACATTTTAATCTATCTCAGACTGATACAAATATTAATTTAAAAATGAACATTGTTCCTTCTAAATAATTAAAATATTGCTGATTTTTACACAATCACACGATGTGTACTTTCTTGTGTAATATAAAGCATTTATAGTTGTTATAATGATGGTTTTCTAATCACTTTTACATCATTTATAAAATGGTATATTTCTACAGTCATAGAAATATAAACTCATGTAATTATGTGACTATTTTTTCAAACATGAATATAGGTTTACAACAGAGTACAAAGCCTTGTTATCATCACAATATATATTGCCTATTTCCTCTCTTGCTGCATGGGTCTTAAATGATATGATTTCCAATATCTTGTCACCACACCCTTCCGTAAAAAAAAAGAGCTTTTCTAAGCAACATCTCGTCAGACTTTTTGCATTGCAGACTGATCACCTGTTACCTTATTACTTGTGCTAATTGTCTAAGCCCCATTATTAGCTGATCTCATTAGCAAGAACTGTATCCAAATCCAAGGATAGTCTGCATTCATGGATCAGTTTTAGACTAAAAAAGACACAGTTGTCATGCTTGACTTGAAAACAGACATAAATTGCATAATTATGGTGGGATAGATGTATCATAGAACCATCATAGAATGGTTTGGAAGGGACTTTAAAGCCCATCCAGTTCCAAACACCCTGCCATGGACCAGGACATGTATCACACTACCTGTTAGAGAGCATTTTAGGCAGATGCTGTGGCCTATGTGCACAACCCTGCACACAGAAAACAATGGATATTCTGTGTATTTAGAAACATGCTTGCCAACACTTCGGGTACGTGCCTGATAGCAGAAGCATGCTGCCCTTGGACAGCCAGCACGAGAAAGTTTGCCAGCTGAAGAAGATGTGAAAAAACATGGTCTGAAGATTCTAGCAGAGGATGAGAAGGTGTTCTACTGATATTGCTGACAAGCTGAGCTACGTGACCAAGATATGTTTAAGAAATAGTCTTTGTTTTATGTGTAAGTTCTTTGCTAACCAATCAGATACTTTCCAATGTCGCTTGAACCCTGGAACCATATAAATGTACCCTGAAACTAGCAATAAATGGAGCATTGATCATACTTCTGTGAGGACTCGATCTTTGACTCTGGAGGCCCCCCTTCCTTTTTCCCCTACCCCTGCTCTCTCTCCAGCAAGACACTACCCCTAGGTTGCTCCCAGCCCCCGTGTCCAGCCTGGCCTTGGGCACTGCCAGGGATCCAGGGGCAGCCCCAGCTGCTCTGGGCACCCTGTGCCAGGGCCTGCCCACCCTGCCAGGGAACAATTCCCCATTGCCAAGATGCCATCCAGCCCTGCCCTCTGGCACTGGCAGCCATTCCCTGGCTGCTGTCCCTGCAGCCCTTGGCAATTCTCTCTCCTCCATCTTCCCTGCATAAATGCGTAATTAATACTTAAAGGTGAATGGGAAAAGGGAGAGGTGGTGTAGTTATTCAAAGTGCTAAATTTTTCAACAATAAAGTATGCTGAGCACATGGGGCAGTTGTGTGTTGGAACTAGAGAAAATCCTGGTCTTCAGTTCATGATTAACTGTTCTGAGAGCAGATGTGATTGTCCCCTTTTATTCTGGGATGGAGTCTGATGGGGAAAGGGACAGAAGAGAAGGGCAGAAGGTTGCCCACTCTACTCCAGGCTCCATCACCCAGAGCTTGGCTACTGAAACCATCAGGGACTGTCACCACCAGTCCTCCCTGCATTCGTCAGCACCATGTCATTGTATACTTTAAACAAGAGTTTTTTAAGCATCTTAAAGGTTATTTTTTTTGCATAAGCAATGAGAATGCCTGACAATGATTTAGAACCAGCCACTACACATCGTTAATGAGCATCGGCTCTGCAGAATGCTGCTTTGAGGTTTGAAACAGAGCTGCTTCGTCAATCTTCTAAATATTTCCATCACTGTGATAATTTCCCAGGTCTATAGAGCCTATTTGAATTGCATAGCTATTTTATATATTTTTGTACATGCAATGTTATGTAAATATATATGGAAATAAAGTATACTTATATTTGCAGTTAAAACAGTTATAAACCAGTGGTGAAAGGATCTCAAATCTTCACCTTTTTATTTATTTATTATCAGACCTCATCTTCCTCATGCTACTTAAGTACTCTAAAAATGACATCTTGTCACTTTTTATGTCCTCTTCTGGTTGTATCTCATCCTCTGAGGAGCTTTTCCTGATTTTGCCTTTCTTTTTGTAGTTGGCACATCTACTGAATCTTCCTTTGTATTTCAGGTTAACTAGTCATAAAGTCAGCCCATGCTCTGTGATGGACATACTGGGACACATCCAGACCTTCAGCAAAACAGTAATGAATTCCAAAATTTAAAAACATCTATGTTTAAAAAAAAAAAGTTTAAGAAAAAAATCTGTTTGTACTGCTAACATAAGCAGTATGATAAATTCCATTATCACCAGTCAACCTCAGTCTACTCAGATATTGTTATAAACTTTTCAAATTATATATGAAGTTAGGTGTGGTGTTTTGGTTTGGTTTGATTTTTCTTTCAACTGGTTTGTATCTACACTAGTTCTACATTTGCTTCTTAGATCAGGGATGTGATCCTTCAATTTTTCTTTTCCCCTTACCTCATTAAGTTGGTACGTATGTGGCCAGCCACACACAGGTGAGAGAACGACAGCAATAAATAAATGACATCCTCACCTCTTTACAGAATCTTTTTTGCAAGTTTCTCTGGTAGGAGGTTAGGTATAATTAGATACCCACTGTCTTGAATCATATGCAGAGTGCTTGAATAATATATTATTTATTCTGTAACCAAAATACATGATCCCAATTTTCAGTAGGTATTTTCCCCCCTTTTTCAGACATGTATGCTCTCTTGCTTTTTTTTAGAGTTAGTATGGAGTAAAATAAGTTTATCTAGAAAAATTGTGATTTATACAGAGGAGGAATATTCCTGTCTAATGTAAATTGAAGAAACTGCAATGACACGACAGACCAATACCTCAAAGCAGATATGCATTTAAGAACTTGTTACATATTTTGCTTTTCCTCATTCTTGTGTCTTGATCAATAGTATTATCTAGTTTACCCAGGCTATAAATGTATATTCTGACTTATTTTCCAAATTTTTCCACTTTAATGGAGACTCAAGCTGCCAAAAAAGAGGAAAAGAAAGGAAATGGAAACTCCTTTTTTTTGACATTTCAATCAGAGAAGAAAAGGCAGTAATATGGTTATTAATATTCATCTAGTTTTTTGCCACACTAAAACCACCAGTTTGGAATCAAAGTGTTTCCTCAGTGAACAAGTCTTGCAATTTCTTGTTGTCTAGAGCATTTCCCTAAGGTTTTGGGTCACCCCTGAGGTCCACATCACTATTTAACATCACTGAGACCCAGCTCGGAGAGCAGACCCAAGGATTTATGGGGTGCCAAGAACAGGAAGGGTCTCATCCTGTAGACTTCCAAAAAAACCTCTGCAAAGTGTAGAGACTAGAGTTAATTTGGTCTGTAATAGAACCACCCTAATTTTCAGATTATAGTCCCATGTTAAAAATCTGTCCTGTAAAGGTCATTTCACGTCTACATGGATGAAGTCTGAGATTTACCAAATTTTCATCTTAAGGGACAGATATGAGGGGCTCTCAAAAGATTCAGGGATCTAGATCAGATACGGCTAACTCAAAATATCTAATTTTTTTTTCAAACTTTTATTTGAGAATAGTGAATTATAATGTTCTCTCCCAAAGATCTATTCTTCTTTGAATTAAACTCTTCAGGAAGAAACAAAAGCTGTCTGCCCAAACTATAGCCCCATGTTTCTAGTTTTGATCAGATTAGACAATGAAATTATGTTTAAATATTTTAAACATTTTAGGAGACTTTATCCAGCTTTTAAAGTATTTGCCTTCAGAAAGAATTTTGTAAGGAGGTAATGTCTTGATTTGATTTAAGATTGTTCATATTTGAAAGCATAAAAATGATTGCATTGATCAAGAGGGACAGTAAGTGCACAGTGATAGATAAATCACGCTCAATCTGAACCCAGACTTAATTTTATCAAACAAATCTTGAAGGAGAAGATATTCCACCAAGATATCCTTTACAGCCAGGATTTGAAAAACACACTTGCTAAGCCATTGATATTCTCAGCAATGTCAAGCTGTGTATGAGAATTCATTAACAAAAGGCAAAACGACAGGCTCTAATTAGTCTGCTTTTAAAAAGTGGGTATAAATATTACATAGGAGGTTTTTATGAACACATAGGGGAAAATACAGTGATAAGCCAGCAGTGGTTTTCCAGCACTTTGGGGCAAGCTGTCCTGCAGCACCAGCAAACTTTTGCTGGCCGATAAGGACGGCTACACAGCAATTTCATTACCCACTCATTGAACCACAGTGCCCTGTTTGTCCTTGGAGGATCATTACAGATGTTTGTAATTTAGCAGGACATTCCTAAACCCATTAATCCAGGGTCCACTTCCAAAGCATGATTTGATCAAAGGCATTAAGTGGTTGTTTTCCTTGTTTCAATCTCCAATTTGAAATGCAATAAAAAATAACAAAAAAAGAACCAACTAAGCAAATAAAAAATGCTCAGCACATTTTAAAGGCAGTTTATTTTTTCATGTCTTGCACAAGGAAATATTATGTCCTTTTCCATTTTGGCATATTCAGGCATTTTATTTCATTTTTTTTTCCTTCATAAAGCGTGCATTAGATCCAATCTTAGAGCATGGTATAGCAGTTTCACATAAAAAATCTTGGTTAGCACTTTAAAGCATGAAAAGAATAACTTCCAGAGAGTAACTGTAAATAAGACAGGTAACTTATATGCTTTTTCGATGTGTTAGCTGAACTCACTCTTCCACAACGCAGACTGGTCCCTCACAGCCAGGCAGACACTTCTGCTGAAGCAGGGACTACACCTCATAGCAGAATGCATAGCAGCTAGCATCATTATTGTCAGATTCCTCCTAAAGGATGTAATTTCAGCTCCTGAGACATCATAAAAATAGAATGGGTATTGATATAAACATGGATTTTAAAGCTCAGCATCTCACAAGCATTAATACAGTAATGCAGGTGATAGCTGGAGTCACAATACAATATGTCATGCAGCACAATTTTTTTTTTCTCACATAAATACAAAACCACATGATGGAGAGATGAAGTTTTGATGTATAGTTTATTTTGTTCAGGCTTATTTTTGTTTACTTTGCAAAAAAAAAAAAAAAGGCATCATGAGGAAGAATTAAAGCAGCCATTGGGTTATTGTGTCTGCTCTAAATATGGCTGCCTTTTTCTTCAAGGAAATTTGTGAGCAGGAACAAAGAATGTTTGTAATTCAGAGGAAAATATTTATATGCAACTGTTATATTTTAATAACAATTTTAAAGCATTTCTTTACTGCATTATGAGATTTATAGTTCAAGGTTAAAATCTCCCATTCCCATTAAAATAAGCACACTATCTCTTTGTTTCATAAATGTATTATTACAGTATAAAACAGAGCATACAGAAGAACATGATCTAGCAAAATTGAAGGATCTACAATAGTTCAGGATGGGGGTTTTATACAGGGAGGAAAGAATGCTTGAAAAAATATATATTCTTCCTCTGGAAAATCTGCAGGATACTTTCACATAACATTTCTGACCTCCCCTGTGCCCACTGAAAAAGTCCCCAGCACAGCAGAGAGGTCACTTTTTGGAGCAAGATCTCCCTCTGTTCTGTACCTGCAAGAGGAAAGCCCCCCCATTGCAAATTTAAGCTGATTGCATTTCAGTAGCAGCCTGTCTCTTAATGGTTATAAATTTATGAGCTCCTCTTAATTTTTAAACAGGGTAACAGCAAGAGTAGCAGCACACATTGCTTCAAATTCATGTTTTAACATCAGCTGCTTCATAAAAGCAGAGCAGAAAGGTTATGGAGCCAATACTTGCATAGTCAGCATTCATTAAACAAGTGGCCTTGGCTTCTCTGAGGCTTGTACAGCTTGGCATGAATATGTCACAAGGCTTTGCTGAACACTGGGGAGAAAGAAAAAGAAGTCAGGGGCTTTTTGTCCAGCTTGTGCTGAAGTAAAAATTGCCTCGTCAGCACTCCAAGAATGAGTGGCTTTCCCTGAAGCTTCTTAGTCTGACATGGGCACTAGACCATGCAGCTGGATTGAACTCAGGTGAAGAAAGTAAATAAAAAGTTTAGCAATGCTGAAAAGCAAATTTGCTGTATTGTTGCTCCAGGAACATCAGTAAGTGGAAATATACCACCAAGAATTAATGCCATTTCTTATTTCCCTGTATATTTGAGAAAGGAGGGAATAAGTCTTATAAGAATTATCTTGAGGTGGGGTCAATTCTTGTATTTGCTGGAACATTCCTGCCTGGACTCTGGGGGAATGTCATCCTGCCAAACTTGCCTTGACAACTGTCCTTGTTAACATCCTCACAGAAGTGTGATCCATGTTGAGCTACCCAGGGATTTCCGAATTCTGAACACAGATCTGATGCTATTTTTCTACAGGAACAAGACCTGCTTTAATTAATCTCTGTATTTGATGCAAATAACCCTTGTTGAAGCAATGAAAAACATAAGTAAATTTGTTGGCACATGCACAGGTACATTAAATTTCAACTAGCCTGAGATTTTAAAATTCTATATAATTTTCCTATTGGCATTATTTAGTCAGAATTCACTTCTTTATTAATACCTATCTCTGTGGAACCTCAGTGTTTATCAAAACTTGTGGTTTGCTGAGTTCCTTATAAGTAGACAAAATGTAATCTTCAGTTTCAAAACTGTCTTGTTTGCTTGTTCACTAATTTTTATAATATTTCTATCAGGCTATTGCAAGTACTTTTCTTTCCCCAGTGTAGAAAGCTGTGAAAGAGATACTTGCCTGAACTGCAGATATTGTGTGACAGTGGCCATTTTTGGACATGCCTGTAAATTCTGACTGAGAGCAACATGTTTAAAGCTTTTTATTAATGAACATTCTTGAGCAGGTTGAAACTAAAATATTTTTTGATGTCATATGAACTTATGAGCACCTCAGCTACATAGAGACAGACAGTCCACAAATGACTGATACAGAGACTCCTGAAAGGAAGACACGGATCAATCCACCAGTATATTCCATCAAAAAACTTCTTTTTACGGCTGAATTGTCATTATGCAAATATTTGGCTGTAAATTAATACTTCAGAGTAAAAGTTTTCAATGTAGGCCACTAAGTTTCAGTGTCTTGAACTTGACTTAATTTTATTGAGTGGAATAATACATAGCTATCTAAGTCTCATGTTAATTTTTAGATGTAGATATATGAAAGACATAAATATGAGCACAAAAATATAAGCCCAGATGTTCAGCTTCTGGTATGTATGTTTAAAAACTGGGCCAAAGATTTCTTCAGCAAAAGGGTAATTGAAGTCTGGTATTAAGTGTTTTAACCTTGCCAAGCTTTATAGTGTGTCCTTCATCACATTTCCACTGAGTTTATGATTAATTGACCTCTCAAGCCATTAAACTATTCTGCCTTGTATTGTTAGCGTGATTGTAAATCACCTCACTATTTTTCCTAATATTTTCCAGTGGTTTTAAAGTTAATGTGTTTGGAAGGACACTGCTCTTCTTTTCAGGATCAAAATGTGCTTCTTAAAGAACATTTGCAGCAGTTTTGTGCTCAGAAGACAAACAGTTTTGAGTGTTGTAAGATCATTTCCTTCAGCAACCCATAGAGAAATTTTCATAAATTAGCCCTTTGGCTAGGCTGGAGATTACCCAAGTGCAGCTGCATGACTCACTCATAGTGAGTGAACTCACCTTGCTTTCCTCACATGCTCTGGAAGCTGTGACTGCCCAACTGGAGCATGAGCAGGCACAGAAAACAGAAGCCTGAAGCACATAAAGCTGTTTACCAAACACTCTGCTTCTACAGCTCAGCTCAGCTTCTTACAGGAAAGACTCTTTTGAGCATCCATCATTTACACACCTTCTTTTTCCTTTAATTTTTTTTTCTTAATTTATTGTGGTGTTTGCCCATTTAACAGGAGTTCAAACATTTTGCAGGCAGATCACCAGGAGCTTGTGAGACACACACACACAAACCCCTGTTTAGATTCAGCATGAACAAGTTGACAGAAAGGCAGCAGCAGTGCAGTGAGCATGCCTTCGTGCTGGATGTTAACTTGATTTTCCACACTGCCACTGCTTCTGGACCTCACCATGTGCATTTCCCTGATAAAGTTGCTCCCTCCTTTCCAACGTCCATACTGCTGACCTTGCATCCATTTGGAGTAGAAAGACTGGTGCTGGCTGCAGCAGATTAATATGAGCTCTGGTCATGTTGGTTTTGATTAAGGTGCTGAGGTTACAGAAATGTAATTTGTACCCCACAAGGTACCATAGCATGAATAGTGACAGCAATTAGTCCTTTGCTTTCTGATGGCAGTGATAAAATAGTTGTTGCTGCTTCTAATAACTTCATTAATGTCCCAGAAAGGAAAATTTACCTGTCCCAAAAAGGAAAAAAATTACACTTTCCATCTGTCTGGAAGTTTTTAGTCTTTGAAGCCAGTGGTTGTTCCTAGAAAGACAATCTGTTGTTTTAAATGGTACTTCTGAGATCCTTATTAAAGGAATTTTGTTTTCTCTAGAATACCATCAAATTGTGAGGTATAAAATAGTTTTCAAACTTAACTAAAGAAGAAAAGAAAATACAGAGTTGCTCCGGGGGACAAACAGGTTAACTTTGCAACAATTTCTCATATAATTAAGCAAAATCTTTGAAATTATATTGATTAATACTGACATAATAAAAGAACCTAAATATGTGGTCTCTCTCATAAAGGAAGAGAAAGTTAACCATCTCCTCCAATGAGACACTCTTTGCAGTAGCATTTATATTTGTTATTCATAAATAATATTGTATACATATTAATCAATATCTTTAAAGCATTGTCACAATATTAGAAAAAACATGGAGTTATTGCATTTTTCCTATGATGTTTCCTATATCGTTTCCAAGATAGATACATTAGGCTGTTCTCAGCATGAACTTAGATATAAAATTGCTCTCTTTCCTGCTTTCTTCTTTTCGTAAAAAAAAAAAAAAAAGAAATAAAAAATTCCATCAAAACCTTGTGTTTCTTTGCCAAAGCACACCACCACTGGATGTGTCTCTACCACATCTCCACTTCCCAGGGTCGATTGGTGGCAGCTGACCAGGAGCCAGAACAAAGCCACATCCTCAAAACTGGGATATGGGAATATACAAAACGCTGTGCAGCCTCCAGCTACTCCAGTCTCTCTTTTTGCAGAAACAAATAAATAATGCAGGGATTTGGGTCTCCTAGAAGAACGATGATAAACACAAACCAGTCACAAACCCTCTCAGATCTGTATCAACCTGGAATTTAAGCTGCCTGCAAAGTTAATATGAATGAGCACAAGAGGGTTCTGGAGTCAGGAATTTAGGGAACTTTAAGTGCACTTTGATGGCATAATATAGATGAGACATTGAAAACACTTCTCATGCATTTATGAATGTTTGCAAGGGATTTAGTCAATTAGTTTTACAGCAGTGGCTCCTAAAACAATAGCAACATCTGGCAGTGAATCAACCGAAATAATGGAAACTGAGTGAATAATACACAGAATTTAAAGCAACATTTTATATGCCAGAACCCACCATTTTTATTTAATCCAAGTATAATTAAGTACAGCAAAGAGAAAGACAACAGTGTGAGGGGGGCACCCTGACATTCTGAACTATGTGTACATCAACAGCTTTGAATTTACCTTGACTTTATGTGGTGTTTTTATGTGTTGTGGTATAAAGGATATTAAAGGCTGCTTCAATGTCCAGATTCTGAGGGTAGTGGTTAAGGTGTTGCACTCTGCCTGGGTATCTATAAATAGAGTACTTGAGGAACACCATCAATGGTCTCGGAAGAGGGACGGAACCTTCTGCTCCATTATGGATGCCAGGAAGTGGAATAGAAACCTTCCTCCAGCCATGGAGTTTTTCAGTGTGGGAATGGAAAAAGCCTTGATCTCCAAGCTGGCCCTGCTTGGAGGGGGAGGTCAAACGGTAGGACTCCTGAGGTTCCTTCCACCATGAATTCTGGAATTTTCTACTTCTGTTCTGCAGCTCTGTAGCAAAGAACTTTCTTCAGAATATTTCGTGCCCTTTGTGAAGGTTTCCCTGCTCGTAAGGAGATGTGATAGGAAGATGCATTATGTGGAGGACCATTAAAAGCTTGGATAGTCTTTGCTTCACTTAGGAGGAGGGTGGTAGATTCTCGTACAGGTGACCTTTATTATTTCCTGACTGGCCTGTTCCTGCCCAATGCACATATGCAACAATAAAAAATGATGTCTTTACCTTTTGCAGGTTACAAAGTCATCAGCAACCCTTGTAAATAGATAATACATCTCCAGCTAAACAACCTTGTTATCCATCTACAACACTGCCTATAACTTTAAATAACTTGGGATTAGAGCTAAATATACTTTCTTTATGGCCTTGAATTAATAGCTTACATTCAGATAGTCCCCATCGCATGAGCAGGCATTGACGTATGGTTGACATCAGTGCCAAAAGTGATAAATTCAGCATTGAAATTGCAGAGTTAGGACCTTTGACTGGCTGATGCTGCAAATTCTTCTGTCCCAAAAGCATCATAGCCCAGTTTAGTATTACAAAGTCATTACACAGACTGATGAATTAAAACCATTTTGAATTCCTTTCTTGATGTTTTATAATTGAGTTGAGCTATGACATATTTCTATCAGGAATTCAAGCAAAGATTACACCTTAGCAACTCAAATATGAAGGTATACAAGGATTTGAGTATCATCCTTAACAGAAAGAAAAATATCTGCTATAAAACCTGTGTCTTGTGGGTTTTTAATTTTCCCCCTTTTCACTAACTTTTTAAAGCTTTTATGAAAGGCCTGATTAACAGTCGATATATTTTTACCTTAACCCTCTACTACCTTTTTTCTTCAGTAATAAATTGCCTTGTCATTAATTATAATGTAAATTTATTATGGCAATTTAAGTTATCAAGTTTTCATTTTCCTCTGAATTTTATGCAGGGTACACACAGAATAAGATTCCATGCTGGAAATTGTTATATAAAAAAAAATTTGAAATTTGGATTAGACCGCCTTCAATAGACAATTTAGCACATTGTATTTTTTCTGGTTAGATCACCTTCTTAGAAATATCACCTAGAATGAGTATAGGTAAGCAAAAGAGATATACTAAAGTACAGCTGGACTGTTTCTTTAGTGGGGGAACATATTCTATAAACTTAAAAAGATTTCAGAAGTTAAGAAAGTGTTGGCCCTTTATTAGTTTGACAGAGCTCAAACTCAATAAAAACACAACACTGTAATGAATAAGCAGAGTCCAGTAGGAACACTCTCCACCCAGTTGCAAATTTTGCCAGGAACCCAATGCATTCACTTCAAGTGATTAACCTAGAAACAAGAACTGTAAATCCAAACATCATTCTTCTTATCTCCTTGAGGGAAAGGGCATGCACAGCATGGCAACTTGTGCAACAGCACCAGGAGTGGACTGAGCTATTTCAGAGATTACCACCTGAAAAGCATCCATTCCAGGGTTCACTTCTCAAAAAATAATGCCCTGAATTTTGTGAAGGACTTTTAGAGACAGTCAGCTACCCATTCTATTGCTCATTCCATTGTCACAGAAGCCTTGATAACACTTCATCATTTACAGCGCCCTGGGTCTTTTTATCTTCTCTAAGTGCTCCTGTTGAAAATGTTTGAAAAGGCAGCTTTGTTCAGCACAAAACTTTGTGTGCTGTCAAAGTTAAAAATCCTTGAAAATGTTTCAGAAAACTGAATGCTGATTTCTAGATAGAAGTCTGTGCTCATATTTCAGAGCAAGCAAAATAAGCTGAAGAACAACTGAATTAAATAAAGCCCCCAAATAATCTAAATAAATACTACTCTGCACTGTGGTTGACAGGACAATACAGATAGCTGTCACATGAGTGTTTTGTGTACTTGGAGAGCAATAATTTGAATTCAAGTATTTAATCTTTATGAAAATTTGCTGCAGATCTTGTCATTTTCATTGTCTTTTTCTTGATGGCTTCTTAAGTAAGAACACAGCTCACATGAAGCAAGTAATAATTCAAATATCTAAAAATGTCTTGAAAACACATAACTACACTTCCAGATCCAGGTTCTAGCAATGGTTAATCTTTCTTAAGGTATTATCACAAAGTTTTTATTACAGTTTCTTTAAAAAGTAATGTGTATGAATCTGGAAAAGAAAGTTCAAATGGAAGTTTACGCAGAAGTGATGGTACAATGATTTTATGGATCACTCAGAGGTTACTTTCAGGAAATGACCAGACTCAGTATGAGATTTATGCATTGGCCATATCCTAAAGCCACTATTTCTCATTTTTATCAAGTGTCTGGGAGGTTTTATTTTTTTTTTACTCACTTGCACAACTAGAGTATTAAATGACATACTAGGAATATGTGATTATTTACATATATGAATGACATGTCTGAATCCAACTGGAAATTTTCCCCAAAAACAAATATAATTTTCAGATTCAGTCCAAGTAATATGGATGGGTTCTTGTCATTGTGCCCTCACATTTTAGGTACCTTACTCTTGATTCTTGAAACATCTTTTTACTGGTTCTCTTCTTCCATAAGCTGATCTTGTAATGAAATACCAAAGTTGCTCATTGTGACATCAGCAGGCTTGCTCCCACTTGGCTCTTCTGTTTTTTAATTAATTTTTCCAAGCCAAAACTCACCACATAAATTTAATATTTATTTTTCTTCAGCTTGAGTGTGACTGGTAAACTGCTGACTGATTATTAGGGACTTGAGTATCTTGGGTGCATTCAAGTGCAGACAGAGAATAAAAAGCATGGGATGTTCACATCCTCAGGTAACAGATACATCCAAAAAAACTAAAAGTCAGAATTTTCTTTTTCTCTCACCTTGAATGAACAAATTAATATAAACAAGCAATATCAGTGACTTACTCTATCACTTCTAGGTCTGGTTGTCTGTACTGCTCTTTTTCCATTCCTTATATTTCCCCACACCACACACAATAAAGTGAATTGATGCTGGCCACAGCTATGTTAGATTTCAGCAATGGTAAAATTAATGTAATCTTTGCTTTGTTTTTTCTGTGTAGGACTTGGAAAAAAAGATGGAAAGCTTTCCACCAGGATGGGGTGTGAAGGGGGAAGTTTGCTGATTTTGGGTTGCCAGACAGAGCAAGAGCCTCTGTGGTACTATATCATCTAAAGGAGAGCTCAAGATAATTTTGGCAGTCGGTCACAGAACTGACACATAGTGTTTTTTCTGCATGCAACTTGCACATTACTCTTCAGGAGACTTGTGAATTCCCATCATGAAGAGTAAATGCTGGGAAATTTTTGCTAAAGCCACGGAGTGGTTTTTTTTTTCATTAGACCTACCCGTTTTTTCTGTTGGATACTAAAAAAAAGGTAGAAGATACTCAGAGAATTAACAGCTAACAACTAACCTCTAGAATTAGAAACAAACAGATGATTTTCAATGATTTTCAAAACAAACAGATACATTTTCAGTGTCAAAAATTAAAGACCCCAAAGTGCAGGACAGTTGCCTACTAGCCCTCTTTGTCCTAGTCTAATGACAGCATAGATGTGAATTACTTGAGGACATTATTTGGGGAACTTCACCACCATGTCTCTGAATTTCCTCAAATATCTGATGAGTTTTCCATGTGGCCCCTAAATTACAGACCCTTTTAGTTTTCCTGTCTGACCTTCTTTCTCTCCAAGCCCCTCTTATCCCAAACCCCATACTTTTGGAGCCCAAAGAATTCCAGTAATGGAAATTGCATCATATTTTTGTAGATTTTTTTTTTCCTTCTTTTTCAGAAGTAGGTTAACGTTTTACACAAGTTCCTCCGGAATGACCCAGGGAATGAGAATAACAACATTAAACATGCACAGGAGCCCTCAGATCCCCTTAACTCAGGATGACTCTGCAGCTCTCAGGACATGGAGCAGCACGAGGGTGTTTTTAATAACACCTCTGCTTATCCCTATGGCTCTGGGAAAGGAAAAAGGAGCAATACCCGGAGGCTGGATTACCACAGCAAGGCCAGTTCATTTGCTAAGGAATTATGACTGATCTTACACCTAAATGTGGCAAAGGCCAAGAGGAAGGAGACACTAAGGGGATTCACTAGTTTGGGCGACAATCACCATGATGGATTAGGACAGAAAGAACACAGACATAAACACTAAGTGCATGGGGAAAAAAAATTTAAACAAAGCTGTTATTATCAGCTTAATTTCATATCAGTGACACAAAGGGAGATTTGTATCCTCATTAGAAATCTAAATTACCAATGTCTGCTCCTATATCTTTTCCCAGGAAAATTATTTATAGTAATACTTGGCAACTGGGCTTGGAGGAAAAAAACCGTGGAACTTCCATTTGCAGTGTTAGAAACCATGTTCTTAAAAATGTGATTTATCAAAAACATGATTGTGAGAACTTTTAAAATGTTTGGGTTTTCTTAACATCAGTTATTCTCCACAACGCCTTTCTAATCACGTTCGTCCTGAATTTTTAGAGCACAGTAATATAACAGTAATATATATAAAAAAATTATTCTTTATTACCTAAATACACTGGATGATGGAGTTTTCTTCATGCTGTGGCACTAATGCCTTAATATGTATAGAAAATTTGAAAAAACTTAATTGAAACCTGAAATGGAAAATTTTCACATCATGTAACATTCACATAATTTGTGTTTTGACCTGGGAGGGAAAATAAAAGAATGATCATCTGGGTATGGAAACAGAATTGAAAATAATACTTTTCCTGGTTTCAGCTCAAATAGAGTTAATTTCTTCCCAATAGCTGTTCCAGGGGCGTGTTTGGTCTTTGGAATGAAAATAGTGTTGATAAAACTCTAAATGTTTGGGTTTGCACTCAGTTGTGTTTATCTAAGTCAAGCATTTTATTTTCCTTGTCTCCCCCTCTGGCAGTGAGGAGATTCACAATGGAAACTGGGAGGGAACATAGCCACGACAGGTGGCCCAAAGTGGCCAAAGGGATAGAACATCATGCCCAGGATATAAACTCAGAAAGTTCCCAGAATCCCAGCTGATCTGGTCTGGGGAAGAGGGATGTGTCATCAGTCAGCAGGTGATGAGCAATTGCATTGTGCATCACTTATTTCTCCTTTTTTATCAACTTTATAATTATTACTGTATTTTTGTTTTTGTTTTCAATTATTAAACTGTTATCTCATCATGCCAGTGCTACTTTGATTCTCCTCCACCATTCCACCAGGATGGGCAGAGAAGAAAGGGTGAGTTGAGCAATTGGCTGTGTGATGTTTTGTCCCCAGCTGAGCTTAGAACCACAACAAATGTTAGAAACATTTTAGAAGCCACCCAGTAGCAGAATTGCATTACTGTCTCTCCACATTCCCACGGTCCTGGATTAAGGCTGTCCAGGTGCCAAAAAAAAAAAAAAAAAACTGGCTTCCCAAATAGCCTGGGTTTTTTGGATTGTGGTTTGGTTCCTTCTCTGGCTTTGAAATGTGTTCATATCCAATGACCTGGTGCTGATGGCATGTATACAGAACCAAAACTGCCTCAAAAAGAAATTACATTGGTGATAGCTGTTTCTTCAGCTTTCATTGTCTCTGGAAGATATTCCCTGTCATCATCTCTGTGATACCTTTACTTCTTCAAGTGTTTTTAATCTGCATTTTAATTGGCAGTGCCACTGCCTCAGACACCACAGAGGCCCACATGCTTCCAGCTTATGGAATCACAGAATCCTGAGTGGAAAGGACCTCTAAGATCCCTGAGTCCAACTGCCAACCCAGCACTGCCAGGTCCACCACTGACTCACACCCCTAAGCTCCACATGCAAAGTTTAAGCATGAAAGCTTTGGGCAGCAACCACCTAATCTAAGTGAAGGAGCATGAAAACTGCACTGGGTGACAACCTTTTGTCATTACCCGAGAAGAGCACCCCTTGAAGATGACAAACTAATATGTTGGCTGTCAAACCAACCCAATCGTTATGCAAAAAGCATTGGATGACAGTTTAAGGTAAGCAAAACACAGAAAATACAGTGTCTGAATGTCCTGCTATCTTTCCCAAAGCTCCATGAGACCATCACATCCTTTGGGGATGTCATTGCGTGTTGGTGATAAAACACCTTCTGCTTCAGAAGGCTGGAGCAGGTTTTGAACACATACAAAATTAAACAAGCAGCTTCTGAGAGCATGACTTACACAGAAGACCATCTGTCCGTTCTGTCCTGCTTTCCCACACGTCCAGTTATTCCCTCAGTCATTTAATTTAGATTTCACAGCACCATCAGCCCAGGGGAGGTGAGATGGGAATGAACTTCTCTGTTATATATGTATAATTTCATTATCATGTATTATTTTTCAGTTAAGAGTTACAGAGCAGCTTTCATTCTGGGTCTGCACGCTATTGCTTTAGACAATATATTTTTCTTTCCTTGTCAAAAAGCAAAATTTCAAATATTAAAAAAATTTGCCAACCTTCTCCAGAGCAATTAAAAATCCATAGAATCTGTGATCATGAGATGATGGAGGAAGTAAAATAGATAGAGAGGACATCACATGGTCATTAACATATTTATCTTATTTTACTACTGATAGTTTCTAATTTATGGAATATTGCACTTAAAATTCATGTCATAAACTTAAATAAAATTAATTCTTTTTATTTAAAAGCCATGAAAAATATTTCAGCAAACCATTTCAGCACTTAAACACTTTCAATTACTAAGAAGAAAAAGTGTTTGGGAAATATTTTCTCTCCTACCACCACCCTGGAGCATTTGAAAATAATTCTCTGGGTAAAGATGGGTTTTTTTTCCACTGCTGTGTGCCAACATGAAGATAAGTGCCATCTGTGAAAGGGATCTCTTTATCAGGCTTCAACAGTTGTAGGGAAATGCTAACAGAAGTTATTGTTGCAAGGAATGGGAAATACATCCTAGGAGAAATGGACACTTCAAAAGCACTGAGCGCTGGGACACGCAGAAAAGTTCTGTTACAGTTTGTAAAAGTTTCCAAAGGTCACAGTCCACTCCCTCCTGTGGCTTTGGCCCAAAACTAGAGTGTCAGAAACATTAACTCCAAGGTTTTAAATGTTTTGTTGCTCTCATTTCATTTCAGAAGAACGCAAGAGTGTAGGGAGAGTTTCTGACCATTTTGAAATCAAAGACTGTAAGGAGTGATATATTTATTTAGATATTATGCATGCAGATTTTTTTTTCTTAAATTGGAAAACATGACAAAATTTAAGTGTCTCTGAAAAAGAAACAAAATTACTTGGCACAAGGAAATTGATAATGCCCCTGTAAATTAAAAATAAGGCCCTAAAAAACATTTATGGATGTTACAATTTATTTTTAAAAGAAACACGATTATAGTCATACAGGACACCCTTCTAGATAGCACTTATTTTACTAGAAGGAATGTTATAATTTTAAGGAATTTTAAGGTAGCAGGTGGTTGATTGACAAAGAAAAGAAGTTTTGAAACTTTTCGGTAGTAAGTGGAATGATTTGGTGCTTATTCATACATAAAATGAGGAGTCCAGATGTGTCATTTATAGATTAATATTCATCAAGAGTAAATAATCAAATAGACAAGATGGTGAAACTGAGGGGAAAAGTCATGAGAGGAAAAGCATAATTCTTTACCTTCCTCCTTAATCACTTGAATGTGCCCTAAATTAACCTATTTCCGTTCATCATCATATCTCAGAGAATTTTTGGTCAGATCTGGAGAGGTTCAGACTGCTTACCTAGAGATGAATGGCCCAGTACCTGTGCCCTTAGTGGGTCAGATCCTCTGGAGCATAGACTTTGGTCATGTTTATACACTAAATATTTGACTGGATACATTTATGCATAAAACAAGGAAATAATTTCTTTTTTGTTAAAGCAAGAAGCATTTTAATATAAGAGCAGCTAACCTCATTCTGCTTGCATTAATCTTGTGAATCCATAATTTTAAATTACATTAATTCAAAGGGACCGAGATTGTTTGCTGTAAAAGCAAATGGCTCATACAATTAAGAAAATGGAAAATACTTGAAATAAGAATATTTTTTTTAAAAATAGAAAATAAAAGAAACAAAAAAAAAGAGAAAAAAAAAGAAAAAAGGTGCATAAAGTTGTACAGCATCAAGACCTCCAACTGGAATTTTTAACACCAAAAAAAAAAATATTAAATTAGGATGACAGCATTTTTGGCTAAAATGTGCTACTGATAATTGTGATGAGAATCAAAGAGAAGCAGACTGTCAGTATGTCTGTATGCAAAATTCACTATTGACTAGAGCGAACAATTATATGTTTTCAGAATGGGAACTTCTACAATATATGCATGAATTTTACCAAAAGATTACCACAGAAGGAAGCCGTTTCATTGGCATAATTACAAACTCGTTTTCTCATAAGGTACTTCAAACACTGAAGATCTCCACTACAGTGATATTTGGATTGCTGTGAGGAAAATAGTCTCAAAATATTTTAGAGTTGCTCTGAACATATATTCACCCCAAATTTTAATAAAGCCATATTTAAAGTCATGATTTAATAAAGTCATATTTGATACTAAGAAGCTGTTTATACATACAGCTGTTGTATTTAGACATTGGTGCAATATATCTTCTGCTGGTGTAGATGATAAAATCCAGTAGAAGACAGTTTTGACACTTAAATAGGAGTCACTAAAAAGGAAAATGTTCTTGTGAAATGGTGCAAGATGATATTTTCCACCGGTCAGTACAGCACAGGAAATTACACCTTTTTTAGTAGAGGTATTTTTGCATACTTTTGGAACAAAGCTTTTCACTGTCATGGTGAAGAATGAGCAAAAGCAATTTGGAAACTATTGGATGTAAGATGGCGTCCATTATTCTTCCAGATCTATAATCATGAATCTCTGAAGAGTCTTTGGGATCAAAGCTCCAGAAACATGACCATCTCTAGAATCAGCGATCTGAGAGTTGGGATTGTTCAGCCCAGACAGGAGAAGCTTTGGGCTGAGCTCAGCATGGCCTTGCAGGGCCTGAAGGGGCTGCGGGAAAGATGGACACAGACAATTGCCAAGGGCTGCAGGGACAGCAGCCAGGGAATGGCTGCCAGTGCCAGAGGGCAGGGCTGGATGGCATCTTGGCAATGGGGAATTGTTCCCTGGCAGGGTGGGCAGGCCCTGGCACAGGGTGCCCGGAGCAGCTGGGGCTGCCCCTGGATCCCTGGCAGTGCCCAAGGCCAGGCTGGACACTGGGGCTGGGAGCAGCCTGGGACAGAGGAAGGTGTCCCTGCCATGGCAGGGGTGGAACTGGATGGGTTTTAAGGTCCCTTCCAGCCCAGAAATTTTTGAGATTCTGTGTAAGAAGGTGCTCACAAAAGTATTCTTTGCTGAAGACACTGGAAGAGAAACCCCCACTGTAAATGGGTTTTCTGACAGATTCCCCCATGTGAGACCTTTATCTGAGTTGTCTGAACTGAAATTCTGACGGCAGCTTTCTCAGGACAGAATTGATTCAGTGGGATAAAGAAGAGACCTTTCTGATTTGCATGGTGTTTGGGTTTGTTTATTTCATCATTTGTATCATTTGAAAGCATCTGTGACTGTGTTGCCTGTTTTGGATGTTGCAAATGTTCTGTTTGCATTCCCCCAGACAAAACTCAGTGTGATTGCAGATAATTGCAAAAGAGCAGCAAAACTACAAAAAGCAAAGGGATGCCTAACAAGTGCAGTAAGCAGAGTTGCCTATCAGTTTATTTCCTCTCCTTCACTACATGACCTGGTTTTGAGGTAAAATGAGGAATGTTAGGAGCGGCAGAAAGATCTACCTGTCACCAGCTGTGATCACAAAGGCATTTCTGCTATGCAGAAAGGTGTTGATGAGCATGGCCGAGGCCAGGGGGTGGCACAGAGAGTCGTCAGCCCAGAGCAAATCCAAGAATTGAAAGGTCTTACCAGAGAGTGCCAATGTGACGAAGGAAAAAATCTGAAAAAAAGCTTGGAAGCTGTTGCTCCCTGTTCCCATGTAATCACGAGATTAATAGGCTCTCAAATCCATCCTGCTGTTAGACTGCAGTGTTGTAACAGCAACAGCTGAACCCGTGCACTTTTACAGGAAAAACTAAATTTGGAAGCTAGATTTCCCCCAACTGCCCCAGATCATTTGTGTGGGAAGCATTTTTATTAGTAAGACAACAGCTTGAATCCTGACCTATTGATTATGGTTGCAAAATTTTGACACAATATCATGACAAAATTCTCCAAGTTTAGAGGCAATGATGTACCCAAATCAGTCTGGGGTCACGATACCAAATTACCTAGACTGACTAGACAGCGGGGGCTTTTTTTCTCCCCTCTTCCAAAGTTCTTCTTCTTTTGGATTTGACAGAAATTGAGAGCAATAATTAGCTGAAATAGGATTTTTTTTTAAGCTTTTCTGCAAACCTTTGTGTATATAAAACATATTTAAAGCTGTTGGCAGATAAGCAATAAAGATAGCCAAACTTAGATTCACATAAAACTCCATCATATATCCACAAAGTCACCTGAGTGATACTTTCAATATGCTGGGTACTGATGCAGCAGAGGCTGAGCAGGCATCTCTACATCTCAACTGTCCATTTACTAATGTAGAGAACAGGAGCGCAACTCTATCTTGCAGTGAAGTACTATGGGATAGATACATTAATGAGAAAAAGAGAATAATAGAAGCCATTCCAGTGTGAGACGTGATGGAGCACAGCTCGGCCATATCACCTCTTTCCGTCTCTCTTGGGAAGAGGGCAAGCACAGAGAAATATCCAGACCAGATCAGCAATGCACAACAGCTTCTGCACATACCAGGGGAATGCTCTACCAGGCACAGGCTGCCAATTTATTGGTCTTTTCGTACTTGATGAAAGATGTAGAGGATAGAAGAAATAAATCCACCTGAGAATCTGGCCCTGGAGTATTTAGGGGTTATATCGTGTGATTGGGATTTTCATACCTCTATTGACTTCACAAAGCCAATAGAAAATACAGAGAGAGGAAAAAGGAAGAAGTAGAATCCCCAGACCGCACCATGTCTCTCAGGTCTGGTGTGATATCCTTCACTTTGTCTTTTCAATGCTTTCTCATCTGTCTACAGAACCTGTAAGTGGATATTAAGGTCTCTACTTTGCAGTCTTAAGTGCAAGTAAAGGCTCCAGTCTGTACATGTCGGGAAAAAAAAAGTATTACAGGCTTTTTCTCAACAATTCAATTTTTACTCCAGGTGTTTCTCTAGGAGAGATCATTCACTCTCGCGTAGGCAAAATGCCATATGAAGCAACTCAGGGGGGATCATTCTCTTATAATGCCCTCTGTTTCATTACACTCTGGCAAGCAAAGCATGTTTTATGGCTTTTATTTTATTTCCTGCACCATTCTACTGATAGAGGTGAGAAAAAGCTCTTCAGATAAGGAACAATGAATGAAAAAATAAAAAGCAAAGTGGCAGTAACTTTTCCACAAGAATAAGAGGAGCAGATTCTTGTGGAACTAAGAAAGTTCACAGACAAAACTGGGGAGAGCTGTTGACTCCCTCGAGGGCAGGGAGGCCCTGCAGAGAGGCCGTGGCAAACGAGAGGCCTGAGCCAGCTCCAGCCTGTGAGGTTCAATAAGGAAAGGCTTGGGATTGTGCTACCGGGATGGTGCGACCCTCAGACAGTCTGGGGAATGAGAGGCTGGGAAGCAGTGCCAGGGAAAGGGACAGGGGTCCTGGTCAGTGGCAGTGCCCTGAAGCCAGCAGGGACATCCCTGTCCTGGGGGCACCAGGCCCAGCATGGCCGGGCCAGGCAGGGATTGTCCTGCTCTGCTCTGGGCTGGGCGGCCTCACCTGGAATATTGGGTGCAGTTCTGGCACCACAGGGTTAAAAAGGAATTAAACTGTCAGAGAGTGCAGAGGAGGCCATGGGGATGGTGAAGGGCCTTGAGGGGAAGCTCTGTGAGGAGCAGCTGAGGGCGCTTGGTCTGTTGAGGTGGAGGAGAGTGAGGGGAGGCCTCACTGCAGCTCTGCAGCTTCCTCATGGGGGAACAGGAGGGGCAGGCACTGATCTCTGCTCTGTGGTGACCGGGAACAGGGCCCAGGAAATGGCCTGAAGTTGTGTCAGAGAGGTTTAGGTTGGGAATCAGGAAAAGGTTCTTCCTCCTGAGGGCGGTTGGACACTGGACCAGGCTCCCCAAGGAGTGGTCACAGCCCCAGTCTGAAATCAAGGAGTGTTTGGACAATGTTCTTGGGCACAGGGTGTGACTTTGGGATGGTGCTGTGCATGGCCAGGAGCTGAACTCTCTGGTCTTTGTGGATCACTTCCAGCTCAGCTTATTCTGTGGTTGTATGAACATCACTTAAATAAGAAAATGGTCTCTCAAAATTTAAACATTTACCACTGAATCAATGCCTCTTCCAGGGACATCACCCTCTTTCCACACAGGGAGCGCATGTTTCCTTTCCTTATTCATACCAGCAATACCTTTAAAATCCTCAGGAATCAGTGTTTTATGTTGTTCTGATCTTCAGTGTTTCTCCAATAGCCCCCAACAGCTTATGTTTGCAGTCAGGAAATGTCCTTCATCACAAAACCAGGAAAAGACTGACCACCCCTCTACAGCAGAGTGCTTCTAGCCACTGCATGATACAACCAGATAAACTTTTTTTTTCCCCAAAAATAAAAAAGTTCTCACTCTAAATAGTGTTATGCTCTTACTTGGGATCAAAGGATTTATTTGCATTATGACTGGATAGTTTGTACCAAAATTATAATCAAAAGTTTTGTACGCATGACACATAAGCACACACACACACAGTGAAAGCCAGAATCCATCTGTCTGGATCAGAGAAAAGGTTCTCCTGGGAACTCCAGCTTGTTGCCTAATGCAGGAGCTCCTTCTATTGGCAGACAAATTGAGTTAGAATGGGAAAAATCGCCTGATAAAAGGGGAGTAAAGATAGTTTTTGATGCAAATTTTAAGATGAACTCTCATTAAACACACCTATGTACCTATGATTAAGAACCTAAAGAAAATGCTGCACTGAAATGAATTTAATTTTGTCCTAAAAGGAAAAAAGCTTGAACCTCACTGTTAAAAAACATTCCTTTTAAATAAGTGATTAGCAATTCCACATTAGATCCTCAGCAAATCTTGTTCTTAGATCTTAGAGATGCAAAGCTATGGTTAAATATCATATGAAAACAAAAGGGCGTATTATGGTGGATAATACCTTTTATTAATAGTAGTATTTTGCTCATATAGACATCTTTTTATCATATAAAAATATTTTGCCAGTCTTAAAAGAAAACTTTCTGAACATTTTCTCTGTTGTCATCATTCAGAGGATTTATTTTGTCAGGGCACTAAAATTCCCAGGGTAATCCCAAAGTAACCAGTGCTACTTAATATAAGGTTTATGAGTTTACCTATGTTAAGCTCAGTTTTAAAGGATATTTAAGGGTCAATATTGTGCAAACTGATGCACTGCCAGGAGGATTGGTTGTGAAGGAACATGGAGAAATGAATCTAAAACTAGGCTGTTTTGTCATCTGAAATTGAAAACTAGGTTCTCATCAAACTTACAGTAAAAGTTATGGTCCTTGGTTTTTTTAACAGATTTCAATTATTGGTGAAATCTGATTTACCATTCCTAGCAGTCTGAAAAAGTGGAAAACCACCTCCAATTTTCAGTGTACGAATGGTAAAGACCAATCATGACTTCTTTTCTGAGACAAGTTTTGAGAAGAACAGACAATGCTGCAACAGAACTGAGAAATATGAAAACAGAACCTGGAGCTGTTCTCTGCAAGTTGAGCACGGGGATCTATGTGTCCTGGGAGAACCTTTTAAATCTGGGCTTGCCTCTCCTCACCAGTACTAACAACTGAACAAGCTTTAATAATTATAAATCTTTTCAATGTCTTCCAAAGGATATTAACTTCTTCCTTGACATCATGAAGACAAGCACCCTGTCAGAGGTCTAAGGAAAATTCATTTACACATTTCTCAAAATCTCAAACCCTCAAATAGAGACTTGATTTTATGCAAGATTTTTGCATGGTTTTGAGGAGCTGTCTAGATACCAATTAACTCACAAGGTTACTATGGCATGTGAAAAAAGAATACAATAATAGAACTCACAGCTACTAGTGAAGAGATATAAGATTTTAGGCTTGTCATAAAAAATGAGAACAAGTGTGACAAGTCACAGTATGAGTTGTCTCATACATCTGCTGAGTGGGAATGGAGAGCAGCAACACAAACAAATAATATCTTATAGCTCACAGACTGATATGTTAATGACCTGATAAATTAAATACCAAGTTAATATATCATCAAATTAGACTGTCAAGACTTCTTCTTGGAATGGAAAGGCATTCTGATATAAATATATATATATATATATATATATATATACATATATATATATATATATATACACACACACATATATATACATACACATATACGTATATATATGATTGAAGAAGAACAGTAACTCAAACATCACAATGATTTTTTGATAAGCAGCCTCGGCCAGTCCATATTAAATTCTGATGTCCCCTGGAAATTAAAAATAAATTATGAATAAGAGAAATTGTAAGTTAGGCTGGGGACTCAAGCATATCTAGTGCAGGAACGTAATTACCTATTTATAATTGTCATTTGAATCCCAGAACAATTCTTCACTGAGTTGAAGAATATGGGTTGAACGTACTTAGAACAGTAAATGCTGGCCTTGCAAAAGACAAATATACAAAATACCCTGCATTTACATTACAAAGCAATATTTGCACTAGTTTTTATATTAATTTTTAAATCCAGACTCAAGGTCACTGAACCAAGTGTATTCCACTTTCTATTCATGAACATTTGGCAGTGAATTCAAGCGTGCCATTCCTATTGCACACAGGATATAATTTGGGATGCAGGCCTGGACGACCTGACCTGCAGTGCACTTACCTTTCCTGCTGCAATGAAAATGGACACACCAAATCCTGCAATCCCTCATCCAGGTAAGGCACCAAAGCTATGAGAAACAATTTTTGGGTGGAAAGCACCAACTGCATGAGCCAGGATTTGATCTGACCTACTCCTACACTGCTGCATTAAGGAAATATTCACTACAATGTGGAGTCTTGCTAAGGAACATGGCTGGAGTGAGAGATTCTGTTACTGAAACCGTCAGAAACAGAGCTGAGCAGTGCCACTTAGAACATGCCCTGCTTTTCTGTGGTTGGGAGCAGGTGCATTGCAGAGAGCATCAGAGATTTTGCCAATGAGAATCTTTACATTCTCCACTGATAAGCTGGATATGGGCTGCTTTCAGGTCCAAGGTAAACTTTAAGAGAAGAGCAAAAACCCCTCAACATTGAGAGCTGATGTCTCATCCATGTGCCTTAGCCTGGTCCAAATGTGTTACGAGTAGGATTTCCTTTTTCACCTGAAGTCGCTCACACTCTGCCTCCCTCTCCCATAACAGGGCACTTCCATTGCCTTGAAGGTTCCAGGCTAATAGAAAATTCATGGAAAGGTTTGGCTTGGAAGGGGTCTCAAAGCCCATCCAGTGCCACCCTTGCCATGGCAGGGACATCTTCCACTGTCTCAGCTGCTCCAAACCCCAATGTCCAATCTGGCCTTGGACACTGCCAGGGATCCAGGGGCAGCCCCAGCTGCTCTGGGCACCCTGTGCCAGGGCCTCAGCACCCTCACAGGGAGGAATTTCTTCCCAATATCCCATCATCTAACACTGCCCTCTGGCAGTGGGAAGCCATTTCCCCTTGTCTGGCACTCCATCCCATGGAAATTTTCTCTTTCCATCTTTCCTGTTGGCCCCTTCAGACACTGGAAGGCCACAATTAGGTGACCCTAAAGGTTCTACTCTCCAGGCTAAACAATTGTCCCTGTGTTTCATTTTTTTGTGGATATATGACTCCACAGCATTTGTCCTTTGCTGACCACAGAATTGAGGAGAAAACAGATCCTCTCCCAGGAACCTTGCCGATTAGGCATTGTGCTTTGTTTTGAAATGCAAGTTTCAATGAGAAAACACTGAGAGATCATTTAAATAGGGTCTCAGTCATCCCAAAACGCCACCTTAGACCAATGCATATCTTCAGTACCAAAATAAGTGGACTGTGAGCCTTAGTGAAGGGGGATGGTGCCTTAGTGAATGGAAGGTTCACCTGAAAGTGCACAGCCACCCTCAGTCAATAAAATAAGTTTTATTATTAAATTTTCACTGATGCCCATGTTCCAAGTTGGTGATTGCTGGAATATTTTTAAAATCTCCAGTAACAATGTCACTGTTCCACTTGGGCTATGAATCATCTAAGAAATATTCCTAGGCTGTCAGGGGGTGATTGATTACCTCTCATTCCCTTCCTTAGTCAAACAGAAGTTTCTGTACAGATATTCCCCACCTAAATCATGCAGGAATTTCCAGTACGGACCAGGGATGCTTTACTGCTCAACCCATTACTCCAAGTCTGGGGGATAACAGGAATTTCTGGGATCCTACAGCAGCTTGAGGACAGGGCAGTGTTTGGGATTCACTACCACAATAATGCAGCACATGTGAAGACTGCCTTTCTTAATTCCAAATAAGTTAACATGAGAGTTTCTGTCAGTATTTTATTTTGAATAAATCAAAGCATTTTCATCTGGCAAGTTGCAGAATAAATTCAGTAAATAATTAAGTTAATGAACCAAGAATAAAAAAAAATAAACTAAAAAAACAAACCAAACAACAACAACAACAACAACAACAACAAAAAACAACCAAGAAAACAACCCAAACAAACTAAACACAAATAAATTGACAGATAAAAAGAATCCACAAGATCACACTGAGACAGCTCTCCTCACCATGTCCTCTTGCCAGGATCTCTCCCCAGTACAGTGTCCACTCATATTCTCTATTCTGTCTCCAGATCACCATAGTCCTTTCATGTAAAAATCAGATTTTTCCACAGATCCTGGATGATCTTCCTTTAAACCTCTGGGCACCCAGCCCCACTGTGCCTGGGAGAAGAAAGCTACATGAAGACCTGTCTCAGGGCATGCTGGTGGCAACTTATTCTCTGGATAAGACCTCAGACAAAACCACAAGTTTTCTGTCCAGCTCTACATGAGATGTTCTTTCACCTCTTTCAGCTTCTTCTGGGGTTTAGCAAAGAGTTTCTCTTTCTACTCTCACCATTTTCCCCTGGAAGTTTCCCATGTTTGGGAGGAAAATGTAGAAATAAAATGTACTGCAAAGTCTCTATTAAATGAGCCTGTAATGAAATACACAGGGACAAAAAAATTAAAAGGGAGTCAGAAAGTATATTATTCTTTTCTAGGTTTTGCATGTGCAATTCATTCTGAAGCAGCCTTTTTTTGTTTGTCTCTCTGTATGTTGCTCTCTAAAATTGCTGTAGAGCTGTACATCCTACTCTTGTATGGGAAGCCCAACTGCAACACCACACGGGAGTGTCGTGGCCCATCCTCATGGACCTGGAGCTAAAGAAGGTGGCAGAATGAAAGAAAAAGGGGAGGAAAATGCCATAATTTGGTTCCTTGAATGCATTATAAATGTATGTTTTTAAGAGCAGGGAAACCCTTGCTTATCTCTAAGGGGGTACAGCACCATGAGAGAGTGTCTGCAGCAGGAGAGTCTCCTGAAGTAAGCTTTTCGTCTAAAATTAAGGATTTCACTGCAATCAGCAACAGCCTGAGAATTTTAACCTAATGTATCCAACACACATTTTCAAGGCGTACTTAAAATCAGAAAGTGGAAACAATGGAAAATTTCTGAATTAATTCAAATTCCAGTCTTTGATTATGTTTAAGAAATTAGCTGAGCAGCAAACAGTGATTGCAGCATACCTATAAACTATAGTTGAATTACAATATGAGCATAACACTGCAGTTAAATAAGTACTTCACAAAACCAATAACTATCAAGACCACGCTACTCTTTTTTCTCTTTCTTTTTAGAAAACTGCACTCTGGGTTTTTAGCATTGAACCACAGCACTGTTAAGCTGTAATAAAATATTGTATCAGAAAAAGCTAGAATGAGCTGCAATAATAAAACTTTGATTATAGGATATACAGAGAGACAATATCAATCAGATAACCTTTCCTCACCTAATTTGTGTAAGATTTTTTGCTACATTTGTGCTTGCAAATGGAGAAGTAAAAATTATCTTCATTTTAAACAAGCTTCAGTGATTTTAATTTGCTCATATTCCCCTTTTTTCTGTAACCATGAAGACATTTGCTTCCAGCCTTAGATTTCAGTCATGAAAAAAAATCAGTGTGGGAAAAAAGAGATTACATAAAGAAGTGCATGTAAGTGATTTGCAGTAAACATTGCAAAACTCATGAGTATTCTGTGGGAATTCGTGTGTTTCAGAAACACAGGAACCAGAGAAGCCATAAGCGAAATAATTTTCTCCTTTATTTCAGCAATTGACTGGAGATTAGAGAAAAATAACCACTTATCTTTCACTCCACCGGCCAGCAGCAGGAACTTGCCATGTTCTGCCACTGCAGAAGGAAGGACTCAAATGAAGAGGAAAAGGGGCAGATCCTGACCCTCAGCCACATCCTTGTTACAGCAGCAATTTGAGGTCAATCACATGGAATACATCCTCTCACAATCTTACCATTCCTTCAGATTTGAAGTGTAAAATAGTAAAAAGGAAATATTTATTTTTAGCATTGCCATTGTCATCTGGAGGGACTTTTACTTTTGATGGCCCTTTCCTGTGCAAACAATCAAACCAACTTCCTCACAGATTTTTTCACACATTTTATTACAGGCTGGAGTAAAAGTTGTAAATTCTCTATTAACCTTGATCAAAACTTATTCATAAATAAATTCTGAAAAACTCCTTACCTTCACCAGCTTTTTTTTTTTGAGTGATGGGAAGAATGGGAGGGAATAATAAGATTATTTTTGAAAACTTAAGCTCTAATGGTGTTAGTGGCTAGTACAGCATAAGAACATTAGCCAAGCTTTTTGAGGAAACTGCTTTTGCAAACTGAAAAACAACCAAAACAACTGAAAAACAAAGCATTTTGTTTGCACAGTTTTCTGCAAAAACTATAATATTTCAATTTTCTAAAATGTATGGGAAAAGAATACCTCAGGTCTGCTTTTCTGAACATTGATCTGTAACATCTTTAGGCTTGAGTAATATACACAAGCCAATAATAAATATTTCATTGCCTGGTTTTTACTTGGCTTTTGGTTAATTCCACTGAAATGTAGTTTAGATGAATACCACCATTAGATGGTTATTATTCTTTAGCTGGAAACCAAAGATGAAGATTGATTAACAAATGCTGCTAATTATCAGGTTGCAAAGATAAACATATTTTAAGATAACAACACCACTTTCAGAAACCTTGCAAGAAGTTACTTTTGTACCAAGAGCTCACTTTCCTTCCAAGTACAGTAATTATCTAATTGGATTTTCTGTGTAAGTGTAATTCTTTTTTAGTAGGCATTTAATACTACTTTTGTGAAATTTTCTGTTGGTAGAGAGTGTATTTCTAGTCCTTCCACATGTGTTTAATTAAAAGCTTTGAATATGGTTTAAGCCTATCCATATTGGCAGATTTCTTTGAACTTAATTTGCTTTATCTTGCTTTATCCATGATTGTTTCCATTTCCTTGCCTAGATTTTCCCAAGATTGGTGGGCATTTCTGTGGTGGAGGAAAGCAGAGGTATATTTCCCTTTTTTTTAACTTATAAGCATTGTAAAGGTTTAGGTTTTAATGTGTGGCTGTATTTGCTGGAATTTCACTGTTGCTTACACCTTTTTTAAAAAAGAAACTAGAGGGAGATCAAGTTTGCATGACACCTCTGATGTTTCAAAATTCCTAAGTGAACTCAAACAAAATGAGATATAATATATATTATTATTTTAAAAAAAATCAGAATAAAGCTGAGAAATTTATGTTGTAATACATAAGTGTGTTTTTTCCTGCCTGGAATGATTTAATGACCAAATCAAGGTTGGGACGATCTGCCAGTGACCCTTCCCAGCACAGCCAATTTTTAATTCACATAAGCCTAAGCCAGGATACACAGTTGGTACAATTTTTTTTTTTTTAATGTTTTCCCATTTTACACTTTTCTTTCCCATTTTCTTACACAACTGTACCTCAAAATACAAGAAACTTTTTAGATCCCTCAGACAAAAGTGGTGCTTGGAGCAATATTGTGGATGTACCCACTAACAAAATCCTAGGTGGTGGTAGTTAAGTTCTACTTGGTAATCACGACATAAATCTTCAGACCAACAAGTAAAATGTAGTCTATTAAATGGTGATATTCTATACCATAAAACATGATATACTTACATGACTTTCCGGATAGGATTAGTGACATTTTGTGTATAATTTGCATATGCAAATTGCACATTTCTATGCCAACTAGAAAGTTTAATTTTTTTTGCCTATAAAACATGCAATAACACTTTGCTACATGGTTTTATGTTTAGGTGTGGTATTAAGAGAAAAATGTCTTTATTAAAGACAGAAGATACAAACTCTTACCTGATATAAGACAATACTGCTCAGTGCAGTCCCATTAACTACCGCCATCAGCATGAACTCCAAACCCAGAACATATTTCACTTCACCTGCCAGTTTCTGTTAATTTTTTTTTTCACAGCAATTCTGATAGTTACTACCATCAAGAATCCAAAGAAATGATGAATCACATTATCACATGATAAATAATCCTAGGGGAAGCCAGGGGCTGGGAACAGTTTGGTCTCCCGTGCATCAGGAGGAGTTCCCATACTTAATTTCTTCCCAGAGACTCAGCATATAACATTTTAAGGATGGGCTTTTAATTGAACTGGCTGACAACTACTTCAACTGACTGGTTTGATGGTATCTGAAGGAAAAACACCACACAGATATGGCAAAACTGCTCAGACAGGTTTTTGGGGGGATTATCTCTGACAAGGTTTCGTACACCTCTTGTTTCAGTGCAGCAGCCACGCACACTGATGCTGACAGCTTGTCACATTTACAGCATAAATTTCTTGTAGAAAACCTGCGCTCCTCAGCAGGAGCACACCACCCAGAGAAACACCTGCTTTTTGTGTGTTTATCCCTGACTGTACTCTAAGTGAAAATTAGGAAGCCAAAGCTCTGTATTTTTAACAGGAATCTCAGACTTTTTTCTGAAACAAAAACAACAACAACAAAAAATTCTAGAGTCACAGAAACCAGAAACTGGGGCTAATTCTAGAAAGATGCACACAGTTTTAGCACCACCTCTTGACAAAAGATTGCACAATGAAATTATGTATTAAGCACATATTAATTATGTAATAAACAGTAAACATCCCATAGCAATAGCAATAGCAGCAGTAATATGAACAGTAATTATAAGACTAAGAGCAAGACTAAGACTAGGTAAGTAATAGCAATTAAAACATGAAGAGTAAGTGCAGTAATTACACAGTAAAACATGCACTATGAAGGCAAGGGTCAAGATTCAATAAAGTCCATATGAGCTCTCTCCCACACATGGCTGAAGCCCAGATGGCTTTATTGAACTTCTAGACAGATAAAACTTCTTATCCATGAAGAGTGTAACATCGAGGTCTTCATAAATTCTACTTTCTTCAGCATTTAGCCCAAAGAATCAGTAGTAAATACTAGAGACATGTAGATTGTGCTTAGGGTACCCAGGGTACACTTAGGGTGCGAGTATTTTTAAAAATCATTGTTATGCAATCTCTAGTCTAACTCTTTGTATGTATCACATAAAAATATGCAGAGGTATCTAAGTAAAGGGTGTTTAAAGCATTTTTAGTACAGAGGGAACCAATTAAGTCTGAGATAACAGTTCAGTTTAAGAAAAGTTAGAGAAGCAACTGGTGTCTGCCCTCTGAAACAAACATTCTCAGTTTCCTTCTCTTTAAATAAAACTTGAGCCCAGACTCTCAGCAGTTTCCCTGTGTGTGCAAAATGATGGGAGCTATTATTTCCTCATCAGAACTTTCTGAGAGGATTGCTCATTTTGTTATAAACCATTGTGATGCCAAGTTGTGGTGCTCAGGAAGCAGTGACAGGAAATCATCCTAAAGCTCATGCATAATGCTTTTAAAAATTCTGCCCATAAAGTCAATCTCCTCTGTCATTTGTTGTTGTTTCCAGCACAATTTAGAGAACACTGGGTTTTTCTCTGCTGTTTCTTATACTGTGAGTAAAGCCATTGGCACAGCTTTCCCAAGGAACATTTGAGACATTCCATATCTACTGAAATGTTCAAGTGGAAAGTCAACAGGCAGATGGTAGGAGATAATAATATTTTAATGAAAGCAGAAACTCAGCTGATATAGTTGCATGCCATTAAATTATTCAATGTTTTGAAGCTAGATACAATAAAGCAGTAGTTATTTATGCCAGAGACATTAGAGGGTTTTTTAAAACAGACCTAAGACCAAAAATTCCACTTGTGACTTTTTAGGTTGCCAATAAGCAACAGCAAACAATAGGGCAACCATAAGCAAACACAAAAACCTAACTATAAACCACCACCAAAAAAAAAAATCCAAGATATTTTCTAGAGTCGTTTTACAAGAGACAATGATAATGCAAATGTATCTGTGAAATGGCATAATGATCTTACAGCAGCAACCTAGACTCCTCAAAATGACAATGAGAGATGCTGGGATGAAAGCTGCAAGATGCCTGCTGGTTACCTGATAATCAGAGAACCATCAATCAAAAGCACACTGCCTTAAGATCTTGAGCATTTTGAGAGAGTAAATGAACACACACACACAAAGGATTTGCTCTCAAGAGAACTAGGACATGTTCCTGCTACAAAATTTTAATTGGGTAGCGGAAACTGTGTTTATTCAGTTTTGCTGAATATTTTGCCAATATTTTATTCCTCCAGGTTGCACATCAGCTGGAGTCACTTTGTTGTTGTCTTGCTGCTCCTCTTGTCTGAGTTACTTCTACCTCTCTTTCACATTTCTCAGCACATATGAATTACCTGAGTGTGTGGATTCCAATACTAGAAGAGGAAGGGGCAGGAGGTTCTCACTCACATTTCCTCTCCTCTTTTCAAAAAAAAAAAAATCGAGATTCCAAAAATCAGTATTCTGTACAAATCCTTGACTGGTGGAATTTGGCATACTCACAGTGAATTTAACATGAGTTTCATCATGCTATTTCAAAATGATATGACATTATTTCAACATGTGGTGATTGACAGGGCCTGGTGGCAAAGAAAACAGGTACAAGCTGCAAGGTTCGAAATTGCAATTAGAGGAAAGGAGAAACTTTCTGACTCTGGGAGTGATTAAATATTGCTGCAGTTTTCCACAGAGGCTGTAAAAGAGTCATCCTTGAAAACAGTCAAAATCTTGCCTGGGTGAGGCCTAAAGAAATTTGATAAATATTAGCCCTGCTCTTCTACCAGAGATAAGATGAGTTTAGGGATCACAGCATCCCTCCAAAGACAAACTTTTTTATGCCCAATGGAATTAGTAACATGCTAGACAAATTGCTTCAGTGAACCACAAACCACTTAAAAGCTATGATTTTTTTTTTAATTTTTTTTTGAGAAAGTTTTCTTCAGGTGTGCACTCTGCAAGCATGGACAAAAGTATGAGGTGTATGAATGCTTTTGCTCCTTCTCAGCAGAATCTTGCACTACTGGACAGAAAGCCTTGATTAGCCTTGTGGAAGAAAAAATCATTTTTGATCAGACAGATGGTGTCATTTTGAGACTATGATTAAGAGTTGTGGTATTTCATGTTCATTTGGTTGCTCCCTTCTATATTTTTGTTTTTATTTTAAAAAAAAATATTTCCTTTTATTTTCTACTGTCCTTGTGAACTGCATGTTTTCCATTCATTTCTAGAAAGCAATTATTTATACTTTTACTTCTCCTACAAAAAATAACACTGCAAAATTCTTTCAATCTAGGTGGGTGACAAACACAATTAGATTGTTCTTATTTTATGAAAAATGTGTCTGAGGCCTTAAGGGCTCATAATGCTAATGTAATAGTCCATTGCTACTTTTTGCTATAAAAATATATCACACCTTTACTGTCTTCCTTACAAAACCTTTACTCAGTTGGAAAGAAAACTTCCTCTGTGGAAATAGCCAGTTTCAATGATCTGATTATTTTGAGTGTAAACCTGAAATTAAAAATTGGTCTCCATAGTGCAAAGAAAGTACTGGAGAACAAAGAAAAAAACAGATAAATGTTATGACTCACACAGAGAATGTTTAAAAGACACCCAGCCTAATTTCTTATTTTAGAAGTAAATTTTTTTTTTTTTTTGCTTTCGATGATCATATCTACTGGTAATGAATTATACATTTTTACAGATTAACTGCTGTGTACATTCGTTTCTGTTTTTATGCAGAGCAAAGCAACACAAAAATTCACAGCAAACAAGAGGGATGATGATTTATTGGCTTCAGTAGTAATCCGGAGGCTGTTCACACCTGTTGTGCATAATTTCAGTTAATAGGAAATATTTCCTTAGGAGGTCCCTCAGCTCAGTGTTCTAGAGGGTGCTGGAAAGACTAAAGAGCACCATGTACCTATAATGATGTACCAATACTGTGGAGAAGTATCAGGAAAGTAAAAAATATCTAGAAAAACTAACAATACCAAATATTTTTGATATTGAGCAAAAAAAACCCAAACTCACTATTAATGGGAAAAAATTATTGGAAAATAGAAAGTCATCTCTCATGGAGTGGCTGTGGAGCTCTAAAAGAATTCTCTTAACATCTACAAATGCTATTCTCTAGAATATTGATTCACACATAGAAAAATGTAGCAGAAAATAATTCTGGTGATGTTATTCTGATTTCCTTTTCCCCTTTTGTTTAAACGCATGTATGAATCTCTAAAAGGATTGCAGTTTGAGCTCTTCCTAAAGTTTAATGTCTTCAGGGTACGCAACTACATGAAACAGTTTAAAAAAGGTGAAAAAAAGCAAAAAGCAAGAGTCGCATTTTGAAGGACACCCCAAACCCGGCAAAAACACACAGGAGTGAAATTTCCTAACCTGAATGTCATTAACAGTTAATACTAACAACCTTTTCTTATTCTTTATCATTCCTGTCCTTTGTTTTGGAGCCACTTAACACAAACTCTCATGTATTGAGTGTCCTCTTTCACAGGATTAATTCTAACATTTCAATAGGACTAGATAAACTTTATTAACTCTCTTTACTGACAGTTCTCTCCTGTTTATTTCTCTACTATTCCATTTGTAATAGAGTTTATGTTTTTTTAACATAAAGATGAAAGTTTCTATATAAAGTTTCTATATAAAGTTTCTATATAAAGTTTATACATTCAACCCATTATATTAGTAGATTTTTAAATATAATTGAAAAATGTATCTATTCAAATGATTTGAATGCCCACATAAGTACAGAACAGAAATATTAATATATAAGATGAAGAAATTTGCAGCATACTTATGTATGTGTGTCTGTATATATTAAAACACATTTCCTGTTAAGGTCCTTCCCATGAGTAATATTTCAATTAGAATCTTCACATTTAGGGTTTTTGTTTTCTCTCATACTCTTTTGACCTCTCCTGCGCATCCCTCTCCTGGCAACCAGACTATTTGCATGCTACAAAGAGCAAGAGCTCTCTCACAGAGATCACCAGTGTATCAGAGAGAATATCAGGTATTTCTGGATGTTGAGCAAGACATCATTTGACATTATTAAAGGCACCCAGCAGTGCAAGACATTTTTGTTACTTCACATGGAACAACACCATTTGAAGAAATGCATGTGCAAGGGCAAATGGAGCTGCTTCAGATTGCATCTGGCACTAGGCAACCACAGAAACAAAACCTGGGGGGAAAAAATTTAAATCAATCTGACAGACAAAAAACTTGGAGTCAGAAATTCTAGCTCTAGTTATCCCATGATATTCACCAGATCTGAGAATCTGAGTGGTTTTTGCAAGAGATCATTGACTATCGTATTTCATCAGCTATATGAAGTATTTTAGCTGTCTAAGTATATGTTCAAAATCCCAGTGAAATTGCTGTTGAATTGGGAGGAACATGGATCTACACAACATCAGATAAGGAAACAGCACAAAGGTAAACAAATCTGCCAGAAATATAATTAAGATAAAATTATAGCAGGACCATTTACCTTTAGATTTAATTTTGGGAGCTCTTTCTGCACAAAAAGTCAGATATTTATTTATTCTGTTACCTGTCCTTTTCAGGTGTTTTTTTTTTTTTTTGGTAGACCCACTGGCTAATTGCAGAAAACTCTGCTATTATTAGATATTTTTAAACCTGGTAACACCTTCTAATCTCTCCCTTTCCCTAGATAACCACCTCGCAGCTCTACAGACTTTATTCTTTTAATCACTTCCCATGTAATAACACTGCAGTACATGACTAAATACAACCTTTGAGAAATACCTGGATGCAAATATTCCTCATTCACTCCTTGTCTCTCTTCCACATGACAGTCCAACATTTCCTTTCCAGTTCCTCTCCTGTTCTGAGCACACAGGGCACTCCAGCCCAGTGGGAGCTTCTCTGCTTTTGAAATATTCTCCAACTTTTAACAATTGTCAAAGAAACAAGAAAACGTGACCTATTTCCAAAATTTCCACACATTGCAATCTCTGTGATCAGTCATGTCTCATTTACACCTTTTCTATGATTTGCTTGACTTGGCCATAAATCAGATTTACAAAGCCACAAAATTTCTTAGTGTGCTGATTTTTAACTTTTTTCCTTACTCTTCCTGCTGTTAATGGCTATTCTTTCTTCCACTGTCTTCTCAACATCTTCCATAGTCTATCTGCATTTTGGTTTTTTGCCAGTTTTAATGTCATAGGTATGATAAACCCAAGGAAAAAAAAAAGCGAAAGAAATGAGTTATAGAACTACATCTCCTTTAAAAATATCACTTGACCTTGAATTAAAAAAAAAAAAAAAAAAAAAAAAGCCAACAAACCAGTAATCAGTACTTTCTAATTTTTGTGTTCCCAGGGGTAAAAAGGGCCTGAGGAAAGTAGCTTTCTACCACCACAGAAATAATTTTGCACACAACAATACCCTTGGCTGATTTTAATCGGGATTTCTCCATGGCCTTCACAAGGAAATTGCTCTCCTCCAACGAGCTAATGACTTCCTCATTTCAGCTGCTAATGGATTTTTCCTCCTCGACCTTGGTGTCGTCCCCAGCTTTGTGGACCTCTCCACTTCCCAGCAGACCACTGCCCTTGTGTTCATGGGATGTCCGCCACAACACAGTTCCAGTGTCCTCATTTCATCTTTCTCATGTCACCTGCTCCCTACCAGCACCCCTTCTAATTTACAGACAACTTTTATGTTACTTTCATCACTTTTTATCACTTTTTTTTAATCACTTACTACCTTTTTCACACTTACTAGTGGGTAGTCACATGCTCTGCGCTTTATCAGTGTGTTTTCTTAGACACATCATTACATATTGCATGTAAATAAAAATGTTAATATGCCACATATATTTACTGGTAATAAATAAAGGGGGATGACTTGCACTGAATAATGTGGTTTGTGCTATGTTTTGGGTTTGTTTGGGGTTTTTTTATTTTCATTTCAGAAAAATCTAAGCATCACTACAAGTCATTCACTCTCTAAGCACGTCATGTTAAAATCACAAGTTAAACTCTGTTTAGACATTTGAGATGAAAGGACTAAATCTCAGCACTGAAATCCTAGAATTAATAGTAAAAAAAGCTACAATCAGTTCTTGAATATACTTTGTCTTTCAAGAGTACTGTGAATGAAAACAGCAAGTATTTATATTTCAGGGTAACAGACA
This sequence comes from Motacilla alba alba, assembly GCF_015832195.1. NCBI lineage: Eukaryota > Metazoa > Chordata > Aves > Passeriformes > Motacillidae > Motacilla > Motacilla alba. The sequence goes on along the minus strand of NC_052046.1, from coordinate 72,745,618 downwards.
AATTTTAAAGTTCCTAAGCATTTAGCAAGAAAGGATAACGACACAATAATGAGTATAAGGAAAATAATTCTGGATACCACAGGAGTTGGAGCAGCAGATCCACAATAGTTGGTCAGTGGGACTAGGAGGAGTTTTAGTGGAAGAATTTTAAGAAATAGAGGAGTGTGGCAGTGGGTCAGTCCTAGCAGGGAGGCAGATGATGGCTACTGCACTGGTAGGCGCAAAATCGTTCATCTCTTTCCTTTCCTAAGTGCCAGTGGCACTTTAATTATCAAGACCTTGTAACTGCTCCCTGTCTGTGACCAATTATCTGCATTCATAAACCCTGTTTGATCAACAATTAGGTGCCACCTTTGGACAGCAGCCCGCAGTACTTGGAGAAAAACTCTGCTACTGAAATGAAGGAGGAGCAGGCTGGCAAAACCTGAATGGACAATTTATGGGGATTATTTGAGTGGATGACAACCCTGTCTTCAAATGGATGTCAACAGCCTGCTCAGGAGATGTAGGTACCTAATTCCAGTGTAAGAGTCTGCTGAGCTAGAGGAATGTGGGCACCTGCATACAAATCAGAATTCAGCATCTCCAGAGACAGAAAGACTTTGTCTCTGCTTCTGTGCCTCACATCACAAAACATCCAGAAACAGGTGCAAGCTGTTCAGCTTGCTATTACTTCAGTTTTTCTTCAGTTAGCAAAAATTCTTCAGTTAGTTTTTCTTCAGTTACCAAACATATTTCTGTGGAAAATTCATAATTTGCTTTTCTTATTATGGGAATAGGTTGTGCTAGTTTTCCTTTTCTGAATAAAGATTTAAGGTCATGCCTGGATAAAAGCAAACAATAAATACTATGATCTCATACACAATTTAAGCAGAATTTCCCATATTAACTTGTTTAAAAATAAAGGAGAACATGTGGCTCGCATGCCCACAATCTTCAATGTGTTTTTGGTTACGTAGTGATTTAGTATTGACTCTTTTTTGAGACTTGGTTATTTTGATAAAAAAGTTTTTGCAAAATAACACAAACTTTTAACTTGTCTTACCAACAGTTTGAATGTTTTTACCTTTAAAGAAAAATACTGTTCTGAACATTTGGGCTTAGTAAAAGATATATTGAATATAGAAAACCATTCCTAAATGTGGCTGATGTGTATTTAAAAGTCAATCAGAATTAATTTTCAAGAAATATCTTTACAATCTTTGGAGAGTTCCTGTTTTATATGAACCTATGAGTAGTTAAAGGTCATTTTCTCTGCATGTAAGGGGAGTGGGATGGGGTGAGGCGGGTGTGTTTGCACATCTTTAGAGAAATCAGAAATAGCCACAGCAAGGTATTGTAAAGCCAAGTATTCTGAACTAGATCAGTGAGAGCAACAGGTAAATGCTTTTCTGAGAAACCAGATTCAAGGTAAGCAGGGAGTGCTGTTTTTATCAAAAGTTAAAAATTAAAATATATGTACCAGCCAAATCCATTTACTTCAGTTTACAGACATTTTAAGAGTCATAATGTAGAATTCATTTGTAATATTCATAAGTTAGTCGTGATTTTCTGGTTATCAAAATCCATTGATTCCTAGGAACCCAATTAAAACCTCACAATGCTTTGAAAATTAACAAGTTCCTTTACTCTTGTATTAATTCCAAGTGCATAGGGTAAACAAATAACCATTTCAAAGGTAGGCAGGCTATAGTCAAAATGGTCTGAGGTGTTTGGTTGTTTTGCTATGCCCAGACAAGTTAAAAATTTAATATATGCCATTTCCTCCTCACATTTACATCATGTGACTAATTCAGCTCCATAAACTAACACCATTTGATGTCATATTCAGAAAAAAAAAGTAGAGATAAATGCATGGAGATAAATGAAATGCTTTTATTTCAGTTTATTTATGTGGTCAGTGCTTAGATTTTTTTTAAGGCTGGACAAGACAAATCCAGCTGATCTGATGCAGTGCTGGCAGTGTGACAATGTCTCTTGTGACTGCTGAGCTCAGCGAGGCAAATCAGTATGCATGTGGGTTGTTAAGCTGAATCAGGTACTTTAAGTTCTTCTTTTTACTTATAATGGACTTGAGCAATATAAATCTCCTGCATCTTACTTATCTGTTTGAGATGAAATAGATTGTCATGCAGCAAGGTCTATTCAAATCCATCCCACCAAGCATTAAACAGTAGTACTAAATAAAATTGGAATCTGTAAAGTAGCTACTGTACAGCCAGGATATTGTACTAAAATTAGACTTTTGTATGATATAATGCCTTTATGCCAACAGCTGCACATGTAGATGAGAAATAGATTATAAAAAGTAACTGGAATAGTATCTCATATTTTAACTATTTGTAATATACTTTACAGATGCTTTGATGATCATGATGTGGGACACATGTCTAAAAAAAGTCTTATTTCTGTAAGATTTATAATCCAATTTCATTTCAACCCTCATAGTACCAGTATAATATATATATATTTGAGTCAATTTTTTTCCACTGCTCAGAAGGAAACTTTGAGTTTCCTACACTCTCCTGTAGCTTTAAAAGCCTCCAACATAATGCAGATTTGAAGAATAGTTGGTACAAAAAAGAACTTTTTTGCATAAAGTCCTACTGTGCCTTTTTATTCAGCATTCACATAAGTGCTTCAAAGTTTAGAGAGACCATATTTCTTAACTGGAATTTCTTTGAAAGTGATCATAATTCCCTCCCTTAAAAGAAAAGAGGCACAGTCTGACAGAGACTGTGTCAGCAGGTACAGATGACTTGGACACTCTTGTGCAAATTCTTTAAGATTCCTCTCTCCTCACATGGCCATGACCAAAAGAGGCTGCCGCATGCAATTAAAGAGAACAGAAAGAAATTAAATAGTTTTTATCTACAATGAAAAATACTGTCATCACCAAAATTACAGAGGTGTTCACACGAAATTATACGACACTCAAATGCTTCTCTCAAAAAGTTTCTGCATTTTTTTATCTAATTAGAATGTCACACTGCAAAAATCAATGCTTCTCTAATGCTTTCCCTGCTGCAGCCGTGACTTTAAAAGAATATTTATTGCATAGGCAGCTGCTAGTGATGACTACCATTATTTCCCGATTTTATAGTTCAATTGCATACTCTCATAAAGCATTGTGACACAAGTCTCAGGCAGCCCTGTAATTTCCCCAAAATTACCGGGAATTTTGGGCAGGGCCGTCTGGAGTGAATGGTATCATTCGCACAAATATATTATTGATACGTCTTTGCTCTCCTCTTAGACGTATTAGTTCCAGTAACTTGTTTCTGCCAACTACAGCCCTTCACAATATCCCTCTATAAACTGGAGAGAGATGGATTTAATGAACACGCTGTTAAATGGATTAGAAAGTGGCTGGATGGACACTTACATAGGGTAGGGGTCAACAGGTCAGAACCTTGATGGACATCAGTGACCAGTACTGGGACCAGCGTTATTTAATACCTGAACCAATGACACAGACAGAGGGATTGAGGCACCTTCAGCAGGTTTTCAGGTGACACCAAGCTGAGGGTGCAGTGACATCCCTGAGGGACAGAATGGCATCCAGAGGGACCTAGACATCCCCAGAGGATCCCATGGGGATCTCAGGAGGTTTACCCAGGCCAGGGCTGGTGCTGTCCCTGAGTCAGGGCAGCCCCAGGCTGGATCCAGGCTGGGCTGAGCAGAGGGAGCAGCCCTGGAGGAGCCCTGGGGTGCTGTGGGGCACAGCTGGGACCCCAAACCCTGTGCTGGGCTGAGCCAGAGCCCAGAGCCCTGTGCTGGGCTGGGACCCCAAAGCCCTGTGCTGGGCTGAGCCAGAGCCCAAAGCCCTGTGCTGGGCTGAGCCAGAGCCCAGAGCCCTGTGCTGGGCTGAGCCCAGCGTGGGCAGCAGGGCAGGGGGGATTCTGCCCCTCTGCCCCTCAGTCAGACCCCACCTGCAGAGCTGCCCCAGCCCTGGGCAGCCCAGGAAGGAGCTGGAGCTGCTGCAGCCGGGCCAGAGGAGGCTCCGGGATGGGCGCAGGCATGGAGCAGCTCTGCTGGCAGCAAAGGCTGGCACAGCTGGCATTGCTCACCTGGGCAGCAGGAGCTTTGGGCTGAGCTCAGCGTGGCCTTGCGGGGCCTGGAGGGGCTGCGGGAAAGATGGACACAGACAATTGCCAAGGGCTGCAGGGACAGCAGCCAGGGAATGGCTCCCAGTGCCAGAGGGCAGGGCTGGATGGCATCTTGGCAATGGGGAATTGTTCCCTGGCAGGGTGGGCAGGCCCTGGCACAGGGTGCCCAGAGCAGCTGGGGCTGCCCCTGGATCCCTGGCAGTGCCCAAGGCCAGGCTGGACACTGGGGCTGGGAGCAGCCTGGGGCAGTGGAAGGTGTTCCTGCCATGGCAGGGGTGGCACTGAATGGGCCACCATTAAAGGCCCCTTCCAACCCAAATCATCCTGGGATTCTGTGGTTCTACTGTAACTGCTGCTAACCATGGCTCTGATCCGTTAATGCTTGACACGCCATGCTATAGGCCATAAAACAAGTACATCTCCTCTATTATCCCTCAAACTTCCAAAAGTCATTTGTAAGAGAGGTATAGATATCTGTCTTTAAAAAGTAACAACTAAGAGAGATTTTAAAGTCATATAAAATTGCTCTGACAACATACAAGACTATTAGAGAGATCACCTTCTCTTGTATTTTCCGATTGATAAACCCCTTTGTCAGGAGAAGGAGGCAGGATGCATATGTTATAGGTAAACAATAAAAAAAGGACTTAGAACACTCATTAATTAATTAATGCACATGTTCTCTGCAATTTCTGTAAATGACAGACAGGAGCATATATCCACTGCAACGCAGTGCAAAAATAATAAATAGCCTACTGCCATCTGCTGCTCATGAGTCTGAGCTATCATGTGGTGTCACTCGGGTTTGACTTACAATTGTTTTGTGTTTGGAAGAAATAGACTCCCATTGCAAACATTAAAAAATCCTGCATAAAACTGCTCAGCACCAGAGTTCTTAAAAAATTACTCCTCAAAACATAATTTATTATTTAAAATTGATAATTTAATAATTATTAATATTTATTACTTGAAATTTTTGGAAAGTTATTTTTCCCAAAGAATATCAGCCATTCTCTAGAAAAAAATTTTGATTGCACATCAAATGCTCTTGTTTTGTTCTCAAGTTTTAGGAAAAAACATGTGCTAAATTTTGGTAATTGTTTATTTATAAGACCCAATGCTGGAGTAGCTCTCTAGAAACAAAACTACTTTCATTGTAAATTTTACCAGCCTTTTTTTATGCTGCAAAAATTCCTTTATTTGATAATTTTTATCTCCATAACTAAAAAATTGTTAGCTTAATTAGAGTTTTTCTGCCTTAGAAATATATATATGGACTATCTGAAGTAAGCATTCAACATATTGTCTATTCATTTGTATGATTAAATGGAGCAATATGACCCAAAAAATGTCCTTGGAAAAATGAAATTATCAATTATGTTACAATTATGGTGTAATTAATCCTATTTATCTTTTTCAAAAAACCCTAAAACTCTATGCTCTGCATGGTTCCTATCTGCTAAATTTTAAATTAGGGAATCCTTCCATAGGAGCGCAGATAACTCTGCTATTAAAACTTCTTTTGGCCAACTAATCTTATTAATTATGTTCTTGAGTACATAACTGTGATGTAGCAAGCATTATGATTTTCTTCAATGATTCTGAACTGCTTCCTGACCACTTGACAACCTTGTGAAGCCAACCTTCTCCATGGTGTTAATTAACACAGTGTCGCCTTTCTGAAGAGCTGTTATTCAGTGCAGGCTGCCTTTTGCTGCAAGATGATGTCAGCAAAGTAATTGTTCAGATATCTGAGCCTATTATTTGCTCTTGTACAAAATAACTGCACAAGCCATTGAACTATACAGGGAAACAAAATAGAATAATCTAATAGAATAGTCTAGAATAACCCTTACATATTTTGGATGTGTATTTCAAATGGATTTTTGAAGGTGTGCAATGTTGACCAAGCCCTGCTATCATTGGCCTCAATACCTTAATTACAGTGAAAAAAATTTTAGGTCAATGCCACGTGTTTCTTTATAATCCAGTGAGAGGTTTTCTTTCTGATAGTGAGTGAAATGCCACCCTTAAAAAATTAGGAAGTCTATTTCGGAAAAAAAAAGTCATTTGCCTTTGTACTGCTGTAGTTTTCAACAGATGTGTCTGTTGTCTGATAATAAAAGTCAAAGCTGATGGAAAAGATCTTTAAAAAAAAAAGTATCATGACATTATGAACACCAGAAATGTCTTGAAATGAGATGTTTACCTTAATCCTTTGGACCATCTGGGAAAAAAATAAGGCTTTGATTTCCTGAGTAAGAAATGCTTATAATTTAAAATGGATTACCTAGTTATGATGAAGGAATTAGTGATGAAGTACATTATTTTAGGACTAATATTTTGATTAAAAAACAGCAAGTGATAACCTGGTCATACCACCTTGTGCCCAGCACTTCTCAAAGAATACCCAGAACTAAGGGATTTTATGTGTAACGTGTCTTCATATTTTATGGACAATATTATCTACAAATCTACTCAGTATTTAAACACTCTCCCTCTAAAAAAGGAACCAGAAAATAACAGATTATGAAAAGTCCTTTATTTTCTGAATCAACATCAAATACTTCTAAACCTTTTGCTGTCCAATGACAGCAGAGCATGAGTGGAATCATTTTGGATAAGTATTTTGTGTATCGTCCTCAATACTTCTTGAACCTCCTTCTCCTACTCCAAAACCTGCAATCACTGTGCCATTTGGAAATCAGGAAAAAAAAATCTTAATTACATAGCTTTGTAAATTTTTATTGTTTATGGTCCATAGTTTAATGTTGATAGAGCTCTTATCTGGAACATGGAAAAGAGGAGTATCACAATCCAACACATCCTCGCATGCAAAATCAGTGAAGAATGTCACAATTTCTTATATTTTTGTAGTGGTGCAAGTTAAGGAGACAAAAAATTCCCAAAAGACACAGCCAAGCACATATTTAATTGTCAGAACAAATATTGGATTATTTGCATCTGCAACTCCTTCTAATATCTCTGGTAAACAATAACTGGTTAAAAAAATCCATGATACCGAGTCAATGGATTTTCCTCTCATTTTACCAAAAGATATTGCAGTCACTCCAAAATAACAAACAGACATCTTTTATTTCAGAACTTGATAAGAGTTCCTCTCCTGGAGGAAGAATGAAAGTGGGCAAAGTCTATCCAAAATAACCAAGATGGCCATTATAATTTTACTGAAAGAAAAAATATCATGTACTTTTAAAATCTGCCTCAGGTATTTGGAAATTCTTGGATGCTGGGTTTTTGCATTCTTCATGACCTAATTGTCTCCCAAGTGTGAGGAATGTTTTCAACTTGTACAAATATCAGAAGCTAGATTCTGTGAGATTAGGAAGACTGCAGTCCAGGGAAAACATTAAGTCTGGATCACTCTTTCACAATTTACATTTTAACAACATTGTCATGAATTACTGTTTAAAAATATTAAAAAATTATTGTTTATTTAAAAATTACTTGTTTAAAAATAAAAATTTAAAAAAACAAAGCAAAGCAAGACAATTAAATAAGCAAAACCACACAAAGAACAACTCAACAAGAAAAAATCCCCAAGCCTGCTCCTTAAATAAAACAAGTGAAATAGTTCTGGGAAATGTTTCAACGGGAGAGAAATTTTATGAATATTTAGATCCATTCAGGGAGAGTTTAATCATATATTTAAGTACCTAAGTTCCTAAGATACTACTACTTCTTAAGGATATGGATAGAAAATTACTCTCTAAATCAATGTCCAAAAGCCTTGGAAACTCTCACTAAGGAAAAATTTGCAAATAAACAAAGTTTCTCAGAAGTTTTTTTTACTTTTTTTTTTTTTTCTCCTGAACCATGATTCCTATGATATAAATGAAGCTTGAAGGGAAAAAAAAAAAAAAAAAGAAAAAGACAAAAACTCCAGGAAATTGAAAGCAATTCCGTGTTTTATTTGATTTTGTACTACCATTTTGTTCATTCCAAATTCCAAGGTTGCGATTCCAAATTTCTTGTGCTTGGCACTGGATTTCTGCTCATTTTATTAATTTAATTAAGTAATTTTGTCATCAGAATCAATAATTTGAAACAGGATTTTGAAAGGTTGTTGAAGCCTTTGGGAAACCCATCACATACTGACACATGGGAAGCACTCAGTGCTTTTGAAAACTCAAAACTGTCAACAGAATAAAGCTTATCAACAAAAAGAAATTTATTGGGTGTGTAACAACAAGAATATATATTACAAAACTTGAAGTCAAAAAATAGTAGTGGAATATAAAGGTTTCTTCATACAAATTGTGAACAATTTGCATTTGACTAAAAAAAAAAAAAAACAAACAAAGAAATACAACAAACAAACAAAAGAAACCCAACCAAAACAAACCCTTGAACAGTAGTCCCGGTTGCAGGTTTATGGAAAAGAAGATCATACTGAAAGGGATGCAAAAATGTTGCTAGGATGCTCAAGGGAATTAGAACACAGGTTGTAGCAGATGGGTGATAAATTTTTATCTTGTTTTAAAATGTAGAATAAAGATCAAATCAGACCAAAAATCCTCTCCACAGATGGCTTAGAAGGCAAAAGGTAAGAGAAGTTCTAGATAAACCCTAGAGCAATATTTTACCCAGTATTTGCCAAGGACAAAGGGAAATCCATTTAAGAAGATGGTATTTAAGCTTGGAATTGGTTAACTGTTCCCAAAAAGCCAGCAATTTTTAAAGGAAGACTGGTGGAAAATTCCCCTGTATTCAATAACAGAAGCAAACACTTTTACAGCGGATTATACAGCATGGCAAGGGATTGAACTCCACACTCCACACTCACACCTTCAAACTCTATGTTTTTATAGCATATATTTTACATCTCAGTTTACCAAAATACTTTAGCTTTTACTCACTGTCCCACTATCAAACTCATTGTCATCCTCTTCACTGTCAAACCAAAGACAGATGTGAGAGAAACAGAGTCCAAATCCTGACAACGTAAGTGGGGTATGCAAGATCTCACCCTCACTTCATCCCATGAATTAATCTTGAAAAAATAATTGAAATTTTTTTCTCGGGTACAGGGCAATGTTAATTTATTTCAAAGTGTCTCACTGAGAGATGTGCTAATGAAACACACTGGATATAATTTTAACAGCTATTGTTATTGTTATAACGACTCAGCATTTCATCTGAAGGGCATATTTTTATTAAATAAGATAGGCAGACAGCAAATGTCAAAGTCGTATAAATGTCCATGCAGGGGAAGTCAATCTTTATTCAAGGTTCTACCTTTCAAAATTAGGCAAGTAGATTAAGTCAATTAATTAACCACCGATTCAACATGAACATGATGAAGTCCTTTGTCAGAGCCATCTGCAGTGCCTAAATTTTAAACATGATGTACAATAAATTGAAACTAATTCAAAACAGCAGGGGTGGAATGTGGGAATTATTAAGTAGGTGTCAAGGGTTTGTCCTGCAGGAATACTTCCTCCTACTGCCAGTGAAACGCAGAGTGGCACGTGACCCTGACATCCTGAAGCAGTAATGCCTAACATTATTTTGAAATGTACTTTTTTAAAGAGTCCTCTCATTAAAATGAGCCTAAGAATCTCAGTTGCATCTTTGCATTACTTCTGGCCTCTCTTTCACTACTTAAAGATTATTGTACCCCAAAGCTGCTTGGATCAACTACTGAAGGTTTTTTTTTCATCTCTTGAAAACTTTGAGGTGATCTTTTGAAGCCTGTTAGGTTGTCCAAGACTTTAATCTCAATATTGATGACCCATCCGCTTGGAGAATTTGCAACTGTCTCACAGCACTGAAACACCGAGCTTTTTTCCTACCTCATTAACTTCTGTTCACAGACATAGGCCAATAAAGATTAGTAACAACATATTAGATTTCACCTCTTTTTGTCACCTTTACTTCTTTCTTTTTTTCCCCAAAAAATGCCAAGTCAATAGTTCCTTATTTTCATTCTACTACAAAATATTTTTTCCCCAACACATTTTAATTGACTGTTGGTCCAGAATTAAGTGCCCACCACAGATACCTGATTCTCACTGCTCATTCACAAAAAGGGCATTGCAATCCATGTCTCATTCAGACTGTCATGATTAATAAAGCTAATGGATATTAATAATTTTGTTTTGTTATTGTAACATTATTCTCCGCAAATGTACAAATTTCCTTATTTTGGGAATTTGGGAGCTGATGTTGGATCACCTGATTTCAGTGGGCATATTGTAGACTTAACAGATGTATTTACGCTGAGATTAATTCCAGCCAGGTCACACAGTTAAACTTTGGAATGGGATTATGACAAAAACTAAATGTGCCTCCATTTTTCTCTGGACTTCCTAAAGGAAAAGATGAAAAGCCCATAAAATGGTGTGGTGACCTTGGGAATACATTTTTATTACAGTTCTTTGGGTTTTTTAGGTACAGTTTTGAATTTATGAAGTGATTACACTGATTTCATGTTTGCCCTGAAGCTGAAATTCTCCAATTGCCTGCAATGACCCCATCCTGGCTCACCCCACAGCTCAGTTAAGTCAGGCTCTTCCCTTTGTGGGGAATCTCAGGCACAAAAATGAGCTCTCATTTGCACTAGGACTTAAAGTGGGATCCAGCCTGCTGTGGGAGCTTTGGGAGGGTTTTTAGCAGTGCTCAAACATGTACATCACCCTTTACAAGAGGTATTTCTATATGACTTAGAGAAAGGGAGCAACCCTAGAATTTGGGGAATATTGCACAACAGATCATCCATTTCAATATCTTTGTGGTAAATGATTGCACTTTACCTTAAACTCTGAAGCATGAGATTCTTTTTGTTTTTCTTTTTTTCTTTCTTTCTTTCTTCTTTTTTTTTTTTCTTTTCCCACAAGCATGGATTCTGATAAAACACAACAGAAGACCTTCTGGAGAACTTAGCAGCACAGATTTTTCCAGATTGCAATCTTTGCCTTGACAGTAATGACGTGCATAATATCTGAAATTATATAAAATCTCTTAATAATTACAGCAATACAAAAGTATCAAACCAAAGCCCAAAAAGTATTGCAGGTTTTTTTCAAGTGCCCAATACTACTCTGCAAGACATTTCTGACTTCTTAAAACTTCAGCTTTGTTCATTATTGATAGGAATAGGTGTCTGAGTGACGACTGATTGAAAGGTTAATGTGCTAAATACATGATGCAAAGTAAACTAGGATCACAAAAACAAAACAAAAATAAAATTCTCTGCAATTTAGAGAGAAAAACAGCTAAAGTTCTAACTTTTATTCATCACTCAATTGCACAATTGTATAATCACTCTTTAGAAATTCAGGAGTATTAATCCTTCCCCTGTCTGAAGCTCAGAAAACAGGTGACTCTTGTCCACCACACAGTGTGAAGGAGGAAGACCAGACCCTGGCACTGGTCACAAAGCAAGTAAAATCTTTGTGTTTGAAAACACCAACACCATGACACAGCTTCTCCTCAGTCACTGATAACCAGTGGCAAGAGGAGGATTTTTTATTTGATTTCATTATGTCTCAAGGGTGTCCCCAGTATGGCATAGCTACACTAACTACAGCAACTACAGCCTTGTTTGGCTCTCCCTGAAGATGCAGTGATGAGACAATGAGCTCCTACAAAAGGTGATTTTGGATATTCTGCTCTAAGCAGCCCCCTGGAGCATTTCTGCTCACTGTCTGGTTATTATGCCAGACACCAGCTGCCATGTGTGCTGCTCTTTTCTCACAGCAGATGACAACGTAATCAGTAAGACTTTGCTCACTGTGACTCACTGAGATGAAGCATTTGGCAAAACAACATATCTAGATCAGAATCACATGTTAATAAAACTATTCCTTGTTGCTACCTGTCTGTATTAAAACCAGTCCTTTGCATAGAGGAAAATTGCTTTGGACAGCCAGAGGAAATAAAACAGCTTCAGCTTCTCTTCACAATCTTTGGTTGTGCTATTATCACTACACCAATCACTCTGCTCTGACCATCAGTTTAATGCAGCCCCTGTGCTCTGTGTTCTCCACTGGGGTTAAAGACAAGGGGTTGCAATTTTATCCTTTTCTTCTCCAGCCTGGAGAGGACAAGATTTTGTGCAGACCCAATAGCAAACTCCCAGCTTCTGAAGGGGACCTACAGGGAAGCCAGAGAGGGACCCTTCATCAGGAGTTGTAGTGACAGAAAAAGGAGTAATGGGTAAAAATCGAAAAAGGGGAAATTTGCATTAGAAATTAGGAAGAAATTCTTTACTGTGAGGTTGGTGAAATACTGGCACAAGTTCCTTAGGGAGGCTGTGAATGCTCCAATCATGGCAGTGCCCAAAGCCAGGCTGGGTAAGGCCTTGAGCAGCTTGGTCTAGTGAGAGGTATCTCTGCCCATGGCAGGGTGTTTGGGACTAGATGATCTTTAAGGTCTATTCCAACCCCTTAACATTCTATGAATCTGTGAGTCACTTCTGGGGAAATTATCATTCTATCAGGTACGCCTCTTTGCCCTTTCTCTTAAGTAAAAAAAAAAAAAAAAAAAAAAAGGAAAGGAAAAGAAGATACATCAAAAAGCTCTTAGTAGATAATTGCTGTTGTTCTTGTCCTTTTAAAATGTGGTTTCTTGACAGTTTAGATTTTTTTTTGGGGGGGAGGGGGTTGTTATATATGAAGAATATGAGGATATAAAGATTATGATAATATCACTGAATATGAATATCCACCATCTGTGAAGGCAACAGCATCATCCTTTCATTTGGGATTCAGAGAGGGAAGGTGAGCAGCAGTGACATTCCAGGGTACCTGTGTGCATACCCAGGGTGTGACTTCAGAGCTGGCTCTGCCTCACACAGGTGTACGGGTCAGAATGAGCAATGCCTTGGTCATGCTTTAACAAGGGAAAGAGAAAAGAATTCTCTTGGGAATGAAGATGGAAAGCCTCTCTGCTTTCCCTGTTGAATTTCTTTCATTATTTTCTTTCAGGATCACCGTGACCTCGACTGTGTGCGGAGCTCATAACAATGCTTCAGGTTCACCAGACATTCCTGGAGGGAAATAAAATTTGCTGCCAGCTGCAGATGATGCACAGTTAATGCAGCTGGACTTTCTGTCTTACAATTTTGCTGTCTATTTCTTGCTTCTTTGCGCTTCCAACAATCACTTACCCATTATGACACACATGGGGAAGACATGTTCATTTAAATCCTGAATTTTGTACCTTTACTGAATTATTAGCTACTGAGAAAGCAAAAGGGATTCTACCTTCTCTCTTGAAGGATTTTTCTGGGTCCTCCACCAATATGAAACACTATTGCATTTTCTACTGCATTATGCTAATATTAAAACCAAGAGATAAACCAAACTAATACGGTCTCACTAAATAATATTGCAACTTCTAAAAATGGCATTCTAGGCTAGATGGACCATGGATCTCACCAAGAGGAAGATTTCTTATGTTCTTAAATCTTTTTGATTTTTATTGATTCCAAAGGAAAAGTACTGGGAGTTAGAGTGAAAACACTGCATAAGGGAATTTTTTTATTAGGGTGTTAAGAGTTTTATGAATCTGACAAAATTTAGTGGCTGTAATATATATTCACCTACAAACCACTGACATGCTAATCAAATGTCTTTTTATATGCAGTATTCCTAAACCAAGATAAAACCATAAAGTTATCTATCTTGGAAAGATAAATAAGTTTACCTCAAACTCCAAAAAGCAAAATTATCAGATTATCCAGGAAGGAGTTTTTCCCAAGCACAACTATTTTTGCATGTGACAAACCTGACTGGGACACAGGTGATTTCTTGCATCCCTGAGTGTGTTCCTGCATGGTTTCATATTTTATGCCCCATGGTAGTAACCACTACCCTGATACTCCAGCAAATTACATGACACAGGTTGGGTAAAACATTGTGTGATGCCTCACTTGAAGTTTTTCTTGCTCCTCTGAACGAATTTCTGCAGAATTCGGCTACCACACAGTGCTTGCATTTATGCAATATCATGTGCAATACTATAATGACTATAATGAACCCTCCACTAAACCTAAATGAATAACTGCCTTTGAACCAACTTAATGGTCATTTTGCTTTATCACAATTTGGAGAGGATTCTGTTTGGTGCTGTTGATTGTGGCCATCAACAAGAGTCAAACACTAGGAACATTTGGAAATCTGTGTGTACAAACTGTGTGACCATCTGCTTGCTTAACTGATATGAGAAGACACTAATTATATGAGAAAAGAGCCAGTTTGCTGCCTGAGAAATCACAAAAATGTGTGCACAGCACAGATACACAAATGCAGGCTCACGTTTCTGAGCAGCATTTGAGGCAGAATGCTCCTGAAGAGGCAGATATGTCCCAGGTCCACTGCAAGCATGAGAGGTTATTCACCACTCTCACTTCTTAAATTCTTTGGGGTTCAAAAAACAATCAGCTATATTTCTTCAGTTACATTTTTCTTTATGCAGCAGCAAAAATGAAAACATTGGTTTTCTTGAGGCTTTGGTGCTTGACATTCATTTAATGTATATCCTCCCCAAAACCATAGACAGAAGTACTCACTGGTCCATTCCCTTAGAAAAAAAAAATGTTGTTTTCAGATCCCAGCAGAGGAAGCAGGTATCTCAGATATTCCTGAGTTGGACATGTTTACATGGATTTAAAAACATTTAACAAATGTTTCTTCTCTAATGTTGCCTACCTCCTCTTAAACTCATGAAGTATTTTTACATGCACATGAATCATTAAATATTTTCAGGTTCAAAATCTATAAAATATTTCCAATGAGAAGGTGGTTTGCAGAGATGTCTTGCTGCATGCAGCCATGAAGATATGGATTGCTTTAGGATAGGCAAAATCAACAGTGCACGTTCACTGTTACTGTGCCAAAAAGATCAAAAGCCTCTCCCCCTTTTCAGACAGCAGACTGAAACACCCAACCAACTGCTGGCAGGATTCAGCTTTTACTCTTGAAATAGTAATGGAGTTTTGTTGTTTTCTTGTGAAGAATGTTAGATTTATAGGACAATTATCGCTGTGTTAGGAAGTATCTGTGTTTTGGTTTTACGATTTCCAGATTTGATCATCGTAAGAATAGCATTAGTCTCTGAAGACAGAGCTGTTTATAGCCCCTTTTAGAACTGGTTTCTAGAAATCAGCATTTTAATTGATCCATTATCAGCTATTTTTAAGCAACTGGTGCATTTCGTGATTTGTGTGTTCTGAATGGACTATTCCTCAGCCTCAAAGGATAGAATTATAGAACAGATTAAAACCCAGAAATCCTTATTTCTGTAGTGAGAAAGGGAGACCTCAGACTTTATATATACAGTAAGTGTGTGTTTATACAGCCATAGCAGCTTCATTAGAGTTTTCAGCAGAAAAGGAACCCAGAAGCTGTGCCTAAACCAGAGTTACAGCACTGAGCTAAGCAAAGTGGTCCCCCCAGTTTGCAAAGTGTGCTGCACAAATTCTCTCCAGTGCAGAAATTAACTTGGCAAATCATCGTTGTATTCCTGGACAAGGAGTTGCTCCTATGTCAGGCAGATGTTGTAGCTTTTATAGCTCTGCTGGTGAGAAACCCATAGGCAGCATGAGATCAAGAGCAAATTGATCATGTCCTGTCTGTCTGGTCCACCCACTGCGTATTTCTTTTAAGAAATCCACATCTGCTCTTGTAGACCGAGAGAAATGGAATTGCAGGCATGTTCCAAAACAACAGTGGCTGATCTGTGGCTTAGGTGACGACTTGAGAAGCAAAGGATGCTTCTGGGGTCACAGGGGTGACTGCCTAAGATGCTGTCCTGAAAATAAACCTCTCCCCATCCTTCACCCCTTCAGCCACATCCCTGACAGGGTGATGTTAGGAATCTAGATCTGCCTGCTGTAGTTTGCGGAGTTGCTCATCAGTCAGCAAAGCATCTTGTCAGGCAGTTGTGCATCAGGCTGCACTCAGCAGGGAGGATGAAGGAGGACCAAGAGCACCCCGAGTGTGAGAAGGCTGCATGAATTATGCAAGGCCTATCATGGCATACGTGTGTCCATGATCTCTCCTTCACTGGTGGGAAGGAAAATGCTACTGAGAGCAAATATCTGCTGTGAGCAGGTTGTGAGAAGCCAGAGTTCCCAAAGCCTGGCTGCTCTGCCCGTGCCCTGGCTGATGAAGCATAGCCCTGACGCTATAGCACCTGGCAGAAGGACCTTTAATTGCATGCTAAGCTGCAATTAATTGCAGGATGGTTGTAAAATGTGCATTTGGACAATTACAGGCAACCTGAGGCTGCTCACACAACTGACTGAGCACAGAGGGGAATAAATGCCATGTGTTGCAGAGGAGTCCTTTGCACTTTGCAAAACATTTGCAGGGGAGAGGTGGTGAGCTTGTTCCAGGGGGACAATGGTGCTAGTGCTCATTTACAGAGAAGGAGGAGGCAGACGGAAAATTCACCTGTGATAGCAGGGTCTCACTCCAAGAAGACAAAAGAAATAGCACAATTTGGTCTCATGCTTCTTCTATAGTGCAAATTATCATAACAATGTAAAATGCTGGCTGGGGAGGAGCTGTCACAGTGGATAATACAACTTCAGCAATGTATTTCTGACCTGACAGTTTGCTTTGGATTTTTTTACTGTTTTGTTTTCATCTAGTTTTGTTGTTGGGTTTTTTTTTTACCCACACTTACTCTTTCTTTCTTTCTTTCTTTCTTTCTTTCTTTCTTTCTTTCTTTCTTTCTTTCTTTCTTTCTTTCTTTCTTTCTTTCTTTCTTTTTTTCTTCCTTCCGCCACTTCCTTCCTTCCGCCACTTCCTTCCTTCCTTCCAACACTTCCTTCCGCCACTTCCTTCCTTCCGCCACTTCCTTCCTTCTGCCACTTCCTTCCTTCCTTCCGCCACTTCCGCCACTTCCGCCACTTCCTTCCGCCACTTCCTTCCGCCACTTCCTTCCGCCACTTCCTTCCGCCACTTCCTTCCGCCACTTCCTTCCTTCCGCCACTTCCGCCACTTCCGCCACTTCCTTCCGCCACTTCCTTCCGCCACTTCCTTCCACCACTTCCTTCCTTCCTTCCGCCACTTCCTTCTGCCACTTCCTTCCGCCACTTCCGCCACTTCCACCACTTCCGCCACTTCCTTCTGCCACTTCCTTCCTTCTGCCACTTCCTTCCTTTCTTTTCTCTCTCTCTCTCTCTCTCTCTCTCTCTCTCTTTCTCTCTTTTACTCTCTCTATCCTTCTCCCCCCTTGTCTCTCCCATGACCATTTCAATAAATCCCACACCATTGCCTTTGACCCAAGGTCTCCTTTGCACCTTCCCTCGGGCTCAGCCCTTCCTGACCATTTCAATCAGCGCCTCACAACAAGGGGCTGCAAGCCCCCGAGGCCGGGGCTGCTCCAGCCACTCCCAGAGCCTTGGGCTGCTCAGGGGGTGCCGGGGTGGCCTTTGTGACACAGGCACCTTGTGTCACAGCCCTGGCTGCCATGGGCCATTGTGATGCCCAAAGGCCTTTGTGACATGGCAGAGCCCCGCCCCGGCTGGGGGTATATAAGGGACACTGCGGGGCCCTGGGCTGGCCAGTGCCAGCAGAGCGGCTGTGTCGCTGTGTCCCGGGACCTGTCTGTGCCACAGCACGCCAGCCATGGACAAGGACGAGGCAAAGCCCAACTCCCAGCCCCCCAGGCCCTGGCCCGGCCCTCAGAGAGCCCAGGCCTTGAGTGGGCAGCAGGAGGAGGCCGAGAGGGGCTCAGAGGGGCCAAGGACAGGGAGGAGGGGGGCCTTGCATGGGCACCTTCTCTTTGTGCAGTTTGACATTGAGGAGGAGCCAGAGCTCTCCAGAGGGGAAGGGAGCAAGGGCCAGCAGGGGACTCCAGGGGAAGGCTGTGCTGAGCCACAGCTGTCTGCAGGAGATACCTGTAGCCTCCTGGCTCTCTTGGATCGGGACAAAGGCCTTGAGCCAGGGCTGTCCTTAGAGGAATCCAGGAGCTACTGGCACTTCTCAGACTGGGAAGAAGGCAGGGAGCAGGAGGTCAAGCGTTCCCCAGCAGTCTCAGACTGGGACAAGTGCAGGGAGCAAGAGCTGTCCCAGGGAGACAAGGATCCCTGCCAAGAATTCTCAGACTGGGAAGAATCTCCTGAGCGGCCGCTGTCCCCAGGAGAAGGCACAAGCCACCGGGGACTCTCGGAGTCAGAAGCTTGCAGAAGGTATCAGGTGTCCCAGGCAGAAGCCAGGAGCCAACAAAAGGTTTCTGACAGGGAAGAAGGCACGGAGCAGGGGCTTTTTGGCGGAGAATTGCCAAGCTCCCCCAGAGTGTCGGACTGGGAAGAACAGAGCCCACAAGAGCTGTCCCCCAGAGAAGGTGGCAGCTATGAAGAGCACTCAGACTGGGAAGAGTCCATTTGCCAGGAGGTGTCCAAAGGTCAGAGAAGACCCTTGGAGCAATCCAGCTGGGAAGACAACAGCGACCAAGAGCTGTTGCCACACAGCTGGGAATCCAGCCCCTGGCTCAAGACCTGGCAGCGGGAGGACGATGACTGGGATGAAATCAGCCTCCTGAGCTTACATGAAGAGGCCAAAGAGGCCAAGCGGCAAAGACCGGCAGCGTTAGCGCAAGATGGGTTCCTCCTGCCATTCCCAAGGGAGGCTTGGGTGGAGCGCCAGGCACTGGAGCCATGTTGCCAAGAGCGGCTGCGTGCCGGGCCCGGCCCTGTGGCAGCCCAAGCCCCCGTGGGACACGCACGGGAGTGCCCTGGGCAGGGGGTGCCCCGCAAGAAACGCCGCTCGCTCTTCAGGCGGGCGCTGCGGGCGCTGCGGGGGCTGTTCCGCTGCCCCTGCCTGGCGGCACGGCCCGAGGATTAGCGCCGCTGCCAGCAGCACCGGGCCTGCAGATGGCGGCCGGCCCGCGGCCTGCCCGGCGCCCTGAGGGAGCCGCACGGGCTGCCTCGGCCTGCGCCTGTCCCTGCGGGCCCAGCCGGCCCCGGCTGCTTCCCAGCACCCCCAGGGCGGCTCCCCAAGGGCAAAGGGCACCCCTGGGGCCGGCCCCAAAGCCCCAGCCATGGGGGACGCTGGCTGCCAGGGGCTCAGCGCTGCATTCCAGCCCATCCTCCAGCTGACAAGGCACCTTCACAGTCATCGCTCCCGCTGCCAGCCTGGCACCGCCATCGTCACCCCTGAACCCTGTCCCCAGGGGCCACATCCACACGGCTCTTGCTCCCTTCCAGGGACACTGATTCTTGCAGCTCCCTGCAGGAACTTATTCCAAGGCCTGACCACCCTGTCAAGGAACAGGAATATGAATAAGATTAAGAATAGTATAGGAATAAGAATAGGAATAAGAATAAGAAGTAAGAAAATAAATAAGAAAATAATCAGATTAAGAGTACAAATAAGGAAAAGAATAAGAGTAAGAAAAAGAAGTAAAATTAAGAATAAGAATAGAAAGAAGTATAACATGAAGGAAAAAAAGAACATGAACAAGAACTAAAGGTATAAAAAGAAGAGCAAGTATAACAAGATCACAAAGAACAAGAAATATCAGATGAAAACAAGAATGAAAAGAACAGAAAATATAAAAAGAGAAAGAATGATAAGGAGGACAAGAACAAGAAGTGTAATAAAAACAAAAAGAACAAAAAAACAGGAAAAAGAACAAGAAAAAAAAAAGAAAGAAAAACAAGACCAAGAAGACTACAAAGTATAAAAAGAAGAAGAAGAAGGAGAAGAAGAACAAGAACAAAAAGTACAACAAGAAGCAGAGGCAGTGAGGGTGAGTCACAATCCCTCTGAGAGCCCCAAAGCTCTCCCCAGGCTCACTGCTGAGGCCTTGCAGCACAGCACTGCATGGGATGCAAAGCCATGCAACAGATGCAGAGTCTGCTGCAAGAGATTGCCTCAAACTTCCCCCAGCCAGGGCAGGGACCCGGGTGTTCCCCTGGCCCCAGTGTCTGTCCCTGTGCTGAGCTCGAGGTTCTGGGGGGACCCTCAGCACCAAGGAGAGATGATGGAGAGCGTCACCAGGACGCATTGGCATGCATGGAGGGGAGAAGTTTTCATCCTAATCTGTCTCTGTCTCTCTCTTTTTCTCCCCTCACCTGTTACCTGTTTTCTCTTCTTTTCTTTTTTTTTTCTTTTCTTTTTTTTTTCTTTTCTTTTTCTTTTCTTTTCTTTTCTTTTCTTTTCTTTTCTTTTCTTTTCTTTTCTTTTCTTTTCTTTTCTTTTCTTTTCTCTTTTCTTTTCTTTTCTTTTCTTTTCTTTTCTTTTCTTTTCTTTTCTTTTCTTTTCTTTTCTTTTCTTTTCTTTTCTTTTCTTTTCTTTTCTTTTCTTTTCTTTTCTTTTCTTTTCTTTTCTCGTTTTCCCATGAGTTGAGAATCTATTAAAGATAGTTTCATTAGGATATCTGAGTTATACAGTCTGACAGTACGGCCAACAGTTCGCATTCACATGGTGCGTAAACAGCCACATGGAAATAAAAGAAAAAAAATGGCTTTGTCATTTCAATCTCTTTGCATCTCAAAGTCAAAAATAAAATTAAGTAAATGCATAAAATAAACAGCGCAGGAGGGCTCAGGTTTTTTTCACCAGCTGAACAGCAAATAGCAGCAGCAGACTGGGATGAGGGAAAAACTGGTCTATTAAAAATCACTATGTCTTGACTAAATGTGAGCCCCACAGTAGTTCTCTCCATGATTTTGTCACATGCAGTGCCTGTGGTTCTAAGTATCTTCTTCCTCCCTTTCTGCTGGCTTCTCATACCTGTTCCACCACCACATACTCAATTAGCTGTTTATATTGTACAATAAAATATTGTATATTTTATTTTGTCATGCTGCCTTATGGCAACATTTTGGCAGTAATAGTTCACCTGTTTCAAACACCTGATGTTCTCAAGAGATTTTTTTTCTTGGAAACTCCCTCTGACATTGCAGCTGCAGGATTCTGGATGATTTTTCTTGGGTCTTCATGATTCCCACATCTCTTGCTGGCAGGTGGCAGGGCTCCCCTGCGGGCAAGACATCCTTAAAAGCAAAGAAATTGTGCTTGTTTTTCTGTCTAACAGAATTTAAAATATTCACACACAAAGAGCATCTTTTATCCCTCCCACAATATCTTCAGAAAATGTCTTCTTTTTAGCTTTGGTGCAAAAGAAGACACTGGGGGAGGGGGGGGGAATCTTTTTCTTTACCCACCTTTGCAAATATTTCTGTGCCCTCATATATGCAGCAACCATCATTGTTTTGTGGGTTTCCAGGCATGTGTCAAAATAAAGTGGGTTTTTTTTAATTATAAGAAAGCCATATGGGTTGTACAACAACATGAGGAAAAAAAAAAACATTTGGCCTGCATGCTGTGGTACTTACACATTGGAAATAAATATAGAATAAAGATTTGACTTTCAGTCCTTCCCCCTAGCCCATAAGCCTGTTTTTTATTCCCAGTGAAAACAAGGTTACAGAGCGAGATTGCACAATGTCCTTTGCCCTTCCCAGCACTGCATCACAGAGGACCTACAGGTCTCATTATTTTAGGGAAAAGAAAAAAAAAAAAAAAGAAGCCTATTTTACCCTGAGTAGAAAAAGTCTTGTGTCCTCATTCATGCCTTTAACACCTTTTACAAGCCGTTGGGTTGGTCCAGGAACTCACCCAGAGACCTGATAATGAACACTGGGAATGACATGCAAATAAGGGATTTCACCTCTTGATGATAAAAGTAGCTGTATTCAAACAGAATAAAAGAATTTTTTTTCTTTCAGAAGAAAAGTAATTTTCTCTTGAGTAAGGCCCACTTACAAAATCTTTGTAAAGAATAAGACCCACTTCCAAAACCTTTGCTTCTGGGGTAAATATTCATTCTCGCCCCAGGGATTATGGTGGCTCTTGCTGGAGCTCTCAAAAAGTTCTTCTGCCTTTTACAGATCATCTCAGCCTTTCTTTACCAGTTTTTCTGAGTTGGACTTCACTGCATTTTCTCAGCTGGGGACAGTAAGTGCCACAGGAGTACCAGAAGGTGGACATCAATTTCCTGCACACTGGCAGGATTGCATAAGCTACTTCCTTGCTCAAAGAGAGGAAACCTTCAAGCCATAAAATCTGATTTATTTTGTCCTTCTGAATGAGGAATGTTGAGATAAAAATTGCTAAATATGGTTTAAAAAAAATAAAGGATTTCATTAGACACAGTATTTAGAGTTACCTAATTTTATTCTTTTAATGTAAAAAATTGGCTTAAGTATTCTATCTTGATTTAAAAGACGTGCATTCTTTGCTGTCAATAGTCTGATTGTAAGATATTCAGACTATCTGATTCAAGAACATCTAGGACATTTCTATTTAGTTCATTTCTGTGCTTTATCTTCTGTAGTTTATTCCAAGTCCACAAGTAAAATGAACATTTTATTCCATCACAGTGTTTACTGAACTATAACATGAATAACCACAATCACTATAGCTTTCAATGAATGAATTTCATATTTTCACCCTCTCTTCTGTATTATTTTTGACAAGAAATCCATTATCTGATCTTCAAGGTAGCTCCTGAATCTATTTTGGTAGAATATCTGTCTTTTTTAAAGCAGAAAATAAATATCACATGTAACTTTGAGATGTCCTGCTGTTTGTAGATGATTTCCAGATATGAAGGCAATACAGGCTCTATTTTTAGGGGAGGGGGGAAATTAAAATTGACCAGGCAGTTAAGAAAATATACAATCTGACTTGCCTGAAGTAGAAAGGACAATTTTTTTTCCCTAGTTTGGATATGTACAAGTAAAGAACTTCTTCCACATAAAATTATTACCTGATATTTATTCTGGGCATTTCCCCATTCTGACCAAATTGAATAATACTTTTTGGAACAAAATTACTTTTAAAAGTATACCAAGTGAAAGAAATAACTGTCATGCCAGAGGAGGACACAGGAAGGATTAAGGCCCAGCATAAATGAATAACAGCATTATCTCCTTGATTCAGAAGGTGAATTTTCCCATTTCAAGTCACTCTACTGTATTGGCTGTGAAAGTCAGCTTTTCCATGCATCTTTTTATGCTCCTACAACCCCTTTCATTTCCTATTTCCATGGCCTTGTTTGGAATACAATCGAGCAAGGTTTGTCCAATTATCCACAAAGAACTCTGCACATTCAAGAATCTCCAAAGCCCTGTGGAGGCAGTTCTTTGATGAAAGGTCTGGAGCACAAAGGTTTTTCCGTGACCAAGGGGAAGCAGTCCTAGAAGTGTATTTGGAAATGTTGCCTAAATTCACAAGGGGGGATCTGAGCATCAAAGGAATATGTGTTGTTGAGACAAGATAAGGCATCTTTTGACTGAAGACACAAATCTCTAAAACAAAACTAGCGAAACTAGTAGCTGCAAGATTCACAGTGGGCCAGAAAATGAGGAAGGAATGTAACGCTTTACTTGTGAGAACTCCACAAAAACGGAGTTTTAAGCAACAGAGACACTTTCAGGGATTTGGATATAAATCTCATGAAAAGAGAGAATTCTTTGAGCTCTTTTATATATGGACATCCAAATTCCTGCTTCAAGGGGAGAAAAAAAATGCCCTCTCCTTCAGAAGGATGATCTGCAGCCCCTTTAGTACATAATATACCATTTTCACAAGGAGTGCAAAAATATATTTCTGTGGAAGAGAGAACTGAGTGACTTTCCTGACTAATATGTACTGGCTCTAAAATATGGGTGCTCCTTCAGAAGGGAAAAGAGAGATGTGCTTCCTTAGAAGTGGGATTTAAATCCAAAATGTCTTTACTGGGGTGCTCTAGCAGCAGTCTGCAGTTTCAGTGGATGCCTCTTCTTCTGCTTTTTGCACAAAACTGGACACTGATGGACCATCTCCATCAGATGAACCTATTCAAATAAAGCAACAAAAGAAATATTTATTCACAGCTGTTGTTCAAGCATTAATTAATTAAGTGTGCAGTTAGCTCCAGGACACAATATCACTGCAGCAAGAGCAGAGCCAAGTCTAAAACAATTAGTCTTTTTAAGAGTGCACTACTTCTAAAAGCAAAGTCAATGTTGGTGCTTGATAGGCTTTTACCTCATGGAGATACACCGAGTCCCAGAGCTGGCTGAGGAATCAGCAAACATAGGCACATCACAAATTCTGCTGGTGAAATTAGCCCAATAAACCCGTCCACTTTACTTAATTAAAATTACCTTTTGTGAGAGAAACAGAGGAAAAAGTATCTAACAACTCTAGGCGGTCTGCTATTTAAAAAAATCTTTAAAATTCCAAATATGGGCCATATCCTACCCATACAAATGATAGATGTGGAACTTTCAAATAGAAAAAAGAGAATATACTGTTGAAGTGGCAGAAAAGACATATTAAACCAGCACCAATGCTCTCCATTTCACTAAGATAATTAAGCTAAAATCATATATAGGAAAGAAATCTCCATAGTTATGTGTCAGGCACCATAACAAGACTAATCCATTTCACCCTGGAGACTCACTGAGAACACTTTGGGGTGAAATGAGGTTGTACACAGCAAACAAGGGGAGATCTTTCTAAATGATTTTTTTTCTGAATATCAGAGAACTATTAGCATCTTATTATCTATGAAGTTCCAAATATGCAAGCCATTTTACTTCACAGATAAAAAGAGTTATGCAGTATAGAAACCTTAAAGCCACAGAGAGTGAATTTACTGAGGGAATCACGGAATTATTCAGTATCTCAGACGGGGTGAGGGGGGGGAGGAATTGGGGACAGGGACAGACACACGACCCATAAGATTATGACATGCAGCTCCCTGCTCCTCACAGAGTTAAGCCAAAAGACTAAAAACCCTGTCCAGATGCCCCTTGAACTTGGACAGGTGTGGTGTCATGAGCCCTTCCCTGCAAAGCCTGTTCCATCTAGCTCTGGGGGCAGCCCACACTCACAATGAAGAACCTTTTCCTGAACTCCTCCCTGCCCTTCCCTTGGTGCCACTTCATTCCATTTCCTGGTGTCCTGTTGCTGCAGAGAGGGGATCAGCACCTGCTCCTCCCACCTTCCCCCAAGATGGGGTCATCTCTCATCTTTCTTTTTCTCCAATCTGAAGAAGTCTCCGTTAAGTTTCACATGGTTGGTGGTTGCCTAACTCTCTGTCCTATACAATATTTGCACGTATGCTTATTCAAAGCTTTTTAAGATTTTATTTCTAAATTTAACTTCTATAGCAGGAAGCATAGTTATTTTGCTTCCATCAGCTCCAAGAAAAACATTTTTGGCTGCAGTCAGAACCTTTCTTGCTACACAAATAAGGATAGTTTCTGTGATTTTATACTCTTCTGCTTCCCAATGGCTGAGGCTTTTAAAAAGTAATTTTCCTTTTCATACTTTGACAGAAAGATACCTAAACAATGTGAAGCCAGTGATGACAATTCACCAGTGGCAGAGGTGAAGCAGGACTTGGGATAGCAAGGAAAGCAGCAGCCAGGTCAGCCAGCAGCCAAAACCCTGGGCTCACCAGGTGTGTCACAGCCTCAACAATGAGGAAGGACAAACCTGCAGCACAGAGACAGAACCTCAGTGGGAAGGTGCAGCTGAACATGTGTTAGGACCCTTATTTTAAATTTAATCTGCAGTAGATATATTTCACAAGATGTGCTTAATCTCTTAAACACTTTATTTACTTCCTGCAAATGGTGGAGAGTTTTTCTTGTGGTGGTTTGCATTGTTGAGGGTTTTAGAAATTTTTCTGTCAGTGAGTTCCATCACAAGATGCAACTTATTGTTAACAGAAGTGGCTATAAGTCACAGGATAAAGTTAAAATAGGTTCAGAAACCAGTTTCTGTGGTACTATATATGTCAAATCTAATGGAATGTAAATACAGATATCTGTGTCCATATCCTATTATGCTCTCATTTAGAAAAAGATCTTTTCTTTCTGATCCATATGAAGCAACCACTCTCAGCAGGTAGGTCTGTTGTCAACCCTGAAGACCATGAAATATGTGTGGATAAGTAAAATCTATTATAAAATGTGGCCAGAGGCACTTTTCCTTAATGCTTTTGTAACGCATTCTTATTTATCCCAGGGGGTAAAGAGGGCAGAAAATCAGAAATATCCTTAATTTTTCAAGACAACCTCCATTAAATACTAAATGAACACTAACTACCTCATTTAAAAGATGTGAAATCAAAAACTAATAAGTTGTCAGGTTCATGATCTTTAATTCTTACCCACTGCTAGAAATATTCAGTCTGAAGCTAGTCCTGCCATGGAACAGCTTCCCATCCTCATCCTCTTCACAGCAAAGCAGTGTCTGCCTCAGAAGCACAACCCCCTGGGACAGATGTGCAAAAATGGGACAATTTTGAGTTAATTTCAGAGTTTTTAGCAGACTACACTTGTGAACTTTCTGTGGCAGATAAAATCATGCATGGTTGGAATACCAAGTTCTGCTGGGACTACTTAAAAATAATCAGCTCCTGCCCTGCTGAACTGAAAGAAAAGGCTTTGAAACACAGTAGTACAGTTTATACTGAAGAGAAATATTTGTAATCAGTCTGCCATCAATCTTCTAGAAAAGTACTTGTGCGAAAAATTCCAGAAAACAAATATCATGCACAAATTAAAAGGTAGATAAAAGAAAAAAAAAGTTTAAAATGCTTTTAAATTATGGACTTCAACAGAACCAAGTCCAAAATATATATAACCTAAAGTCTACTCATTTCACCTATTATATAACATTCCATATTGAGGTGGACTTATATCTTTAGTCTCCTCCTCCATTTAAATAAACCACTTTTAAGGACTCAAGGTTAGCACCTGATTGGTGTCACCAGGATTGCCTCAATTTACCAAGGAATTCAATCAGTGCCAGTACAAGCAGCAAGTCAACTCTATCTGCCACATCTAATGAAGAATTCTTGCGTTCAGGGACTGTTAAAGCCACAATAATCAGAAGAATAAATCCTCATTTGTATCTATATTTGATTTTGCTGTTTGACCGTGCTGTAACTCTATCTATAAAAACAGATGTAGCTACATGGTTTTTTTTAAATAAATGATGAGGGAGATCAGAAACCAATGTGGAGTCTCAAAATAGCAGAGCTCCTATTGCAGAAGAATGTTCCTTTTGGATCAATATCCTTTTTGTCTTTAAAATTATAGAGTAGAATTATTCATAATGACAGGATAATAACTGTGCAGCCAATTTAAAGAGAGCTATATTTATACCAGCTATAGGGAAAGGAATCTAAGCACTTGGCAATATTAAAAAGCACCCTGGTGGCCAGATGTGTGACAAAAAGCATTATTGTAAAACACATGCAGTAATTATAATATAACTATAGGCAACAATTTATATTAAAGAATATACTTGACTCTTATGGATCTTGCGCTGCTAATTATCTTAAATCTTTGAGGAATGCTGTGATCTGATGCTTCACAAAAAATAAACAGAATTTTATAAATAACCATTCTGTCTGTAAAGAGTATTTTAACATTGTGGCTGAAAAACTGAAAAATGTTTTATAAGCATTTATTCCACGTATTTTAAGCAATATAATGGTAGTGTTAAATATGACCTTGGGAATGCTCAGTTCTGGATTCATGAGACCCAGCCTGGATTTATCTCAGGGATACTCAGTCCAGGAGAGATGTGGATCTGTTGGAAATGGTCTGGAGAAGGGCTAAAAAATTATCAGGGGGGTACAACCCTTATCCTACCAGCAAAGGCTGAGAGAGTTGGGGTGGCTTAGTTTGGAGAAGAGAAGGCTGCAGGGAGACTTTATTTCAGCCTTTCAGAGCTTATAAAAAAAGTTGGGGACAGACCTAATAGTACTGCCTTGAGCAACAGGACAAAGGAGGATGGTTTTCAGCTAAATAAAGGGCAGATTCAGATAAGATATAAGGAAAAATCATTTTCTGAGGGTGTTGGAAGCCTTGCACAGGCTACTCAGAGAGGTGGTGTCTGCCCCATCCCTGGGAGCCCTCAAGGCCAGATCAGAGAGGTCCCTGAGTAACCTGGTTTAGCTGAAGATGCTCATGTTCACTGCAAGGAAGACTTTTAGAGGTCCCTTCCCAGCCCAAATTATGCTGAGACTCAGACTAAAGTGAAAGCTGACTCGTGACATTTCTGGTCTTCCTTCAACCACCCCTTCCAAAAAGCAATTGTGCCGTGAGACAGTAAAGGTATTCTGCTGAAAGGTATTTATAGAATTATGAAATTAATCTGCAGTTCTAACAGCTGACTACGAAGTGGTGCCTGGCCGTGAATTCCTGGGGTATATTGCATTTACCAATCAGAGTGACCATATGTAGGCTACTCAAGTGAGATTCTAATTGAGAGTTAGAAATAAATGGTTGTATATTATTCATATGCAGAGGTCTAGCAGTTCAAACTCTGACACACAACCCCATTATTCTACCACAAGCAAACAAAAAAAAACAATTAGATTTCCCTGCATTATATTATTATTGACATTTAGTGATGCCTTGCAGAACAGCTGGTTTGGATGTGGGCTCACTTAGAACAAGGGTCAGCAACCAGGAAGTTTTAGAGGCCATTGAAACAGATCTGCATAGGCCATTAAATTTCAGTGCCACAAAAGATAATAAATAGTAGTGCTATTTCCAGTCAAAGATGTAATTTCTTATTATACTGGTAGGACAAAAAAATCAGGTAAATTGTTCCTGAAAGGGTTACTTCAAAGGTTCAGGTTTAACTACTGTAAATTTTCACTTCAGGTAAAAATGAAACAGAAAAGAAATCCACAGATTTGTGTTTTAGGATTTTTTGTTGTTGTTGAAAACAGGGAAGGTGGTCAAGAAGGCTTATCTGAAAAGAAGGCTTAAACTCTATTTTGCAGGATTTGTTTATATATATATACATATATATATATATACATATAAAATAGAAGTTGATGCATAAACCACACAATTTTTCTTTATTTCTCTTTTCCTACCTTCATTATGTCTCCTACTGTAAACTCTCCGAATCTCTCACAACCTCATAATAATTTTCAAATCAGCTGCTAAATGAGTTCCATTCCATGATAATGGCAATGATGCTGTAATCCATTTTAACTCATTCTGTATTTTGGGTAACAATGAAATGCACTCTGTTTGCTCTTGACAGTGTATATATTTGCAATATCAAATACAATTGTCTTTATATTGCATCAACATATGACAAAATGGGGTCTATTCCACAAATTATTACTTTTTCTCTAGCAATGGCTCACTGTAAGGTATCATCATTCATTACCTTTAGTTTTCCCCAATTTACATACTGTCAACATTCAGATGTTTGTTGTTTTATAAAAAGAATAGATGTAAGTTTTTCAGTCTGGATGAAGTCAGTGTTTTCAGCTTCTTCTCCACAGGAAATTTTGCAAATGGAAATACATCATAAAAGAAAAGCTTAATGTTGCAAAGTACCCAAAGAATTTATGTCAGAAAACATCAGAATTTGCCAAATGAGCCTGAAAATATTTGTGAAATAGAGATGTAGACTGACTAACTGGTTTGAATCTCTGCTGGCAAATGCTTGATTCAAAATCACAATGGTTTTGCTTCACTAATGTAATGAAATACAACTTCCATTTTTTATTTATTTGACAGGCCAGGGGAAATACTGGTTAGTGGAAAAATATTGCTTGGTGTGGGGCAACAAAGAGCTTGTCAAATGATAAAGGAGAACGTTTAAAACAATATGTTCAATGTTCATGTAGAACACGTGCTTTTATAAAAGATTATATAAAATTCTACTTGATACAAGGGAAATTAAAATTAAAAAATTAAAAGCAAATCTAAACAGGAAATATTCACTACCTCCATGTGGTAGGGGACATGGCTTTGGACACAATGGATGGAATGTCCCAGTCCCAACTTCCAGCTGGCAAGACAGTGTGAGAAACAGAGGAGTCCTTGACACTGTGCTGGCTCTATTCAGCAGTAGATAAGAATTCCTACATTATCAACACTGTCTCCATCACAAACCCAAAACATAGCACCATGGGAAATGCTAGAAAAAACATTATCCCAACAAAAGCCATTCACTCCTTCATGGATGCAAAGCACTCTGTATCTGATGAATTTCAAAATAAATTCAAGGTTCTATGCCCCCAAAAGAGGGAACTGCCTGCTGCTTTTTTCCAAACCAAAATAATATGGAGCTAAATAATTTCATTTACTGTTTAAAATTTGAGACAGTAAAAGAAAGTCTCAACTACAGCAATTATATTCCTGGTAGAAAAATATTTACAAGACTAATGTCAAAGACATGGATACAATATGTAAATGTTATACACATTCCTTTTAATAATGGAACAAACCCATGGAATCAAGAGTAGTCAGTTCTTCATTTTCCTTGTTTTTTATATTAGGTTGCCACAAATTACTGATTTTTGGTTTGTTATTCATTCAACATGATACACCAAAATAGATTGTTTGACACTTTTATCTACACAAAAATTAAGGATAATTCAATTCTTAAAACAATCATAAATATGATACTCACTCAATGCCATATTACCACTCTTCTGAAATACGGAGGACATGAAACAAAATTATCAATTTGATACAACTGTACTCAATCCTCAGACTTAGAGTATTCAGTCCTGAATTTCAGTAAATTAGATAATGTAGATAAAGTAGTTCCAGAGATAAAATGAATGTTATCAGCTAAGGTGCAATCTTAAGTCTACAAAATTAAATAAATATAGCAGTCACACAGCTTTAAACATGTTCCATTTCATTCAGTCACAAATTATGAATCTTAGGACAGAAGTAACTGGATAAAATTCAATCATTTCTCAAATGTAGAGTGAGAACTGATTACACACACCTCCAGCCCAGGGTGTTAAATTGTACTTAACTAGATTCTTGTGTTGATATTGAAGAAAAATTACCACCACCACTTAAGAATTTAAAGTCATATTCCACTTCAAAAACACCTATTTTTCTCTGTTGACTTCAAAAAAAGGAGAATTGGTGGCTAAGTTTGTGTCCAAATCTACATCATAGATGAAATAGGTGGATGAAATAAGCTCCACCCTGGGGGCCAGGACCAAGAAGTCAAATACACAAAGAAATCTCTGACTTCATTCCTTCCAGAAAACAACCCTTCCTCCGAACACTGCCAAAAACAGGACCACTATTTTGTTTCACATAGCCAACACTAACAAATACTTTGGCGCTCCCATAGCCTAGGAGTTCATGATCAGTTTATAAGAAAAGAAAGCCTCAGGTTATTGAAATAAATGGGTTGCCAAAGAACATTCAGATCAGTCAAGTGGATCTATTGAGTATAAATCATACCACGGTCAT
This sequence comes from Motacilla alba alba, assembly GCF_015832195.1. Classification (NCBI taxonomy): domain Eukaryota; kingdom Metazoa; phylum Chordata; class Aves; order Passeriformes; family Motacillidae; genus Motacilla; species Motacilla alba. The sequence goes on along the minus strand of NC_052046.1, from coordinate 72,714,259 downwards.
TCTTCAGAGAGATCTTTCTGCTGAAATATTATTGGAAACATGGATCTATTTTAAAGTAATTATTAATTACTTTAAATATTAATTAATATTTGAGGCTGGTTTTTTTTCAGAACATGAAAAAGATAAATATTTCATATATGTGAGTTCATGTAGACAAAGCTCCATCTCCCAATCAGAAGAAAAGGAAGCCTTCTAAAAACTTTTGTCGTCTACCTCTGAAAAAGCCCTCCAAAACCATCATTTCATCTGCCACCTAACTCAGATTCTAGTAAATTCAGACTTGATGGGAAAATGTCTAACTTTCTATTTTTGTTTTCTATTTTTGTTACTTGTATTTTTTTTTCTTCAGAGAGATGCAGAAATTCCTATACTGACCAAAAATTGTCTCTTCCTAAACCTTTCAAACCATTCCATTAGTGTGGTGAGATAACACAGAAAGGACACTGTTGGAAATGAAGTTAAAATACATGGGATTTCAAAGTATGGATAGTGCCAGGATCCTTGAAGAGCTCTTTCCTAAAATATATTGTGATCCTGAGACTGGGGCCATATTTTTACGGTGCCTCAGCCTCATTCTAGAAATGCCCATTTCATTTTCCCCTCAGGGTTCAGGCGCTCAAATCCACATTTCCACCCACCCTCCTGTGATTTTGGCTGCCTGAATCACCAGCAGCCCTGGTGTTTCTATCTGTGGAAAGAAACAAAAATCAGGTGGACACCCTCAGAATGGGGGAGAGTTTATCTCTGTAAACATTTTCTTTGGAAGTTCACCTCAGAAGAAAAAAAATAAGCCATTTCAGAAAAAAGTGTATGCTTGCCCAGCCACATGACTAAAATTTATGGCCAAAATGTAGCTCTGATCTAACTTTCTATGTAATAATCCATATCAACTAAGCCATTCATAATTAATTATGCCACTTCTACAGCAACTTTGCCATGAAGGGATGGTTTAAATACATCCATGCCCAGGATGGAATCTAGTCATTTTCATGCATGATCATACCTTGATTTTCTAACTTGTCTTTAATAGGGGTTTTAAATATACCACGTGTGTTCTTAGGCATTCCCCTGACTAGTACTGGTAAAAAAAATACCTCTTGATGAGTGTCACATGGCAACGATAGCACATAGTTTATATTTCTGTTAATAAATAAAAAAATCTATGCAAATAAAAATGAATTTTAAAAAGTTTTTACTTCAGGTTTTAATACAGAAGAAATATTAACTTGTAAGAAAAAAAAGTCAAAAATCACAGTCCAAGGTGAAATATCCCTGCTGCCCAAAACAAAGGCCATTTTTCAGGCTGTTTAGATATAGTGAGTTAGAAAACTGATCAAAAGCACTGTTGAAACTGGCTCCACAGACCTCAACAAGGGCTTGAGGCAGAGTGCTGGATGAAGAAAAGACCAAACAAGCAGCTGTGAAAAAGAAGAGTTTTGTTCTCCTGTACTGCTAAACACTGGCTTGGCTTCCTTCTGGTGCTGCAAAGGAGATTTAAACCCTGTGAATAAAATCTGGACTAAAAAGTCTTCAAAAGGGATTTCTCATAGACCTCCTTCCTTTCTTCTTCTTTTCCCCCAAGCAAAGGTTACTGTACAGCTCAGATGTATAAAGTCCCAAGATACAACATTAATGTCCTCATTAATTTAGCTGCGGAAGGCATTCAGAACAGGAATTTGTTCAATTAATTCTTTTAGAGACATTTACATCCCTCAAAATGCGAGTTCATGGGTGTTTGAAAAAGCACTGTGGATGTCTTTGTAAACAGATATTGAGAGAGAAGTTGTACACACCAAAGTTTCTTTGAAATTTTCATAGTTAAAGGGCTTTTTTTTTAATCTCAGGTTATAATATAGAATAAGAGTGTTTAAGGGCATGTGGCATAAATGATTTTTTTTGGAAAAATATTAGTTGCAAGTATTCCATCATGCTCCAGTGGCTATGAATTTGTCTTTTGTTTAAAGTTTGCAGATAATTCCTGAGAGAACTTGCCTGCCCTTCTGAATTCTTTCACAGAGAAACAAGACAGCTTTTTTTTAGAAAATAGCTGAAAAAATTTCTTTCACTACCTTTTATTACAAAAGCCAACAAACAAAAAAAACAGACCAAAAAAAACCCCCAAAACAAAACCCCCACAAATAATCAAGCGACTGAAGTATTTGAGTTATTAAAGGCCTGTGGAGGAACCATTTCTTCATAAATTGAATACAGAGAACATCAAATAGAAAATAGAACAAATTCAAGTAAACTACAGCCTGGAAAGAATAAATGTGGCTCTAGTTATAATAATTTCAGTTCTATAAGAAAGGAGAGGCTTACAAGTCTATTTAACTGGTTATAGAAATTTTACAGGTTGTTACTTTCATTGCAAGCAGTTTTATTCTTGAGTCTTGTTATTCTTTTCATATTCTCTGATGTAGTTTTAACAGAGGACAAATCCTTGCTCATGTGGGATAGTCAAAGGTAACAGAAAATTACTGTATTTTTGAATATGTACTTTACAAATGTGCCCTTAATAGGTACATTTAGGCCTCTTTTTCAACAACACAATTGACAAATAACTTTGAAAAATACACATTCCAGTAAGAGAAAATGTCATATTTACAAAGATAAATAATGGGCAGTGAAACTGAATATTTTGAAAATTGCATTCTTTTTCTACTGTTTCTGCAATTTTTTTTTTTTTTTTTTTTTTTTTGCCAAATCAATGCTGTCTCTGTTAATCTTTTCTTTCATTAAGTTTAAGCATCCTGGATAGAGTAAATAGGATATCCCAAGTCCACTATCAATCAAAGACTAAGATGTTGTATGTGCAGACACACTCTGAGTGTGAAATCAGAGCAGCTGAGGGATTTCTAATTCTACATACGAATGATTAAATTCCCAAAATGCCAAGATCCTCCAAAATAAATTCTTCTAAGGCTGAATTTTCAGATTTAAATTGGAAAAAAAACCAAGACACATAAGAGCCTGTTCTTGCAGTGCAGACAGAAACACACTTGGACACAGAGGACACAAGAAAACAGCAATCTTGCAACCATAAAAACAGAACTTCAGGATTTGCAGTTATTCTTATTTTAATATTTGCCATAGCTCGAGACAGTAACAATCGAATGTTCGTTTTTCCTTATTGTTCCCTTGACCTTTTCAATGAACTCTACAGCTCTAAATGTTTGGGTTTGCAGCAGGAATTGCAGAGAATATTTGACTTCAATCACTGACAGCAGTTATCTCAAACTCAGGTTTGCTGTGCAAATAGTAGGGACTACAAATTCACTTTTATAAACTTTCTGAGTCAGTTGTTTAATATTCTCCTTCAGAGAACTTCTCAGAAGTAACTTTTTTTATTTTTAATCACAGCAAAGAGGATGGTGACAGATAAAGATCTTTGGAAGCTATTTTATTTTAAAAATAGGACATTGTGGCCCATTTTTCAATAGCTGTGTTTTCTCTTGCAATGCATGACAATGGCTATACATATAATGAGGTTTTCCTGCAGTTAAAGCTGTTAAACAGACTTTAGACTGCTTTTCTAACTTGAATAGACTTTTTGTAGATAACTATATAATCTTATATGAATCAGACCAGAAAAAAGGAGGGAAACACTGCCCTGATACAATGCAAATCATCCCCACCTAATAGCAAGTAAAACAAATTACTTTTAATACCACATTATTATAGCAAGCAGTGAGGAACATTAAACGTATAAATATAATGAATTACTGACACCAAGGTGACAAAAACATTAATGACTTTTGACAGCTCATGGTGCAATTAAAGATGCCGTAGTATATTTGAGTCTGTAAAGTCTCCAGCTGAAAGATTAATTTAAAGATTACTATATTAAGAGCAAAAATAGATTTTTCAAATCTACATTATTTGGGCCTTTTAGGAAAACATGTTGTTCTCAAGAACAGTAAAAAGGATATGTTATATAGACATAAGTCTTCAGACTTGTTAATAAGAACAAACTCCTCTTAAATTTACTGTATAGTGACAAGGAAAAGGAGCAAAAAAATTTATCCAGCCCATGGCCAAGAGACTGCAGCCATGAATCAAAGCTAACTTGGTATGCAGTAAGAAACAGAGTTATCATTAAGTTACAGAGACTAATAAATCCAATCTGCAGACCAGACACATACATTTCCATTGGCTGAGAGAGGAAAAGAAAGACAGGATTGCTGCAAAGAGAGTATTTGTTGCTTGTTCAACAAACTTGATCCTCTCTTCAATTCCTCCTCATTTCAAAAATTCAAATCCCATCTTGTGGAAAAACTGAGGAATTTAGTGCAGAAATTGGGACAGGCAGCGCAGTAATGAAAATCCGTGTCACTTCCTTTGCAAAAAAAGATTATGCATTAGGAAAGGTAGCAATCAATATTTCCTATTTCCCTGTCAGTAGAAACTATTCTCTCTGTCACGGAGAAAAAATAAGAGTTCAGATTCCTGTGAAGAGGCACAAGTCAAACACTACTTATTTCCTTATAAAGTCCAAATCTGTGCAAGGTACGGTGCAGCAGCACATTCTGCGGAACAGAGATGTGAATATCAGTGCTTCTGACAACAATGAAATAATTTATGGACCTCTCCAACACAAAAGTTAAAAAATATGAGCTTTATAGGGCATAGCCTTATCCATGACAGCCTCCATCAGGACACTGGGTCGTGCCACCGCCACCCCAGTGCCAGGCATGACTTTGGAATTGCCTGGAATAACATTTCATACAACAAAATGAAACCTAGAACCATCCAGTCCCTACAGGACAAATTTCCATATGCCATGGAAAACACAGGACAGTCAGCATAGCTTTTCTTTCACTGTCTAATTAATTAAACAACAGCAGCAGCAAGGATATTTTCCCCCATGCAATAACATCCAGTTCCAGAGCATGAATCTCTGAGAGGTGAAACTCAGGTTTCTAAAGTATGCACTGGGTTTGGGAGCAACAAAACTCTCTCCAGGAGAGCTACAAGACAGGAAGATAAAGTGAGTTTTCCAGGTTTCTGTAAATAGTCTTAGCTGCCTTAGAAAGGCAATAGAAAGCTGAGAACCTTAAATTGAAACTGCCATGTTTGTGCAGTGAATTGGTAGGGGTAAAAAGGTTCAAAACTGGATTATGGATACCATCCATGTCGTGGAGTTACTTTCTTCCATCTCACTTTGTTTGCTTAATAAGAAATTTTGGGGGTTTTTTTCCACAATAATGTTTCTCAAATGCAACCTCAGTTCCTTAGCTTTCCTTCTCAGAGTTTAGAGTTTGTTTCCCTTTCTCCAAGAATTCCCTGAATAAAAGTTTGACTCCTGCAAGCCTGTCCTACGGGAATAAGATTTGAAGTCCACGTGAGCCATTCTGTAAAGCTGTGTTAGAGAACTGACAGAGTGCTTCAATAATCTTTGAAAAAAGTCACTGGGGAAAGTAAACACAGTAAATAATTTTTGGACAACACCAAGCAGCAATCTTTAGGCAATGTTAGTAAAAATGAGGCATCAAGGGAAAAGTTATTTTAGAATACTCTCCCCTTTTGATCTTTCCTTCCCCCTTGCAGTAAATGATGTTCTTCCTAAATTCAAGTTTTCAGGGCAAGTGAAATGTGCACGTTTTAAGTGGAACCATTAAAAATTTGAGTATTACTACCTCACTTCTTACTGCAGTTGGGTATAGAAATAAGGTTTTCTGAAAGAATATAGACTAATATGAATAATGTACAGAATAATAGAATATCAGTGTATAGAGAGATGTATTAATGTCTCAGCGATCTTCTGCTACTCCCTCACATGTGATTATCAACTTTCAGTCTTTAGATCCTCCAGAGTCCTCCTCATTACTTCAGAAGTAGCTGAAAAATTAGAAGAAAAGCTGGAACATAGCACCTGGGCCCCTGTACTGAGAATCAACTGCAACTGGTTTAAAACCAGTTTAAAGGTTTAAAAGGTTTTTTCGAGGTTTAAAACCATCCCACAATAGTTTAAATGGCCTAAAAAAAATCATACGAGGTTAGCATGGTTTTCTTCATTTCTGCTGCATAATTTACCATCATCTGTCTGCTACCTTAGAGATGCAAGGGCTCCTCTCATGTCTGTCAGAAATGTGGAATAGCGGGGTTTATTTGAAGTCACCACACATCCTGTGATTTAGAGACTCACCTTAAATTTATTGATGATTTTGTTGTGCAGTCAAGTCCATTACAGGGAACTGAGCCTGCAGTTCAAAACTCTGCCTGTGCACTCTCCTGATCCTCAAATAATGCCACAGGTTACTTCTGAGCAAACTCCTTATCTTCCGAGACAGATGTGGAATAATTAATTCAGCCCTGTCTCTAAAGTCCAGGTTAAGTGAGAGAAAGTGATGAAATGACAAAGGAAAAAAACCCATACTTTTCTATCGTGTCACTTTGATAAATAATCCATAAAATAAACATGAGACCTTGTAAGGGTTGTGTGATACAAGAAGCATAAAATCATAACATTATTAAGGTTGGAAAAGACCTCCAAAATCCCTGCATGGGACCACTGACCTCCCCACCACTGTGTTTACCTCTAAACCTTGTCCCCAGAGTGCCACATCCATGTGAGTTTTGAGCAGTTTTGGGGATGTTAATTCCCTCCCTTCCCTGGGCAGCCTATTCCACTGCCTGGCCACCCTTTTAGGGAAGAACATTTTCCCTAATATCAAATCTAGACTGCTCCTGAGCAAATGCAAATTGGGACCATTTTATCTTGTCCTCTGTGCCATGCTTAAGATTAAGCCACAAAAAATTCTGAGGGAGAAAACAGGAAATAAAAGAGCAAAATAAATATCAGTCATAGGATTGGTTTTTTGCTCTTCCTTTGCAGGAACATTAAGTAAATTTTGTCACCTTCCTCAGAACACACTGAGAGAATGCATAGAATCCTTTCTATGCTTTAGACTCTATCACAGAATGTGCCCTTTCAATTTTAATTCTTTTGCTCTGTAAATACCTTTGCATAATCATAATTTAAGAAAATAAAAAGGAAATGCCAATTTGGGAGAAACAAATAATTGTTCTATATGTCATAGCCTTTATTACTACAATCTTAGTGCCCCAAAAATTAACCGAGGAGAAAAAATTACACAGATGTAATTATGTGTCTGAAGGGATTAGGTCATTTTAATAATTTTACGACATTTTATTGCAAGACATTTATTCTGGATGACTTAGGATGAATCATTAAAAATCAGTGCTGAATTTTGCTCTCCTAATTTCCAGATTACACAGCAGGTGGTGGGGATGGGGATGAACAAGAAGAAGATTATTACCTATGAAATGTACTGTGAAGTTTTGCATGCTTATGAAATGAATTGTTGAAATTTCCTGCAAGAGTATGGTAGGAAATACAGATGATACTTCAGCAGTGTTTCTTCAGCACTTGGACAAAAAAATCAATACAGGTGTTGAACTGTGCCTTTATTTTTCTACTTTTTGCAGTTTTACTTGTTTTCAAGACCTTTTTTAGAAGTATCTAAAAAACAATAGGAGACCAAGAAAAAGAGGAGCAGACAGGTGTGTTTGACAAACAACCCAGCTCTGAAAAAGACACAGCTGATGATCAGTTCTAGTCATTGGCTCCCTGGCATTTCTAATCTGATTTCTTCTAGAGATGGCATCTCGAGCAGAAATCAGACCAGTACTGCCTCAGAAGTAAAGCAGCAGCAGAAAGAAACCTAAAACTGCATCCAACAGCACGTGTGTCAATTTCTGTGCACATGAGAGAAGTGGTTTGCCTTCGCTTTTCTGCTAAATAACAACAAAAAATGCCATTATCCCAACAAGTGCATTAAAAAGGAATTTAAAGAATGATGTACATTCTTGGGCTCTTAGGAACCACTGGATAGTGCAATTATCACGCGCACAAGATGGCCAGAAATGCTCATTCATCTGCACACTTTTGCACAGCCTTTGAGTTTTTTGCACTATTAATTGCTTCCCAGACAGCATCCCCTGTTCAGATTACATCATCCCTTTGTAATTCCCCCCAGATGCAACATGTTCCATTTCTATAATTAATAAGTGACAATTGCTAGACAAACACGCGCTCTGGATGGAATAATTATTTCGTTTGGAGATGTGCTGAAGCAATTAGAACTCTCTTTCCCTGGGCAGAGTGATTGTAATAGCATAGTTTGCTGTGGTAAATTAATAGCTAATTATCCTGAAACTTTGTGGGACAGTGCTCTGGATCCATCAAAAAGCCTCTATGGTATTCCTGATTTATTGCTCCTGAGTAGAATCTAGGCTTATTTTAAGGCTTTTCCCTTATATTTACAGGTTCTTCCCATTGTCTTTAGCTGGGAAGGAGATACAGAAGACCCAGCTAACAAGGCGCAAGGTAAAAAACACACAAAAATCTGTGAAAATGGAAAAAACAATTAATTCCCTAAAAGTCTCCTCTTGTGAGTACTAATTGGGAATGAAAAATAAAAAGGATACTTTGTTTCAAAAAACAGACTGAGTTGGCACTGCTGTGTTAATTTATTAAATTGAAAATGGCCAACTTTGTATTCATGGGGTCAACAGGAAGGGGTTGTATTTCACAGTCAGTTAGGAACCAGCTGCCTGGGTCCAGTTTTTGTACAGAAATGTCTGCCACCTAAACCTGAGTTTACTTATGAGTCTGCTTTCTCTGGCTAAACTGAGATTAAAAAAAAATCATTAGTCTGCTAGTAACATAATTGCACTACTTTACCACAAAAACAATACTAATAAAACAGCAAATACAATGGCACTGCTGCACAGTGATTCTACTTCTCATTTCTTGTATATTGAAAATATTTAGTTTGAAGAAGACGGAGTTTCTTATTGTTGCCATAGAAAGATCTATGAACAGCGGAAAGTGAAACCCTTTCATCCTTTATTTTCTCCTAAACTTTTTTTTTCTTTTTTTTATTTTGGACAACTTCATTCATATTATTAAAAAATGAAATCAAACCCCATACATATGAGTAAGGTAAACTCCCATTTGCCACTTTTACTAAATAAATACAATATGGGATTTTTCCAAGAGAAATTGTCAAATATTGGATTTTGAAAGCTTCTGAAACAAAATTAATTGGTACCTAGGAAAAAAATTGCAACTGAATAGGGGCTTCTAACACTTCTTCTAATTTATGTCAATAAATTAGTTAATTGGTTAATGTTAGTTAACTCAATCATTTATTGCTTCTGAAAATGTGGCCTCTGCAGTTCAGAAGAGATGCAGCAATGAAAGACTGTCAATTCCTGTCCCATCTGTAACCAATTTCACAAGTAAACAAAAATTCCCTCTCCACAGGGAATGGGAAGCAGAGTGTGTGTATTTATATGCTTCTGTTATGGATCCTATTACAGTTTCATTATCTGAAATTCACTGTTCTTCTACCTTCTCTCTAAGTGATTCAGAAAGTGTAAAGGGACAATAGCAATCAACTTACATAACAGCAGCCAACAAACTGAATTTCAACAGCTGACTGAAACAGTCATGAAAATCCCATTAAATGCAAAAAAAATATAATTATATAAAGCTTAGAAATCCATTTTAATAGATAGTCAGTTGGGATTTACATTAATTTGGTTAAATCTCCAAACCACTTCTTGGTTTTTTTGTTTGGTTTGTTTGTTTGTTTGTTTTTGTCCTTTTTAGCTGGATTTCCTACTCCTAATCCAAGAACCAAGAACATCCAAGATATTTCAAGAAGTTTCTTCCTTAAGTGCCCGTGTTTTTTGGAAATTAAACCTATCCTGGATTTCTGGAGCAAAGGATACCCCTCTACCTCTGATCTTCTCCAGCTCACCTGCTGCCCATCCCAGCTTGGCCCACATGGGAATGTTCTTTCCTAGACTCAGGGCTCCTTTGATTCATCTCAACTCTGAAGCAGTTCCATAAAATCAAATTTTTCCCCTGAAAGCTGAATTTATCATAGCTTTCCAAAGTAACTGCCCAACACTGTGCAAACCAGGCTGTCCAAGGCAAAAATGTGGAATGTGACCCTTGCTCAGTCAAGTCTGAGAACCAGCTGGGCAAACACCTACAAGCAAATATTACTGATATCTTGGGAATTCAGATGAGAAATCTGACACCTACAAATGGGATTTCTTTCCTGAGACCCAGCTTATTTTGAGCCACTTCAGAGAAATGCCAAGACAGATGTTCAAGATGTTATCATCTGTCATAAACAGGCTTAAATATTACATGGAAATATCGCTGAAGCTGTTTAAATGTCTGCATATGTGCACAAAATCACATAAAGATTTCTACGTTTTATTCAGATGTTTAACTCAAAACTAATTCTTCAGTAATTGCCTCCCATCAAAAGCTGAAGTGAATAAAGTCTGGATGCCACTAAAGTACACTGCAAAGCATTTTGAATGCCAGCTCTATAATGTATGTTTAATAAATAGTCAAATATACATTTCATTCAAACTTAGTCCTTTCCTGTGTGCTGATATAGTTGGATATCCATGATGGATGATGACAAAATATCCCAAAAATTTCTCTTTAGGACCATGGTATTCATGCTGTATGACTTTAATAACCACAGAATCATAGAACAACTGGGTCTGGAAGGTTCCTCTGGAGCTCCCCCAGCCCAGCCCAGCGCAGCCCAGGCAGGGTGCCCTGGTCAGGGCACAGGAAGGTGTCCAGCTGGGGCTGGCATGGCTCCAGACAGGGACACTCCAGGCCCTCCCTGGGCAGCTGTTGCAGGGCTCTGCCCCTCCATGGACACAAGCTCTCCCTCCTGCCGGCCTGCCACTCGCTGCCCTTTATTTGCCGGCCGCCGCTGCTGCCGCTGGCCCCGGCAGCACCGAGCAGAGCCCGGCCCGTGCTCCGGCAGCCCCTGGAGATGTTGGCACGGACGGATGGGATCCCCTCTCGGCGTTCCCTTCTGCAGCCTGCCCGGGCCCAGCTCCCGCAGGCTCTGCCCGGCCCGGAGCTGCTGCAGAGCCCAAATGCTCCGTGTGCCTCCCCTGGAGCCTCTGCAGCAGCTGCTGGTGTCTGCTGTGCTGAGGAGCCCGGGGCTGGAGGCAGCCCTGCAGAGGAGCCTGGCCTGGGCAGGCCACAGCGGCAGCATCCCCTCCCTCACCTGCTCCCACTCTCTCCCTGATGCACCCCAGCACCTTTATTCCATTTTTTGTCACAATGGGAACTTTTTTTCCAGACACGTGAACCAGGATGTGCTGAACAAACCCCACCTGCACCAGGAATCAGCTCCTTCCAGTAGAAAATTCCTCCCTTCTGTGGTTTTTTCCATTTCCCGCCGGGGTGACCTAAGTGATAGCAAGTTCCTTGTGTGGCCTGGACAGTGCCAGACAAAACATGCAGTAAGAGGGTTAAAATTGTTCATTCTGAAGAACAACTTTCTCCCTACTCATTCATGAAGGAACATCTGTTCGTTTAAAAAAAAAAAAAAAAAGGATATAATTGTGATAGATTCCCCTAAATGTATTTCAGAAATATTTATTATACCCTGGATTACTTCTAATGAGTTCCACTCACACATGAGTGATTTGTGTGTGGAAAAAACTAAATAATCACTAGACAAAGAAACATTGGCCACTAATTCAAATATATGTATTTATATGCTTGTATGCACATTTTTTATTTATAAATAAAATAAAATACATGTCAGTTACTAATGACAGCATCCTGTTTATATCAAACTGCTTTTCTATTTTGGCTGCCTTTGCCTTTATTTACTTGACTGAAAGATGTATTAATATTTCCTTTGGATCCCTCCTCTCCAAATCCCAAACTTCCTGGATGACCTGCAACAAAAAACAATGTGCAGCATTTTATATTATTTAGATTTAGATTTTGGTTTTTATTATTTATAGTTATGGTGCTAGAGTTATAGTTATATTTATAGTTATAGTTAATTATAGTTATAGTTATAGTTATAGTTATAGTTATAGTTAGTTATAATTATGGTTATAGTTATTTATGTATGCGTATATGTATGATAAATATCATATATATATATATTATATATATATATGTTTATCAAAGACAATCCATAGCACTTAAACAGAAAAGTGGAATCAATGCAACACTATTTACACATAATAAAATTTAAATATGATCCAAATGTTCTTCATAATGTGATTTAAAATGTAATTCAAAATTATATTCTGTGCAAAGGTGAGGACCTTATCTGTTTAAAGCCAAATAATAATTTAAGTCACACAGCAAAACTCATTTTGACATCAGAAAACAACCTCTACTTCAAGTCAGGGTAAAATCTCAAGCTCTTCAAGAAGAAAAAGCAAAGCAAAAATCAAAAGCAAGTAGCAAAAAAGCAAAAATCCTTTGCACTTTTCCAAAATTAATTTGAAGGGTTTTTTCATGGCAATGATAATGGTAGATGATTTAATTATTTTATTAAATTAAGAAAATACAAAAAAGTAAATGTCCTATCAAAAAAATCTGAAATACTAAACCATGGGGCATCCTTAAGATTCCTGTTAGGCAAGAACCAGCTGCATTCAGGTGTCTCTCCATGCTGCAATCAAAAGGTGTGACTTCCAGCTGCATGCACAAAATAAATTCCCTTGCTCATCTTTGATTGTGATGAAACAGCCCAGAATGAGCAGAATAATTTGTCCATGAGAAATGAGATTGTCAGGAGCTGGAACCAAACATGGAGAAAATGCTCATTGTGAGGGGGGAAGTGGCAGCCAAGCAATTTTATGTTCCTGAGTGGGGAAAATCCCCCAAAGGGTTATTGAGGGATTATCCCAACAGGAAAGATACTGCAGCACCAGGGTGGGTCCAGGGGCTTCGTGTCAACAACCTCAGGAAGAAAATAGAGCAAGGGAGGAGAAACTCTGATTTTTCCATTGCAGCCTTAATCTTTTAGAATTCAAACAGACAAACAGGGTTTTTTTAATCATTAACTCATATAAAGGAACCCCTTCCAAAAAGGCATTTGGGGATTAACTGAATTTCATGTTTCATCCCAAAATATAGCAATCAGTCAAAATAAACTCTTATGTACAACTTTAACTTCAGAAAAGCACAAATTTAGAGTATCAAGTAAATTCTTAGCATGGGAAATTTTACTATGTATTCATGCCATGTAAGCCTCAGTTTCTAATTTCTATTTTTATTCCTCATCAGTCAAAGGTATACTTTCACACAATAAATATATACCCATATACAATGGGGGAGTTTCATTACACATTACAAGAATTTTATTCTTACACATTACATATTACACAATACAAGAATTTTTATTTGCTGTATCATGCATTTTTTGTATTTTCTTTCAAGATTTATATTGTTGTCATGCTCTGAAACTTGCATTGAAATGAAATTTTCTATGGGCTCCTATCATTTATTTGCTAGGACATTTTGATGCCCACAATGCATAATTTTGTGATCTAGTTATATGTAGAAATCTATTATATTTGTTTATGTAAATTTAATATAACATAATTAATATAACATAATTATGTTATTATTATTTGCAATTAATATTTCTTTTTAAATAATATTCCACATAATGTAGTAACTTGATGTTAATGGTGCCAGAATGAGTATTATGCATCTAAATATAAATTTATATTCATTTATTGTTATAAATATATTTATAAATATACATTTAGATATATTTATAAATATGGGGTTTTATATATATATACATATGTACTTATTACTATAAAAATAATTCATGTGTATTGAAAAAAATTTAAATATAAGTCAGTTTGAAATCTCTGCTTGCCTGAGTTGTTATTGGTTTTTCACATATATTTTTGAGCTACACATTCTGTTTACTTTGGAAAAAGAACACTCTTGGACCCTTTTGTCCCTTTAGAAACAGAAGAACTTTCATAGCTGTCTGATTTTGTCCTTCTGTGTCATTTTTTTTCCCCTTTTGATGGGAAATGCAGTGGACTCCCTAAATATTTATGACCCTGTGATCCGGCCTCCTGCTAGCACTGCCTTTACCCTTTAGCACTTAATCAGGATGGACATATTTAAAACATCAAGCCTGAATCTTGGCCTTCCTGTAGTCAAAAGACATCTTTCCACGGATTTAAGCAAGTCCATGGCTCCATCCTCTGGGGAAGATTCTTTAAAAAGCGTTTTTTTTGTGTCACTTCTGAGCAGTTGGTTGCTACCCAGCATTTTGGATTCAAGAGGGTTATAAAGGACTGGGTAAACAACTCCAAAACTCCCCAAAGCAAGGCAAGGGTGACTTTTTTGTTGATTTCCAGATAGTCCTTTATGCTTCTCTGCAACTTTTTAAGTTTTGGTTTATTTTATATCCATTCTCTCAACCTGCGAAAGTATTATCCTGAATTGGTTGAAAATAATCACTTCTGTATTACTCTGCAATATCCAAACTTTTCTTGGATTTTGATACTAAGACTGACTCTACCTCACCTCATTATTGCTCTCTTGGAATCCCACCACCACAGAATCATGGGCTTTTACATAAATTATTGAAAGATGAGCAATTGAGAAACGTTATTCATTGCGAAGTATAATTATTATGGTTATTGACAAGTGTCCTCTGATTTTATTAGCATTCTGAATTGTAGCCTTGAAAAAAAAGTACACACTGATGGAGAGAAGGAAAAAAAGGTTGGAATGCCCTTTATATGAATTTTTAAATTTCAATTTGGTTTAAATTTTATTTCAGTTCTTTGGTTTAGACCAAAGAAAAGTTTCTGAATCTTGGACTAGATCTTAAGCTAGACTCATTCACTATTTCTGTTCAGGGTGTATTAATAGGATTTGGTGGATACAAGACTAAAAGCAACATCTGGAATTTAAAAAAAATAACACATCTATCAGTCACTAAGACAAATTCACAGTTTGTTTCAAATCACTTCTCTATAAATCGGGTAAGCATTTTTTTCTTTATTTTTTCTCTCTACAGAATTGTTGGCCAGCTTCATGTAATCAGATTTGGGTTTTCAGCGATTCTAACCTGATACAAGTTGAATTTGAATTTATCTGGTGTAGGTCTGTTTTTGTAGACATGTCAGGTCACACAGCTCACTGGCATCAGGTGATTCAGTATATTGAAAATAGGCTGTTATAAATACCTCCAGATACAAAAATATATACAGATGGATATATATGTGTTCACTCCAGGTGAATAGCAACCACATTTTTGGTGCACAAAGATTGGATGCAGCAGTATTTGGTCTATTTTGGACCAAAGGTGGAAAGAATAAGGCAAAGATATTTATCAATATCTTTGTTGTTAGTGCTCTGTGTCAGAGGAAAGTGAGAAAATAAAACCTGTGCCAATTTTAGCACAGAACCTGAAGAGTACAGAATATTTTCCATACAGAAAATCTGCCTCTTGTAGTTCAGGGCAACAGCTCAGCCAGGGGCATGGAGGGGGAGTTTATGAGTTCATAAGTTCCAAAATTTGGGGTTTGTGAGGTATTTCCCCCAGCCTCTGCAAATCCAAAATGATGAAAGATTAAAGACCTCTGCAGACCTTGATACTGTTTGTTTGGTAAAAAAAAAGAACAAACACAAGTCTGCTTAAAAAAGAAAGGTTAGGTTTCCTAACATTAAATTATCATCCTTTCTGAGCAGAGGACCAAGAGGAATTTATTTTTCTATACTTGTGCTAAATTCTTCAAGGGTGGAAGTATCTTGAAGCCCCATTAAAGTAAGGCTCTTAAAATAAGCATCATCATCAGATTTATTGTGAAATAAAATTTTACTATTATTTTCACAAGTACAACTTTTATTTACAATACTTATGTTATTTTATATTCAGAACTTTCCCTGGAACTGTTATTAACATCTTCTGCCTAGAGCTTTTCCACAAATATCTTGGTATAGTCCTTTCTTTTAAATTCTGACTAGACAGCTATTAAATAAATGGAAGAAAAAGAGTTATACTTAATATTATTTTTCTGCATATAATACTTCCATCATAAGTCAATCACTTAATTCAGGAGACTCAGCAAGGAAACTCTGTGCAATTATTGTTCCTGGCCTCTAATTTTGGTCACTCTCTGCTTCCAAACTACCCACAAGGAGGACTGCCACACCTAGGAGCTCTCAGCTGCTCAGGATGGATGTTCCCACAAAGTCTTTAACTGATTTTTGTTAGACAGGAGGGTTGTAGTGTGTCATCCTTGGTGATGTTGAAAATCTGTCTGTGAAGGGTCCTGGGTGCCCCTGCTTGAACACAGAACTTGGGGCAGTGACCTCCAGAAGTCCCTCTCACCCTCAGCTGTTCTGTGTCTTTCCTTGTGGCATCAGGGACAGCTTGGATCAAGATCATACTGTGACATTTTTTTATGAAAACCTTAACATTTTCCTTCAAGGTTTTTAAAGATAGAGTCTTGACAGAACAGTTTCTGTGCAGAGGCAGATTCCTTATTGCAGTTTCATTCCAATAATTTCATCTCTGCCTATGTATTCTCCATGACTGAATTTCAAATGAGTATATTAAAGTATATTCATAATTATCAGTATAGCCAGAGCCTGAAAAAGCCATATTATATATGCTGAATTTATGGGAAGGAAAAGCAAAAAAGTATCCTTACTGTCTTAGATTCTTCCTAAGGCCTAATCAAAATGCACCTCATTGAATTCAAAATAGCTCTTTCTGAAAGAAAATAGTGACACAGATCCTGAAAATAACCCGGAAAAAAGGAATCTCCTATCTGACTGCTAACATATGTTCTGAAGAGACAGATCATCACATTAGATCTTACTATTCCCTATATTATTCCTAAATACATTACTTTCTCCATATTAATCCACTAGTAGCCTAGAAACATAAAAAGTTTTAAAGAATTAACAAATTTATGAACTGCATAAGTGACTGACAACTTTTACACAAATTACTTATTTAATTACTTAATTATGACATTGTGTAATATCCTATTATGTTGTATTTCCCTCCTGTTTTCCTCTCTGTTTTTCTTTACCTGGCATGAACTACTCCCAGTGACTTTAAACTACTCAGTTCTGAGGGCCAGAATAATCAGAGGACTGGAAATAAAAACAAAAGATAACTCTATGATAGAAGACAAAGGAATTGTGAATCAAAATGGGCTCTCAAGTAAAAAGCAAAAACCAGCATCAAAGCAGAGAGAGTCACTTCAATGAGAAAGTACAATGAAGAAAACTAACCTTATTTTTTTTGTTTCCTTCCTCCAGGTGTAGCTTGTGGTAATGATGATGTCAGCACAAGGGTGAAGGTTGCACATTTCAACCAGAAAACTTCATTACTAGGGAGGTCAGCTCCAGAGGAACTTGAAAATATGAATCTTGGTCAGCTGAGCTGGCCAGCAGAGTCAATCAAGGGAAAAATATAAAAAATATTCACATTTTAATTTAAAATATTATAAATCATCTTTAAGCGGAAAAAGCACTTCTCAGATTGCTTCAGGTGATGGAGGAGGTGCGGAGTTGGTCTTTAGTATTCTCTTGGATCTGTGAAAAGTCTCTCCATCTCACCTTGATGTCAGATATCTATAACACAGGCGTTTTGATTTGAACCAGCTATCTGGATGTCTTTTGCAATTGTCTGAGAAAAACAAGCACAATTTATTTAACCTGTATTAACACACCTACTTAAGGATAAAATTAACTGTGCTCTTCAAGTGCTCTCCCTTGGCTGAAGTAGATAGATGTGTTATCCCACACAAGTTAATATAGTTTTCAAAGCATGAACTGATAAATCCCACCTTGCCACCCCTATTTTCTCTCAGTCTTTTTCCACTGTTACCCATCTAAGCTCCAAGATTTCTGTGGCAACTTCTAAATTAACGTGGTGGTGTCTTGAATCAATCAACAAACTACCACGATGGCACTTTTGAACAAGCAAGGCCTTCTCCCACTTTTCAAACTCTCAGTGTGCTTGGAAATGCTTTCCTGACCCCAGAGATAGGATAATTTTGTAAGTTCTGTGCCACTAACAAGCTCTGCATCTTGGATGGTTGCATGGAGGGACACACTTTTGTGTCTGGTGCTGTTTGCACACACAAAATCCTGAGTTTCCCAGTTGTCACTGGTACTATCCAGCATTAATCCTTTCTACAACTCCTGCAACAGGGTTTTGGTTCCTCAGTACACTCTTTTCCAAAAACCTAACAACCAGACTTCGTTATTTTTACACAGTATAATCTCATTTCTGTGTGAGGAAAACACAACCAGGGAAACCCTTGCCTAAATTTTGCTCAATAAAATTCCCTAAAAGCAGCAAATTTATGCCCATTTCTCAGAGATCTGGCTTTGTCTAGAGAAAAACCATTCAGAAGGTGAGGGAAACGTCACTATGAAAACAATTTGGAAAACCTAAAAACCAAAGTAACTCTTTCAGTTCGCAGTTTTAATTTCAGTGTTTGCTTTTCTTACTTACCTTCTTCTGCTTTGGGGCCTGAGCCAATAGAAACTCTATTGACTTCAGAGAAACTGCCTTTTACAACCAAAAGAAAAGAAAAGAACTTGTGAGCCTAGATCAGGCTGCAGTGACATGAAAGCAAGATATTGTTTTTATTAGATCCAGGTAAAATCAGGAAAGTAAAATTATTTCCACTTGCCTCAAGGGAACGTTGACAATAATGACATTTTGCACTTCTGCAAGAGCATTGGGTTTACAAGCTGTGGCAATGTAAATCCCCTTGAGAGTTAGATTTTGGCCTTAAAACAAATTTTATCATCTTTTCAGTAATGTGATTGCATTGGGACCTTTGTTACCAGTGGAGAAATGTGACCAAAATGTCCTCTTAATGTCTGCAGTTGTGAAATATCCTGTTTGCATTGTACAACTCTCTGGAAGGAACGTCTTGCCTTGCAGCTGAGTATCCCATGCTCAGAGCTCAGTCATGTTTATAGTCTTCATGTTTTACAGAAATCCTGGAACTGTACAATACCAAAGGCAGTATTTGCACTGCCTTCTGTGGGGTTTTTTCCACTTCCCTCCTCTGGCTGTTTATGGAAAAAAACTTAACACTTATCTCCTTGAAATGACTTTACACTGGAAATAAATCGAGCCTAAATTCTGTCCTCAGATGAGCATGAAGTTTTTGCTGATAGAAATAATAAATTTGACTCACATCCTCTTGATACCTCTGCAGAGAGTGCCTAGGAAAAGCAGATGCTATCTGCTTTTCAGAAGTGGTTCTGCCAGGCATAGTCAAATTTACTTGTCAAGATGAAAATAATGAAAAATTAATCTTGTTGCCATTAGTGGAAAAAGGATAAAATCTTTTAAACAGATGCATCTTATTAAAAAAAAAAAAAAAAAAAGAAAAGAAAACTAAACCTTTAAAAATAATTCAACTTAGATTTTGGCAGAAGGAATTCTTCACGTACCTGGAAGGACCCAGCAGTGTTTGCCCAGGTTAGGACATGGTGTGCTTTCCTCCCTGTTTGTGTTTTCTCCCTTACCATCTGTGTTCTGTGAAAAGAGATTTCCATCTGGCCTTTTTAGATGCTAAAAACCAGGTAAACATGAACAAGGATTAGGTGGGAATGAGGAGTTTCTGCAGACATGAAGGATGAAGAGATTAAAGATGGTTCATATATGAAAAAAAAATCCTCGTGTCTAGAAAAGAATTTTTCAAAAGTTCTTCAATTTTTCATAATGGACAACCTGAAAAGAAAGTAAAAAAATATTAGTCAGTTTAAAAAAAATTAAAGATAGATGGATTATAATCATATTTGGAAGGTAAAGGAATTACAATTAACAAAATGTTCTAAAATTTCCATTAAATGTTGACAAGATCTCTTTCAGTTAAATGGTGAATCAAAGTGTTCAGTCAAAACAGAAAACTCAGGTTGT
Organism: Motacilla alba alba; assembly: GCF_015832195.1. NCBI lineage: Eukaryota > Metazoa > Chordata > Aves > Passeriformes > Motacillidae > Motacilla > Motacilla alba. Next base: position 72,694,490 of record NC_052046.1, on the reverse strand, counting down.
CTTGTAATGATGACTGTAACAATGCTTTCTGCTAATGATGAGGAAACAGAGAAGTTAAATGTAGTGTTGTACAGTTCAGTTCCTAAACAGAAAAAAAGACAAAACCCAAGTGTAAACATACCTGAATTTCTGTCTAGATTTCCTTCCCACAAGAGCTCTAGACCTGTCTGTAAGGATGTCAGAGTTCATCTGTTTCACTTACTCCTGTTATTGTGTAAAGTGTCAGAGAGTAGAATTATGACCTTTTAAACTGCCTTATAGAAGAGAAATGGAAAATATTGAAAGAGTGTCTTGGTTTCTTTATTCTGTTTTGATTTTGGTGGATTTTTTCTGTTTAAAACTCGAACTTTGCCTTAAGAGGCCCTTAGAGAACAAAGAATTTTTTGCAGGAGTAAATAAATGTTAGAAAATTAATTTTCATTTTTGTTATGACAAGAAAGGTCTTTACCAGAAAACAGGGAAAGACGAGGTAATACCATCAAAGAGTATTTGATCTCCTTCTTACATATTTTTTTGAGGAGTTTTCTTGAAAGTTAACAGCTGGAGACACTTAAAGTAATGTGACACTTGTGCAATTATGCATATTTTTGTAAGAAATTCTGAAGCAGACTATTCTGTTGTCAATTATGAATTTAATATAAACATAAACGTTGCAGCAGGACAACCCCAGCTAAGAGGGAGAAAAGGAATATGACAATCTTACAGACCTTTACACCTTCTATGACTATTAGTGACAGCAGAAAATTATCATAGCCACTATTAAAGCTATCTTAAATTTCATAATAACCTCAGTAAGACCAAGGACTTAATTTGCTGCTTTTTGAAGGAGGAATACCTGAGGCAGGAGGAGAAGAGAGGTGAAGTGCAGTAAGGAAAGTGTTCAATACTGCAATGTAAGAGAGAATTCTACCTAAACATAGCTTTTCAGGCATGTTTTGTGACCATGTGGAAAACACACCCACCCTTATCTTATGTTTATTTTAATAAAGTGTCATACAGATAAAGCACACAGGGAAAAACACCAATATTTATTTAAGAACTTTCCCACCCGCCTATATCCCTCACAGAGCACCCCATTGCAGTTCTGGCACTTAAATTTCAGAGTAAATGTCTGCACACAATAGCCTGCAAATGGTGATAACTAAATATTCAATCTGCTCTGAAGGCAGGGGGTTAGCACAATGGCATCTGCTCTTATATCTGTTCTCACTGTCAGCATGCAAAATGCAAAGAAACCAGAAGAGTGGGGAAAAAAAAATCTGGTGTGTTTAGTACAAATGACAATTACTATGAGGAAACAATGTCTCCTAATTTATTATCATGCTGGGATCCGTTCCCTTTGTGTTTATAAAGGAATTTAGTTTATAAGTGAAAACAGATTGCCTGGCTGTTTTGAGATAGAAATAAACAGATGCTGAACTGTTGTGAGTAATAGGGAGAAATTCCTATGAAATAGCTTGTCTTAGATCAATGACTCATCTTAACATCTTCATTTATAATGCCCACATCAGTGAACAAGGGAAGGGCTGCAGATGTCATTTGTCTGGATTTCTGTCCCCCACAAGATCCTATTCTCTAAACTGGATATGGGGGTTTGATGGGTGGGCATTTTTATGGATAAGAAAGTGGTTGGATGGTCCCACCCAGAGGGTCGTGGTCAATGGGTAAGAGCACTGATGGATAAGCTCCACAGTCTTAATAGCTACGCTATATAAAAAAGAAAAAGGTAAATAAAGATTTTTCTTCGGTAATAACATGAGGGCACCTCAAGAAGGAGCATTGCACTTAGAAACTGAGGGCCTTTGCACTCTACTAGAAAGCTGGAGTGCTGCTCAAAGAAACTTTACCTGAACAGTTAGTTGTAGACCAGGCTCTGAGGAAATATTTTTTGTTAACTTTTTCTTGTGAAGTGTCATAGCCTAACAACCAGGCATGAGGAAAAACAAATCAAGACCAAAAAAAAAGAAAAAAAAAAAAAAAGAGAAGCAAAAAAACAAATGTTGCCTGCTAAATATAGAAAAACAAAGATTAAATATGTACCTTCTATTATATTTTCCAAGGTAACTATTTTTTTTTAACCAGTACATAATTTCCATACATGATTGTGCAGTTGGTATGCACTACAACATTGGCTTTCTTTTAATAAAAAAGCCCCATTTCTTCAATGAGGAGACAGGAACCTGATGAGGAATTCTAAAATTAGAGCAGTTTCACATGAGCCCTTATTAAGAGTTATAAAAGTTTTGTCATGAAGTAATGCTACTCTGCAAAAGATAAATACCACAAGCTGTTATTCTCATTTAGGAGAGCTTGCAGCTAACTTGCACAGGAAAAAAAAATAAAAACATAAAAGCAAACCAGCACTTAAAACCCAAGAGTATTTGATAGATACATTTTGTGCAGGGAGGTTTTTTTCCTCTGTATTTCTTCTCTCTAGGTATTTTACCAGTAAGTTAAACTATAAAAATAAATCTCAGCCTGAGCAGAATGAACCTCACATTTCTTCCCAGTCAATCTTACACGTCTAGAGTGAATGCTAAATATTTTAAGCAGAAATTAATGAATTTTGCCACATTTCCAAGGCCTTCTTTCACTTGGAGTCAGCAGAGCAGTTCAGTGTGGTGCACTTTCTGCTTCACTGACCCTCTGTGCCCTGAGTTTCAGGCCCTGCTTAAGGCATGGCTTAAATTTTTGATGAGGAGGAGTTGGTGTCTGGATCTCAACAGCTCTGCCTTTGGGGTTGAGGCAGCAAGTAATAAAGAAATGAAAATATCTGTATTACACTCAAAAATTAGTCATCCTTGCATGGCTGAATCATGTTTGAATGATTCAGAAACATTAAGGGTTCCAGTAACCTGAGTGGAAAGAAAATTATTTTTATTTTTATGTAGCCCTTGATGGCGTTACAGGACTTGACTAAAGTGCAAATTTTAAAAGGTATTTTTAAATCCTGAGTATTGTTTTAGCTTAGCCACAGAAGTTTAGATGTGAGAATGATTAATGGAGAGTGAAAAGTTAATGCTGTTGCACATCAGATGAGAAAATTGTCATCTGGCAACCCGAATGGAAATGGTTCATTACGATGAAGCACCATGAGGGAGAGATTTTTTTTAAGAGATAAAGAAAGAGAAAGGAAATGACTGAAGAGAAGGAAAGGAGATAGCAGAACATTGTCAAAAAAAGAGCAATTCAGGAAAGCAAGGTGGATTTACTGACAGTTTTGGGGAAATGGCTGTGCTCTTCCTGCCATATGGGTTGGGATTGTTTCATCTGCCAAGGGCAGGATCCCAAAGAGGATTTTTGCTGCTTCTGCCTGGAGTAATGGTGGAAGTGGAAAAAAGCGAACAAAAGCAAAAGCAAAACCAACCAACCAACCAACCACCAAAAATCCCCAACAACAAATAAAAACCAATCAACCAAAAAAACCAAAAAAAAAAAACACCAAAACAAAAAACCCAAAACAAAAACAACAAAAACCAACCAACCACAAAAAAAAAAAAAACAAACCCAACAACAAATAAAACCAATCAACCAAAAAAAACAAACAAAAAAAGCCCAAAACAAAAAAAAAAAACCAAAACAAAAACAACAAAAAGCTACAGGAAGTGAAAAATTACTTAGAGATTTTGTCCTGATGCCATCATCATGGAGGACCCAAAGGTGGTTTAGGATCCTTTGCATATTCATTTGCCAGACCTTCCAGCCATGTGCAAAGGCAATCTTTCCCATACTGGCTTCTTGCACCAATTTGGAGAAGCCTGCAAAACCACTGGAAAAATAAAAAAGTAAAACACAGCAAAACAACAGCAAAAACAGTAAAATACCTTTAAAACATGACATAACTAATTTTTTTTTTTAAATTCCCCATGCAACTGTAGTGAAGAGGATTTAATCAAGCTAAGTCTTGCCTCAAAAATGAAGTTCAAATCAAGACATTGCTGTTAAGTACAATTAACACTGCTACTGCATGGCAAATTATAGAGGAATAAATACATTTTGATGAATTTACACTCATGTTAAGCAAAAAAACATGTGTTTCCTCACTGGTTAATTATTAAGCTTTTCTATAACAAAGATCACTAAGTAATATGTTAGAATATACAGTAAAATAGCCTATATTTTTCTTTGTAATTAGAGTTGAATGGTGTTCCTCATTTTTGTGCCAAACTGTTTATATTAAGAATGAACTTCTGAAAAAAAAAAAAAAAAAAAAAAAAAAATATAAGTAGTGATTACAGACAGAAGAAAAAAATTAAAGGTTCATGTTGAACTCTTCTCAACCTTTCCTGTGTTAAAGGCTGCATTACATTTTTGAATGCTTTCATCTCAGTAAAGTGTGGAAGTGTTTCTTCTCTATTGCATTTTTCTCACCAAAGACACTCTTTAAAACAAATTTAATTCTCACATGAAGAATTCTGTCTTCACAGAAACTTCATGACTGTCAACTTTTTTTTATGCCATTATTCCTGGATGCGACAGAAAAGAAAACAAGGCTTTCCCTTTTTCTGTCACCTTCTCCTATAAGAAAAGGAGGAATTTTGTCCCACACCCAAGTCTGAGGCCTCCCCCAGCTCTGAGCTCAGCTCACTCCCTTTTAGCAGGCAGAAAGGACCTCTCCTGAATGGGATTTGGCACAGCTGTATAGGGCTACCCCCTTTAACAGATGCTCTTGAAGAATTTTACATTTGACTGCCCTGAATTGTTTAAATCCATTTTACTTGCAACTGAAAGCCACCACAGGACTTCACCAAAACAGCAAACCTCCACAGGGAAGGTTTCATGGAGGCGTTTAAGCACAACACACACACGGAGGTATCACCCTCATTTTTATTTTGACATGATTTATCATCAAGCAGGATTTCCTTCTCCCCTCCAGCCTCCACAGAGCTGATACAAATTTTTTCGCAGCTGCCTTGTGGTATGACAAGCAGGAGGATTAATGACAGAGAACAAAAGTCCTCTTGCTACTTAACTGATAACTCCATCAGAGCAAAGTGTGTGTAAATCAATAACTCTGCCCTGCAGTGCCAGGGAACAGTTTGTCTGTGGGGCTGTGACATGGTTGAGATTCTAGTGTGGCACCAAAGGTGTATTATTATACTTCCTCCCAGCTGGCATGAACACATTTAATCAGTGAGGGTCAGTGTGGACGAATATAATGATTACTGTGAGGAAACAGCCCCTCCTCATCCACAGTCAACACCTGCATTTTATTTGCATCAATTTCATTTTAGCATCCTATTGAAGTTAGATCAAAGACAAACAATTATTGTCAGGTTTTTTTGAGCTCTTTTTTTTTTGCAATTTCTTTCTCAGCCAGCTCCACATCATACATTTCAAAATTCTTTCAGATTAAAATGGTAGGGTAATACCTGCACATCTTGTATTTGTAGAGTTATCAGTGTTTAAATTAGCAATCTGATAACAGCTGGGGGTAAAAACTGTGATAAAAGGTAGGTTTGCACACTTGCTGTGTACTGATTCTGTGCATACTTGTAATTATCTGAGCAGTCAATAAAATGAAACATTAGCTTCTTGTCAATCAATAGACTAAAATGTAATATCCATAGAATAATTTTTCTGTCAAAATTAATACACTTATTTCATTAATCCAAAATGCCCCTCCTTAGTTCTAAGAATACTGCCTATTTATATTGCTTTAAAAATGAAGTAAAGACATCTGAATGTCTTTATCTCCCTTTTTTTTTTCCCCTGCAATTTCTACTATATGGCAAAACATTAAAATAATGAAACCCCTACTTGTTCTAAATGCCTTGCTGCATGGGAACTGCAGGTAGAAATAATTTCTTTAGAGACAGAAACACTAACATGTTGTTTCTGGCCCTGGGGCTCTCTTTGACAAGTGTACTACCACTAAACACCTACTAAGCCTGTCCCCTTCAGAGATAAATTTGAGCAGAAATTGAAAATGTGTAGATGGGCACAGAAAGCTGCTTGGAGCATGGAGATGGTGAGAAATAATCTTGTCAATCAGTCTCATAATTCCCCACTTAACTGACACACATCTGCATTAATACATGGTTTTTGGTTGTTTTGTTTTTTTTTTTTCCCCTGGTCCCAGTAGTCTATCCAGGGGGAATTAAAGACTGAAATTAAAAAAAAAATGCTAAAAGGTGATTTACTGCCACATGAACACCAACCCTTCGCCCAGGGCAGTGTCTGGGATTACAAGGACTGCTGATATTTGTCAAAATGTGATTTCTCACCTGTAGCTTCACTCTGTCTCTCTCCAAAATAATGATCCAAGTGTTTTGCTGCCATTGGAACAGTGCTGGGCAGGCTCAAGGCTGCTGGGGACAGTGCTGCTCACACAGCAGTGCTTTGGTGGAGTCTGCTTCCAAATGGGTTATTGCTGCAGCTGGAACCAGAGTCATGGCTAGGACCCCTTCTCTTACAAACAATTTTTGTGACAGAAAACAGAGAAGGGCTTTCACAGGGTTACCAAGATGGCAGTGTCCCTCCTGGTGACCCCTGCTGAAAGATGGGGTGCTTTAATCCCTGTTGATTTGGGCTTTCTCCATTGACCTGTCTTTATCTCAACCCTAAACTTTTCACTTTTGCCTTTCCAGGTCTCTCTCCCCGGCAAGTGGCCTTGTGGGGCTGAGTTGCCTTCCAGGATTAAGCCACAATAAACAGAAAATAAATGCAAAACATTGGATACAGATCTTAAAAAGGGGGATTTGAGATCAGGAGACCTACGCTCTAGCAAAATGGTTTAATGTATTCATTTGCTGAAGTGACAGCAGCAAAGACATCCTGCACATTTAAACACACTCATAAATATTACTCCTAAGGTATTCACCATGAAATATTCAGCTTTTCAATCTTCTGACAACTGACTTTAGGACTATGGAACACTTTTCCCTTTCCACTCACAAATTCCAGGTATTTTTCACTGCCAAGACCTTACCTGGGCTTTGGGCACATCTTTTGTTTGTCTGCTGCAAATTGGAAAACTTTTCTTGCCCCTCACGGCTGTGCACTCAGGGTGCTTTAATGGATGATCATTTTCTCCTGTACATCTTCCTATTTCACTGACACTTTCTTTTCACCCATCTGTGAATATAAAGAGATGATCAAACACAAAAAACCACCAAAAATTCGAAAATATGTCATTTGGGAGGATAAACTGCATCAGGCCTCTTCATTAAAAAGCTGCATAACTGCCAGGTGAGATGAAGAGAAGCCAGAAAAACAGCTCTGATCACAGATGCCATTTAACAAATCTTCCTTTCATCTGTGTGAGTATTTACCTAAGACTTTGGTGACCTGAGTGTTGTTGAGCAGGATGAGCTAAGAGTAAGGAAAAACAAAAATACAAGATGAGGATACAAAAGTTTGCACTTTTTTCCTTGCTCCTTTAAACAGACTTCTGGGTTTTATTTCACTTAATTTTGCCTTCTGAGCAATAATTTTAAGAGATTTATAGTGTAGTGATACATGTAAGCAAAAGACTAAATCACTGTTGCAGCAATATTAATTCCTCAATGATTAAATGGTAGAACAACAACAGAAAAAAAAAAAAAAAAGAGTTTGAGTGTTTGAGTATTTAATAACTACAGATAGAAGCATCAAGTCAGGAAAATGGTAGATCTGGGTACATCAAGAGCAAAAGTTGTTTGGGTTTTTTGTGGAAATCTGCTCCCAGTTAGGCTATTAATGCAGTTGGAATGATGTTCATGACTAGGACCCCTTTCTTTCCAAACAGGTTTTTATAAAAGGAAATAGAGAAGACTTTTCACAGCATTAATAAGACGGCAATGTCCTTCTTGGCCCATAATTATGCCACTTAATACAGTTAAGTTTGTACTTAAGACTGCAAAGAAATCACATATTACACTTCCGTTTCAAAAAGCAGGTATTTAAACAGATGTATTTAAAAGAAAAAGGAATGTACTAACTCAGATCATTCTAAATTTGGGAGCTAAAATGTGGATGTCTTTATCAAAACTGTGGCTCGTTCCTCAACAAATCCAGAAAAATTAACTGGCATTCTGGTTAAACAGGGTCTTTCTTTGGTTGCTCGCCCAAAAGCAGTGAATTGTCTTAATTGCATTGCCAGTAAAATGGAAACTCTTAAAGAGTGAGAGGAGGAAGCAGCTGAATTCTGAGTGCTGCAAAAAGATGAGGTGTTTTACATCTTTGTCACAGCAGCTGAAAACAGAGGGTGGCAAGATGTCATTTTCAAGGAGGGGAAAGTTGACACGGCTATAAAGTTTAAAACTCACTCAGAAACCCCATTTCCTTCGTTTGTCCACGTTAGTAATGAGCCGCTGACCTTCTGCCAAGGCAGCTTGCCATGGTTACAGCGAGCATCCCGAGATAAAGATCCCAGGTTTATTGCAAATTTCGGTGCAGACACACAAGCCCCCCTGCAATAAGCTTAGTTTTGTGAGAAGGGGAGCAATCGGAGTGGATTTACGTAACAGAAACCAGGGAGTGGGGGGTGAAATTAAGCATTTTAGCAAGTCTAGGTGGTCAGGGTGATGGAAATAGCCTCAGTGATAAGGACTCTGCAAATAAAATCAGCAGGGATTTACAGCCTTCCAGCTGAAATTGCAATTTCTCACCAGGCATGCAGTTCATAGTTCCAGGAGTCAGAAGGCTTCCAGGTCAATCTCCTTCAGGCACCTGGTCTGTTCTGTTGTAAAAACATCTTTAAAAATAAAATACACACAAAAAAAAAATCCAAAAACAAATCCAAAGAACTAAAAATCACCAACCCCAACAACAACTTGAAAAAACAAAAGAAAACCCCAAAAACCAAAGCAGACCAAAAAGAAAACCAAAACCAACCAAAAAATCCAAACAAACAAAAATAACAAAGAAAACCCCACCGACTAAGCAACCCAGGTGTACCCATATTGGCCAAAATTCAAGAAAGGAATGAGCTTGTAATACACAAAGAAAAGACAGAAAATTTTAAAAGAATGGATAAGCTCCAAAGCTGGGGCAAGTAGAAATATCTGTCCAAGTATGGCCATTCTCTAAGCAGTGAATTTTTAACACATGCATATCTGGCCTATACATACTTTATCTTATTTTATATAATATATATATATTATATATATAAAAATATATATGTAATAATATATATTAAATAATATCTAATATTTATATATTATACATAAATATATATTATATATTATATACTTTATATATTATATATTATTTATATATTTTATATATAATATATATATTATATATAATGTATACATGTATATGTATATATTCATGTTTATACAAAAATTTATTTATTAAATTTAATGTATTTATCACATATGTATATTATATCTATTATACAATAATAGGTATATTATACATATTATTATATGTAATATATATCTATAATCTCTGCTATATCACACTTATCAACCATATCCACTAAACCCCTCACTTTTATTTCAGTATTTTCAAACAAGCCAATTTTGTATAATATTTAAGGTCTCGGTGCTGTGAGTTCTGACTTTTTCCTTTGAAGCTCATGGCACCTGCTGATTTCAGAACTGAAGGTACTATAGAGGTAATGGAAGTGTCAACCACGTTAAAATTACATTAAGCAAGAAGGAAAACAGTTTTTTAGGGAAAGCTTTGCTCTCCTAAAATGAGACATGCATAGTTTTAAAGGATCATGTGCATCCTGGAAGATAACTACTATTTCTGGATTAACTCTGCAACCAAGTGATATTTCTGAAGTTTAGAAATTATTAGTTTTAGGTATCACTTATGAGCCTGTATTAAAAGAAGGTAAGATGAAATACAGATGTAAATAATTTATGTAGGCACCTCAGTTCAGGTTTCTGGAAATTTCTTATTCCAGTAGGATGCTCAGAACTTAGAGCAAGTATGAAGAGAGCCACCAGAATTTGGACTGATCAGAGCTCAGGCAGAAGAAAGTAAAGAACTTATTTGAACTCCTGATGGTAATAGGCCAAATATACTGAGAATGTAAACAAATTAAACTCAATTAATGACCTATTAGTGGGCACAATTCTTTACAGTTTCATGTTTAAGGGGTTTAATGTTATAAAGCTAACAATTTATGAGTCACTATGTGAAATAAATGAAACAGCAATTGTGCTGAAATGTCACCCATTACATATTATAAATATTATCACGTGCCAATAACTCATCTACAGGGAGAAAACATCACTTTCTTAGCTGCAGGGGGAATTTGTTGAACTTCCCCCACAGTTTCTTCTGTTTGTTTAGACAATTTGGTTTTTATCCTAATGACTCTATAAGAAAACATTGTTGAAGGTCTGTAATTAAAATTACAGCATTTCTTATTAATTATTAACAGGTTTCTAACAGTAAAGATTAATTATAAATCAAGGCTTAAATTATCAGCCTTCCAAGAATTCCTCTACACAGACATGCCAGAGCTGGAGCTGGTCAAAGAAGCTTCAGGAGAGCTTTGTCCCATCAAAGCTCCCTGATCTAAAAGCTTGAAGTTTACTTTAGGCTCTTAGGTGATTCCAGGATAATTTTAGTTTTAGTTTACACTACATTTAGGAAGTGAAACTGAGGCAATATGAAATCCTTTCCAGAGAAATATTTTGATATCGCCTCTCCTGTTTGAGACTCCCCTTTTGGAATAAGTTCCACTTTGGTATTTTGTAATAGCATGTAAATCAAAAAGGAAACTTAAATTAGAAAAATTATTTGTACTGAACGTTTCTGAAGGAAAAAAAAAATCCCTTTGGAAAACTAAGAAAGTTGCTGTATGAAAAATGGGTTTAGATTAGAAGAAAGCATTTGGCATGCACAAATTCTTCTGTAAATTTAATTCCTATGCCCCCAAAAGAAATCACCCATCCATGAAGGGAAGGTTCCCCATCCCAAGGGAAAGCTTAAGGGGCAACCATGCAGCAACCCACCTCCTATCACTGCAGAGATTATTTGGTTTCTCTGGAAGTTCTCTGCTCAATTTTAATAAATGCAGTATTAAGAATTAAGCAACAAAAGCCACTTTAGAGCTACATTAAATTAGGTCTGCATTACAGTGGAACCCTTATGGCTGTTCTTGTGATGCTTTAAAATTAATTTTAAATGAGTTCATTGGTATTGGTGCAGCCACACTGGAGTGAATTGAGGGGACACTCAGAAAAATAAAAAAAAAAATCCATTGAATGTTGAGTACAGTTAGTGCGTTGTGTTTTCAAGCTATTTTTCCATTTCTGTAGATTTTCGTAAACCTACATCACTCAGACACATGAACATTTGAAGCTGAACAAGAGCCTTTTCACAAATCCTTAACAATTGTTTGACCTGCCCCTTTTTCTTTTATTTATCTTCCAAGAGTTATTTCAAATTACCTTTTCACTGGTTTGCGGCTGTCCTCCTACAACAGCTATCCTGTTTGAATTTATGAAGTGCAGACACTACCCCAGATAACAAAATCTGCTTTCCCTGACGTGTCATGCAGGCAAACATTTCCACATCAAGATGCCACTCTGCAGAAGAGAAAAGCAGGAGGATGAGAATTTTATAAGGGTTATTCTACCTCTGTTGTACATAATTCCTTAAATGCTGCATTTCAGACCTGAATAACGCAACACAATTACGTTTCCTTTGCCTCCTCAGCATGCTTTTATATCAGATTTTATTTCAAAGAAGGGATATCCTTGAGGTTCATGCATATAAGTACAGAGTTCCTATAAATTATATGAAATCTTCTCTGCAGTGTCGATGCCGTTTTCAAACATGGCAGGAATTGTTTTCTGGAGATTCCCTGGAAGAGCTGAGCAAACTTTAAAGAGCTGAGCCCCATGTCTAAAATTTTCATTGTCCTGTCCTAGGTGTAGCCTCACTCCACTCACAATTCAGAGTTAAATCTGAATTATTCAGATGATAAGGACCTAACACAATGATGCTTTTTCTTCCTTTTCTGTGAATCCTTCAAAGGCAAAACAAGCAAAAAAGATCTTTCAATTCCCTTTTCTAAGTATCTCTACAATCTTGGCAATTCAGAGTAGGATGAGTTTCCCAAAGTGAAAGATTAGGGTAATTTTAATCTATTAAAATATGTTGTTGTGAATGCTGCATGTCTACAATATAATTAACCTTTATTTTTAGATGCTTACATGGAAAGAAAAATTAAACCTTTTCTCTCAAATTTGAACAGGATTATTTTAACAACACTGAAAAGTTTTCCATTTTTAAATAGCAAATTATTTTAAAATTATCCTTTTTCATGGACATTTCTTAGCTTAGTTAAGACACATAGAGAAAAGATTTTTCTTGAAACTTAAAGATATCATATTCAAGTATTGTCATATTCAAATTAAGTACACAGAGGCCTGCATAAATTGCAGAGATTAAGTGAATAAGTAGTTTTCCACCTCATTTCTAGACACAGCACTTCCAAAGAGGTGGTGTTCCTCCCAGCTGTGGTTCAGCAGTCTGATTTGTGTTAAGTTACCCAGTCTTTTTTGTTCTTAACATGTGGTTCCATGCAGGTGTAATTGCCGGACTGGAGAATTTTGGACTTTGATGCCTCAAAATAGAAAATGCAGGAATTTACTTTTTGTAAAAAACTATTGTTGTACATAATAAGAAACAAACTATTTTTTTTCTAGATCTCATTAAATAATCTAGCAGCAGGCCCGCCAATTTTCCCCATTTTCTTGTCTTTTTCTCTTTGACACCTTTTAAAATAAACATGCAAACATATTTTTGCCCAACTCCTGCCCTACAAATTCCTCAGCAAACAGAGCGTAATTCTCAATATTCCAACCTGATTCTTTTGGGTTTACCATTAATTTGGCCATAAACATTAAAAGTGAGCAACACCTGAGAGCCAAAATATGAGCTCTGTTCCAGCCTGCAATAATTTGATATTCACAATTTTGTTTTTAAATCTTGACCCTTTATTATTATAATTAGCATTATCATTATAAATGAATTATTATTGTTGGTTTGTTATTATTGTTTTTATTAGTAGTAGTAGTAGTACTACTACTACTATTATTACTGTTATTACTATTATTACTATTATTCCACTATTCAAAGACATGCCTCCTCTTAAAAAAAAACTTAATTATTCTGCATCTACATTTTGATGGATTTCTTGACTCTAGACTCACACAGACTTTTCATCTCCCTCTGTGGCCCTATTCTCAATGACAGAATGCTAAATACCACCTTGTTTATTTTTAATGGATGGAGAAAACTCTTAGATTTTCCAGGCAGTATGACTGGTACACGTATTTAAGATGTCTCCTGGTGGCTACACTCATGATTCAACACTAACAGTGGAAAAAAAAAAATAAAAAAAAGCACTTCAGACAGTTCCACTTCCAAGACTTGAAAGTTGTTGGATGTCTCACAACACAAATTTACTTTCAAAATATTTCCTCTGAAGCTTTAACCTGTATCCTCCTGTGGTGAAGAGATTAAACATTGCCTTCAAAGGGAAACAGGAGTCTTCAGTTAAATAAAACAAAGTGTAAATGAAAAGCACTTTGCAAGGCTAAAAAAAAAAAAAATGAATAAAAAATAATTTTAAACAAATACTTTTGATGTTTTTTGTTGTCTTCCCCAGATAAGAAAGTTTTATTTTTGTCTGCTACAAACCTGTTTCTTTGGCTCAGTTTAGCACATTATATTTTGGGATTAAAATATGGCTTTTTTTTCTTTATTTAAGAAGTGGGTGGTACAGCAACAAAATAAAACAAATAATTTCCTTATTTTTACTGTAGGGTAGTACCAGTGTAACCTCACACTTCTGTACATGCTCCTTTAAGCACTCTTTCACAGATTCTCTTTATAAAAATTAAAGTACTTTAATCAGCCTTTGCTACATATTTGCCACTCTTTCATCAAGACAGAGATGTAGAATTCTTTGCACTAGAATTTCTAAAATTCTTGGAGAGCAAAAGCAAAAATATATCACTTCTATGCTGCCTATTGCTTTTTTTATGCTGTTTGTCAGTATCCAACTGGCTTCTCAATTTTGCTTGAAGTACCCACTATGTACATCAGTTATTCAGCAGCAGAAACTATTAACTGTGATTACTCTATTTTTCCATCCCTTGCAACAATAGGCCACACACAGTAGTTAGCAAGCAGCCATAAAAAAAAAAAAAAGAAAAAAAAAAGAAAAAAAAATAAAATAGGGCTTCCGAGATAAGTTTTCCGTGGTTGGAACCTCTGAGTGATTTACAGACTATGCTCTAAAATTGTAGAGATAATTCTACTTCACCAGATCACTGTCAAAAACAAAATAGATCAGAAGACACAGAATTTTACTTGGACTCATTATGCGGAGCCTTTGCTACTTCTGATCTCCTTGGGCTGTCAATATCATCAAGCATTTTACTCACTTACTTTTAAAATTCTTTTCCTGTGTCTCTAAAAAAAACCCAAAACCTTCCATCAACCAAAGAAATCCAGAAAAAAACTAAACAAAACAAAGCCAGAAAAAATACTGATAAATAAACCAAAGCAATTAAGCAAACTAAAAAACCTACAATAAACAAATGCTTTAGCTATGAAACTGATATTATGGATTTGCTCAACCAATACTGTGTAATATTATGTATAAGATATATATTCCAAATATTTTCTAATTACAAGAATAAAATAAAAATAAAACAAACCTTTTCTTGTTTAACTCTGGTTGTTAAATTTCACATTAGTCTGCATTCTTTCAAGCTGTGCTTCACCATTACATACACCAAACTTAAGCAGTTAAATTTTGAGCCTTATTTGACTCAGACTCTCTCACTCCTCAAAAAAAAAAAATCTGGAGTTGTTTGGTGTCCTTAAATAAGCATTTATGAACAGAAATGCATTTTGGGGGGAAACACAAAACTTCATTCCTGTAAATAATGTTATACACCTTACTACACCTCAGATTTTTTTTTTTTTTTTTTTTACTATTTAACTATAAAAATGTTTTTCATATCAGGTCACAGGTGGAACTACAACATCTGGTGGCAGCACTCAGCCAACCATACAGCTCATGCTCTCAGAGCAAATGCAAAATAAATAATACTCTGTGTCCTTTAATCATCTTCCTCATGTGTTGAGCCATTGCTGAACTGATGGAAATGAACAGGATGAATACATTTTAAACAATAATAAACACATTCATGGAAAGCACGCACATCATGTTTAAAAATGGTCCAGATGAAATATTCTTCTCAGGGTGCCCTTAAACAATGCATGATTGGCAAAGAACAGAATCTTTTTCTCCCAATTCATTCTTTTCTTTCTCTGAGATGGAAATAGCCTCTGATGAATATGTGTCCTGAAGGCAAATCGTGCATTTCATCAACCAGATAGTTCCTCTTAATCTTAATTTTTATTTTTTATTCTTTTTTCTCATATTTTACCCACAAGACTGGGAGAGGGAGACAAGAGGGCCAATAAAGGCTGAGTACTACAGGTTCAGAAAAGAACATAAATATGGAGAAAATGGCTTCTTACACATGTGTAAGCTGTCTGTTTATATAATTATAGACACATAGATAAGAGAAGCAGAAGGCTATTTCAGTCCTCTCTGTAAATTTTTGTGTTTGCACTTTTTTTTTTATTTTTTGTTTCTCTAGATCTAGACTTTTTTGTTTATTTAGGGTGTAATTTCAACAGTTTGCCATGTCCTAAGTCCCCCTTCCCAATCCCCCCTTAAAGCAGGAACAAAAGAAATATTTTCAGGAAGTCTTGGCAGTGCCATTCATAAACAATTGTATAAGGAGAAAAAGGAATACTCCTCAGCAAAATTATTTTCAGTATTCAATACATAACATCTTTATTTCTGCCAAATCTGGAATTGTGCTACATTAAAAAAAATAAGCTGAAATCAGTGGCATTGCCAAAGAAGAATGTAAACTTCAGTACTATATGTTGAAAATATTGAAGTATAGAAAAAAAAATAATTAAATTAACAGTAATTGAAATAATATGCCAGTCATCATTCTTTTGGATATATCCTTTTTATTTTAGTTGACTTGGAAGGATCTCATTATCCAAAATATATTGAAAAATAACAAATTTACCCAAGTCACTTAAGACATTTTTCTACAAATTAGAATACTTTTTTATTGGTTGCCTTTGGATGTAGGAGTAGAATTTTTTCCAATACAGGGTGAATTGGGAAATCTAATTGTAAATGTAAAATTTAATGAATCTAATCTTGGTATGTTATGCTGTTCCATGCCATTAAAATCTAGTAGTCTTAAAATTACTTCCAAAATCTGTGTATTGATTTCCTACTCAAGAGTTTTTACTTCTTGCTCAGGTTTTCTCAAATTCAAATTGGCCTGCATCAAAAAAAGTATTAGCACACATTATGTAACTTTATTGTTTTTAACTTCCATATTCACACAGCAATATGGAAGATTTTCAGTCTTCATTATTTTGTTTATTTAGATTCAATTTAAAGTAGCAAAAGAGTGACATTTGCCATTCTATGGCATTTTATTATGTTCTGCAACATATGAGCCAGTCCCTGACAGACTCATTAAATTGTTCCATTTTGTAAAGTCCATTCTCATTCTGGGAGTATTTTTACTGCATTCTCTTCAAGTTCCTCAAAACAAATAATAGATATTTATGGAGTTTTAATATTTATAATTATTTTACTTGACCAAACTGGTATCAAAATGCTGATATTTATAATTTTACACATAAATTATGATTATTTCTTTATCTGATTTTGTGGTTTCTATTTAATTAATGAGAGATTAATGTGTCCTGCTTTCAATACAAAGCTGTAACAAACATTCTCATTATTTAAAGACCTTTACCTGACACAAGCTGCACAACTGAACAACCCACTTTGCAATTATTGAACATTTTCTACAGGTCAATTTATATTTATTTCGTATTTTCGTGGTAATGGATTTAGAATCCCGAAAATGAGTGGCTTGCATGCTATATTGACAATTATTATTATTATCATTTATAAGCCAAATAAATTGATAATATCTTGAGTCATCTTATAGATATATTTCAACATGTGCAACTGGTTTTTACTTATGTTCTTGCATTGGTTTGGACTTTCAAGCTGCTTTTTTTAAAAAAATTAATTATATATTTTGAATAATGTACTTTTCTTCTCTTTACTTTTAAAGAAAAGTTGAAAAATATTTCAAGACTCATCTTTATTAGGACTTGCATGTGTCATGAGCTGATTCCATCTTTTGAGAGACAACCTCACTGGTAATAATTTAACATTCCATTGTATCCTCACGCATAGTGACAATATTTTTTTATATCTCTTCTTTCACATATATAATGTCAAAACCATATGCCAATCTCATTTCTCCTGCCTGCCAGAAACGTAATAATGTGCTTGAAAAAGATAAAATACCAGAACTAGTATCCAAGTTTATTCTAATCAAGTAAATGGCCCTTTATAAAAGACAATAATGACAGATTCATGTACTAGAAGGAAATTCTAAGTAACCTCAGAAAGTTATTTTACAAATTAAAACATTCATCTCTCAAAACAAAGAGGATGAAAAAACATAATTCACAGGAGATGTCCTTTTAGGAGTCAAGGACTAGATCTCAGTAAATCTTTGAGATTGGCAATCATTCAAAAATGTGAGAATTAGATTTTTAGACTTCCCAGTACACACCATAAAGACTTATGTGTAAACTTTCATGTAAATGCCTTCTTGTGTTGTGGACTAAAGTACTTAGATCTTTACCTACAACTGCAAATTTCTTCTAATTACCTGATACTGGGTGTTCAAAAATAAAAGTTTGGCAGTAAAAATATACTTAAGAGGTGCCTCAAATTCACACAAGAATTTCACAAAACGTTAGAGAAGATCTGCCCATCACCTTTTTATTTATTTATTGTAATTCCTAATAAAATGACCATAAATACAGTTCTATGAACAGCAAAGAAATGCCATGTCATAAATTGACAGCTTCAAGATTCTTGGTTTGTTGAGTGATGCTATGAGTTATTCTATATTTATTTCTTGCCATTTCAAGGCAGTGGTGGCTTGGGACCTGTTTTCCACAGTCACTCTGGTTATTCTCCCAAGTGAAGGGAATATTAGGCATTGTGGATGTGAAGCCGGTGTTGAACAGGCCAGTTCTTTGTCACAGGAGTTTCATCTCAAATCTTGTCCAGCTCACAAACTCGTGATCAAATCCATGAGAATTTGAAAACAGAGGCACCGTTTGTCTCTGCTTTTGGTATTGTATTTTACCTTTCTTCAGGAAGAACTCTGTCCATTCTCTGGTTAGAGTTTTGTGAGTTCAGTAGAAAGAGACTACATGGGTTATACTTGTATACAGACAAAGGTAAAATGTGGATTTTTTTTGTTGATATTTAGCCAGACTGGGTGGTTCCATCTACTAATTTCTGTTATTTGGTTTGGAATATCTTTGTCAAAGAGAAAAAAAAATAATCCCCAAAAGCTGGCTTCTCCTTTGTTACATCCTTGTCCATAAAGTGTCCATAGTTTATTCACCAGATTTATGCCTAAAATCAGCAAAACATGAAAGCTGGATGTGTTATTCTATTATTTATGTTCTGGGGCAATGGGCTCAGCATTACTTTGCAAGAACTGGTTCTGATCCTTACTCTGCCCTGACAATTCCCAAATCCGTGATATTTATTTGATTCCTTGGCTATACCAATGTTGTCCTGCAATAGAGGACAAACACTTCTGTATATTTTGCTTATTGCCCTCTGTGGATATTTTACATTTAAATTTACGATATTTTATAGGATTTGAATAGTGAGACACAAATCCATCCAGGCCTTGCCAAGAGCTATTTTTAGCTTTTCCTTCACTCTCAATTCCCTGCTAGGTGTATGTGACTGGAATTTAGCCAAAGCATGATTTATGTTGCAAATAGCAGGTGTGATTTAGGAATGGTGACCCCATTATTCTATTATCACTGATGGGCTCTACAGTCATATAAATCTCCCCACAAGAGCAACAGAAGACATAATGGGAATATGGCTGTCCTAACTATTATGCCATTAAAATATAGAAGGAGAGGATGCCTAGTGAAGAGGTGTTTCATTTTGTGGAGATATCATGAATCAAGTTCATCTTTTACAGATTAAAAAAAAAACAAACAAACAAAACAAAACAAAAAACAATCAAACCTCATATCAACCAAATAATTTCCCTGGTTCAACAGGACTAGAGTTTGAATAATGAAATTATCTTAGAGCTCTCTCCAGGCAGTTGTACCATGGAAATAATTTACACAGATGTTAATAAAATCTGCCTGGGTGGGACTTTTGATGAGGAAGTCTAAGAGAACTGGTACTATCAAAGGGTGCAGCAAACTTTTCAGTTTGAGGAATAACTGTATTAGCTAGCACAAAAATTGACCAAAAAGATATTTGGCACTTCTTTCATGTATCAAGAGCTGCAACAGTGATTTTTTTTTTTGTTATTATTATTATCACTAGAATGTAAAAATTGTTTACAAGAGTGTGCCTGAAAATTTTCCGAAAGTTCACCCACCCCTTCTTCTGCCATAGGATAAAAAAAAACTGTGCAGGTCTCTTTCATCCTTTTCCCTTTTGTCTTTTCCTTACAGCAGGAAAAAAATTAATTCAGTAGCAGAATTTACCTGCCTCTCCTTTCAGTGCCACTCTAATACATCAACAGCAGAGACTTCACATGCACAGCCTGGTAATTTTCAGCTTTCTGGCACTGTGAAAATAAGACAGCTTTTTACCCCGCTGCTGATTTGTACAGCAAACACTACACACTCCCTCAAAATAGATTAAAGGGTCTGCAAGCCTCTTTGATGGGCAAGTTCAAAAGAAAAATAGGCTTAGTATATCTCCTTCACCTGATAGACTAGTATACTTACTCAGGCTAAATGGTTTAAATATGCTGATTTGTCAGAAGCTTTAAAGTTGAAAAGAAGCCATGTTCAGCCATATTATGGGACCATAAACAGGGTTTATATATAGGATATTCCAACCTGTTAGGCAGCTGTGAACTCATGAATCATCTCTGGTGCTATACAACTAATTAGCAGCCAGCAGGAGTGAGGTTTTTTGCAAATCAGGAAGGTCCTTGTGTCATTTCTCAAGCAAATACACAAGTAGAACTTACAAATCTTTTAGGTCTATTTAGATAACATTGAACTGTGCACAAATCAGAGGCTTGCCTGTTTCTTAGCTTCTCCTGCTTTCAGCACTCTTTGAGGTGAAGTAAGCAAACACCTTAAAAGCTTATTTGATTTATTTTGTTGTTATTAAATGTGATGCTACACAATTTGTTTAAGCAGGAGTTAAATGAATATGGAAGGTATCTGCAAGTTTTCACAAGACACTTAAAATTCTGTCACCACCTCTCCTAGTTTATAAATTAATGTCATTTTCAGTACTCCCAGATTATGGTCATTTTGACATTTTTTATCCAGATGATCATAAATTCTATTTCCAAAGTGCAGTCCTTATGACTCCATTAAAATGCAGATGTGTAAAATGGATGGTTACTGATAATAAAGAACAGAGAGACACAGAATTGTTGAGGTTGGAAAGAGCCTTAAAGATCACCTAAAGGTTCCCTATTGGCAGAGACATCTTTCCCAGGTGAACAGGCCACATATTGTGGTACATCATCAAATAACAGAAGATGCCATATGTTATATTTTAAATGTTTGATTTAGTCTTGTGCCATTTTTCTTATTTATTTCGAAGAAACATAAAAGAATGAATAGTGGGATAGGTGAGATCAAGAAGAAACCACTGAGATTTTAAAAGCACATGATCTGTTCTTAAATAATTTTGAGCTGGGTATTTTCAAAATATTGCTTCTTAGTGGCTCTCTAGTTTTAATTTTAAGCCTTTGTGAGAAAAGTCAGAAATACAATAGCATAGTTAAAATCTTGCAATTTTGATGTATTTTACCCAAACACAATGCTCTTTAGCACTTTAAATTAATTAATGAGACACTTTCCTGTTGTGCCAAATAATATACTTTGTCAAGTGGTGGACAGAGAGGAGAATGAGCTGAGTATTTCAGGGGAAGTCCTTTTGATGACCAATAAAACCTGGAGAAATATTTAATTTCCTGCAGCTTGGCTTTAGGAATGGAGTTTCCCAGTCTCATGTGCATGGGAATTTCCTGCCACCCATAGCTCTTTTCTGTCATCCATATTTCTTTCATCCCACCTAAACTCTGAAGCTAAAACACTGAAACACACAAAAAGAGGCTTGTCCTGCCAACAGGGTGGTGCAGGAATGTCTAAAATTCTTCAGGGTCTTCTTGTTTCCCTTAAAATTTTCAGCTCCTGGGTCATTCCCAGGTTGAACAGGTGAGAGAAGTTGACATTCAAGCTTGGAAAATTGGTTAGAAAAATTATATTTCGATCATTATTGTAAACCCTGTCAGAAAAAATTGACCCAAAGGCCACAGGTTTACCCAGGAAGTCAGAAAACAATTTGTGTAAGACTTTATTGGAAGGATAAATTTTGTTTCCAGAAAGAAATTGTTGGGAAAAAACCCACATAACTGGTATGCCAATTTGTGTAAGACATGGTCCTAATTAATGAGGACTTTGCTGTGGGACTTCAGCTCAGCTGGAATGAGATGCTTTTTTTCATGGAAATCAAATGCAGGAATAAAGATTCAACCCTGAAAAATAAAGTTTGGGGTTTGCCAGCAGGGCAGCAAGATACATAATTGTATAGTGCTCTGAAAAAATAAACCTGCTGTAACCCTCTTCATAGTAAGGATCAATAAATTCAGACTTGCTTCATATATGCTGTAGAAATTAATTTCTTGCACAAAGCACAGGACTTCTTGACTCCATTCTATCTAATAGCTGCTTATTCATTATGAGGTAATTAATTTTGCTATGGAAATAAGTCATCAAAAAAGCCTAAGCACAGAAATTAATTTCTTTCCTATTTTTCTTTTCCATAGCTTTGAAAATGGAAAGAGTTTGCACCTGTTGTATTTTTGATACTGATCTTGTGACACTTCTCCACATAATGCCTGCAGATAAATATCAATATTCAGTGAAATCAGGGGAGAAACATGCAATAAAACAAAAGTGTTTTTTTTGGTTTTTTTTTTAATCCTTAGAAAAATAAGTTTAATTGGGGCATAAGAACTATGTGTACATGCAAAGGTCAGGATATGGAACTCTATTAAAACTTTCAAGACACTGTTTTGAGAGTCAACAGCTGTGAAATACAAGACAGAAATCCATATAATCCACATGTCAGCACATTACAGCAACATTATTGTAAAAAGGGAATAAAGAAGACTCAGGAGCCTGTTTAAAATTACAAAGCATCAACTTGAACATAAGGGTGGTCTAAATATTCTTTCCTTTTCTCCACCACCAAGTACAGAGAGAGAATGAAGTAATGAAAAGAGATATATGGTACTGAACATAAAAACTGAGACACGACTTCCTTCCAAATGCAATTTATCACACAACCACAGTAAGAACAAATCTATGTATCATGAGAGATAAATAAAAGCACAGCAACAATAAAATGAGTCTTAGATCCCAATTTATTTCTGGCTTGCAGTTAAAGTTTATGAAATAGAGTTCCAGGCTTTCTTGGGTAAATTGTGGAGAGATGTTATTAAGCCACTGAAATTGTTCAAGGGTTGGGGAATAGACTGAAATCCGCACATGGGATCACATTTGCATTCAAAGTTTGAACATTCAGACACCAGGTACCTCATCTACCCAGAAATATTACCCTGTTTTCCTCCTTTGAAATGGTCTCAAAGGTTTTTGCTACAACCACTGCAGCTCCCAAACCCTTTTGGTGATTTACTTGGTCCTGCACAATTTCTGACGTGTGAGGGAAGGCCAGGACACCCAGACTTTTGCTAAATGAAAGCTCTCCAAGGGATTTTGTTGCAGAGCAGAGGAAAAAGTTTAAAAAAACACTTCACAACAGAGGATGCAAAGAGAATGTGTATGCAAAAAGTCCCTTTTGTAGGGGAAAACATCCTTGTCTTTCAGAAGTAGTAACAGATGCTGGGTGAAGACCTAAATCTGCTACTATTCACAGGAAACTTCAGTAAGGAAATTTTTCCAGAAGGGCATCCTGGACATGCCTGACTGCAACTTGAGGTGGCCTCTAGGTCCTGTTTGAGCACCTGGAAACCACTGAGCAGTGGGGAACTGTCTACACTGATCCTCCTTCCAGGGCCATCCCGTGGTGCCAATGACCAGAGCATCTCCATCAGCCCAATCCCTCAGGCAAGAAGGAAATTACTTTCTCCTTTTTTTTTTTCTTTTTTTTTTCTTCTTCTTCTTCATATATTCCTTTTTCTACCTGTTTTTGCCACTCCTGTATCATCTAATTATTTTAACACGTCATTTTCATACCCAAATTGAAAAGCAAATATGCATTATATTGCTATGCCTTAACTCGAATGCAATCTGAAATATTAAGATTTTTGTTGGCAATAAAACCTTGTGGAAATCTTATAATAAAACCTTAAGGAAATTGTAGAGGGAAACTGTTTGTTCTAGTGATTCTCAGACCACTGTAATTCTGCTACATTAAGATAAATATCCATCTAAATGTCACTTCTGAATGGTTTAAAATTATTCCCATCCATCATTTCTTGTATACTTACAGCAATTTCAAGTGAGTGTTTTCATAGCAAACACTTTCTTGTATCATAAAAAATGCCCACATTTCTATGTATTATATGATACTGTAAAATAAAACTTGCTGCTATGTTATGGACTGCTTAAAAAATTCTTTTTGCCATCTGCAATGAAACACTTTCCTTAAAACACCATTTTTTAATGATATTTGTCTCTTTGCATTTTAATTTTTCCACTGATTGTTACCAGGTCATGAATATAAATTATAGTGAAACAACAATAGTGAAGTCACAGATTCATGTGCTTCATGCTTTTTTTTTCATGCAAAAGACAATTTGCAGTTAAATTTGATTGTTAAACAATGCTGGGTTTTGGGGTTTTTTTGCACTGAAAGCACAAGGGAAGAGAGAAAACACAGGGCCTTCTGAGAATGCTGGTTTTTTTGATTCAGGCACAGATTTATCTGTTATTGGTGAAGAACAGAATATGTAGGGTTTTTTCTTTCTTTAGGAAAAGAATCAGGCATTTATTCACCACTGTTATTATCCCCAAGTCCCTCAAACCATATTTACTTTGGAGAGCAAAAAACAGCAGACTGGAAATATCCCTGTGTGCAAGTGTGCACAGAGTTTCTCAAAAAAAAATTTTCTTAGGAAAATTTGAAAGGAATTGTGGATTTTAAGACAATCTGTAGATCATAAGATAAAACCTCTAGCATTTTATATGAAATTTGTCAAAACTAGCAGATTTACCTTTGATTTTTTTCAACCACTTTTCCCCAAACTTTTACCAAGGTGCCTACACCCACCCTTACAGAGATAACACTGCACATTCATTTTGAAACATCTTGAGAAATATTTAAAACACATAGTTTAACAATATTTAATTTTCCACGTGTACTTAAGAACAGATTATTCTCACCTCAATCCAGACATCTTGGTGAAGGCACCTCTGCCTCATCTAGAGTCAAGATGAAACAACAGCTTTACTCACCTGAGGTCTGACTCAGAATATTTTTACCTGTACTGCCTGGTCACAAAGGATAATGAGATAACTGTGCAGTTAAAATCACAGGTAAGGAGAGAGTAAAAAATAAGGGAGTTACGACAATGATAGATTCCACCACTTAACTCTCTAATGGCTCTACTGTAACAACAATTTACTTTTCTATTAAGAGACATGCCTGCTAGATATTCTGAAAAGTAAATTAGGAGGGAAAAGCTGAAGGTTCCCTCAGAAAATTCTGAGATGAAAATACATTTGGATTATATGAAATAGTTTGTTAAAATTTCAACTTTAAAAAATAATATATTATTTGTTAAAATAATACGCTTTATTATATGTTTAATGATGTTTATTATA
The DNA here is from genome assembly GCF_015832195.1 of Motacilla alba alba. Taxonomy (NCBI): domain Eukaryota; kingdom Metazoa; phylum Chordata; class Aves; order Passeriformes; family Motacillidae; genus Motacilla; species Motacilla alba. Next base: position 72,669,572 of record NC_052046.1, on the reverse strand, counting down.
TTTAATAATAAATTATTTGTTAAAATTTAAAGTTTTATTTTTAAAATGGAAATTGAACCATTTAAAATTTAATTTGTTCTTTTATTATGAATATAATATGCTACCCTTAAAAATAAAGAGGTAAGAAGAGACCTTTCCATGCAGGTAACCATACCCAAACATGTTCAGAAATATTTAGACACATCTATACCTCTTTACTGGTTTTCCAAACAGCTATGCATAGATCTCACTTCTGTCTTCCATCTGCTTTCGCATCTTGGCAAAAAAAATTTATGTGTGCAGAATATTAGAAGAACTTTTTAAATGGGACCAGGATGCATCGAAGGGTAACCAGTAACGGCTGAAGGGCAAGAAGCCTTTGGAGATGGGCTGGGATGAAGTCAGAAGAAGCTGCTTATGGAATCATAGAACGATAGAATGTGTTTTAGGTTGGGATGGGACCTCAAAGCCCATCCAGTGCCACCCCAGCCATGGCAGGGACACCTTCCCCTGCCCCAGGCTGCTCCCAGCCCCAGTGTCCAGCCTGGCCTTGGGCACTGCCAGGGATCCAGGGGCAGCCCCAGCTGCTCTGGGCACCCTGTGCCAGGGCCTGCCCACCCTGCCAGGGAACAATTCCCCATTGCCAAGATGCCATCCAGCCCTGCCCTCTGGCACTGGCAGCCATTCCCTGGCTGCTGTCCCTGCAGCCCTTGGCAATTGTCTGCGTCCATCTTTCCCGCAGCCCCTCCAGGCCCCGCAAGGCCACGCTGAGCTCAGCCCAAAGCTCCTGCTGCCCAGGTGAGCAATGCCAGCTGTGCCAGTCTTTGCTGCCAGCAGAGCTGCTCCATCCCTGCGCCCATCCCGGAGCCTCCTCTGGCCCGGCTGCAGCAGCTCCAGCTCCTTCCTGGGCTGCCCAGGGCTGGGGCAGCTCTGCAGCTGGGGTCTGACTGAGGGGCAGAGGGGCAGAATCCCCCCTGCCCTGCTGCCCACGCTGGGCTCAGCCCAGCACAGGGCTTTGGGCTCTGGCTCAGCCCAGCACAGGGCTTTGGGCTCTGGCTCAGCCCAGCACAGGGCTTTGGGCTTTGGACTCAGCCCAGCACAGGGCTCTGGGCTCAGCCCAGCACAGGGCTTTGGGCTCAGCCCAGCACAGGGCTTTGGGGCTCAGCTGTGCCCCACCACATTCTGTCCTCTCTGATGGGCTCTCACTGTACTTCTGGGTCCTCAGCTGATTAACTGCAGAATTTGGATGGAAAGTTCTGGCAAAAAGACAAAATTAACAGATCTGCCTTGGGGCAACGTGGTTTTGACCCAAAACTAGAGTACAGGGTGTACCATCCCTACACGCTGTTTACTGTCATGAACTGTGAGGATCTGACATGAATCCAATGTACTATTATTGGTGGTTCCATTAATTAGCATATATGTTCTGTTAGTTCAGGGGTAGAAACATAGAAATGCCTTTCTACACTGATAATTGCAAGCAATTATATAGTGATAAGCAATTAAGTAAGCAATCTATATTAGTGCACATTAATTTGTGCTAATTGATGCATTTGCCTCATGTATCCACAAAGATTTATTATTAAATCGAAGATTAACTTATATATTATTTATTACCACTACATTAATTTGAAAAGACCGAAATTGGGAAAAAAATATTTAAAACAGAAGCTTTGCAAAGGTTTTCACATACTTATATAGGAATAAAACATATTTAATAGGAAAATATTCTTTGTAAAGTTAGGAATATTCACGTTTGTAAGTCAAGCATTAGGATTTCAGGAATACTCCTCCTCCTCTTCTTACAGCTACTGAAATAAACAACCCTAACCTTCTTTAACCTGATAATTATGAAGATTTAGTGGTTTATCTTTCACTAAATCCTTATTAGTTATCTCCCATATAATCATTTTATTTCCCAGAACTGCCCTTCTTGGTTAATAAAACTGAGGTTATTATCTTTATGATTCTCACATTATTTTAAGCAGTACCTCTACTGTCATTAACTCTTTCACTCACCTGCAGTAAATATATTTTTTAAAAAACAAAAAAACTTTTGTAGATATTTCATGGTCTTTTCATGTTTTATTGAAAATATCTCAGAGCTTTTCTTTTTTAAATTTTAATCTTTAGGTATTAAAAATATGTAAACCTTCACTTGTTTTGTGCTGAAAAGGTGTGAAACATTGATTTGTGTTTCCCACTTTTTAAATCTGTCTGCTTTTATTTTAAGGGTGTTAAACAGCTGCTAATCCTATCTAAACTCTTTGATGGGATTATCTAAATGAATGTTAATGCTCAAATGTCTTTCCAGGGTGTTCTCAATATCTGTATTTTTGTTGAGTTGAATTTTACAGAAGGGAAAACTGCTTTCTATTTTTCTTTACAAGTATCCATTGTCCCCCTTTTTTGATCCCCATGACCTTTCTACTTTAATTTTGCTGAAGTTGAGGGCTCAGAAGAAAACAATTAGGATTTTATTGTCCTTTCACTGATCATTATAGTCCAGGTTATAAATGCAGGAGGTTATCACAGCAGCAATAGTGACTTAAAAATACAGGCAAAGGCTAAATAAACTTGGAGATTATTAACAGATTACTTGAACAGGCAAAGAAACCAAGAAAAATGAATCATTTGAAGCATCTTGTTAGCTTTTGATTTTTTTTGTCCTTTAAGAAAATTTAGGATTCAATTAAATCATCTTAGTGAAGATGGCTTCCAATCCATTCTGTTTCATTAAGTAAAATAACCTTTTCTCACAGGGGAAAAATTAAAAAGTTTTTCAAGTTTGGTTTTTTTTTTAAGACCCATTTTCTTGTCACCACTTCAAGACTAAGAAAGAAAACTTCATATTCTCTCTATGAAATGAAAGCAGCCTCATTATTGCTTGATGCAGAGCAGTCATGGCTACATCAAATAGGCAAGCAGGTTCTTGGCTAGTGCAAAAGAGATAAGCAAGCACTGAAAACAGCTTTTCTTTCAAGTTACAGCTGTTTTAATGTTTCAAAATTTCTCCACATAAAGCAAAAGAAGGCTTGCATTGATTTTGAATGCTCAAAGCTGGGGTTAAAAGTAAGCCACTAGAAAAGTTTGGATCTGGGAGTCACAGCAGCCTCTATTTCCCTGAATAATGTTCCTTGTGATGGCAAATAACAATATTTTAAGCAGAAAGCTGCAATATTTGACATTGCCTATCTACACAGGCATATTCATCTGAAATAATTCTGCAGGCAATCTGGGAAATGCCACCACACTAAAGGTTAATTAAGCAGTAAGACATGACAAATAATGACACGGTGCAAATCTGTACATACCTCAGGAAGACAATGAGGCAGAAGGTAAAGCAAAATGCCTCTGGTGCACCAGAGCTATTTATTTATGAGAATTAATGCCTCTATATGTTTGGGTTTTTTTTTAATTTTGAAAAAAAGGATTTCAATTATCCACTTGAAGTATATAAATGCATAGGTGAAAGGTTGGAGGAAAAATTTGAGCAAACACCACAGGAGGGTTAGAGCAAAACTCTGGAATGATGCCACCACGGGCTACAGAAGCAACAGGATCTTGGGCAAAAGGACAACATATCAGAAATGCTTCAGCTGGTGGAAAATCCACTTCAGATTAATGACAAGTTTCACTGGTTTTCCTTTCTCTTAAAGCACAGGAAGCTACCCTGTGCCCTTACAGATAAAATCAACTGCAGAAGCATTCACTGGAGTAATACTGGACCAAGTGCTGGACCTTGGCACAGAAATATTGTCTGATATTTCTACAGGAGGAAGGAAAAAAATCAAACCAGTTTCCTGATTTCAGACTGCAAATGAAATTTCCCAGCACTCAATCACTTGTGACATAATGATTTGATTTTTTTCTTAATACAGATTTTGATTGCAAGGCCATTCTCCACCTCTAAGCAACCTCATGCGATGTTTTAATTTTAATTAAAAGGTACTCAATTACAATCATAATCCACCACCCAAGGTTTCATGCTAGGAAAAAAGAATTTGTCAGTCAGAGAGAGCAGGCTAAACCAGAAATCCTGTGGTGAAGCTGCTACAGCAAAACTTAGCCAGATGCAGTTATTTTAAATTATTCTAAATTATTTCAATTTGTTTATAACTAATTTAAAACTCATTCTTGGTGGTAATTGTATTTTATATGATTATACCACAGCAAATTATTATGTATTAAATCTCTCTCAATTCCAAAACAGCTGAGCTGTTGTTTGATCACTACTGTAAGGATGTGTAGAAAGAATTAGTTTTTTTAAGCTGTGAAAAAAGAGAGAACCAAAATGTGTTTGGAAGGATGGGCAGGTGATAAAAAACAAAAGGCAGGGAACCCCTGCCAACAGTTTTTTTGTGGACTCTGACCAAATCATATAAGCACTTATTCTCCCACCTGTGCATCATTAAAAAATCTGGTTTCCACACCCTTTAATTTTCTATGTATTTGGAAATTACTCAGTGTTTCAACTTCTTTCCACCATCAATGTGACAAAACATAATAAAACCTTTTATTCGTGCCAGAATAACATTATTTTTACATATATTGAATATTTGTGTTTCTGTTAGAGCAACAGATTTTGGTTTAGTTCAATACTTTTGTATTTTTCATATCAATGTATGTTTTGAGGATGAAAAATTATTTAAAACCTACCATAGATCTTCATACTAAAAATGTCACCTAGGATGATATATCAAAATATGAATTAAAAAATATCAAATATATAATCAAATAATATAAACTATATCATTAAAACTGTTCCACTAAAGGCATGGAGATTATATCCAAACAGAATGTAATCAAAAGAGGTACTTTCTGAATTATATATATTTATAGGAAGTTTAAACACAATGTAATATGCTTAAGTTCATCTTCCAATATAAATTCCTTCTCTTACTCTCACTAGAAATAATAATGAGTTTTTGAGAAGGTAAATTAATTTGTTTTCAGAGACTGAGTCATGTTTTACGCTGTTCTCTTGTCTGAAGAATATTTGAACACCTTTGGTTTGACAGGAGCCTTGTTTGCAGCCTGTGTTGTGTTGGGAGAGAAAAATAAGTTGACTATGGATAAAATCTGGGCTTTGCAAGAAAAGGATGATGAAAGTGGGTTGATGTTGTAAAGAGATATTTTCAAAAGCCATTGGCACAGGGTGCCCAGAGCAGCTGGGGCTGCCCCTGCATCCCTGGCAGTGCCCAAGGCCAGGCTGGACACTGGGGCTGGGAGCAGCCTGGGGCAGGGGAAGGTGTCCCTGCCATGGCAGGGGTGGGGCTAGGTGGGATTAAGGATCCCTCCCCATCCCAAACCAGTCTGTGATTCTATAGTTTTGTAATAAGTGAGTTATGGGGTCTTGTGTGAACGTACCACATGCAGATTCCTAAAATCTTAAAGTGTGTTGAACTTGTGTCTCCTAAGACATTCACCATTTTGAAAGGCCTGGCAATTTCCTGCCACACCTGATATCAGCTTTTTAAATGTGTGGCTTTTCAGAGGTCTTCTTTAAAAAAAATGCCTGCTTGTAGGGCTGTCTCTTCCTGCCTTTTGCTAGTTTGTCTCACAATCATTTGCTTTTCTGGTGGTATTATGAATTTAGGAATTCTCACAAGCTACCCTGCCCTTTTCCAACCAGAATATTTCTGCTGATTGCAGCCTAACCTCAGCAGCTGCTGAAGACAGTCACAGACTCACTGGACTGCCTTTTCCACCATCTGTCATTTGTAATTCCCAGGGTTTAGTGTTTCCCTAAGAAAAATGTCTTCTACCGAGTCCTGCACTTGGAAACCATTTTTAGTTAGATCATCCTCGATGCCCTCTAAGCTTTCAAAAAAATCTGCATCCATTCTGACAGATAACTGCACTTTTTAACCACTGCTGTCATTCCTCAGCAAAAGCCTTGGAGAACTTGAAGAAGCACAGAGCAAGAATCATCTTCCTTCCCAATCCATCCTTAACACCATATTTATATCCAAAATAGCAGGGATGTGTTCAGTAGCAAAGGGCATCACACCAGCATGATTTAGAAAAAGAGGAAAACTATTCCTTTTCTGCTTTTTATCAGAATAAATAACTACATGCAGCAGAGGAAACACTTCCTCTAATCTGAGTTATTTTAAATTAAGCTTTCATGGTTAAGCATCCTGCCTGACATTCACTGATGCTCTTGCACAAATTTCTACACCATCAAAAATCAGAATGGCTTCAGTTTCAGGGACTGAGTTCTGCACTTTAGAAAATCTGTGATTTACAAAATAAGATGAAAAACTTTTCAAAAAAACCCCACAAAAACAAAAACAAAAACAAACAGGTGTGAGAAATTGTTTGCTAAAGTTTAGTAACCTTTTTTAATACACTTTTGAGGAATGTCAGGCAGGAGATGACTGAAAAGAAAGGAGTCATTGTTTTCAAAATAAACAGGTATGAAAAAATAATATCACTGAATCTGACACTGCACGGATATGTGCAATAACTCAGCTGTCACCATTTCTTTAAAAATATATCAAATCTTATGTACTGCATACTCTGGTACCAAACTTTAGGAACACTGTTTTATGTTTTTATTAGGAAAATAAATTATACCTTACTGGCAGGTAAATTTGATCACAGGACCAGCCCCTGGGGCAGGTGGGTGCCCTTGCCATTCTTGCCCATCAGAGCAGGAATTGGCTCAAACACAAGTGAGAAATCAAAGGTTAGCACAGAAATACCTGTTGTTCTGTCCAGTTGGAGGAAAACAGAACAATTTTCCTACTACTTCTTGCTTTGCCTGATAGAGCAAAAAAAATTTCAGTCCTTTGAGTCTCCTCCCTTGTATCTTTAGTGTTCTGATGATTCCAGCTGTCTCTAATTATTCTGCTCTGAGTTTTATTTCTTGGCTGTGCCATAAGAAGTTTCTAATCTGTTGCTTCGCAACACAAATTTATAGTAAATTTTAGCTGTTGGTATGGTGCCAACAAACCCAAGATGATACATTTCTAGAACCAGAAAATCATTCAAAAAATAACAAGAAAAGAGTGAAAAGATTTAAGCAGAGGAAGACAGACCCCAAGCAAAAATGTAAGTGTTATGATCTTTAAGGCAATTAAATAAATAAAATAACTCTTCTGAAAATTGAACTTCAGCATTCTCTGGAAACTTCTATACAAAAGTGATTTGGAGAAGAAATTTTTAGTTGCCACCATCAGCAAAATAAAAGTTGGTTACAAAGTAATTACACAGGGATTTTAAGATTCTGATTTAATTAAATCTGACTCAATTCTGTGTTCATAATTTAAAATTATTTACATAGGGAGAACCCAAACTTCTGGGTAGTTAAGGTTTCTGAGTGACCTACTGCTCCTAATGAAATATAAAATAGAGTTTAAGTAGGCAATCCTATGAAAATGTCACCTGAATTTAGACATATATATATATATATAAGTTATTATGAATTTGAGGAGAGAAGGCACTACATGAGGTAATTTATCTGCATCTTGGGCTTCAATATGAACTTCACTGCTTGAAATTAATAAATACCCCCTAAACTTGGTTTATTTCCAAATACAGCTTTGTATAATTACCTGGTTTTTTTGGTGGTATCCTCCTCGTCCTCCTCCCAAGTTATTTAAGGAAAAGAAAACTAACCAACTAGAAAGCTTCTCCCTTCCCTTCACCATTAAGAAATATATACTTACTTTTTAATGGAAAAAAAAAAAAAAAACCTCTTTTGCAGTTAAAAAGAGTAATTCCTCTTTTCATGTCTGTATTTTGTCCCCAGAGCAGGTTTTCCAGCTCAGAGATTTTGCTTGTTTGTGACATAAATATAAAAAAACCCCAGGCCTTTTGGACCAAATCTGGCCTTTTAATTACATCTATGAAAATGATTTTATACTCTAGCCAGCATTAAGTAGGAGAACAAACATTTCAAGTTGTTAAGATCTACTTAGTTAATAGTTGTTAATGGTTGTTAATGTAATAATATACCTTATAATGTAATAATATTCACTACCTGTCACTGGCAAATTAATAGGTAAAAATCTCATTAAAGACAATCTTATTTACACATCAAACAAATGTGTAAAAAAGAAAGAACAAATATTAGAAAGAACAAAAAGAAAGAACAAATATTAGTTGTCTACTTGAGTTCATAAAGAACTTGCTCAGGTTTTTCTCCATAGCAAGCTGTCCTGAAGTGTTCATTAAAATAAATGAAAAATGAAGGGGAAAAAAAATCTGTCCAGGTTCCAGATTTAATGCCACAAAAAAAAAAAAAAAAAAAAACACAGGCAAGAAAAATATTAAAATGGATCATTTACAAAGAAAAATACAGAATATCCTAGGTTGTTGTTCATTGCAAAATGAACAGCGTTTTGATCTGTAGCCAAAATGAGTTTACAAGCAGGACATCTTGTTGCCTTCATATAATCTGCGACCTTCTTAAGGGAAATTGTCTTCTGCTCTGGAACTGAAGGCTGAAATAAACTGCCTTTATATTTAATATTAAAAATATCTGCTGTTGCACTTTTTCACCGTGCACTGGTTACTGGAGAATGTACAAGTGTTGTTTAATCTAATCTTTCAAAATGTTCTGATCAGAGCAAGATATTCCTTTTCTTGTGGAGTTTATTGTTCCTTAAGTTCTAGAGTGGCTGGGTCTGGAGAGCTGTCAAAACATAAACACAGCAGAGAAAGGCATTGCTTTTTTCTTGGCAATTTTGGGATTTTAGGGAGTCAAGGAGTTAAAAATGTTTCCAATATTCCAACTAAATGCAAGCATTTGAGTTTGCTACTGAATTTTCTTCTCCTAAGCAAAAGTAAATGTTACATTTGCTGCTGCTTGATCTGCCAAGAACTGCAAATACTTGTTCAAGACTAGATTTTAAGCTTTGCTACCTGAATACCCCATGGTTTTCCCCTCATGATCCAGGTCAAATTCAGCCAAAGATTCTTCAAGGTTTTTTCACAAGATCTCTCACAGAGCACAGTGAAGAATTAGAGACCTCTTTTTTTTTTTTTTTTTTTTTCTGTGAGCATGGGGTTATATCCCATAAAAGGGGAGGAACTTGTGTTTTATCTTTCACCTTGAAATAGTCATGCTGTAAGTCCAGAAAAAAAAATAAAATCTGTGCATAGTTAAAATTAATTTGCTTTGCAAGATTTAGCTCTTTTGTGCCTACATTAAAAGAGCAATTCTTGATTTCCATCCAATGCATTTATACAGGGAATCTAATTTAAAAAAAAAAAAAAGCATCCACATTCAGACCCTATTTTTGATGTGAATTTTATGTCTCTAACTAACATTTACGTTCTGCAAAATGTGTCGTGCTTTTGACAGATATCTGACAGGAATGCTAATGTGGCATTTAAACCTGTCATTCTGTCCCCAAAACCACTGTGACAGTGTGTTTGTGGAACCACTGCAGGGAAAAGCTGCCTTAATTACATTATTGCGATGCAATTACAAACAAAAATTACATAATTAGTGATGAATCCCATTAAGACTTCAAAAAGTAGACACAATGGCATTGGGCAACCAGCAGCAGTGAAAGGTGTCCAAGAAAAATAAACTTACATAGTTTTGTGTTTAGAAACTTAGGAGCCTCCTGCAGCCTCCTGGAGGTATTGGAGCATCTTCCTCCATATGGTCCCTGCCGTGATGCTTTTAAAAACTTCACTGACTGACCCTTAAAACTTTCCCTAATTGCTTTAATCTGCCTTTTACTCTTCATTAAGGAGGCACAAGCCCAGCCATAGTTAAAGCAATAATATCTACACCATGAAAAGGAAGATTTCAGTGCCCATCTGAGCCTTTTTTGTGAATCCTTGTGGTCCTGTAGGGCTACATTTTCTTCAGGATGTTTCATTCATTATGTTTCATAACTCTCACTAGAACTCAATTTTTCTGACACCAGGTTTTATTTCTGGGAAGATTTAGGTACCTAAGTTTTAGGCTTTAAGTTAGTCGCTTAATTTAGGGAAAAAAAGTCAACATTATAAAAATAAACTATTAAAAATAAAAAATAAACTCATTTATTTGCAAAAAACCCAACTAATTTGTAATGTGTAACAAACAAACAAACAACAACAACAAAAAAGTAAAATTAAGAGCAAAATCTAATGAAAACTGAGAGCTAAAATAAATTTTTAAAAATTACAAATCTAATACATTAATGTTTTCTGGCCAGATTTTCAACCCTACTTTCTGCACAAAAATTGTATTTTTTGTGTTGTCGAAATGACTTCCCAGGTGCTATGGAAATATTATTGCAATCCTTACACACAGTGTGACTTTTGGAAAAGGGCTGGGTTTTTTATTAATCCCAATGTCCTTTTATGAACTAGCTGCTGACAGAAACGACAGTGATATTATAAATTAGATCAATATTCCCAGAGGAGAGGACTACCTAGAACCCACAGTTAATTCCAGCCTTTCTTCTGCCTCACTATTACCTAAGAATGTTCAGTGGCAATTTAATCAGCATTTCTTGTGGCAAAAAAAAAAAAAAAAAAAAAAAAAAAAAAAAAAAAAAAAAAAAATTTGTTTTAATATCATTATTTACTTTGCAATCATTACTGAAAAGCAAAAAAAAATCATTACAGAACAGTTATTCGCATGGAACATAAATGCAGAGAAGATGGAGAAGGAGCATTCTGTTCAATAAAAGAGAAATATGGCCCTGCACTTTAACATTCCAAGTCCAATAGTTTTGCTGCGTCTAAAAGGTCAGATCGGTAGAATGATTTATTTAGATTACATTTTAGTTTCCTCCAAATTTCTGTCCTTCTTGTTCCTGGTCCTCTGAAGGCTCCATGAGTCAAGGCTGGGAGAATAGGTAAAAAGAAAAAAAAAATCAAAAAGTTTAAGCATGGAATAAAACTCTATTTCAATCCCATTAATACCATATTACACAATGTCAGACATCAATAATGAGGACATTATATTAAGAAAGCCACTGCATATGAAAAATACCATGGTCTGTGTGTCAGAATCACTTACCTCGCTGCCATGCAAATGAGCAATTTGTTTAATTTCCTCTTGCTGGTGAGCAAAACAAAAATGCTCACATAATATCACACGCAATTCAAAACCCTAACTTCCAGTTTAGTTCCAGACTGTTTTCCTTTCGTTCTTTTGAGTACAAGGCCCTCTTCCCAGAGCCCACATATTCCCATTGATCCCACAATATTGTCATGTGGTAGATGCAACCGCCCAATTCCTCATTTTCTCAGCACTGGAAGAGAAATTCACTCCTTTGAGAGGAGGACAAACATGGAGAAGGAACTTCACCACCTAAACTAGGTTTTTTAAGGTGGTTTTGGACACTTAGGATCAGAGTCACTATTTTCTGAGGCCTGTTCAGTTTACCTCCAGCTGTCTTTACTAAAGTGCACTTAGAAACACTCCCCCATCAAAGTGTGCCCAACTCCTATCCAGAAAGCAGACAGCACCTTGTTGACAGAAGTTTTAACCCACAAAGCTTAATATGCAGCTCAGAACCTATCTCAAAATGCAATTATCTGTGACCTGATGGTGTGAAAAAATTACTGTGGTGCTGGCTGCATGGCAGTTTCAAGAGTAGAAGTTTTCCTTGCTTGATAAACTTTGATTCCAGCCTTGAAAAAGCCTGAGACTACCCATTTCCTAACAATCAGAAAAGATTTTTAGCACTCAAGGCTATGCTAAATTTTAGAAATAACGTTTAACAGCAGATAGCAGAGCACTGTGCGGACTGCACAAGACTGAGCCAGCTCAGTGCTGTTTTGAGTAACCCAGACGTGTCCTGAGGTTTCAGCAGGATTTCTTTATTAGATATATAAGTCCTAAAGTCAAGCACTTGCTAATAATGGGGCTTTAACACCTACAAATCTGTTTTAGCAGCAGCACAACATGGCCAATATTGAATAATTTACCATACCCACAAACATTTCATTACTCTTCCTTTTCTGTAATTATTTCCTGCTCAGGGCCAAGCCACATCAACTGAACAAACAGCTCTGGAGGGTTGATTTTCTGAGCTGAGCTTTCAGAATTCCTGTGTCAGAGCAGGACAGACTGGGATTAGAAGGTAAATGTTCTACGCTCCATTAAGAGGAAAGCTCAAACCCTTTAGAAGAGAGAAAGGTTTGCATTCCACAGCCTCTACACCTACACTGCCTCCCTAAAACTTGCATATAATTCATAATTTTATCAACTTAACATTCTCCCCTCTGCATTATTTACACCATTTCATTACTTTTTTTTTTTTTATATTATTTATACTGGCATCGTTACACATGGGTACCTTCAGCCACCAGCCATGGAAGAATATCACCTCATACAGCCATGGAATATTATCCTAATTTTAGGAAAGAAAGATGGAGAAGCAGAGAAATTAATCACTTGTCTAAATCAGACAGAAAATCTATGAATGGCAGAGAACTGAAGCTGTATTTCTGGGGTTATAATAGCAAGAACATATTTTATATTTATCTGGTGGGCCCACACTGAGGCTTTATATGAGGCTATGAGAAGCTGACACACACTTCCTTGGATGTTGAGTCCAAATCTTCTCTGGAGAGCACAAATATCAAAACCTCATTAGCTATGTCCTGCATTTAGAAATAACGAAAAAAAATTACAAATTTAAAAATAATAATTAACAGACTTTGTAAAAGTCAGCTGACAGAAGCATACTGTACAGTAATTAAAATTGACTTTATTTCTGCCTTGTCAGGTTTCAAAATTAATTGCCTGTCCAAAGGTGTCTGCAAGACAGCTATTGTGTTATGGAGATCGATTTAAGAATAGCCACTATCTGAAATGGGAGACAGCTTAACATACAGCACTTCAATACATGCCAAAACCAAATTCATAGAGATTTATGGTTTTATTTTTAAAGCATTACAAAGTTTTCACTGTTGGGTCTCCTAGGAGAGATTTCCTGAACGAAAGAGGCCCCACAACCTGGTTATCTGCACCATGGGATTTACGAGAACACACTGTGGTTCCCACTCTTCCTTTCAGGAAAACTTTTAAAATTCCAGTGTCATCTGATTGGTTGCAAGAGAGGCTTCTCACCTCTTTCAGTAATAATTTGCATAGATGTAAATAATACATGCAGTATTTTCACAATAATCCTAAAAACAGAGGCATATCAGAACAAGCGTTCTGAGCGACAGTTGTAGAGGAGATCTCTGTTTTACTGGACCATTCTCTGTTTTCAGCTTCTTCAGAGTCCTGAAATATAACAAATTCAGGGGGATAAAAAAGCATGTCAAGGTAGAAAGAGCCTAATATATTGTGAGAACAGCAAATTAAACAGAAATTCAAGGACGTGAGTGCTGCTCTTGTAGCTAAGATCTCTGTGACTGGGAAGGTGAACAAAACACAAAAAAGAACAGAAAAGTGGTGTGAATTTATAAAGGGAAACCTTGCTTAACAGGCTTGATGAAAATCACTGAAGAATAATGACGGCTGACAGCAGTCACACTGAGGAGTTTACTTAAATTTCAGGAAGGCTCCCCTAAAAGAATGTTACATGTGGTTAACAAATGCTGGGTGGCTTGTGGCATGCTAAAGGGATAGAGAGGAAAAAAACGAAAAAGGAAAAAAAAAGGAGAAAGGAAAGTATTTTTAAATCGGAATAATTCTGTTATTCAATGCCAGAAGTGATCACCTCTGAGTCACACTAAATGAGGGGACACTGAAGAACTCCATTTTGCATCTTTTTTCAAAAGGTGTGACTTTGCAAGAGCATGCAACAGGTTTCTTCTAAAGCACAAGTCCCCAGACATCTCTAAAATATTTCAAAGAATAGTAAGGGTAAAAATACTTCAGCAAAAATCAGTTTTCCTCTTTAGCATAATTATCCAGTTGATCCAATGTTTCCTCTTTCACAGAGGTGGTGTTTAATATTTACCACTATACATTTCTCAAGTGCAGAACTGTCATTTTCTTTATGTCAGCATAAATGACAGCACTTTATTTTCTATAAAATAAAGTAATTCTAAAATATAAAATTCTAAATCTGAATATAAATTCTAAAATAATTCTATAATATAAATGTCAGCACTTTATTTTCTATAAATCTGTTTCCCACACAGCATTGTTTCTGAAGAGTTCAGGTTTTAGTTTAATTCTCCTGGACAAGTCACTTGTTCCTGAATTTTTCTTGAAGTGATCACAATATTCTGTCCAAAATACAGTATAATGTTGCAATGTGGTATTATAATAAAATATTTTGGGGACAAAGACTCCCCATTTTGGTTGCACTAGTCTCTGCATTCAGTTTATAAAATTCTGAAGGCCTTTTCTCAAAGTAGAAGCTATATATATGTAAATCACTTTAATCATTTTTGCTACAACATGAGCATCTCACAATGCTCATAAAACATGTTTCAGAATTATTTGGGTGTTATTTTCAACTTTCTTCAGCAAAAGACTTTCCTAGTATAACTTCAGGGTCAGAGCCTATCAAGCAAACATGATGCAAGTACCTGATAAATTTCACCATATCATTTGCAAGACATTTTTCATCCATATTCAAGTCAGAAATTGTTTTCATTTTCCAAGCATTTATTCACCTCAAAACATCACACATAGATTCATTGTCTTCTTTCCATTTCCTGGAAGAAACTCATATTTTAACGGCATTAATTCTAGAAAACTTCATTTGTAAAAACCGTACATTCATGTTGAGACAAATGGCCTAGAGCTTGAATCTCCATTTCAAATGCAAATACAAATGTGGGTTGTTTTTGAATAGCAGCAGTTTCCACCAGATTCTTTATGTTTCTTTATCTACAAAGCTCATTAAAAAAAAAAAAAAAAAAAGAAAGAAAAATAATAAATTTCAAAACTAGAGCCTTGGTGCTGAAGGAAGTCATCAGCCTCATTAAAAAATGCAGACACATGCCCTGAACTCTGCTTTGCTATTTTTCTGCATAACTAACATCTGAGAGAGTAAGACAAATTTAAATTGCTCATGCATCAAAGTAAGCATTAAGTACAAAACTTGAATACTGGAATAGGTTGCCTCATAAATGTAGCACTGAATTCAAATATGGATGCATATGTGATTCCCAATTTGTAGGGTTTCAGCTGGGCCCATCCTTGGGTTTAATGAATTGTTCCTTAGAAATCTACAACAAAAAGGCTTTTAGATGGAATATAGGAAATTTGAAATATAAGCAGCCTAGGATCTTGGTGGGAAAGAGTTACTGAGTCACTGACTGGTTAGGGGTGGAAGGGACCTTAAATATCATCTCCTCCCCCCACCACCACCCTGCCAAGGACTGATTCTGTTTCTGAGAAATATTCACATATGTCAGAGAAAAGAGAGGAAGCTGTTACTAACATAAACACTGCAGGGCAAGTAACATTATTTACAGCTGTTTACTGAATCTTTCTGAATAATGCCAAAAAATATCTGCAGCCCTGAAGACTAAACAGGGTATGAAATATAATATTTAACAGCAAATTCAATGAACTATTGGCAAATTGATTAAGGAAATAACATTGCTGTAAGTCAAAGAGGAAATCTATTACTGTAAGAAAGCATCTGACTCATACACAACAGTGAAGTTTGATACACTGATTTTTTTAATTTTTTTTTTTTTAAGATCCCGCAGGTCTGTAATCAAGTTACACAATAAAATCAGTAATATAACTACATTGGGTTTCTGTGGCCAGGTTTTGTTATTGAGGGGACTACAGAGGTGGCTCCAGTGAGAAGCTGCTGGAAGTTTCCCCCACATCCAGCAGAGCCCACCCACCACAGCAACAGATCAGAAATTGTGGCTGATTGATCAGAATAATTTATCAGGATTTATTTATTCATGATGTGAATCTTCCCCTGATAGATAAGCAAGGGCAAGCAGCACTCTTCCCTTATATGGGAATTTTCCAGTAGCCACATGCATGGTAATTAATCACCAGAGCGACCCAGTTTGTGTTTATGTTATCCCATTGATTGAGCAGACAAGGATAAATTGGATATCAAGAAACTGGAAGGACACTGTAGGTATCAGAACCACAGTATCCATTATGTGATTATTAGCTCTCAGTAAAAAATAAGCCACTTGTCTGATAAGATCTACAGGACCTGAAACTCTACTCAGCACTGGATGAAATGCCTTGCCTGCAGTACAAATTTTTTTCACTCATTTTCCATGTTTATGACCTCCTATGGAAGGCTTCATTTGCCATTCCACAAAGTTTTTCTCATGTGAAAACATTTTCCAAATGACACAGTAGACTCCAGTATCAGCCCACAGAAAAGAATTCAGATTTGTTATTTTTACCAGAAAAATGCAATACTTAAAAGGCACAAAAATGAATAGAAGCAATAAGCTGTACTGTGCTGCAGTAGCTGTCAGCTCAGACCTGTGGGCATTTTGCTACCTATATACAATTAATGAAAAAGTGAGTACTGACTCTCTGTACATTAATTCTCTAACTAAATATGGGCTGCTAAAAGCACTGGCATACTTATTTTAGACAGGTTTTTTACCTCCACATTTTGCTAATCCTCTTTTAGTCTCTTAAAAGTGCTGTAAGAAGGTTGTAAGTGAAGGAAATTGGACCCTGCATAGAGTAATTTTAGAATAATTGAAATGTTGAGCTCATTTAGTAGAAGCTCAATACTTTTTTCTCCGTTCCCTCTACAGTCATAGCTATTTTACTAATTAGTATGCATTCTATAATTAGTACAGTATTCTGTATTCATTTCAGTCACATATGTTATTTCCCAAGTCCAGTTTTAAATATTCTTTATAGTTTTTTAAAACAGTATTTGATGGACACTTGATTCTTATCATTACACTGGTGTTGCAGTAGCTGGACCAAACCAATGTGCTCACTTTCAGTTGCTTAATAATATTGATTTACAATCATTGTTGATTATAATTTATGATCATTATTGATAATAATAATATTATTATACTATTATCATCATCCATCCATTTAAGGAATGTATTACAATACAAAGTAGCATCAAAAAAATTAAATGGGTTTGGGGCTTTTTTCCAAATGTTATGGATATGACTTTTTCAAGCATAAGCTGCATATTTTGGCCAGTGTTACCGAAAGAGGGGATGGATTTTCTGATGAGGTAAATTGTCATAGCAACAATGAAGTCATGGTCTGTGACCATTAAAACATCTGACACCAGCTGTCAAAGATGAGTTACTTAAATCTGGGTTTGTGCCACAGGAATCAAAGGGTTTGGTGCATAACCTTGTATGATAAATCAATAAGAAATTTGTGGCCCTAAAGGACTTTAGGAAAGTGCAATCATAGGTACAGCTGGTTGTTAAACATTTTCACACTCATGGAAAATCCCCATAACTGAAATAAAATGTGTAAAGTCTGATTTGCACACAACTTTCTCTGTCCTTTGGGTCAATGAGCTGTCCTACTGAATACATCTCTCTGTTGCTAAAGTCAATAATCACCAAAAAATACTAACATATCTCACAAATGAAGATAGAAAGTAAACATTTGACAGAAAGTAACACTGGAAAAGAAGAAAAACAATTTGCATTTTCTGATCTCTCCTGTTAGAAACATTTTGTTTTAGAGCTCACTGCAAGGTAAGATAACATTATTTTCCACCCCCCCCCCGTCAGGAATTCCAGAGGTAAAGCATCCAGGCTCCCTGCAGTAGAGTCAATACAAATGTTTTGTTGGAAATAATGGATAACACTATTGTACTTTCTAATTCTGCAATCAGA
This sequence comes from Motacilla alba alba, assembly GCF_015832195.1. Classification (NCBI taxonomy): domain Eukaryota; kingdom Metazoa; phylum Chordata; class Aves; order Passeriformes; family Motacillidae; genus Motacilla; species Motacilla alba. Next base: position 72,651,899 of record NC_052046.1, on the reverse strand, counting down.
AAGCATTGTTCCATAAATAATTAATGGCATGCTTTGCAGAAGGAAACCCATGCTGCTGTTATTTCTGCTTTATCCCATCAGGGCAAGGAAAGACCCTTGGACAGTTTCAGGTTCCCACAGGGCATTCAGTTCCGCTGCATGTTCAAAGTTGATGTTTTGGGGATGATTTTTTTTTGGTGACATTTCTGCAGGCCTGCTTCTAGGAAAGAAGGGAGTTAAAAGTCTCTCTTCAAAGTATAATTCCTTTGAATTGTAAGTATTTTGCTCCAGATGGATTAAGTTTAACAAGCATTTAGTATGTCAAACACAGGACTGCCATGGTTCTTTGTGTGAACTCATCATTCATTCTGCTCCAGAGCACAGGCCTGTCCTTACATTGGGAGAGTTTCAGTGTTGAGAAATTAAGATTCCCTAACCCTGGTATAGCACGTGGTGAGATATTTTAAAAAAATAAAGCTTAGTACCTTGCAATTCCAGTTCTAAAATGCTTATAATAAAGGTTTCTAGTAGAAATGAAAAAAATCAACACCCCCAAAAAATCCTAAATGCTGTTAGATATTTAAGAAGGAGACAGGCTTAATTTCTCTCAATTAGGCTATTACAGAATCATAATTTTTGACTGCCACAATCTCTTAATTATCAAATGCTTTGTAGGCACGTTGTAAACAGAAGCTTAAAAATATCTTTGGGTAGCTGCAAAAGTGTAAAACTCCAGAGAGATGTGGGAGAGAATGGAAAGGTGTCTCTTGAGAGTTTGATAAATGGACCATGAAGATTTGGATATTTAAGGAAAGAGATGGTATCTCAGCAGCATGAAGTGATACAGGTAGGTCTCACCCGTGCTTAGCAAAATTCTCCATGATAATTTTAATAAATGAGGCCCAGTGTTCATATATTATGCAGTGTGATTTTTTTTGATCAGGTGGTTTTATAGATAATTATAGCACAAACCTGAAATGTCATTTTACCTCACACTAGATGAACATAATACAGTTGAATCTTAAATTAGTGGGTGGGAAAGGCATTCCAAAAGAAGCAATTCCACTCTGGAAGTGCTTGTGGTATATAAATTGTAAGTGTCTCTTTGATTTTGGCCTTTACTGTAACTTTTTCTGGGTTTTTTTACCTATTTATGCCTTTATACCAAGTTTCTGTCTGCATTAATAGACAGAGAATCACACTTTTCACCTGGTCAGCAAAGCTGCTCATATTTACAGCATGATGGATGTTCACATTTGTTAGTAAAAATGCACCCTCTGCCTTGTGTAAATTTCAGTTATTCAGATGGTTTATGGAAATAACTCTGTGATTATCCAAACAGCAGGTTTCCACAGCTAAAGACAGAGCAGCAAAGACATAGCTGGGGGAATAAGAGCACAACAGTGAGACAGGACAAACCCAAAGCCAAAGCCACTCCAAGTGACCATGAGCAAATTACTGAAATAATAAATAATAAAAAAATAAAAGTAATTTACCACAATGTTTCTTTTAATTTTTTTTCTTCCCAAGCCCTCCTGTCCCTCAGAATTTGTACCCTGGGGTCTTCCTGAGACTGAGGAAATGTCATCTATTTAATATTTTTACATTCCTTGGTACAATTTTTATCTGTTAATTTTCCTGTTCTAATCTTGAACACAACTGCGCCACTGCTGTTCTGCAACAAGTATTGCTGATTAAACTACACAAAAATTATGTGTTTGAGGCTGCCTGCTGATAGCTCTGATGCCCTTTAGGTCTTCTCTCAGAGAAAAGAGTGAACAAGTGATGCCTTCTCCATGCTGCTGCTGCTTTCACATATGACTACCAGACCTCTTATTAATTTATTTTTTAAACTAAAGAGTCCTAGTCTGCTTAATCATTCCAAATAAAGAGGCCCCTTTATCATTTTCATCATGCATGTCTCTGTTGTTGTTAAATCAGTGAATTCCTTCAAAGCTTTGAGAAAATATTTTCCTTTGTGAGCTCTGAGTAGTCACACTGTTTCAATAAGAACCCTCACCAGGGTTCTGAAAATAAAGATATAATGATGATGAGGAGGAGTACTTTCAGAACTGGAGCAAATCAATAATTGTTTTTCTGCAGGATGAATGGGAAGGCATGCAAGGGATGAATAGAAAGGCCACATTCATTATGAAGAAATTAACTCTCCCACCCTTAACTGTAGCAGTTATTATATAAAATAGCATTATGACATTGCTGGTGGCTGCTGGCTTGAAAAGTTCATTGTTGTACAGATAAACAGCCCTATGAGAGCTTTTTCTTTTTTTTTTTTTTTCACCTGGACTTCTCTTGAGTATTTGGCATTTGAGTTTTCTGGAAGAGGAGTTTCTGTTTCATCAACATTGTCTCATACTCTGCCTTCATTTCCAGCCTGGGGACAATCTGATCCCCTGAATACAGAAAGTGAAGAGTTGTGGGTCAAATTACTGACCAAAAATAATTATTATTATCGTCATAATCATCATCAAACACCTGATTTGTTCTTACTTAACTTGCTTTGGTACCTGACTTATCTCATTTCACTGTTGTCTTTGAGAATTCATTTGCTGATTCTCCATGAATATGTCATATTTCTGATTTCTCTGCATTTTTCTTTGTCCATTTATGGTTTTTAATGTTGTGCTCTGAATTAAATTTAATTTATTTCTTTTTTTTTTTTTTTTTTTTTTTTTACAAAAGCCACAAGTATATTCATATTCTGATAGAGAATCTGCATAGTGCCAAATGGTCTTTTTAAAAATTCAGAAATACATATTTTGTAGTAGGATCATAAATCTTGGAGCCTCTAAAAGACAAAATCACATAATCAAGTCCCCATTGATGGAAGTTTTAAAGATGAGATTGGAATAGGGCTAGAAAATCCCACCTGGGCTGCCTTTCTTGTGAAATGTTGGATCAGGTGATCTTTGAAGATTCTTTCCAAACTGGGCTGTTCTGAGGGGTTTTTTTTCTCTTTCTGGCTTCTTTTAGCCCAGGACAGCTGCAGTCAGGTTTCACCTGCACTTCTGAGATATCTCAATGGGATTTTTTCTTATCTCACAGCATAAGACTGAGACAAAATCAGAAATAGAAAAAAAAACTTGAAGCCTATGTTGTCTCAATAGCATCTATTTGTGTTCCTAATGTTTTCAGATTTACTTTTTAGACTTTTCCTAAAATCATCATGAATTTTGCAGGCAAGGGCCAATTAATTTGGTTTCATTTAGAAACCCTTAAACAGTTTAACCAGGTCAACACAATTTTGGAATGTTTTCGAAATATGCACAGGCATAGAAAATACTGGGGTAAACAACTTTCATGGAGACAGAGAGGCAGAGGAAAAAAAAAACAAACAGAAAATAACCCTGATTTTCTCTGGATTCCAGGAAAGCTCTGTCTCAGTGGGAATGCACCTCTTACAGTGAGAAAAGGACTCAGAGGTGTTCTGAGAAAAGTTCACCATGTACAAAGCCCAGGAAGTTCACGGTGCATTACAACAGTATTGAGTTAATTGAAACTCCCAGCAGTTTGTGTAAAAGAGACATTACTACAGAAAAGAAAACTAATTCTTTTCATTTGATTCTGAGTCCAAACAGATTATAACCAAAGCCAAGAACAAGGGTGTTTTTTTATGAATAATTAATGATGGGCTAATTTGCTTTAGACCAGCAGTGCTTTCCAGACACTCATTAATCTCAGAAAATGCCACAGGCTACAATTGTTCCTGTTTAATTAAGAAGTATGTCACAGTTGCAAAGCTTTAGAAAGCTGTAAATATTTTCTTTTGCCAAGCATTTACATATCCAGGATAATCTGTAGTCAAAGGGAGAAGTGCAAGAGGAAGGCAGAGCCCAGCACCAGATGCTTTAGGCTGAGGTAACCTATTTTCTGTCTCTGTGATTAGACAGCTCTGAATTCATACAATCTTCCAGCCTCTTTCAGCAACAGTTTTTCATCCCTGTGGCTGATTCTTTATGATTCTATGAGCCCCAAGTAAAGCCAAAAGAAAGATTCCTGTTACCTTTCATGAGGGATTGGTTCTGCCCAGACAGCCATGAAGTTAAGGCACAATTTACCCTCTAAACTTCAGGAGACAAAGATGTCAGAATATAAACAGAGTATTTTAAAAATATTTCTGCAACATTTAGGACTCTCAAAAGCTTCTTTCTGAATACAAGATAGTGCAGTCCTGGAACTACAGAGTAGCATATCTATGATCTTTATAAGAAAAAGAGAGACAGAATCATGCTCTTAAAATATAGAGATTGTTTACCTTATAAATCTGCAATAAAATCCATTACTTTTTTCCTTTTTTCTTTTTTCCTTTTTCTTTTTTCCTTTTTCTTTTTTTGTATCTTTTTCTTTTTCTTCTGAGTGGCATGACTGTAAAGACACAAAAATGCAGAAATCTGAAAGCTGAAGTGACTAACTTTTTTTGATATCAGAGTGGAAGATTTCTTACATTAAACTGTTGCCAAGTGAAGAAATGTGTCAGTTCTATGTCCTATTTGGTAAAAATTTACTTAGAAATAAGATTTGAACCTAAAAAAAATTTAAGGTTTCATTTACATCTATTTCTTTGATGAATAAAAATTCCAAGACAATTGAAATGGATCCTATATTTCAGTTTAATCCTGGTATTACAACAGAGATCAAATAATATTAAGACAAAAGGTGTTGAAAAACCAATTTTTTTGTATAAAACCAAAAAAAAATGCAAAACATGTATAAAATGATACAAACACTGTTTTCTAAAAAGTTCTAAAAGTTTCTAAAGCAAGCACACACAGGCTGGCACTTCACCATGAAAGCCACCACCACCCCTTAAGGACCATCTGTCCCGAGCCTTCTTTTGTGCCTGAGGAATTGAAGGTCCTGCAGCATCCTTTTCAGAGATCACCTCCTTCTCATGGAATTTATCTGGGAGATGAAAAGTTGGGGTAGGGTTGACCCCACTGGCCCCAGGCTGCTTCATGTGGGAGCTCCTGTCTGGGATCAGAGGGACACAGGGATTTGCCAGAGTTGTGTGGATGGAGGCAATGAAAGCAGGAGACTTCTGTTAAAGTAGAGAATTTTCTTCCCTTGAAAAGAGACCAAGACCTTTTGCTGAGTGCCCCTCAGTCTGCACTTGGATGGACCACGACTCTGTAAGTGTTTTCCTGCTGCAAATTCAAAAGCTGCTACCACAAAAAAAGGCAAGTTGGAAAGGCAACTGTGGAAAAATAGGGAAGCAAAACTTCACAATTATGCTCTTTTTAATGAGTTTTATACAGAATTAGCCTGATTATAGACTCTAACAATCTTTTTTAGCCTCTGTCTCTTGACTTTGGTGCCCTCCTCATTGAGGTATGGAGCAAATAGGTGTCACAGGCATCTACAGCTCCTTGTGGATAAATTACAATGAGGTACTTCATGACTCACACAGGGGCATCTTTAGATCTGACTCTTGAAGTTTTTCCTGAAGCCTAGGCAGACAGTTTGGACAGACTATTTTGTCTTTTCGTTTACTGCAATTTCTTTTTGTTGTTTGTTTGGTTGTTGTTTTTTTTTTTTTCCTTAAAACCTCCTCTCACACTGATTACTTGTTTGTGTAGTGAGCTCCAGCACTCCACTTCTTATGTTTTTTCTGTGCTGACTTTTCCTTATCTCTGGTGTGTTTTTTGTTGGGTTTTTTTTTGTCATTTTTTACTTTGGTCAGGTTGCTGCATCCTTATCTTCAGCAAACCAATCTTTCTTTTAATCTCTTTTGATCTTTCTCTTCTGTATATTGGGCTGTCATTTTCTGTGCTCTTCCCTTTCTGTCTGTGAGTATGTCTGTGTTTTTGTGACTAGCTTATGATATTCTCTGATCCCTATGAAGAGATTTCCTTAGCATTCTTCCCTTTATCTTTAATGTTTCTGTGGTTACTTTTTGTTCTAATGTGTTTCTCAGTCTGTGCCATTTTATTTACTTCTTCCCAAATCCTGGCACTTTCTTTTCCCCCTTCTGGGTAATCTCCTGGTGTTTTCTATTTTATTTTTCTTTATGTGTTTTTTTGTGCTGACTTCTTCATTTGAGTGTTCTTAGAGACCAACTTCACTTCTGATTCTGTTCCTAAAGTAACTATAAAAATAAATAAATAAATAAATAAATAAATAAATAAATAAATAAATAAATATATATATATATATATAAACACACATACCTTTTCTTTAATTTCACTGCGCTGCATGAATAGCAGAAAATAATTCAAACACCTTTTTGTGCCAAATTATTCACTTTCCTTTTTAGTCTTGGCTTTATTTTGGAAGAAAACAAGTGTGCCACAGAGAACAGCAACACATTTTTATTTTTCTGGCCACTTACCTGACACTAAAGCCCCTTCCTGCTGCTGTTTGTGGCAGCAAACAAGGTGGTCATGGAAAATGAAAACCATTGAAAACCATGTTTGGCCTGTCTCAGCCTTTCAGCCTTGACCTAAACATCTCAACAACAGTTAGTGATGAAGTGGATCTCTCTGATGGATTTTCACTTTTCTGATGAAATTGCTGACAAGGAGAACACTGTGCTTTGAGGAAATAAGGATTGCCAGTGCTGGAAATGGACTTCAGGTCATTGCACACTTAGTGTGCAACTCCTGGAGGTTTTGGAATAATGCTGTGTCCTAGGGTGACGTTATGATGCTTGTATCCCCAGTCGTGTGTTCTGTTTATGCTGGATATTATTATGTTCTGTGCCTTCAAGACTGGCTCTGAAGTGCGAATGTTTTGTTTTGGTTTTGTTATCAGCCTGCTCCCCCACAGCTGGTGGGACAAAGAGATGAGGCTATACACAGGGTGGCTTTTGCTTGGCTTTTTACTTTGCTCTTGCTCTTGCTTCTTCTTTGCTCTTGCTTTTTGCTTCTGCTCATTAGTTAGTTTAGCTAAGCAGTCCGATTTTTTCCCTGCACCGTTTTCCCTTCCCCTTTTTTGGAACTACTTGAACCTGCTCTGGACTGGGACCTGGAAACACCGAGAGTTTGCACCTTGTGGCTGCAGCAGCCATCCCCAGCACTGGAGGGACCAACAACAGAGCGACCACTCCCAGGAGAGACTTTCTGAATTTGTCATCCTTTTCAGAGTGGTGAAAGAGTGTTGTCACCTGGTTCATTCTGTGTGCTGGGGGGATGCTGTGCCTGTTAAATGAACAGGTTCTTTCCACTTCTCTCCGAGGAATCCTTCCCAAACCAGTTGTGGGGAGGGGCTGTGTGGGTTTGCTTTCTGGAGGGGCCCCCTTTGGAGGTTTTCTCCCAAATTTGCCCTAAACCAGGACATATTGATGGTGGTATATTAATACGACTGGTGCCTCAGTCATGTCCAGAAACTGATTTTATTTTCTGCATTAGGGATTTTTAAGCATTTTTTAAAACCTCTGCAAGGAAATTTTTCCTCCTTTTCAGGCTTACATTCCAGAATTTTTTTTTTAAGGAGGAGGAGGAGGATAGTGGTGTACCTAAAGAACCAAGTCCATTAATCTCCTCTTCTCAAGGGCTACCTCTGCATTTCATGTCTGATGTTAAACACTAAGTACATAATCACTCTTGAAATTAAAACTCAAAATGCCCTTTCCCAAGGGAAGGTGTTGAAATCCATTTCAGAAGCTCCTACTCGCTCTGGTCCCCTTTTTGCCCTTTGCTACTGAATTAGGTACTTTACCAGGCTTTGAGGGGTTTTTTGGGGTTTTTTTGTTGTTGTTGTTGTTTTTGGGGATTTTTTTGCTTTTTGGGTTTTTTTATTATTATTCCATCCTCAGCTTCAGACTGCTACAGCAGAGACTCACAGCCCGGCACTCTGCAGAATCCCTGGGGCAAGAGTTATGGTTTCAATAACCTAATGACAGGAAGATAATTGTGTCTGATCCTGCTGCTCCTTAAGTCAGGTCTTGACACTTCAGCCAAGGTGACAGCATTTTCCTGCTGCACTTGGGAAAGGAACTGAAAAATTGTTATCCCCTTCTTCCTTTGCTGTGGATACTCTCCCAAAATGGTTCCAAATCATGTTCCACTGGACCTGATGGAGGTGGAAGGAATAAATTCTTCCTTCTTCCCATAGTTCACCATTTTTTTCTATAAATACTGCAGACAGATCCCATTAAGGCCTTTCAAGTGAGACAGAAAAAGGGGCCTCCACACCACAGATTTTGATAGTGAGTGGAAATACAGGAGGTACTAAACTAACCAAAGGTGAAAAGGCTATCTCTGCATAAGCACAGAGATGCCAAAAGACTGAAAAGCAAATGCATTTGAGGGAGTGTGGGTAGGAAGTTGCCTCTTAATACCCATTTTCTCTCTTTTTCCAAAGCTTATTCTGTTCCTCACTTTTCCTGCTACTAGCCTTTACTCCTCTTTGATTTTGTCTAACTCTTACTAGTCCTTCATTTTTTTTTTTCCTGATCCGTTATAAACAACCCAGCTGTGTTGTCAATTGCAAAATTAGGAGTTTAGTCTTTCTGTAGAAATTATACTTATTGGAGAGAATTAACTTGATACACTGAAGTCAAGTTATGCTACCAAAAAATCTGTACAAAGAAAATCTATTAACAACTCAACAGTCTAAAGCAGTGGGATTTTTTTTTTCCCTCTCCACTGTCCAGCAATTATTTAAAAACCAAGATTGACTAGGATTGATCCAGGTTCTTTCAGATTTTTTGAAGGTATCAGGGTGGTGCTCCTGCTGGTATAAACCTCATGATATTGCTACTACAAAGCCCCACTCCTGTTTGGGAAAGTTTGAGAAATGTAGATTTTTGTGAAAAGCTTATTGACCTATCGTGAACTACTATTATTATTAGTAGTAGTACTACTACTACTGCTACTACTACTACTACTATTATTACTACATAGTAAGAATAATTTTTCTACTTGCCAGGATGCTTCGAAACAACAATCAGTTTGCATACTGCCCCTTTTCAGTTCTGGAAGACATTTCCATGATGGTTAGTACCAAATCTACTTTTAATAGCTTACTGTAAATCTGGTAGTGAAGTCTACAGATCTGACCAAAATTAAACACTAGATTAAGAACTGTGCTGGTTTTGCCTGGTATGGAGTTAACTTTTTTCTTAGTGGCCGTTATGGAGTTCTGTTTTGGATTTATGATGAAAACAGAGTTGGAAATTTGGAAATATTCTTGCTGTTGCTGAGCAGAGATTGCACAGAGCCAAAGCCTTTTTTTTACTTCTCTTTCTGGTGGTACCAAATCCTCCAAAATCATTGGGTTAAACAAATCCCTTTAACATTGCTTTTCTAGTGTCAGCAAGCCAGGCATTACTTTGTTCCTGGTCAGGGCCTGTGTGTGTGGCTGACAAAATTCTGGCCTCCACAGACAGGGACACAAAACTTTGTCACTTATTTATACATTTTTCTCAAACAAATAAATTAATGTTTGGTGGTTGTAAATTACATAATCCTCTCTCATTAATCAGTATTCTCTCCTCTATCAGTTATTGATTTCTCACTTCTCATGCTAATGAGTCCATATTTTTAGTCTTTTTTGCATCTTTTTCCTCATGTTGGGGTTTTTTAATGCATATACCAAGTCTTCTTTGGTCTCTTCTTTATCTTCTAGTTTCTGCAAAATGCCTTTGTGGCCCACAAATTCTGCATTCCAGATGTCCAACCTCAACAATACATTTCTCTCTCTCTCTCCCAGGCTTTGCTCATTGAAGCATATCAGAGTTAGTTTATCAAAACTTAAGGTTTCAGCAATTTTCCCAAGCTGTGCTCCTGCAAAAGCAGCTCATGACAACTTTGATAAATGCTGACTAAGAACACACAAGTTATAATTAGTATATATATATATATATATGTTATGATTCATTAAAACCATTAATTTAGGAGTTAATTAAAACCATTAACTGAAATTATTAAAAAGTTCTATCATTTCTAACGCTGCCACGCTGGTGAGGAAACTGGGGGTGCCTGGGAGGTTTGGAGGGGACACTGCCAGGACAGGTGACCCAGATTGAGCCAAGGGATGTTCCAGGCCATGTGACACCGTGCTCAGTATGGAAACTGGGGGCAGAAGGAGGAAGGGGACATTTGGAATTATGTTGTTTGTTTTCCAGGTCATTTCTCTGCAGGATGTGACCCTGCTCGGCTGCAGGCACTAAAAAATTGCTTGTCTGTGGGAAACAGAGAATTGATTCCTTGGGGTTTTATTGCCGGTGCTGTCTTGGTTTGAAAAGATAGGTGCCTGCTGAGGAAGGCAAGAGCCTCCCCTCAAATGGAAAATGCAAACCCCCTCCCTCTGAATTATTATAATTTTGAAATTAAGAGGCTCTCAGGCAAAGATATGGGAAGAGGAATAACAGTTCTTTACTAGGAAAATTAAAAATACAAAGGCAATAGTACAAAAAAAGAAAACAAACCACTGCCAGAGCTAGAACAGGCCCTGGTGCCCTGTGGGTCAGGGGGGTGGCAGCAGTGCCATTACATGGTGGCTGCAGCCTTCCTGCAGTGCCAGCTGTGGTTCTGCTGGAGCAGGGATCCTGGACAAGGCTGGAGTTTTCATCTGAAGCTCCAGGGCTGCTGGAGATGGGCCTGGTCTCCCTCTGGGAATGCAGGGCAGAAGGAAGCTGCTCCTCTGGGAATGCAGTGAGAAGAAAGCTGCTCCCCTGGGAATGCAGGGGGCAAAGGCTGCTGCGCTGTTCCCAAAGCTCAGATTGTATCCAGGTAGGAATGCTTGGCTCCTGCCCTGGGCAGAGCCTCTCCCATGGGATGATGGAATTTGATCAGCCATGCAGGGACACTCACTGGCCATGGACAGAAGATAATTAATAATTAAGGGCCCATGAGAACAGCAGAGATCTCCTGGAGGGAGGACTGGTTGTGGGAGAGATAAAGAAAAAACTGCCCAATGCACAGAAAAGAACTGCCCCAGCTCTGACAGATGGCAATAGAATACACACATATCCTACCACCCAGGACAGGTGCACAGGTTTTTCTTTCCCTATTAAACTGTCCTGGTCTCAATTCATGAATTCTCCAGCATTTATGCTCCCAATTCTCTCCCCAGCCTCTCTGGTGAAGCAGTGAGTGAGCAGCTGCCTGGGGCTGGGGGCTGTCTGGGGTTTGAACCAAGACAGATACCAAATTTGGGGATTTATCACTGAATTCAGTGTGTGGAATGCTGAGTGGTACAGATTAGCAAATCCATGAAAGCAGAAACCTAAATATGTCGGAGTAAAGATAGATGTTATTTGCACAAATGCATTTGTAACCAGGAGTGATCATAGAGGTGCAGGGGAAAAATTTTAAGGGCCAGATTACCAGCTGATATAAAACTGCACTTTCCTAAACAAGCTCTCAAATGTTCAAAAGCATTCCTAGGTTTTTCATTGTTTAAACCACCATCAGACTGGAAGATTGGACAATAACAATATTCCTGAGCAAATATCAACAAAGCATTATCAGTTTCAGATTCCTAGGGAAAGAAAAACATAAGGAGCAACGTTGTGAATGGATATTTCTGTTCAAGTTAATACACAAGGAGATGTCACTTTAAAATACACATTTTGAATACATGAATTCTAAGGAACATCATTACTGAAGAAAGTCACATCAGCATTTAAATTAAAGTTCTAGGTCCTGGGAAAAGAATGATAAAAATAAAAGGAGGATCCAATGCAATTTCACATTTCTTTTGAGGTTGTTTGTTGTAGCAAATGTACAGGAAAAACTTTCACATTCCCAGTGGATCTCAAAAGTTTGAAATTAATGTTAGTTTAATTCCATCACCACATGTTCAGAGAAGAGTCTGGGTAATAGTCCTTTCCAACCAATTCCTTCTTACTTATGTATAAAGGATGAAAGTGGCAGAGCTATGAGGGAGAAGTAAATGGCAGGAAAATTACAGAACTAGAGACACACAGGATAAAACAGCAAAAAGAAAAAAAATGCCTTTTGAAAGACTTATATGACAGCACCAGAGATAGGAAAAGGTGAGGAGGAAAAACAAACCCACAACCTTTTAGCAAACCAGAGCTTTTGAAGTATTTTAGGGGCCTCTCTGAGATGTGATATGAAAATGCTGGAGAGTTGAACCCAGCCTGTGCTGAACAAAGCTCCTGATAAATATTGTAACAAGGACTATTTATGCAGTCAGAGGACAGGAGGCGAAGGATGCTGCTGCATTAGGAGAACTCCATAAAGTTCAGGAAGGTCTGCAGCTGCCATCAAACTCTGCAGGCGGGAGGAATATTTATTTACATAAAAGTCAGACGATACATTAGACTGTGCCTGCCTAGACTCAGATAGATGAAAGGAGTCACAGCTCCAAATGAATATTAATCCACTGCTATGGCTAATTTTAACAGCTTGAAAGTCAACAAACACATTTGTCTTGGGTCCGAAAGGAATAGATGTGCTTTTGAAGTGCAGTGATGAAATTATTGCAGGAAATAAAAAGCTAACTATTGTAGCAAGTGCTAGGAAGATGAAACAGTGTCTTGTCAGGTATCTAAAGAGAAATGAATGCAGATAAATTATAATTAAATGTGAGCATTACAACAATTTTTTATTCTTCAAAGCTATGCATTACACCTCATTTATCTTCACTTGTTCACTGTTATTAATGGACAAAATTGGCTTTTACTAGCTGTGACTCTCTATGTTATGAAGATGTTCTTTTTTTCCTCTGTGTGTCAAAGCTCATCTCACAAAAATGTTGTCATTGACCTAATGTTATTAGTGCCTGAATGGCTGATGGAACTCAACAGGAAGCAGTAAACAGGGACTGAGTTTCCTCTTCCTTTCCTACTGAAATCAATGGAAGCTGAAATTGGCTCCTAAACCAGTTTTATAATGGCATTGTTGGACTTACTACTTTCTTCCTGCTTTTTGGCCAGTAAAAGAGACCTTGGTGAAACCTTTTTTTTATTTCTTACAATTAATTTGATTTTTTTCTTTTCCCAAGCAGCTTTTCAAACAGAATTTAAACGTGCATGGCAGCAACCTGATAAATAAGAGAGAAAAACATTCCATAACTGAAAAAGAAAGTACAGTAAAACACACAAAATCATGAAAGAATAACTTCAGAGGAACAATCAGGAGAGAAGTTGTCAGAGCAGAGCTAAGGTTTGAAGTTAGATTCGGATCTCCACTTACAGAGGCCACAACACCAAGGACATCAGATTGGAGCACTGTGTTATTATGGCATGAGGTGGTGTAAAAGGTAGCCTTAAAAACCTTGAATTTCCTTTAGAACAGTAATACATTCTAGAATTCATTATAACATACCATATATCTATGGATTTCTTAAATATAATATATTTTCACAAAAAAATATGGTGCCAAAAAAGCACCCTGTGGGATCCTGTGTATGAACTCCTTCTGACCAGCGTGATAACATCTTCCATAAACCATCTGAAATGTGACAATTATCAAAGAAAAGAATATATTTCAAATGTGTATTTAAAAAAAAACCCTCTGACTATGATATTTTTCAAATAATGGGCCAGAGTCTTTAACCTAGTCACTTACCAATATTTAACATCCACATTTGTACATTTTTTTTACATTTTTTAATGTTATCCTCATTCTGTTGCAAGTGTTTGTACCTCACTTTTGTTAAATGTGTGCATTCTACATAGGTAATCATGATACCTTCAGATCAACTTTTACAAAGGTCAGAAGGTCATCTACATTGACGAGATGGGTTCTCTTGTTCACGTCCTTTAAGGTAACTGAACACAATTCACCAACGAGGAATCTGTCATTATTTGGTTCCAAAGACGTTGCATTTTTACACATGAGCTCTCGTGTCCTTTTCTGATTCAGAGGAGTCCATTCTGCACAGCTTTATCTGACGCTTTAGGACTCTATCCAGGTAGACCATGTGCTTTAGGACATCATTTTTATGTTGAAAATGAGAACAAGTTAAAAATCATATTTCTTTTTGTCCTTGGTCTTATTAGTTCCTGCTTCGTCCACTTCCAGAACTGAGTTTTCCAAGGACACTGTTCACACACCACCTTTACTCCTTTACCTGTGGGCTCCCCACAGAGTGGCAGTATTTCCATAAGACATTTTGGACTCTCTTTTCTGACCATGGATTCTTCACATTTATGTTAAACCTGCACTGTGCTCACACCCTGACTCCCAACCCCTGGAACGAACTGCCAGACAGTGAAGAAAATCTGTTTTCATTATCCCTCTGTAACCCCCATCTTCCCAGCATTACAACATCAAAGTGGCATATAAATTTTTCAAAACTGGGTATCACCTTTCAGGATGTAGCCATCAAAGTGAGCTAACACTATTTCTCAACTTTGCTTGAACTTAAATTTCCCCTGCATGTTACAGGGAGTTACATCAGCTTTGTTCATTTTTAAGAGTTGCTCAGGGTCAGCAGCAGCTCAGAAGCAGATCTCACCTGAAAAAAAAAAAAAAATAGATGTACATTCTTTATAATGGCATTTCTCTTTTCAGAACAACTTTTTAATGCTTTGAATGAAAAGCCTGGTGAAAAACACAGACTTTGATTAAAAAAAGAAAAAAAAAGAGCAGGATTTATTGGGCAAACAAAGTGCTAGCACTGCACAGAATCAGTTAAGGAATGATGGAATCAGAGAATCTTGGAATCATAGATTCAGGATCTATAAGAGTCACAGAAACATGAAACCATAAAAGCAAGTAATCGTAGAATCATGGTAACAAAGGATTGTGAAATCATTTAGTCAAATAATCATAAAATCATGGAGTCACTGAGCCACATACTCATGAATCATAGAATCATGGAATATTTGCATTATTACATCAGGGAATCGAAGAATCATTGCATCACAGTAATGGAGTGATGAAATTAGAGAACAGTGGGATCATTACAATTGCAGCACAAGAGTCATGGAATCACACAACCACAAAATCAGAAAATAATCCAACACAGAATCAGGGAAGTGTAGAGTCATAAAAACATGGACTCATTGCATCATAGACATAGGGAATCATGGATGCAAGGAATCAAGGGAATTACAGGGCCATGGAGTCATGGATTCATTGCAACTCAGAGATGGATCCACAGAACCATAGAGCCAATGCATCAGAGTGTTATGGAATCATAGAATTAAAGGATCATGGAACCATGCATCAAAAAGACAATCAAAGAAACATGAAATCATAGAGTCATAGGATTGTGAAGTCACAGAACCATTGCATCACAGACTAACGGAATCAAAGAATGAGGAAATCATAGAAAAAATGCATCATAGAAGGATGGAAACCTACACTCAGATAAACAGAATAATTCAATAATAAATGAGAATCAGAGAGTCATAGAGTCATGGAATCAATGCATTACGGACCCCAAAAAACCATACAATTACAGAATCACTGAATAATTGAATAATTAAATAAGAGAATCAGGGAATCATAGACTTGTAGTAGCTCTGAATCATGGAATTGGGGACTCAGAAACAGTGAATCACAGGATCATGGAATAATATAATAATAATATCAGAAAATGGTAGAACAATTGAAAAATTAAATCAGAATCAGGAAGTCATAGTGTCATAGACTAATAGAGACATATAATAAGAGAATTGTGGAATGATGGATGATTAATGTGGATGATTAAATGGTAGAATAATGGCATCATAGAATCCTAGAATCAAAGAATCATGGAGGCACAGAATTGGAAAACTGTGGAGTCCTTGCAATCTGCATTGTATTCCCAGTGTTCCCATGCACAAGGCTGACCACTAGTAACACATTCACTTAAAGCTGCAATATCTAAGGAGGAAATATTTTTTAAAAACCTGCAGAGAACTCTACTGTAAAGACAAAAAAAAATTACTCCTTTTATCTTCGAGAATATAAAGTGATTTTGTGGACCACAAAACACTCCATTTTTTAGCTGTGCAACTTCTTTTTCCACAAAGGTGCTTGCTTTTTCCTGAGAGTTCATGTGTTTAGATCTATGATCCAAAAATGAAAAAAAAAATCCAAAAACCCCATAGAATTCTCTCTGAGGCTTTTCAGGGAAATGTAGATATTTTTTCTAGCAATCATGGTTAGGTAGAAGAACCAGAATATCATTATTTCATATTGAACTTTCAAAAGAGTAAAACATGTTTGGGGTTTTTTTTCCTATATTTTATTAATTAACAGTTTCTAATGCCACCACAAGTGAAACAGTTAGATTCTAGTTTAGGATTTTTTAATTTTTTTTCATTAATTTTGAAATTCCCTGCAACAATAGAAATAAAGGGAAGGACTTGAGAATGAGAATGGAACAAGAAAAGATCATGAGAATGTCACCACACTGCCAGCATTCAAGTGCAAGGTGGTGACAGAGCAGCATGAGAAAGATGTAAGAGGAAAAACATGACAAGGGAGGAAAATATAAAAAGTATTTCCATAGAGTCATAAAAACATTATGTCATAGATATCTCAGATATTTTCTCACTGTCATTTAACATTGTCTCTCTTCAGTGATTGCTGTTGACTAATTTCTGCTGACTTCAAGGGGGCTAGGTGCTTTATGGGTGGGGGTTTTGGGTTTTTGTTTTTTGGTTTGGTTTTTTTTTGGGTTTTTTTTTTTTTTTTTTTGGTTGTTTTTTTTTTTTTTGGTTGTTCCTTATCAAAGTATCAGCAGCTTTTTTTTTTTTGCAGAAATTGCTAAATTAAATGACAACACGTGAAGTAATTCTCTTGTATACACTTGTATTGTAGACTTAACAAAAAACACTTTCAGTATGGTTAGCCCCAAGTCATACTCTTCCCTGCTCCTTTTAGGCAAGGGAAATTTGAGCTGGGATTCAATTAATCAAATTCAGCTTTGATTTGTCACCACATGAGTCTGAACCTAAAACTCTTTTTCAGGCCTTGCATTTACAGCCAATGCTGTATTGACACCTCTTTTTGAGCCCCATCTCATTTTCAACAGCCTCATGAAGCAAAGACCTCTGCCCATCTGTCGGAATCCAGGACATCCCTCTGGGTGTCCTGGATGGCCAGAGCCGCTGGCAGGGGGCTCTGAGACCCTGGCATGCAGCCAAAGACGCACGTGGGGTTTTGATCTTAGCCCGTGGAGCAAATTACCAACTCTGTGTGAAGAATTACAAGCCACACACACACAAGTTTAGATTGCATAGTAGAGATAATCACGAAGTGAAAGGAAGGATTTTTGAGTGCTGTACAGGGGGGTTTAAGCCTTGTACGCAGGGGTCCAAGTTTTGTACATGGGGGTCAGGGGTTCTAAGATGGAGGGATTTGGGTGTGCCCTGTCCTCCTTCTTTCTCCTTCCTAGCCTCCATGTGTTTGGTGATGTTGGCACTCACAGATTGGTTTAGAGTAGAAAGTCACCATTCAATATAGACAGTAGGCATTGGGGAAAAGGTATAAACATGGAACATGGAATGTGTGATATAAAAGATGGCACCAGCCTCCTGGGAGGGCAGTGTGCCTTTGTCTGACCTGCTGAATGGGCCACAGCAGCTCAGGAGAAGAATCTTTTAGATAACCAACAATAAACAACCTTGAGACCAGACAACAGAAGACTGCTGAGTCTTTCTTCGAAGGCAGAGGTTGGAGGAGGGACTTTTCCATCTTTTGGGGTCACCCCAATCCGGGGGTGAAACCCCACACCCATCAGAATGTGGGGGGCTCCCCAACTCCTCCGGAACCCTTGGCTATTTATTGTGCCTATGGTTCAAATGATTTTACCTCTTTTTAGTCCATTTCTGGATGGCAAAGGAGCTTCCAATCCCTTGGATTCCAATCTAAGAAAACAAAGCTTTACATTTATGCCCCTTAAGCCATAAGCTGGTGCAATTAAATTTCTTTGCTTCCTATAAATTTCAGCCTGGGTAGTATTTCTTGCTTTCAATCTGTGCAAATCCTAAATAATCACAAGTTTTATTTTCACATGTTCAGGTTAAGTGGCATGGGACTGAAACAGTTATGTATCTGCATTGTTTAATGAAAGAAAGACACAGATGACAGATTAGGATTACTGCATTTTAAATCACAGCACTTTTGGGGAGTTTTGGATTTGCCAGAATGTTTTCATTAGCAGGAGGCTAATGGATACTGTCCTGGATTCAGGACAGTAGCAGCTATAAAGATGAGGACAAGCCTCAGGTGAGAATCAGCATGGACAGGGAGGTGGCAGTCCAGCCCTCCAACCCCAGTCCTAGATTTCAGAGGAAAAAAGTGTCACTTCTCACCTGTGCCCAATGTGGACTAAAACCACAAAATATATACACAGTAGAGCACTAGTCAGCTGAAAATGACAGGGAGGGAACAGAAAAAATTAAGCTGATAAATAAATTAGAGGCTGAATCAAAGAATATTAAAAAAAAAAAGAAGTAGCTTAACAGATTGCAATTAATTACAGTAAACAAATCCTTATTTGGCAATAGACTTCAGTATTGCTGACGCTTATATGTTTACACAAATGTTTACACAAATAACAGCAACAAACAAGGTCATGAACATGTCACATTCTGCACAGAGTATGGAAACATATAACCAAAGCAAAAAGAAAAATTCCATTAAAAATACTCAACGGAACAACATTTTTGGGAGATAAAAGCTTGAATTATATGTTAGTCTTTGAAGCCACAGTATTAGCTGCATGTCTGTAAATCACCTTTAATTACTACAGTTTTTTAATTTTAGAAGCATTTTGTACTTGTAAAAGTACAAGGATGATATCAGTTTTCCTCTGATAACTTGAATTTCATGTAAGTGTTTGAAAGTATGTTTTGTTTTTGTTTTGTTTTTTATTGTTTTGTTTTATTGGGTTTTTTTTTAATTGGAGGGGCATGGTGGTGGCAGGGGACAGGAATGAAAATAAAACACTTGTTCAAGACCTAGAACAGAAGTACAGAAGAAGAACAGAAGTACAGAAAAAAAAAAAAAAAAGAAAAATGCTGCACTTTCACATATTGATGTTTTTCCATTTTCTTTCTCCTTCCTATTTGGAAAATGAGAAAGGGATGAGCAAAGAGGTTCCTCTTTTCCTGCTGGAAAGCTGTAAATAGTCAATCTCCCTGACTTGATATCCAGCATCATCCATTAGCAGATAGCAAAGGGGTGCAAAAATCTCAGTCACAACATGAATCAAGAAAACACACAGCCCTTCAGATTATTGCAATATTTTCCTTAATAGGATGGTAAATTTGAAGTGCATTAATATTGTCTACTAACTGCTGCTACTACATTCACTATAATTTTTTTTTAATTCTTTCTGAAAAAATTTCTTCACCAAGTCAAGTATCCTCACATCATCACATGAACATTACACAATTCTGATTTCTTTCCTTAAAACAGACAGCAAAAAGATTTTAATTTCCCTAGGCATAGGAAACAAAATAAACACATAAGACTGCTTCAAATAAAAGGCAAAAAAACAAACTTGAAGACACCAGAAAAGTGCTCATGTCCAAAAACTTATTCATATTTTAATAACAATGCAAAATATTTCAAAATAAACGTTGCCTAAAATACAAGCTTGTACCTATGGATTCTAGTTTACAGGTCCTTTTCCTTTCCCTCCAGTTTATGTCAAGACCTTTAACATGACATTTCAAGACTGTGCTTTACTAGACAAAACTAATCGAAATAATTCAGTCACTTCTGAAATAAATGCTGGCAAATAATATGCTGCTTTGCCTAGTACATTGTAATAGCTGACCTCTAACATTTCTCTGGAAGATCTAATTTATCTTATAGCACAAAGAGTTTTTCCTTGATTTTCAGGGCTCCTCTTTAGTAAAAGTGATTTCCTTACGTGTGTGAAAATCACAGTAGTTTAACAAGATAGAATTAAAGTGAAAGCAGTTTCATCACATAAACAGCCAGGATCTTGATGAAAGACTGGAAACAGAGCTTGTAAAAAGAGAAAGCTCAAAAGTGTAAGGTAAATGCAAAGGGCCATTTTAAAGAGACCTGAAAATCCTTCCCCAAGCTGTTGTTCAGGGTGTTGTTCAGATGTTGGCTGCCAGGCTAACTGAGGGGGCTGAGAACTGACACACACATGGGAAATTTTCCAAGATTTACCTCAGTCTTCTGTTAAAACTGATCTCACCCTCCTCCCAATTTCAGTGCTCATTATTTAGCCCCAAATGGAGATATAGGCTTATGCCAGACTTGAACAAAAAGACACAAAGTCTTTTGCCACTCTTTTAATTCTAATTGAGGTCAGAATTTTTTTAAAAAATATGCAGAAAATGGGATAGGAACTCAAAAACCATTGTCTCATTTTTCTTGCTTGCTTGTTTATGAAGGTAAAAATTGTCAGCAGGTGCAGTTGGTGCTACTGATGACATTGAAAATCTGACAAAAACTATGTTTTGGGGAAGATGGTGCCCTCTGGATACAGGGATGAAATTTTATTTTATATTATATACCATATCTTCCTGAACTCCACCTTCTGCTCTTCAGTGGTATGCTTTGCCTGAGGTTTTCCCTCTGCTCCTTGCTGTCCAAGGTACCTGATATTCCAGAGCAATTTAAAAAGCTTAGGTCCTTGGACCTCTCCACTGAATTCCTTCTTTAAAATAAAATCATTTTTTTGAAAGAAACATTAAAAATCACAGTTCACACAGCTGCAGAGAAAAGAAAAAATCTGTTCCACAAGTGGTGAAGAGTCAAATAAGGTTTTCCTCTCAAATGAAGCTGGAAGCTTCTGTGGAACATGCAGTTTGTAGGCAAAGGCACTGGGGATAAGAAGGGAAGAGCTGCTCTCTGCATGCCTGAGAAAGCTGGATGATTTTAATGCAAAGATAACAAACATTTATCTTGGTAAGTGGCATGGGACGGAATTAAGCGCTGTTGGATAACTACCTTTGAGAATAAAGAGCATGTAGAGATGCTCCTTTATTTTTTTCCTTTTAATTATATGCTGTAGGTCATTAAATCTTCTTATCATACTCCTACACATTCAGTTCTTAATGTAACTTGACTGTAATTGCGTGTTTTACCAAACCAGATTGGAAGTTAGTCTTTCTTCAGCAAATTTTTATTGCAGGAGCAGAGGAACCAGACAATATGGTTTGGGGGTATAATTTGCATGCATTATATCAGATGCCACATTCTGTTTCCTGAGGGGGAAAAAAAAATAATAAAAAGACAGAAATTGGACCCAGACACTGCTACTGCTCTGTGTCACTATCATATTTCTTCACTGTATTCTGCCACGGGCATACATAAGGCAAAATTCATCATATGCTGTACACAGAAACTTAAAATGCTGTTCTTGTAAAGCACTTCAACTATTGACATATTTCTGGATCCTAGGGCCAGAACTGATTTAATTTCCTGCATCAGATGAATGTTGGCATCAGCTTTTGACCAAAAAAAACCCAAGGAGTTCTGAATTTTCATCTTTGATCATTAAGTGATAAGGCATGTGGCTTCCTAGCCTGGAAAACTTGAAAAATTCAGTCCACATAGCTCAGAATCTTCTGGATATGTCTTATTCCAAGTTATCCTAAAACTGTAAAAGGGCACTAACTCCAGATTTTAGTCTAATGTTTGAAATTCTACTTCCCACTCCTAGCCTGGCTAATGTACAGTTAGATCAAAATGAAGGGAAAGGCATCTCTCAGCTGCTATCTCATTAAAAAGAAAATTGCAACAAAGATGCTTCAGATAAAAGAAGAAGAAGAAAAAATAGGTGTACCAGATGGTTCTGTGTGGTTATATATTTATATGAAAATATTCTGGCAGTCTGCAAGGTTCATAGTCATTGGTCCACAAATGATAGCGTGTAAGGATGTAATTAGAAATTAATCTTATAAGAATTTTTAGAAGGAAATAGTATTTTGGAATTTCAGCTGGTCTGGGGGGAATGAAGGTGAAGGTTTATGATGCATGCAGGTAGAAAGGGATTACAGTTTTCCTGGCCAGGGAATAGTGGCTGCTCTAGGGGAAACTCCAGCTCAGCCATACAGGCTTTAGTTACCCAGTTTGGAGAGTGGCTCAGGATACAAAACTGGAAAGGGAAAAACAGAAAGGAGGAAGTAATATTCAGAAGGGTTTGTCTGGCCTTAAATGCACTGAGAGAACAAAAGCAGATACATTTGAAGGAAAAAATCAACTGCCAAGTATAATGGTCCAGGCAAGAAAAGTTGGATGGTTTTAAAATAGGAATACAGTCCAGAAGTGGGATAAGAAAATAAATAAAATTTGGGTTGCATCTTTGCTGTTTTTGTTTTCTCTCTACACTGAAGATAGATGATAAAGAGATATAGTAAGGAGAAAAAAAAAAGAGCTGTACAATGAAAATTGTTCATTTTTGTCCCTGCAAAATCTAAAAGGGATCTTAAAAAGACAAAGAATGAAAACTAAAATTACAGCACAATCACACTGGGTTTAATCTGAAAGACTGTGACAAAATGAAGAGAAAGCACAGAAAATCAAGGACAAATACTAAGAAACAAGAGAGGGAAGCAAGAAAGGGAAAGGAAAACACAGGTGATCTGCTTGGGAAAAGGAGGAAAAAAAGAGGACACTGAAAAAAGCCAAATGTATTCAAGACCCTCTTAGTAGCTTAGGGTTATTTTTTTTAATCAGAGAAAGGAAAACACAGATCAAAGGATATGTGGTTAGATTAAACTCATTCAGGTCAGAGGATCTGGTGATATTTATTTTGATACAATTTCTGAATTATTGATGAACATATGTGACAAGTAATGGGAAACGAATGAGCCTGGAGAATTGAAAAAGGACATAGACACTTTTTGTCTTCAAAAATGGTTAAAAAGAGGACAAACTGTCCTAAGTTTAATACCCAGGGAGATATCTCAGCAAATGACTAAAAAATTGATGTGTAAATACTTTGGGGATTAGAGTATGGATCTATCCATGACATGTGATATCAGACCAATTTCATCTTTTTCTTTGAAAAGGTCATTTAATCTACCATAAAAGTAGCACAACTGTAATGTAATTTGAATTTTGTTGGGCTCCCACATGAGATTTAAATAAAGTGGTTGTAAATAAACCCACTTTGAATTCATAGCTAATGTAGTTGAAAAATCTTTTGGAAAAAAAAAACAACAACACAAAAAAAACAACAATCCCTGTTGTAAATATTAGCAGTTAAACTTTGGAGAATTCTTCAGAATTTAGGCAAATCCAAAGTGTTTGGGAGGTTATAAAGCCATATCAATATATTTTTTGTCTTTATATATATATGTGTGTGTGTGTATATATATACACATATGTATATTATTCTATTCTTGGATGTCCTCTTTACTTAAAATTTGAGTTGCATCTTAGCTGTTTTTGTTTTCTCTCTACACACTTACAGTGTGTAGATATAAAATCAGATTTGTTTGCCCTGGGGAAACTGTTACTTTTCTGCATTGTCTCTTTTTGGCCTTCACTAAAGCAATCTCAATGCAGACAGGATGATGAGGCAACCTAATTTTCAATTTTACAGGGAACTTTTGAAATTTTGCATATTGCAAATATCTTCCATCTCATTTGAAATGCCACATTTTCACTATTTTCTTGTGAGATATCTCCTACTAATTCCGTAGTTGCACTGAATGCCCTTTGTCCTGTATCCTACTGTAACCTCAAGTACCTTTCCTGAGAATAAATGAGTGCTTACATTTCATCCTCACTCCCACACAAATTCCCCTTATTCTTTCCCATTCCCCGTTAGCTCTGGTCTGACAGGCAGATGCTCCTCAGCCACATTCCCCCACCATCTGAAACACAGAGTTGTCTTCATCCAGATGCATTGCCTGAGATTTTTGAGGACTGTTTTGTTTTCCAATGGGGAGTTGATAATCTGATAACTCTCAAGACTAATTAATCCTTACTAATCTCATTCTTGGACATTTCCAGGCCCTGCTGAGGTAGCTCAGTTATCTTTTGCTTCCTAGACAGCAAACCTAAAAATGAAACATTACTTTTCCTCTCTTCTGTTCCATCATCTTCTTCATTGAAAGGGATTCAAAACCTTGAGTTTCACATCTTTCAGGCTAAATACAGTTTGTGTCTAAACCAGCAAGTAATTAATGCAACAGGACCAGATATGAAGAGCACATCAGCTCATTTCAGGATTTAGAGGGGTGGCACTAGATGGTCTTTAATTCCAACCCAAACCATCCTGTGGTTCTACGTTTCTTGTTATTTATTCTACTATTTCATCCTTCTGGTATTAACAAAGTTAGTCCTTCTCAAAAATGCACTTCCTATTTGATCAATAGACAGTTAGCTTTGAGGTTAAACCCTCAAAAAATTAAATTTTCAGTGTCTAAGGAAAACTTTCTTCTGGGAAAAAAAAAGTAAAGGATACGAAGCAACAATATCATTGTCTTTCGGAAATTTCTAATTGGAATTTATTTTATTTTACATACCAAAATAATGTTCTGCACCAAATGCCAATTTTTATTTTCTTTCTTTTTTAGCTCTGCACTGAAACTAGGAGCTGACAGATGGGGATTAAAAACATGTATCATTTGGACCATCATTAGTGCTCATGTCTGCATGGATGGGAACCTCATGCCCTTTCCTCAGAAAGCCAAACATTTTGAACATAAATTTTAACACTTGCACTCTAATATTTACTTTGAGTGTTAGCATCACTAAGATCCCACAGATGTTATGAATAAAGACCTATTCATGA
The DNA here is from genome assembly GCF_015832195.1 of Motacilla alba alba. Lineage (NCBI taxonomy): Eukaryota > Metazoa > Chordata > Aves > Passeriformes > Motacillidae > Motacilla > Motacilla alba. The sequence continues at coordinate 72,627,314 of NC_052046.1, read as the reverse complement.
ATATTTTTTCCCCAATTATTCCACTCTGCTTGAGAAACATCAAAGTATATTTGAGATGGAATTTTCATTTACAGGGGCTCAAAACATGTAAAAATATTCATACATCTGGGTAAGTGGTCTTTCTTCTGACAAGTGGACTATTTCCAGTAACAAGAATCAGATTTTGTCACATAAATGTATAGTAAAGCAAGGATGAAGCAAAGGTGTTGGCAACAGCAATATTTAATCAGCAAATACTTCAACTCCAGCTGAAGATGCAAATTGCATAGAAGCCTCTCCAATATAATCTTGCTTATCCTATGTCTATAAAACTATCTTTGAGGCCATCACATCCACTGTTTTTTCCTATTAGTTTTGGCTAAATTTTATTTTCAACACAATCTTTCTCCTCTGTTCTTGAGCCTTCCCCTCCTGCCACAGAAGGGATTCTCCGACAAAAAGAAAAAAAAAATATAAGTCACATTTTCTCCTAAATTTTGTTTGCAAAGCCAAAAAAAAAAAAAAGTGAATAGTCCTGGCTCCTGTCCATATTGTACATTAAATTTTAAAATGCTTTTATTTTTACAGTGACTGTTGGATTTCACCCTAGAGATTCCAGCTATTCATGTTCCAATTTCTGTTCACAAGGGAATAAATCCATTGATTTAATTTATGACAATTTTTGAGGTTTTCTTTCCCTGGCTTCTAAGACAATTTTAAAGAACAATTAAAAAGAAATGCATCTGGGGAAAGAGCAGCTGGCAAATATCCCTGGCTGAAGATAATCAAATGCCTGTTACTCTGACAGAAGAATTTTCATTTATTCTTGAATAGTTAAAACAGTACCACAAATCTGGAGGGAAGACCTGTTTACATCTTAGTACTCCCTGGAGTTGTTAAAAATGTGTTGTTAGCTAAGAATTGTCTGTAAATTAATTGCTATAATTTCACTGAATATTCTGTGTACTGACTGTAGAAAATGGCTACAAGAAAGGCAAACTTTCCTCTTCTTTCACTTCTAGAAAAAATATTCATTTAATAGTGGTATTTATTACAGACACCACAGCAATAAATAGTTTTGAATTCCACTTTAAAAATCATAATCACTTATACCTACTCTGAACACTCACAGATTGAGAAGAAATAGTATCCCTTTCAAAATCAATGGCTATTTCAGGCTAAAATGAATGATACAGTGAGGTATATTGTTACTGGACAATATTTCCATTAGGAAGCTCTCTATAGTCAACAAATATCATGCAGCAAATATTTCTAGTACTTTTACTTGCACTGTTCCTATGAGTAAGGATTAGGAGAGTCTTAAACAGCAGCAAAACAAATCTAAATACAGATCACCTTTCTCTTCACTTTCATCCTTTTATCACAACTATCCAGCTCACAAACTTTTCCCATCTTTGTTATAACAGCAGCTACAAACTGCCCAGAGACTGCAGGGCACTGTAGGATAAAAAACCGTATCACCAGAAACACTCCAAGAGCATTCCATAGGCAGGATAATAGGGATTTGAAAGTCCTTTGTGCTCATCTCCTGCATATCCTCCCTAAATAGCTCCTGTGGATGGAACCTCTCTGCAAAACCACAACAAAGCCTGATCTCACAGGGTTCAATTAACTCTTAAAAATAACCATTGTGGAGAATATGAGAGGAAAACATCTGGCTTATGTAGGTGCACACAAGCCTGTGAGCAAGCTGGAGGACAATGGGGAATGGTGGAGGGGGTATTCTGGAAAATAAAAACTGAGAAAGTAAACAAGTGTGAAGCTCTGCTCTCTGAAAGAAATACATTTCTTAGCTACTGGAACAGATAACAACAAAACTTCCTTCAGATTGTTTTTCAGGTGATTATGTCACATAATCAAGGGAATCAATTTGATGAGTGATATAACAGTAGATTGCTGGTGGCCACTTGATTAGCAATTTGTTTATATTAATGAAGGGGAAAATATCCAAAAAGACAGACTGGTGGAAGAGGAGACAATTACAATAAAGGTAATTAGCCTCTTTGCACAAGGTGCATTTAGATGTTCTGAGGCACACATGGAAATGAAAACTGGCATTTAATTTCTCCCTTTTATATTGCCTTTATTTCAGTCCTACCAAGTTTGCAGCATTTTCTTTAAATTCATCTCCCTCATGTCAGCAGGGGCTCTTCTTTCTAAGGAATAAATTCTTCCAGACAATTCATGGCATTAGGATCCTAAACCACAGAGAGAAGCTGAAGAAAAAACCCAGTCTGGATACAGAGCAATGGAGAGGAAGGGAGAAGGGAGCTCACAAAAATGAATTTTCTTCCCAGAAAATACACTAATTCCATGGCCATTTTTTTGATCTTGTAGTGTTAACAGAAGGGGTTCAGAAATGCTCCAAAAGTCTATGTTGCAGAAATGTGACTTGCTGAACTAAGTCAGGTTTGCCGCTGCTTTGCTCAAAACCAGTTTTCCTTCTCTGTGTGGATGTCAAACCTTATGGAAATTGCAATTTGCAAATCTCACCTCTCCTCCTTTTAATAAGTCTCAACTTTGCAATAAAACCCACTCCATTTTCTCTAACAGTTTTTGCCAGATAACTGAAGAACTTAAAGTGTTCTTTTAAAGTCCAAAAAAACTTCCACAGAAATCAGCAGTAGGTAAATATATCCTTAAACTGCATATTTACTAAGTACCATGGGGTCTTGCAAGAATAATAAATACTGATAAAAATATGCTCAATTCTCCTTATGCAAATTATTTAAGCTTTTCTAATGGGAAATATGAACCCTGGAGCAAAACTGAAATTTTACTAAAGCAAGTTTTAAATATAGGAGTTTTCCAACTACCTCTAGGGGATACTACTTCACAGGATATTTTAATTCTTAAGGAAATGGTGGCAGTAATGTAATTTCTCTTCTGATAGTCCTATTAGTCCATGTTATTTACTCTTAATTTATTTCTTTCTGAATCCAAACTTAAGGATTTAAGTAAATTTCATTCTATTTACCACCAATGTTGGTTTAGAGGAGGTTAATTTTACAGAATAAGCATTTTTAAAGTCAATACAGCAAATGACATTATTTTTGGAGGTTGTAAAGAATTCTGTCTGAATTAGAAAGCAGTTCCACAGTTCTGGAAGTTTCTTATGATGGTCTTTGTAAGTAACAATTCAGATTGGGCAATCTGTTCAGAGGAAATAAACATTTTTGTTATGAATTTTTGAGTGCCAGATAATGTCAGCCACAGATTAGGTTTGTAAAGATTTGTACATCACATTTCCAAATAAATTTTTAGTACTGGAGAGATAAAAGGAAAATAGATTATTTACTGCAACTACTTCAGAGCTTTAGGTAATATCCAACACAAAGGAAATAAAATATAATGTTCTGTGCTTGGATATTAACACAGTGATCCCCTGAACATAATTCACTGTGTCTTCTCCCTGTACTCTCACATCATTTTGGGGAAACAAGAGTCAGTGATTTGAAGGGGTGTGGATGACAAATATGGAATAAGTTTCTTATTTCCAAGTGCCCCGGGAATTCTTGACACAACCATTTTTTTCCTGGAACAGGTTGTTAAATTCCTTTCAGCCTGACAAAATGCAGCCAACAAATCTTTAAGTTTATAAGGATCTTTATTTTTTGAGCCACACTGGGAAGCCAAGAAATAAAAATACCATTCTGAGAGTAAAGGTTTGCTGTTAATGTTAAATACATGTATCAGCACTGAGTTGATCATGGAACATCTAGAAGGAAACTTAGAAAAGTATTGATGGGGCAATTTTTATGCTCATTCTCCTCCTTTTTTAAGGTTCTAGCTTTGGAGTACTACTATTAGAAATAAGCTTTGCCTGCCAGGGCTTATTTTATTAAATTATTTGCTTTTATGTATAAATATCTAAAAATATATATTCAAACATCAGAAGTTCTAAATTCTACTTTTTTTTAAAAATCTCATTTCCTTGAAACAGTGTTCACAGATCAGTAGTGCTTTCCTTATTTTTACATAAAGGGTCGCTAGTAATGGTATGAAGATGAAATATAATCTCTATGTCCAAGCTGAAAACCAAATAGGATTCTTTGAAGAATCTGATGCAAGACTAAATCACCTAGAGATGGAAATTAGGCATGCTTGAAGCATTAGAGATCTAACCAGGACTGGTTTGCAATCCCTTATTTGTCTCTCAGGGCATCTGAATTGGTTCTTCCAGAAAAAAAAAAAAAATCAACAAACTTTTAATGAGAAAAATCAGAAGTACAGAGCTCTTGAACTTACAAAGCTGAAAAGCTCACTGGAAACAGACCTGAAGGACTTGACCTAATTCATCTGAATTCCTTCATTAAAAAAAGAAAAAAAAAATTGAGGTGGTAAAAGGTCTGGAACACAGCTCAGCTAAAAAGATAAACCAAGCTTAACTATTTCAAACCAACCTTAACTAAATCAACGCATGTTTACCCTGTGGAGCAACAGGCATTTTGACAAAGGGCCATGGAGACTTTAGACTGTCACGAAAGGTAAAAAACCAGAAGGAAATAATGCAGCACAACCCAAGAGCAAGACAGACAAAGAGATAGAACACACCTCGGGGACGTTGTGAAGAACACCCACTTCCCCTCAGTTATTGCTCAACATAATGTGTAATTAAAGACCTTTGAAACTGAAACATAAACAACAGTCCCTAATCAGTCTGATGAAGTTTTTCATGTACTTTTTTTAAGATCTGTATTAAACTTTCCTTCTCCAACTCATACTTTCTGCTCCCTGTCTAACCAGGAAAAGGAAACACGATATATTTCTATCTCCTCATTCTGACACACGTGAAATTCTTTATGTCTCGCCTCCACCATACCTGAAAATTCATTTTTCAGCAGTCTGAACCATTCATTTGCTCCTTCCAAAGTTTCAGTATTTTGTTTCACCTTATTGCTGAGGGCAGCACCCAAAACGGGAAATATATTCCATGTTAAGGTCTTCGCAGTTACTGGTAAAATAGACAGATGTATTTGAGTGATCTATACACAAAGCTCAGAAAAAATTATGGTTTTACACCTTTTCCTTAATAATGCCACTAAAAATAAAGGAAATTAGTGAAGATTTCAAAACAATTTACAGAAAAGCACTGCTGAGGTGTATCAAGAAGATATAGACACGGTTATTCCAAATGGTATATTATCTCTACAGTGCTCATTGGATATCATGGGGGCCTGTCCTAAAATTAGCCGCACAATGAAATGCCATGTCCTTCACTTCCAGTAAGGACTAATCTGCCCAGAGTCAGTAGTGACTAAAGATCTGTTGTGGTGCGTTATTTAATTTGTTCTAATTGAATTGGTATCCCCCGGGTTCTCCCCCAGTTAAGTTATGGTTCAGCCTGGGGTTTTCCCGCCTTCCCCATTGATTGGCTCCCCACCCCCTTCCCTCTAGGATGTCAATCATATTCCTCCACCCCTGTTGCTACTGTTTTCCACCAGTTTGTTCAGTTAACCCCTCCCAGAGTCCCTGTCCATCACCTGGTGGCCCCGCCCCCCTTTCAAGAATGTTCTCCCTTTTCTGCCGGGTGATTGGATCAGGGGCCAAAGCTCCTCCCCGTTCGATTGTCTGTTCGCTGGCCGGGATATCAGTTATACCTGTACCACCCCTCAAGTTCTCTACCATTGGTTCGTGTCATGTATTCACCCCTAGGTCCCACCCCCTATATAAGTTACTGTTCCCTTCAACCTGGGTCCTTTGTTCGGCTGGTCTCCCTGGAGGAATAAACTTCTCTGGACTGCACCCCCAACTTTGGACCATTCTTTTCTCGCCTTGCTTCCCTCTCCACGTCTCCGAGACTCCTGCCGAGGCGCTGCCTGGGAGCCTACGGTGATTCACCGGAAGATGCACTGGGTAGTGTCCCCCCGTTGCTGGTTGAGCTGCGTGTCGGCTCTCAGCCTGGCGCAGGTCTCCTCCCAGGAGCTGGGAGTTTGAGAGGTTTTGGACGCAGCGCAGCAAAGATCCTCATCTTTCTCTCTTATCTTTGTTTCTGTCTCTCTCCTCCCTTGTTTCTGACATGAACATTTCAATTGACACAAGGTCTCCTTTGCACCTTCCCTCGGGCTCAGCCCTTCCTGACCATTTCAATCAGCGCCTCACAACAAGGGGCTGCAAGCCCCCGAGGCCGGGGCTGCTCCAGCCACTCCCAGAGCCTTGGGCTGCTCAGGGGGTGCCAGGGTGGCCTTTGTGACACAGGCACCTTGTGTCACAGCCCTGGCTCCCATGGGCCATTGTGATGCCCAAAGGCCTTTGTGACATGGCAGAGCCCGCCCCGGCTGGGGGTATATAAGGGACACTGCGGGGCCCTGGGCTGGCCAGCGCCAGCAGAGCGGCTGTGTCGCTGTGTCCTGGGACCTGTCTGTGCCACAGCATGCCAGCCATGGACAAGGACGAGGCAAAGCCCAACTCCCAGCCCCCCAGGCCCTGGCCCGGCCCTCGGAGAGCCCAGGCCTTGAGTGGGCAGCAGGAGGAGGCCGAGAGGGGCTCAGGGGGGCCAAGGACAGGGAGGAGGGGCGCCTTGCATGGGCACCTTCTCTTTGTGCAGTTTGACATTGAGGAGGAGCCAGAGCTCTCCAGAGGGGAAGGGAACAAAGGCCAGCAGGAGACTCCAGGGGAAGGCTGTGCTGAGCCACAGCTGTCTGCAGGAGATAGCTGTAGCCTCCTGGATCTCTTGGATTGGGATGAAGGCCTTGAGCCAGAGCTGTCCCAAGGGGAATGCAGGAGCTACGAGGACTTCTCAGACTGGGAAGAAGGCAGAGACCAAGAGCCTTCCCCACCTGAGGTGGAGCGTTCCCCAGTAGCCTCTGACTGGCAGGAATGCAGGGAGCAAGGGCTGTCCCTGGGAGGCATCGAGAACTGCCAGGAGATTTCTGACTGGGAAGAATCTCCTGAGCGGCCGCTGTCCCCAGGAGAAGGCACAAGCCGCCAGGGACTCTCAGAGTAGGACACTTGCAGCAAGCAAGAGCTGGCCCAGGGAGGAGGCAGGAGGTGTCAAAGGGGCAAGGTCAGAGAAGACCATTGGAGCAGTCCAGCTGGGAAGATGACAGCGACCAAGAGCTGTCGCCACACAGCTGGGAATCCAGCCTCAGGCTCAAGGCCTGGCAGCGGGAGGACGATGACTGGGATGAAATCAGCGTCCTGAGCTTGCATGAAGAGGCCAAAGAGGCCAAGCGGCAAAGACTGGCAGCGTTAGCCCGAGATGGGTTCCCCCTGCCATTCCCAGGAGAGGCTTGGGTGGAGTGCCAGGCACTGGAGCCATGTTGCCAAGAGCGGCTGCGTGCCGGGCCCGGCCCTGTGGCAGCCCGAGCCCCCGTGGGACACGCACGGGAGTGCCCTGGGCAGGGGGTGCCCCGCAAGAAACGCCGCTCGCTCTTCAGGCGGGCGCTGCGGGCGCTGCGGGGGCTGTTCCGCTGCCCCTGCCTGGCGGCACGGCCCAAGGATTAGCGCCGCTGCCAGCAGCACCGGGCCTGCAGATGGCGGCCGGCCCGCGGCCTGCCCGGCGCCCTGAGGGAGCCGCACGGGCTGCCTCGGCCTGCGCCTGTCCCTGCGGGCCCAGCCGGCCCCGGCTGCTTCCCAGCACCCCCAGGGCGGCTCCCCAAGGGCAAAGGGCACCCCTGGGGCCGGCCCCAAAGCCCCAGCCATGGGGGACACTGGCTGCCAGGGGCTCAGCGCTGCATCCCAGCCCATCCTCCAGCTGACAAGGCACCTTCACAGTCATCGCTCCCGCTGCCAGCCTGGCACTGCCATTCAGGAATAGGAATAGGAATGCCAATAAGAATAGGAATAGGAATAAGAAGTAAGAGTAAGAATAAGGAGTAAGAAAAGAATAAGAATAAGAATAAGAATAAGAATAAGAATAAGAATAAGAATAAGAATAAGAATAAGAAGGAGGAGAAGGAGGATGAGGAAGAGGAGGAGAAGGAGAAGAAAGAGGAACAAGAAGAACAAGAACAAGGAAAAGAACAAGAGGAACAAGAACAAGAAACAGAGGCAGTGAGGGTGAGTCACAATCCCTCTGAGAGCCCCAAAGCTCTCCCCAGTCTCATTGCTAAGGCCTTGCAGCACAGCACTGCATGGGATGCAAAGCCATGCAACAGATGCAGAGTCTGCTGCAAGAGACTGCCTCAAACTTCCCTGGCCCCAGTGTCTGTCCCTGTGCTTAGCTCAAGGTTCTGGGGGGACCCTCAGCCCCAAGGAGAGCTGATGGAAAGCGTCAACGGGACGCATTGGCATGCACGGAGGGGAGAAGTTTTTGTCCTAATCTATCTCTGTCTCTCTCTTTTTTCTCTCGCACCATCCTATTTCATTTTCTTTCCTGCTTTCATGTTACAGTCCTCTTTAGTAGGCGAATTCCCTTTTATATGTCTGTTAACAATAAATGCTTTGCACATACAAAGTTGTCTCATTTGACCTTATTTTTTCATAGAACATCTATTTTTAAATAACTCCTCAGTTACCCACATTAGAACATGACTCTTCCTTCCACAACTTCCGCAACTTCCTTCCACAACTTCCGCAACTTCCTTCCGCAACTTCCTTCCTTCCTTCCGCAACTTCCTTCCGCAACTTCCTTCCTTCCTTTTGCAACTTCTTTCCTTCCACAACTTCCTTCCTTCCTTCCGCAACTTCCTTCCTTCCGCAACTTCCTTCCTTCCACAACTTCCTTCCGCAACTTCCTTCCGCAACTTCCTTCCTTCCTTCCACAACTTCTTTCCTTCCGCAGCTTCCTTCTGCAACTTCCTTCCGCAACTTCCGCAACTTCCTTCCGCAACTTCCGCAACTTCCTTCCTTCTGCCTCTTCCTTCTTTCCTTCCTCATTTATTTTAACTTTTTTTTTAATTAGAAATTAGCCTCTCTGTTTATATCCCCAGGTATCTGTTTTTCAGATCTTTGTGAATGTGAAAAACATTACAAATACATAAGATCTCACCTTACATTTTTACAGTTTTATATATATAAATATATATATATATGTATATGTTCAACCATTTGAAATTCATTTTAAATTGTTCAAAATAATATTAAAATATGCTTTTCTAAACTACAGTTGTTTGGCACTGTAAGATTTTCGTTTCTCTGTAGAATGGAGATATGTAGTTACTTGTATTAATTGTGATAACTGGAGCCATTTAGCTTGCAGACACATTTTAGTTTCATAATAAAATTATATAAAATTAAATATGCATATTTTCAATGTGAAAAGAAATACACGTAAGTTCTCTGTGGAAAAGCTGTGGTGAATTTTTTATTTTTCTGAAGTTAAATTTAGCAGTGCCCTCTCAGGTTTTGGCAGTTTATTGACAATTCAGAGCACTGATTTACTCGGATCATCATTCATAAAGTCATTAAAACATAAATTCTAGGTGTCACCCAATATATTCAGGATTTTTTACATTTATTGTGCTTGTTGGTGCAGTAAACCAATATTCACCAAAGTGCATCTTGATCAAGTCTGGGGCAAAGTGAGGGCCAGAAAGGAGTTGTATTGGCTGCAGAAATAGAATTATTCCATTTATAATTTATCCCATGAAAACAAAAGGCTGTTATTTCATAGAAAAGCTGTTTTTGCTGAAATCAACCTTCACATGTGCCCCAAAAGAAGCAAAAAACTTGAAGGTTCTGAATTATATCCCCAGACTCAGCCAAAGTTGTGCAACACCTTTTCCTCCTCCACGTTCCTGACATAGAGTGAATTCTCCTCTGGTCTAAGCAATAAAAAGTTCTCATTTCTCTAATCAAAATTATGCATGCTGCAGTTTCAGTATTTTATTTTACTAAGTTCTGCACAGCTTTAAAAAAAATAAAAGGATCCAGGGGAACAAAAGGATTTGGTCATCTGATTCTTTAAAATTATTCAAGTGAGAAAGTGTTTTGTTCCCTCACTTCCTTCTACCCTTGCTTCTCTGCCACAGTGCTTTGAACCACAGAGATGTCATCTCTGGCTCCAGATTTGCAGCCACAGGACTGGAGACTGCAAAATTAACCTCATTATGTTTGGCCTAGTCCTATGGCCTTCCCTAATTTTCTCCTACTGTCTCCTGTCAGGAGCACACTGGGTCGGATGGCACTTGGAATGGACAAAATGGTCAAATCACACACAGCTTTCTCAGTGCCACACAAACTTTTACGGACTGGACAATCTCTCTCCATTTGGTAATTTTTCAGACTGGGGGCCCTAGGCTACTCAGCCATTGCCTGAAAATGAGCATTTAATCATTCTTGTCACCAGCTATAAAAACTTCTCCGGGTTCTCCTATGTGCTCCAGGTCAATGTGTATTGGATTTGTAGGCACATCCCATTTCTGTAATGCCAAGTGATGCTGGTTTGGTCTCTATTCCTCTCCTAATAACTCTTAGCACTAGATTTGTTCTCCCCTCATCATCGCTTTAGCATTCATGGAGCTATCTGCCCAAAGTATTGCCACCAAACAGTAACAACTCTCTTCTTGTATGTGAAATTAGGTGTCTTTGTCACCATTCACAGCGCTTTATATTTATGTGGGTGGAATTACCAGACACTTTATTACCAGTCACACTGCTTTATAAGGTTTTCCTGCAATGTTTCATCCTCTGCCCTGTCTTCGCATTCCCAGCTTAGTACCATAACAAAATTTTGTTTCTTCACTGCTCCTCTCCTTTTGCAGGTAATTTATTAAAAGTATAAAAATCTTCCAGTGCAGGGCTCTGCAGAACTCAGATGACCTCTCTCTGCTGAAAGAACTGATTGTTTCTCCCTGCACTTTGTTTCTTACCTTTTTAGCATTTACCCATCTATTCATGGACCTTCTTTTTTACACCAAGGCTCCTTAGTTTTCCTAAAGTCTTTGATCAGGGGCTCTGTGCAAAGTCGTTTTGGAAATCCAAATAGACTCTATCAAGCAGATAATTCCTGTGCCATTTCAATTACCATCTCATTTCCTCTTGCTTTTAAGTTGATTGCATACCCTCTACTGCTGTTTGGAATTTCAGTTTTATTTCTCAGTTCAGTTTCTACTGGTGAACCTGCTCCTCATGTCGAAACTAATATATTTTTACCTGCTCTGATATTCAAGGTTCTTTACTGCTTATTTTCTCCTGAGATATTGATTATGGCCTGCAACTTACTCTTGATAACAGATTTCAATGCCCAAGTGAGAGAGATTGTTCTAAAATCTCTTCTCTACTTCTTCTTCCCAAGCCATTTCTCACTCCAGAAACATCAAGCTCCTTTAGATTAAAACTCTAATTTTTTAAGTGTGTTTAAACAGAGAGGGATTAAGCTTTTAAGAGCATCATCTCCAATTCTCACAAATGCTTTCTCATTGACATTTTGTGAGTCTCCAACTGTCTCTTTGCAGGTATTTGCCAGTTCTTGTCCTTGAATGGGATGAAAATTGGTTGAGACAGTTCTCTTAAGAACTTCCTAATACTGTGTTTTACAGACCTCCACACACCATGAGTTTTCAATCCATGACTAAGTCTACAAAAAATAAGCAAATAAATCAGCCCCTAATTTAATACAATTTAAAAATACAGTATTATAAATTGTTGATACCAACATTTCTCTCAAACCTGGTGAGAGAGGCTTGTACTCAAGCCCTCCTGCATCCAGGTCATTCCTCCCTCACACCTCACACAATCTGCTGAGTAACCAGGGCTTAGCTGCAGAAACATTTTAATTTTAACTTATTTATCATTGGTTTTGTCACCTCAAAACCACAACTGACCCATAACAAATGAAACTTACTGTGAGAAAACTCCTCAACACAGTTTTGAAAATCACCCACTGGTGGAGAGAAACAGTTCCTTTCTACACCAAGCAGCTGAAGATCTCACAAGAACAGTGGGTAAAGGGAAATATTTGAGATTCCCATAGAATCAATAAAGTCAGAGATTTGCATCACTGCTAACACCTCACAGCAGAGCTTCTCAGGGGTTAAAGAAAGGACAAAGCAAGGGAGCTATTAGGGACACAAAAGCAGTAATAAGATATTTTGTTTTCTTTCCCCTTGCATTTCCATATTGATTCTTGGCTAAAACTTCCTCTTCTCTACCTTTTTTATCTGTCTGAGCAGCTGCTGGGTTTTCAATGGAAACATACATCATGCCCTATCAGACAGCACTGCCTTCAACAGGTGATGGAGCGTGGTGGACCCAGGCAGACACCAAAGCCCCTCATAAATCTTCACATGTGAGGGTAAGAATAGAGCATGAGGAGGATCATAAGAGGGGATAAAAAAACCAAACTTTGCCACAAGTCAGCCATTCTCAATTAAAACTAGATTACTGCTGGAATTAAAGTGCTCTCCTCGCTCTCTTGAGCTGAAATTAAGAGAAAGGGATTGAACAGATGTGCTTCTGTGTCATCGAGATAATCAATCTGTCAGAATGTGCTGCCCTGGCACAGGTAAAGCTGCTAAAGTAGGGACAAAAGGAAAAAGAAATGAGGATAAACAAAAATCCAAACTCTTCTTGTCGTGGTTTATCAAATGCATATCCTCTCAGAAAGTACATGGAATGAATTTTGAACCTGAATTGTTGGTTTGTCGTATTTACACCAGTTGTCATCCATAGGAGCTGGGGCCAGTGGGGGCAGAGAGATGGAAAAGGGACATAATCACTCCCCAGGACACTGAGGGGAGCTTGTCCTGCTGCCATGCTGGTGGGTAACACCGTGACTGCTGCTGCAGTTTCATATTCTGACTAATATTGCCCCCAGCCTGACAGCCATTAGCCTGCCTCTGAAGCATTTCCTCCCCCTCTAAATTGCTAAAGGGTTGTTTTTGATAATATTCACTTGACAACACAACCTTAGGTGTGTAAGCTATTGCACCTCTGTGCCTCCTACACGTTGTTTTGTTGTTTTGGGTTTTTTTTTTGAGACCTAGCTATCATAAAGCAATTTTTAAGATTCAGAGAGCTTTCTTCAAATACAAATTATCAAAGGGAAATTTTGCTGACTGAAAGCTTATGGGTTTTTTTACAAGTTTACTGAATTTTCAAAGAAAGTTACAAAATATTTGTAACAGGTAAGACCTAGAAGTGATGAAATTCTGCTCAAATTTAACCACAGACTTTGTTGCAGCAGGGTTTCTGTATTTGTTCTTTATGCTCTGAGCTATGGTGTTACCCAGTTTTGAACATTTTCCTCTTGCAGAGTCTCTTCTCAGACATAAACACGGTGAACATCAGTGTCTACCAGGATTTTTCCCTGGGGAGGAACATATTGAGTCATAGCTAATATTGGACAAAAACAGCCTCCTGAATATACTGTAAATCAGAATTTCTATGGAATAGTACAATTTTACTAAATACAAAGGAAACAGGTACATTTCACTCAGTGAGGATAAACAAAAATAGGCCATGCAAAAATCATAGGAAAACAATCTTGGATTCCTTCTAAAGTTTCTTTTGTTTGTTCATTTATTAATGTTGTTTTGCTAAGCCAGCTAGCAGAACTGTGAGGGCTGGTATTCAGAAACATCATGTAAGAGATTCTCCACAACACAAAACCTCTACATTTTCTCTGCTTTGCCTATTTACTTGCTAAGTTGCTCTCTGCCACATTAATTAGCACATTAAAATTTAATTCTTATTAGCTACTGAAATCAGTTGGCAAAGTCTTCCCCAGCAAGCATTATCCCATTACAAAGTTTATATTATCGAAGTTTAATGTTAAGTGGTATTTTTAACCAGGAGTAGTACAATATAACAAAATACTGTGTGTTTATTCTTCCTGCTAACAAACAATCAAGGTCATTCAAACCTTTCTAGGGGCTAATGAGATAATTATCAACATGTGTGGAGTGTGAGCTGCCATGTTCTAGGTAAGTCTTTCATGGAATTCCCTCTTTCCTTTATCCTTAATTTCCCATTAGCACACATATGAGGTTTGCTAAATGGCTTTTCAAGATTCCTGGAAGAGCACCATTGCAAATGGAGTGTCTTACCACAGCCTATATTTAAATAAATTTAATTCAATTCAAATCAAGCAGATTTATATAGGTTTAAACAGCTCTCAGGAATACAGTAAGGATAGACATGTGTTAACAATGAGATCCTTTTTATAATAAATAAATTGGGGAAAAAAAGAAGGAGAGAGGAGTGACACTTTGGAACAAAATAAATATTAATAGAAAACAAGTCCTATCCTGCTCAAAGCTAAATTACTGCAAATATTTAAGTAACATTTTCCCTAAGGTTTCAAGTATTACTCAGAGGATATAAATGTTTAAGAAAATCACTCCGGGAGGAAAAGAAGAAGTTTCTCTGACTTCCAAGGACTTCTGAAATAGCTTTAAAGAAAATTGGGACACATTGGGAATTACTTTAGAGAAGTTGGACAAAGAGAATCTTTTCCTGCTTAACACTGTTCTGCACTGTTAGGGTGTCTGTTTTCTATATTTTAGGAAAAAAGGAACAAAAAAACCAGAAATTATTTAATTGTCACTGCTGCTCAGTGCAGGAATCATGGATGAGATAATTAAACCCAATGATTGTTGTGAACTGCATCTTCTCTTGACACCAGCTTGGGAAATGAAATATTTGTTTAATTAGATCTATGTGCACTTCTTGAAAAATCAGTGGAAGTTAATAACTTTTCTGTAGTTATTAGAGGAAAAATTGGGGCAACTGGTTAATGGTCAATTTGCTCCCTGTATCAGACACCTGGTGTGTTGGGGTTCCTTCCAGGGGGGTGGGAGGGTTTCCACTTTTGCTTCCTGTGGTTACACATTTATTCTTTCCTTCAAACCTAATGATGTTTCAGTTGAATCTGCAAATTTACTCTTAACTGGAAGCTCATTAACAAAGGGATGTGCTTTGATACAATCATGTAAGGACATTTTGAGCATTAAAGATGCACAAAAAAAGAGTAGACTGGAGCGTGCCACAAGAGATCAATAAACACTCTCTGGCAACCAAAACTGCATATTCATTATGGCAATTATTAAATTGTGGTCTGAGATAATGTCAATTTTCTGTAATTTTATTTTAAGAAGAAAAGCCTATCGAGCTGAAATTTGTGATTTTCTGAGCGAGCAGCAAGATTAAGACTCTGTAGAAAAAAAATCTGTGAGGTTTGTTCTTAAGCATCTGTGAGGAATTATGGTTACTTTTATGGTAAAGTGCTTCCTTCAATCTCATTTACAATGTGTAAATTGGTTCCTTCATATTCACCACCATGTTTCAGAGAGGTCCAGGGTGACAGCTGCTAAAAGAAATAAATTTTACTGCAAGATTTCCTTCCTGAATCTGAATCCTTCTTTCTCCCAGCAAGGTTGCATGTTGGCTTTTTTTTACAGGAAGATACTTTTGGTATTTTATATCTTGCTTGCTTGTAGTTGACTGTAGAATTTTTTAAACTACATTAAAATCTGCACATGAACTTATTTGCTTTTTAGGAAAACAAACAAATGTTCTCTAACATAAACACTTCAATGGAGAGGATTCTTTTTGACTCTATAGCTACTTGAAATTATGGAAAAAAAAAGAAGAAGGTGAAGCATTAATCTGACAAAGGTAGCAGAATACTGATATAAATCATACAGGAGGCACATATTGCTTAAAGGTGATGAACTTCACATCAAGATAAATAAAGAATATCTTCAGACTTTAAATAACATCTTGGTAAACCCATTAAAGTGTTTGAATAGCCACATACAGGTGGCATATCTAATTTTCTAGTACAGGAAATTATAGCTTGGATGTCTTTCAAGTCAGGTCTCAGATGCTGTGCTGATGGTTTAAGTTCCTGAGTCAGACATCAAGTGCAAATATGCTGTTTGCACTGGAGGATCATACTCCTTTCTATGTCATTGCTCACAGAGAAATAGTACCACACACTGGAAATAACTTTAGCTTAGGTTTTGTTTGGGGATTTCTATTTGGAGGGTTGAGAACTCTCTTTCTTTTCTTTCTTTCTTTCTTTCTTTCTTTCCTTCCTTCCTTCCTTCCTTCCTTCCTTCCTTCCTTCCTTCCTTCCTTCCGCCACTTCCTTCCTTCCGCCACTTCCTTCCTTCCGCCACTTCCTTCCTTCCGCCACTTCCTTCCTTCCGCCACTTCCTTCCTTCCTTCCGCCACTTCCTTCCTTCCTTCCGCCACTTCCTTCCTTCCTTCCTTCTGCCACTTCCTTCCTTCTGCCACTTCCTTCCGTCACTTCCACCACTTCCTTTATTCTTTCCTGTTGGGGTTGTTGGGGTTTTTTGGGAGATGGTGGGGTTTGTTGGAGCTTTTTGGATGGTTGCTTTGTTGGTACGGTTGGGCTGTTTCTGGGGCTGGGGTGCACATCTAAAGAATTTCAGACCAGACAAGGAAAAAAAATCTTTCATTTAAAAAACCTTCATGGCTACAAGAACCAGAAGATCACACCACAATTTTCAGGCAGCAGTGGACATTATGCCACACCCCATGTCTTCACCAAACTGACTGATATCATGTTGAATACTTCAGAGTCATTACTAATCCATGAGCTCTCCTTAGATATTACCCAACAGACCACCCAAAGTTTTAATCCTGTGCTGGGAAAAGCTCTGCCAGCTGAATTGTTACTGAAATCTTGGTTTCCTAGGGAAAATGGGGAATGTTATGCCCTGTGTCAGCTCTCCAAAAGAGGAAGTACCCAGGTAGGACAGCAGCTGTGTTCCTAATTGGATACCAGCCCCTATAAATGTGTCCAAAGAAGCTGCAAGAGCCTCAAAAAAGTGACAATTGAATAATGCAATTTAGAAAATCTTACAATGCGTGTCCTTCTAGAAACATTTTTCAGGAACAGATGTACATTTCCAAGCTGGAGTCAGAGAGTCTCCTCCTCCAGGTGTTCCCAGTTCAAAATTTAATGTCTCTGAAAAGCTCACTTTACCCAGATATTCAATTTTCTTCATTCAACTTAGAGAAGAACAAGAGACTCACAAAAACACACAAAAGCCAAGAATATATGAGTTAATGATCTCTTCTGGCCCCAGACTTTGAGAATCCATTTAAGATACAACATTACCCGGAGCAGACAGGATATTTTACTCTAAAAAAATATTTTAAAGTATAATTAATATTCAGTAAAAAGGAAAGGCTGGGTGAATACCTTACAATTTCTTTAACCTTTGCACAAATGAACACATTAATTCATGTCAGTTTTTTCATCAAGTTCTCTTACACATGCTTGTTCATTTCATGTGAACATCCTACAAGTGCATTTCTTACTCCACAAGAGACAAAACTGGCAAATACTTAATTTTAAGCAGGTGATATTCACGGGAATGAAATCCAGATTCTGTAAAGATCGCAGCCTCAGTAGAGATCTGATTCTAGCAGTCATATTTGCCTAGTGAGCTGATGAAAGCAGATGATCTCTGCTGTGAGAGGGATTCTCCAAAGGGCTGAGTGCTGATCTAACTTTGAAATTACACACTGAAATTTACTTCAACAGCATGCACGGAATCTAATCAAAAACTGCCAACACAAATTCAGGTTTTATGAAAAGGTGCTGACAGCTACTTACAGATATTGAACAGACCAGCAACAGTTTGTAACTATTTTATAGAGTATAGAATATAAAATAATCAAATGTGAGGGACAGGGGAGCAGAAAAATCTTAGTTTACTCTTTTAAAAATTATCTTCTCAATTTTAGAAACAAGTAAGCAAATAAAGTATGGCTATTCTGAACTTACTCCAACTTGCTAAGAACCAAGGGAATCTTAAAAAATACAGGGAGAAAAAAAGCCTGCACTCTAAATATGTTAATCTCCAATTTGCCAAAATAGGAATAAGAAAAGAAACCATAATCTCTCTGAATTAAGAGTATTTTACTCATTTTTCCACCTTTTGGAGATAAGATACAATCAATTTTTCTGAGGAAATTACTTTTTTTTATTTATTTATTTATGCATGTAAGTATATACATATGTATATAGATATATACATATATAGAGATATATATGTATGTATATATAGAGAGATACTATGCAGTCTATGAAGTTAAAAGATGGAGTGTACATATTTTTTTAGTAAAAAGCTATAATAATTTATATTACTCAGCTTTTTCATCTTCTTTACAGTTTAGGAGTGTCAAGTCACTGAAAGCATTTCATTCAGTGAAATCAAAGCTAAAATAATTGTGTGATAAATATCAGCCTGAGACTTAGGGAACACCAGATTATTAAGAAACCAATCTGGTGATTTTATTTTTAAGTCATGGATTTAAAAAGACACATATTTAATTACACTACTGGAAAGGTGTGAAAATTAACTTCTAAGGAAAGAGGGAGTTGTATGGCGATTTCCCTTTTTCTTTAATTAAGACTAGCAAGGAAACTATGTTTCTTTTGTGAAGGGAATAAAGGAATTTTATCTTTACCTGATGCTGTTTCTATGTCTTTGTAAAACATAACTTTAGAAGAATGGAGGTGTGTCTAAGGATACTCTCCAGAAATAAGTGTCTCAAAGCAATAAATCCTGTCTAAAATTCAGGATAAAGCTCTAAAAGGAGAAATTGATTCTCCTCTGCCTTTGAGGATCTCTAGCCTGTAAAAAGAAGACACTAGAGAGCTAGCTAAGTGAGCAAAATTATTAATTAACAATTTCCAAATATTCTATGATTTGCAACACAACCAATTGCTGGTTTAAGGCTAATACTGAATTACATTACTGAAATGGATCATTTAAATTTGACCGCCCAAATAAATCCATTGAAGTCCATAAGATAATGACAATATAATAAGCATTACTTAATGTCATCACCTACCTTCACAATGCTGAAAAAATATAAAATGTCTGAATTCCAGAAATTCCATTGACATCTATAAATAAAATTTCATGTACATCATGCTTGTACACACCCCTTTTCCCTCTCTTCATCTTTACAGTTACAGGAATCACATGGAATTCAATTAAACAATTCCATAGGACCTGTTTAGGGCTGAAAACCACAGGAAGCCACAGAGAAAATATTGCCTGCTTTGGAGACTAAAACAATTTGCTAGCCATGATGTGAGCAATTCCACAACTTTCCTCCTTAGAACCAGAATGTTTTCCAAGGTATATTTAATTTACTTGCACAGAGTTGGCATTCCTCATGCCTTTTCCTTCAGCTTCTTATGGAAATCTGTGTCACCATCTGTCCTTTCACTGATCAGCTCTTCCCTAATTGTCTCTTGTGTGGGCACACAAGGTATTTACCAGGTTGTCCTAAGTTTCTTCTTATGGAAACTGGTTTTTCTCTGCCCTATTACTCCTCTAAGACAAGCAGGAAGCTGCTTGTAGGAAGTTTTCTCCTCCAGATATATGGGACTGGAAATCCCTGGAGAGCCAAGGAAGTCTCTTTAGGTGCTTCCAGGAGTCCAGACTTCAATTTCGCATTTCAGCTTCAACCCTTTGTTCTGTTGGTGGACAATCCAGGTGGGTTCACTGTGGTTGTGTGCTTTATGGGGAAATTGTGACGATCAGAACATCAAAGAAAATCCATCCATTTTCCCACCCCAGGCATCTGACCTACATGCCCTTCCTGAAAATAAGCCTTCAAATAACAATCCCTATTGTTCTTAAAACTTTACCATAGATGTAGGCAACTCAACTTCTTCACATTACATTATAACCCATTATGTACTTCAATGATATTTTTTAATTCCTAAATATTGAATGAAAGTTTTGCACTAAGGCATTAATACATTTTTATTACCTAGAAATAATATAGAAATTTATTACCTAGAATAATATAGAAATAATTTCTATAATTTCATATATTTAATGAATATGTTTATATATGAACCACTGGGAAATGTTCTGACTGAGATTTTTTTTTTCCTAAGCCACAAGTTTGTTTCTCATTTCATGACTGTGGACAGTGGGGAAAAATAAGTGGTCAGTAGTACATTTAATTACTTTGGGACTAGTGTGTTTCAGAGTTAATTAAAAGATGCTAACACATTTTCATTTCCCCACTGGAGGACATGAGGGAAAAAAGAAATTAAATCAGAAAAGAGAAATTTCTTATGTTGCTTCTTTGAAGCTGTATTTTCTTCACTTGCCTTTAGAAACTCACTCAATGTTATATTTACCAGAATAAAATGTGCTGCATGAGGGGGAAAAATAAACAGTTACTTCTCTGTGAATTTGAGTAGAGATACTAAACACAATTTTTAAATTATTCCCAGACACAAAGTATTAAACTCTTTTTTTTTTTTTTTTTCCAGAGGAGAGCCCAACAGCCAGCAGTGCATGATCCCAAACCAATATCAAGCCTGACAGGATATAGAGCTGTTCAGCTGCACCAATTCTTCAGGAAATGCTCCTCCGCCCCCTCCGGAGTGATGAAAGAAAAAATATCAATACCACTCTGAAAAATCAGCAGTGGAAAATATGATAGGAAATAACCTGTTTCAGACTGTTTCTTGCCATTTTATTAAAGATCAAATCAAACTTGTTCATCCTCAGTGCATCCTCTTTACCCCAATGCAAGAAACATGAAAATCATGTTTTAAAGCAGGGAGAGTACCCATCTGTGGCACCAGTGATTGACAGAAATCCCATTTCTGAAAGCTGAAATGGCAGATGGCCTTTCCTGAACCTCATCAGATGGATTTGTCATAAAAGGAAATGTGTCCTTTCATTTGACATGCTCTTTCCTATTGATTTCCAGATGACAAACAACTAGGAAATGCACTGAGAAATAAACAAACCATGGCCTCGGACTTTGTTTCACGAGGACTGGGGATTTTCTTGAATTTCAATTTAATCTTCCATTAAATGAAGATACGCTGTAATACAGTCAACTTCAGAGGGGGTTTGGAATGAGTCCTTTAATTTCCCCCCACAAAAAAAAATGCCTTTAAAAGCTGAACTTTTGCAGAATGGCAGTAACTTTATTGCTGGAGAGTTCAGGCTGAAGTTGTGGGCCCATTCAGTGGTAAAGATATTTACCTTCTTTCAGTCTTTCAGAATTATTATTTAGAACATGCCTTTAGTATAGGTTTCTTCCTGAATACTTGCATTTCAGAATACAATTAATTTAAATAGTCGGATCTTAGGCTGTACTTATATTTTGGATCGGGGGACAGTTTCTGCAGAACACAAGGACACTGCAATTTCTTAAAGGGTAAAAAGGTGCCACCCATGAGCAAGTTTAATCATTAAAGACAAGCTACAGTCCAATTCTGCTAGGTAGGAAAAGCAGTTTCCTCTACACCCAGCCTTGCCACTGATTCCAGGAATTTCTACTGATTGGTTAGTACTTCAGAGTCCTTTATAACACACGTATGTCGTGCCCATTAAATTCAATTATTAATACAAATTTCAGACTAACATTAAAGTTCCATCTTGAATTTGCTTGCTCTTTAAAACCCCTTCGTTCCTCATCTCTTCTGAAGCACATCGTTCATAGAGACCCACCAGGTGCGTATCATCATCAAAATATAATTTATTTGAGGACTACAAAGCAATTTCAATCTACGAGTCCATTTTTTGAAAGGTTTCTGAAGTGGATACAAGGAATGTCAAAGCTATTAGGCTCAAAACATTTGATAAAACAATTCATTATTTAATCGAGGACAGCATGTTTCCCGGAAAGTGGGAGAATTGCCTCATAATCCAATCTGTTTCCATCAACCAGATGAGACCACTAGAACTTTTCCAATTGAAAAGATACAGGATTTAAGCTGTAATTGTGATTTATTTATACCCAAAATAACTCTCTGAATTGAATTCAACATTGTAGTTGCAGAAGTGCAGAGCTCCAGCATGGAAACTCTTTATCAGCAGCCACGGCAGATGAGAGAGCTGCAGCTACAATTCTGGGCAAAGAGAAAGAGATTCTTCTGCCTGCACTTACACTTACAAAAAAGCCCTTTTTCAGGTTGCCAAGAGGAATTTCAATCTGAAAAAACTTCCAAGATTAAGAGGGGTGTAAAGATAGGATAAAATCTTCAAGTATTTAAAAAGCAAAATTAAAAAAGAGAACAGTATTTATTCCATGTCTGCACCAAATGGGCTGGAAAATATTGGCCCAGTGTTGTAGGACAGAGGTTTCTGAAGCGTAGTATAAAGAAAAGCACTTTTATAATAAATAAATAAATGAGGACAAACTGCTCCATGACTGGAGGCCTCAAGAAGTGGATTGAAAAATCAGTCACTGAGGACTGATTGACATCAGAGCAAAGCTGGGCTCCATTTCCTCAGAGATTTGGGTCCAGCCAAAAGAAAAGCATATCTAAGAAAGTATGTAAGCATGCTGGTTTTTTTTTTTTTAATCCAAACAGCTTTATTGGCAGATATATTTTCTCTCCCACTAGAGCCTGTGGCAGGCAAAGCAGTACCTTACTGAGAGGACAATCTGGTTCTGGCAACTCTCTGCAAGATTTTGAATGACCTTAATTGAAAAAACTGATTTGAGACAGGTCAAGGAAAGGTTTGGTCCTGACATAACCTAACCAGAGCCAGCCTCCCATGTCAGGAAGTTCCTATTTTTCTACCCAAATCTAGGGACTTTTTTTTTTTTTTTTTTTGATAGGAATGGTAAAGCAAACCAAATCTCACATCCCATAAGGAGAGCTGTAGAGAAACTCTCCTGCATTCAAGCTCCCGGAGGAAAAAACTAGGACTGATTTTAGGAATTAGGACTGAATTAGGGAGCAGTGGTAATGTACATAAATAAGACTAAAGCCAAGAAAGAATTGTGGGAATAATTGAAATCTTAAGAGTCTGCTAAATAGTCCAGGTCTAAGCATTACAGGTAAGGACATAATAACATATTTTAAATTGCTACATTCTTTGATTTCTCACCTTTTCCTCACGTCATTCTCATGCTTCTACTGCTCCACATGTGAGTTTCTCCACATGTGGGGTCCCCACTGCCAAGCCTCTGCCCCATCCCTTATAACCTAATCCCTGCACTCTTCCTGTGCCTCCACTTCTCCAAATCTGCCCTTTCTCTCCAGCTAGGACTGCATTTCTCAAAGATGCACTGCAGTGTTAGATTTGTAAATACTCTCCCAACACAGGAAAACTATTTGTTGCATTTATCTTAATAAAGATGTACATATAGATATAGATAGATATAGATGATATAGATGATATATTGATATATTATATAGATTATATATATATATAAAAATACAGATGAAGATTATATAGATAGATATAGATATAGATATAGATATAGATATAGATATAGATATAGATATAGATGATATAGATATAGATATAGATATAGATATAGATATAGATATAGATGATAGAGATAGAGATAGATAGAGATAGAGATAGAGATAGAGATAGAGATAGAGATAGAGATAGAGATAGAGATAGAGATAGAGATAGATTAGATATAGATATAGGTGGTATTGATATAGATTATATATATTTTTTCTTTTTTTTTATCCACCATAAGAAAACAACCAATAAAAACCAACAACAGAAACCAAAAAAAAAAAACCCCAGACAAATTCATCATCACTGTCCCCCTCTTCTTCCCCATCAACAATTACTGAAGCAAACTGAAACAGATCAGTTGAACTCTTGACTACTTTTCCTTATATATTGCCCCCTCCTTCAGACTCTGGCTACCAAATCCATTCTTAATCTTCTCCTCTGCTTTGGGATCTCTCATTAATTACTCTCAATCCATGGGTTATTCATGGCACTTTTTTTTTTTGTTTGGTTTGGTTTTTTTGACAAATAGGTGTGAACACATGGCAGTGGAGCAATTCCTCTGAGAGTGCATCAGATTCACTACTCACACAGGAGCTGTCTGACGTGCAGCTGTGCAGGGCTCAAGAATGAACTGCAGAGCTGGTCTCCAGAATATCCCTGCTCAGGAATTCAGGAGGTGGGTGGTGCCAGGAGAGCTGCTGGATTCCTGGAAATCTTACATTTTATCAAATAATTCTGGGTTTGAAGTAAGTGCTGACATGTCCTGGAGTAAGGAAAGGAAAAGGACGTGGACATGGTGTTGTCACCTTGAGTTACATCTATTTGTTTTCATTCTCTACAGGTTTTGTCAGCTGTGCTTCTGCCACAAGGACAGCCAGCTGCCAGCCTCCAGATCTGCAGCTGGGAGTCCTTGTCCCCCCCACTCACAAGGACACATCTCAGCTCTCTCTGACTCCACGAGCTCCTCCAGTCTGGCCTTATTTTCTGCTTGACACAAAACCTTCCCCTTCCTTCTTTCACTTCACAGTCTTTCTGTGAGATCTCCTTTTAGTGCTTGCTCCATTCTTGTTGGGATTCAAGACACAGCAAAGCTGCTCTCTCTGATGTACAAACAGCAGAAGCAATTCTTGACCCTAAAATCCAGATGGTTTGTCACCTCACTGCTGATGTTCTCCTAAACATGCTCTCTAGTTCATGTGAAAAAAAATTTAAAAATTTAAAAAATTTAAAAAAAAATTAAAACCAATGTTCTCCAGCTCCCCAAATTTCCACTGAAGTTACTAAATTGGTTGGTTTTAAATGCACTGTGTTAAAAAGAAAAGGAAATTTCATTAAGACAAGGTGGCCTCCTCTGCTTTTGACTGCCAGTGCTTTGCTTCAAAAAAAAGTCTCTTTTTATTATGCACTTACAAACTGCAGTGTCTCCCTCTAGGATTTCAAAAGTCTATGTTTTAAATAAAGTCAAGTAAGCAACTGAACAGAGGAAAGGAGAGCAAACATGAGAAATGACTGGTTTTAAAATAACAGATAGCAATATTTGTTTGCTTACATAACCAAATGTGAACATGCAAACAGAGTTTAGAGCTTTTATACAGCTTCAGCTGGTTAGAGATCTCCACCAAAAAATGTGTAAAATAATTTCACACTGTCAGTCCCTCTGCAATATTGTGTTTGGCTTGGCACTTCATTAGTCCTTTTGAGTTCAGATGCCACAA
This sequence comes from Motacilla alba alba, assembly GCF_015832195.1. NCBI lineage: Eukaryota > Metazoa > Chordata > Aves > Passeriformes > Motacillidae > Motacilla > Motacilla alba. The sequence goes on along the minus strand of NC_052046.1, from coordinate 72,602,479 downwards.
TTCTGCATATTTACAGGATTTTTCTTCTTGTATTATTAACAGCAACGGAACGCTCAGGTACTGAGAAAACAAGGCAACAGCTAAAGCATTAGCTCTGGAATAATGTAAATATATTATCATTCACAGAGACATCTCTCTGCATAGTTTGCTGAGCAGATTGCATTATTGCATCTCTTCAGTATCTGGTGTCCCCACCCAATTACTGACAGGAACCATTAGACAGGCAGTCAAACAAAATGTGCCAGCATCAAGGAGGTTTCAGTGCTGGGAGGAGGAAAATGAGATGGAAACCAAAAGACCCCTCCTGACTGGGATTTTCAAGTACAAGTATTATGAAACATTAAATTGCAGATGGCAATCTCTGCAGCCTTCCAATAATTAACATCAGACCTTTAACCAGAATTTAGCTCCCCGGAGAATGAAAAGGAGGGTGGCAAACACATTTTGACAATAATTGACAAACACAGTGCTGTGAGCTGGTGTGAACATTTCTCCAGCCCTGAGGCTGAGACCACCAGCTGGCCTGCAATAAAATCCCCTTTTGGCTTGTGCTCTTGTATGCCAAATAATTGATGGGGGTCTGACAACTGCTCTGCCAAAGGAGGAAGTGATGCCCATGGATTCTACGTTTGTGCAGCATTTATTTAATTATGAAGGGATTCAATCTAGAAGAGGACTCAATTTATAGACCCTACCAACTGTGAATAAACACTTCTAAGTTACTGGTAAACATAGTGGAGTGCCCCAAAGCTGAAATAATTATTAGAAAAATTCATTCGAAGAAAAGCTAGAAAATGCATGGCCCCAAAATATATATGATTTTAAAAAGGAAAATCTCTTTCTGTCTATAATATAAAACAATTCTGGAAGATTCCATACTTGCAAAGGTAAAGTTCTTTATGCTTTATAACACTGTAAATGTTACCAGATCTATGAAATGTCATGGGAATGTAATTTTAGGTGGATTTGAAAGATGCAGTGGCATTTCCAAGAGTCCTAACTGTCTTAGCAATAAATCCATAAATGGACTTCAGGGTTAGTTATTGCAGTGTCTATAACTGGTCTGACACTGCCTTAAACTTGAGTTATGCATCCTGATCTTGAAAAAGCACAGACAAAAAGTTAAGGGCTCCACAGGTGCTGTCAGTGAGGTCCTGAACAATTTGAGCACATCATGGATTTTGTGCACTCTGTCTCTCCCTAGGCAGGCATCTGCATTTGTTTATATCAAGAGGGTGGAAGAAAATCAACAAAAATTATCAAATGCCCAGGAGGCTTGCATTCAGGACATGAAGAGTCCATACATGTAGATCTAGGAGATGAGAAATGCTCCCACACCTGACTTCTCACAAAATTTCCAGCCATGCAGAAGTGCAACTGAACTGCCAAAATCGAAACACAAAGAAGAATTCTAACCCCTAGTCCCAATATTTTAGTCCCTATCTCTTTCCTCTTCTGAATTTTCTTCTGCATGTAAATCCCACAACAAAATTAGGAATTCCCAGCTCAGACATAAGAGAACTGTAAAATGGCAGGAATCAGCAAGGTAGAACATCTGTTTTCAACTCACTGGCTTCACAGAGTTAGAGAAAAAAAGGATTGCATACTCTTAAATTTGGAAAGACTCCTAGGAGGCTTTCTGGGAGTTGCTCTGCTGAAGTGGCCCTGATTTCATGGTGAGTAGGAAAGGCTTCAGCATGGACCCTGCTGTCCACAGAGCTGAAGGGCAGGTGATGTTTAGGGCTAAATTCACATTAAACATGGCTCAGAATTATTAGCACAGGCACCAAGATACAAAAAGTCACCATTTTAGAGCTATTGGTTGTTCAGAAGCCCTGATTGTCAGAGAGCTCTGTCAGCAGGCATCAGCTCAGCAGTGAAGTGATTACATTTTGGGAAGCTGCTGCTCCTTTTCTGCTGTCACCAGACAGAACCCTACAATGAATGCAGCTTTGCCCCCACCCAAGCTGACAGCCTGAATCACTGGGCAAGAGGCAGGACAAATCTCTGAACTGAACCTTTCCATTTTCCCTCTCTACAGCCCTGAAAGACCTTCCCAGAAAGCTTCCCCCAAGGTATTTGCATTTTCGGGAAATGTTTGGCTTCACCACTCACTGTTTCTTGCCAGTAGCACACACCTAAAAAAACTCCTGAGAGTGTCTAAATTCTCGACGTAAGCAACACATATTAAAAACTTGTTTTTCTAACATATGTAGTTCCATTCAGGACACCAACCACACATTCAGAGGGACATGACTGCACGCCACACAGGTATGAGCAAAGAAAGCCAGCTTAGGGTGGTTTAAAACCACAGACCCAGCTATTCCAAGGGAAGCCAAGGATCAGGAGTTGTTGGAAAAGGTCCACATTTCTGTTAGCAAGTTGATGTCTTCTTTATTGCTTCAAATAATGAAAGACATATTCAACACTATTCATAAATGTTGAGATTTTCAGAGAGGCCCTGCTGAGGTTTCTTCCTAAGCAAACCCCAGCCAAAAATACCAACATTTGAAAGTTGTTGAATGCCAAATATTGTGCACTGGAGCTTTTGCCATTTACCTCAGAGGGTCCAGCAGTGGGCACAAAATCCTCAGGAAACTACCACCCCCTGCCAATCACTGCTTTTATAAGGTGTACTTTTGGTGTGAAGAACAAAAAACATAACCCTAGCTGTTTTAATACCTCCATTTCAAATATTAAGACAAACAGACCTTTTAAGAATAAGCACAAAGAAGAAAGCAAATATCACCCAGGCAGCCTACTATGAAAAATGTGAACTGACCTGAAAAGAGAAAATGCACCATGAGCAGGACATCAGTTTAGGCACTGAACCAACACACTCCTCATTCTGCAGTTCCTTAGTGGTGGTGGCCTTGTTGGCTGACAAGAGATACTGATAATTCCATGATAAAAAAATATTTTTAATGTTCTGGGTCCCCAGAAATCTTTGCAGTGTGCCATAAATTGATGGGCACATGTTTTCCTGCAAGTTTTTGCCTAGTTCCCTTGCACCCAGAGGGAGATTACTCGCATGAAGGGGGGATTTTGCTTGAGACTCAACTTTTATGAGGCATCACTTCATGTTGCAGGTAATTTGCCTCTTAATAGGATGCAATATGGCATAGAAGATGGGTTTAACAGAGGTGAAATAAAGATTCTGGAAACTACAGTCACGTCCCACTGAAGCAGCAACAAAGTTCCCCTACACCATACCACATCCCATCAAAAAACACACATGTCCAAGAAAACCTAGTGCATTTTGTTGTGTGCTTTCTTTCCCTTTTTTCTTTTCCCTTTAGAAGAAAGCAAACACAGATGGAGATAAGTTGAAAATGATGGCATGTCTGCCAGCAAATACCTCGACGCCAGTCTAGCTAGGAAGGACTCTTTGAGCACACAGGAAAGGAACAGTTTCCTTAGCAACCAGGAGAAAGCTCTGAGAACATCTCTTCAGCCCTGTGCTGCTCCGCCCTTCCCCAGCTCAGCCTGCCACCTGCCACTCATGGATTTCATTTCATTTAACATTTTATGAGGCTCAGACAGGATGGTTCCTACCAGTGGGAGAGGCAGTATAAGCTACAAAGGGTTGGGAGAGGGCTGGCAGGGGGAGAATCCACCCTCACAGTGAGGGGGGCACGTGGCTTGCACACCCTGGGGAGGAGTTCTCAGGTTTATCAAGGCTGATCCTGTCCTTCTCAAATGCCAGATCCCTCCTCCAGAGAGCCTGGGCTCTGCCCCAGGTTTTGAACCTCCTCTGCTCACCTGCCTTTGCAAAGCAGCTCAGGGGCTCAGCTGCTGATTCCTCCCCTTTTTTACAGCTGCTACCAGAAGGTACAGGGTGATATCTACATCTTTTAATGTTTTCAAAGGTCTAGACAAATGGTAATCCATGCATGTGATCTTTAGATACCACTACTGTCCTGTAAATTCCAAACTGTCCTGGAAAATGAACTGCCTTGGTTGGAGTTTCAACTAGAGGCTAGGGGATGGAGAGGAGAAAACAGACCAATTTTATCACCAAAAGCTCCCCAAATTCTTGAATAAAAATAATATGATTTTTCTATTTTTTCTCCCCCTCCCTTTTTTTTTTTTTGCCAAATCCTGACTTCTTCACTCCTTTTTACACTTTCTCTGTTTTAACTTGAATGCATGAATTCAGATTGCCCCGCACATTTATACAACCTTCAGCTAGTATGTGCAACTATTTCACTTTCTCTACTAAGAAATCTGGTGAAAAGCCTCTGAAGTACAAGTTATTCCTCTTTATCAGATGACACTTTGATGTGAGGCAGCATATAGACCACTAATAGTGCTAATACATGCTAAACCTGGAATTCCACAGCAGTTTGATCCCTTTTATCAGGGAACATAAAGGAACTGAAATTGCTGGCACACAACCAGCAAGGAACTCCTCTCCTCTTCCTGCTTCTGAGAATATAAAATTGACTGCATCCTTCCCAAGAAATCTTACAAGGGAGGCACCCTGTGTAAGGAAGACATAATTTTAGGAATACAAAGACTTAAAATACGTGAAACTCTCTGCTTTCCAGACCTCTTAGAAATTACCAGACTCTGCCAGTAATGCCAGAAATAACCCATGAAAATGAGATGGAGCTGACCTTGCTTTCACACCTGACATGTGAAAGTCTTACACAGAGAAACAATCTCCATTTCAATACCCAAACTGAGCTTCCTCTGAGTTTTAAAAGTGAAGCATCCCACACAATGTGGTCGCATGCTGCAAGTCTATGGAAAGCTTAATTGAATTTCATATATTTTAAGAAAAAAGCCACAGAAAACAGTGAAACTTATTGGTTTTAATCACACAGTGGTTTTTGCTAAAGTATTCTAATGCTTCTGAGAGATGTCTGAATGAGACATGAATATAAAAAGACAAGATAGGAATCCCTCTTGACTTCAAACCATCTGTGATAGATTTCTGGAAGTTGGTGAGGTGATTATATCCCTGGATGCTTTAATCACAGTGGTATTCTATCACACACATTCCCGAGGCATCCATTTGGAAAGACTGATCTCATCTGTCCCTAATTGATCAATCTGTGCGGCCCCTCAGAAATACTCACACCGTGTCAGTTGGGTTTTCAGAACTTAAATGGCTGGAGAGTTTCCAAATCCATGTTGTGAACTGAATTTCCTCTTTTGCTGAAGAATTCTGCAGCATCACAGCTCTTGAGCTGAGAATGCATTCCTCCACTGTTGTGAGCTAATCAAACATAGCATCAGGCAAGAATTATTTATAAAAGTTCATTTATTATAGAAATTCATCTTGTGCTGGCTTGGATTGATAGTATCAAAATGAATGTTTGCTTCTGAAGGTTCCACTTTTTCACGTGTGCTTGGGAGGCTACATACGTTGTTTTCATGAAAAAAATCTGATTTTTTTTAGGTGAGGAAACTCCTCTGATTTTTCCAAACCAGATGCAGCTTTATGAGTCAGTTCAAATAGCAGGTAAAAGGAAACAGCCTTTACCATGCCCCTTCCTCTTCCTTCTCTCAGCTTCTTTCATTCCTCCTTCCTCTTTCTCAGACACAGAGCAGTGACAGCGCTGAGAAAGTGAAAAGCGTAGATAAGGAGCACAGCTGAGCTTGGGAAGGAAGTAAAATTAACATTGATTGAGGTAAATCAATCAATCAAAGGTGGAAAGGAGATTAACTGTCTGCAAGGAAGCGACAGTGGAATGGGAAATGCGCTGAAGTAGGGAGGGGAGAGCACAGGAAGAGGGAAGATGAATGAATTTACAGAGCAACAGCTTTACTGGTCCCACAGTAGTTAATGGGAATTCTGATTTTGAGAGCCAGGACATTACCCATGTCATTTAAATACCAACTGGCAGATGTTTAATCTGCAGATGGGAAGAAAATTAGATGAAAGATGAGAAAATAATGTCCCTGTAGCTGTGTAACAATGAAAAGCTGTTCTTCACTCACAGGCACTGGGAAGCCAGGGCTGCTATTTTGAGTTTATTGTTTTGGTTGCATTTGGGCTGTTCCAAAGACAGTGACCTGATTACTAATCACACATTTGAACAGGGGAAAGGTGCATTCACTTCAGGTGGCCTACAATTCTCACCATATTCTAAGAGCATGAAACTGACAGGAACCCTTTTTACCCAAAAAGAAATATAACTGTAAAAATAAATACATTTCCAGGACTACAGGTACCACTTCAGATACAAGAAAACTTAATAAAACACAAATACATACATGATAGTGTATGACACTGATAGAAGTTGAAATAAAATCCAGCAATAGAAGGCTGAGGGGAAATATTTCCACGTCACAGCCTTCTAAAAACCCATGGATTACTTTCCACTAAAGTTTTACCAGTATTGCAATATTTATAAAAACTCCTTGAACAGTGCTCCACAAATATTTTGAAAAATTCATGTGTTATTGCCCATCACTAATTCATATCCCCTTCTTCTCTTTCTCATTTTGGATGAATTTTTAAGGCTTTTCTTTGAACAAAACAAAACAAAATGAAAAAAGACAACAAAAACTATAAACCTCAGACTGACTAGAGGACCTCATCACAAAGATATAATACTGTCCTCCTCTTACACACTTGTCATCATTTTATCTTCCTGATTAAGATTCTTGCTCTACCACAAACAAAGTAAAATTATGAATTGTGAAGTAAAGGTAACATGCCAATAACCCAGAAATCTTCTCACACTCCCATGCCTGGCTTGATCCAAGATCATCTTATTTTGTTGCCTTACTGAATTAGCAGATAACCTTCTTAGGCAACCAAAGAAGACAAATTCTGTGTGGAACACTCTTAGAAAATGTCAGCAGCCATCATTGTGTTGGCAAATGCATCCCAGAGGCACAGAGGACCCTAAAAGAGTCATTACAGAGTAAACAAGGTATTAATGAATAATGGAAAGCCTGAACAAAAACAGAATGTGGGCAATTACAGCCCAGATGCGGCACAGGGGAGAACAAAGCAAACACACAGCCCGAATTTACCGAAGCACTTCCCAGCAAAGAGAAACTTCTCCTGTATTGAAAAGCAAGGGCTCTCAGCAAGGGGAAAAAAAAAAAAAAAACAGGATTGAGGAACTCCATGGCTGAAATTGTCAGCTGAACCCAAGTGTTAAGGACAGCACTGCTTCAGAGCCAAGATTTTCGGGGCATGATGAACAGTCCTGGAGAAACATTGTCTTGTCAGTGGCAGGAGCTGTCTTCAAAATTCTGTTTAGTGAGAGCATTCCTTGGATTAAGCTTTAATGAGTCCTCTAAAAGGCCTGCACTGTTCTTTCCACAGGTACAGGCAAATGCCAAGAGGACTTGGAGAAAAAAAAGCAGCTCACAGTTCAGTTCAGTTGAGATAAGCAACAACAAAATCTTTTATCTTTTTTTTGTTTTTCTTTCTTTTTTTTTTTTTTTCTTTTTTTTTTTCCTTTTTTCCACACCACTTATGCTCAACACTTCCTCAAGAGGTTTCCAGAGCTTCCTGGTCCACGGCAGAACGGAGCGCTACCCAAATAGCCTCCTTTGTAAATTACCAATATCACTGCTCTGAGCCTTTGCAAGAACACTACACTCCAGGTTAAACAAGTATTTTAAAAAGCATGAGGAAAAATAAAGTGAAAGTACAAAGCTTGAAGGATAACTCTGGTTTACCATTCCTACATTACTCTAGTCATACGTTCTAAAATAGAGAGAGTGCTTGCCAACTTCAGCAGCAAAATAGTGATTAAAGACACGAAGAAAATAAAAAAAACTGCCTGGGAAAAACTGCTCTTTACCCTAAATCTAACACATACAGATCAAAAAGGTATCTACTAAATTCCATCCCCCTTTAAAGCATGCAGAATTATCCTGTGCTCTTTATTTCAGTCAGTTGCGTGGTTATCTGATATTTTCAAGTCTCACTAATGATTTGCATGTGCCATATTTAATTATTTGAACTACACTTGTAATCATAATAGCCAGTAAAGTATCATTACAAATCACCCTCTTAAACAGAGCCCTCTGATCAGTTTTGCCTCTTTGTACAATAAACTAAGCACTACAGAAATTGAAGGGGTTTATTTTCTTGTAAATTCTCTGCACTCTATGGCTGGACCACCAACATCCTGCAGTCACCCCACTATTCCCTGGTTCTCCCAGAACACTCCCCAATGTTCTGTCAAGATCTCAAGTGGCTTTGGCTGGATTCCTCTCACACTTTTAAAACACCCAGTCTAGAGTGCAGGTGTCCCTTTAATTTCTGAATAACCATTCACAAGAAGCAAGTAAATATTCACATATATAAACGTAAAATTTTTGAATGTTTAAGATGTAGTAATTTGTAATTAATTTATCTAGTATTTTTGAGCAATTGCGCCGCTGACTTCATTCAGCTTCATTCAGAATTGGCAATTTTACCTGAAACCAGAGACTTTTATATCAAGTAACTTGACATACAGAACCAGTAACAGAGGAATTACACAGCCCACGTGAACTTGTTTGGGTTAAGTGCCAATAAAAGTGCTTTAGGCAGCAAGGAAACCTTGAAGTTGGAGATTACTGAGCCTGAGATTACTCGAGAGGACACACTGTTAAAGCAAGACCCAAAGGGCACTTTTCTTGGATCAGGTAAAATAGGCAGTGAAGAGAACCTTGGAAAACAACTTGGTTTCCTTTTCAGTGGAGAATGGGGCCCTGATAGGTGCTGACATCAAGCAGATTAGCTCACTCATAGTGGCACTGTACACAGGAATAAAAAATACACTTTTCTTGAGAGTCTGTAGCAGCATAAAGCACATGAAGGATGATAATTATGTATATATTTAGGGTAAGATCACCCTTTTAGAAAAGCATTAAAAAACTGGATTTCTTGGTAAGACTGCAAGCTGCATCTTTAATAGCTTGGATTTCATCTTTTCATCTTTTTCTTTTTTTTTTTTTCTTTTTTTTTTTGCAGTACAAGCTGATTAAATGGAAAATCAACTATAACTCACCACCAGCTGCTTCTCAATCTCTTCAGCTCCCATGAAATGGCAGGGCAAGCTTTGCCTCCTTGAAGATTTTTGAAATGCTATCGCTAGTCTTTGATGTGCCAATTTTTGTTGGAAAATTATTCTTGTTACCCACAGTAACCACATTAACTTGGATCTGAAAGGTAGAGGCCATAAACAGTTGTTACATGAAAATCACGCACTTCATGGAAAAGACTTTGTGGAGTCTCATTTTATTCACTAAGAGAGTTGCAAACAACAAAATATGTCTTAGATTATAAGGATATCAGAAAGACATCAACAAATGAGCTATACTGTTCTTAATTTTAAGGGCTGTAAATATACCTTCTTTGACAGAAGAAGCTTGGTCTGATCTGCATGATCAGAAACCCACTGTTCCACCATTCAAATTTCTGCTGCTGGCTCAGCATAAAGAAATATATTTACTTTTACCCCAGAAATGGTGAATTTCCTGATTTGGTAAACGTAAAACCCTGAAACATCAATCTGGGTTTCTTCTTTTCATTTCACATTTTATTTTTCTGTAAGTTACAGCACCGTGAGATGTCAATTGGTTTTTTTCATCCAGCACTCTGAAATATTAAAGGTAGCCTCTAGGGAACAAAACAAAAGGAAAATGGCACTATTACCATAAATAACTGAAATAAATATTAAGGTACAACTCACCTTTGGGGGAATCCTGCATTGGTTCTGTGCTCCTCATAAGAGATTTAGGTGTTACAAAGCCAAAATGTGAGGGAAGGTTGAAGATACAGCAGGGCACTTCATCTTGGGGGTTCTTTCAAATACTTTGAGTCAGGAATAAACTACTGATAAAGTAGAGAAAATTTTTGTGTGGGAGAAAAAGTCACTGCTCCAGCAAAGGAAGCAGTGCAGAAAGAATGATGTAATTTGAGAAACTAAAAAATGGATGGATGATGGATGGATGATGGATGGATGGATGGATGGATGGATGGATGGATGGATGGATGGATGGATGGATGGATGAATGGATGGATGGATGGATGGATGGATGGATGGATGGATGGATGGATGGATGGAGGGATGAATGGAGGGATGGATGGATGATGGATGGATGATGGATGGATGGATGGATGATGGATGGATGGATGGATGGATGGATGGATGGATGGATGGATGGATAATGGATGGAGGGATGGATGGATGATGGATGGATGGATGGATGGATGGATGGATGGATGGATGAATGGAGGGATGGATGGATGATGGATGGATGATGGATGGATGGATGGATGATGGATGGATGGATGGATGGATGGATGGATGGATGGATGGATGGATGGATAATGGATGGAGGGATGGATGGATGATGGATGGATGGATGGATGGATGGATGGATGGATGGATGGATGAATGGAGGGATGGATGGATGATGGATGGATGATGGATGGATGGATGGATGATGGATGGATGGATGGATGGATGGATGGATGGATGGATAATGGATGATGGATGGATGATGGATGGATGGATGGATGGATGGATGGATGGATGGATGGATGGATGGATGATGGATGGATGATGGAGGGATGGATGATGGATGGATGGATCGATGGATGATGGATGGATGGACGATGGATGAATGGATGGATGATGGAGGGATGGCATTGGTGCCTGCACGAGCTGCTTGCTGAATGTACCACCCTGAAAAGGTGAAGTTTTCTTTGATTTTTTAAAAAAGTTTTCATAGAAGCATAGGATCACAGAATATTTCAAGTTGAAAGGAACCCACAAGGATCACGGAGTCGAACTTCTGGCCCTGCACAGGATATCCAAAAAAATCCCACCCAGTGCCTGAGAGCATTGCTCAGCCACTTCTTCTACTAAGCTCATAATAGGTTTGTTTTCTCTTTATTGAAAATGAGAAGAACATTCCAAAAAATTTAGCAGCGCCTCAAATTGTCATTTCTCAATGTAACTTCTCACCCATGGGCCTCAGGAGGTCGATGATGATAACCAACTACCTAATCTCAGAATAGCATTTAGCACACTGTTCAGAAAGTATGCTAATAAGAGGATGAACAACCTAAATATTGTCAGGAAGGAAAATGAAATTACCTATAAGGTAAATCCATACTCTCTGTGTGAGCATGCTGGAAAACATTTCTTTACCATATGAAAAATAAAGAAGAGGTTTCACATTGTGGCATGATGTTACCTTGATTACAAGTTGCATAGACAATTTTTCCATTTCCATGCAGAGAGTTCAGCAGATAATACACAACCTATTAAATAAAGTTAATATATTAATAAGAAAAATACCTCTCTCATGTATGCTATCTGTGAAAATACTACTTTTAGCTAATGTTACAGGAAAATATAAGTAAGATTGTTAACAGCAAGGTAACATGAACTTGGATTCATGATAGTGCAAATGCTGGGCCTGGAAACAGAAAAAAAATAAATAAATAAAAAGAAGTTTTGCCAATGAAGTGTTTAATTAACGACTTCAACTTCACCATCTAATACAAAGAATTATAATATCTAGAGGGTTCTAATATGAGCAGATTCAGCTGGAAACTTACAGGTTTGGAGTCTTTGGCCTTGCAGAATATTGGAGGCTGATGTCAATGCAAACATCTCGGCTCCCCCATCTCTGAAATGCATTTTTTATGTGACCATCCAGAGAGTTCCTCTTGCAGTTCCCATCTGGTGAATCTAATTTGGGACAAAGTGCATCAGAAGAAAGGGAGTGGGGGTAGGACATGATCAGGTGAAGACCCAAATAGTTTTGGTCACCATCACATTTTCTGACCCAGAGAAAGATGAAGACCATGCACTGCTCATGTCTTTTATTTACATGAGCCATGCAATGAAATTTTCAAATAAAATTATTTTATTTTTATGCCGTGTAGGGACATTAATGTGAAACACAAGCAAAACATTCACTGTTTTTCAGGTTCAGCTTTTCATGGATAGGAAAAAAAAACAACACATTGGAGATGTGAATTGTAAAAGTTGTGTTAGAAGAATAAATACAACAGGTGGACTGTGCCATTGTTTACCCACTGGAGTTTCTTTTGCTAGGTTATGTTGTATGTACAATCCAAATGAAAGCATTGATGTGATTCTTTTGATAAATTTCAGATGTGTTCCAGAATAGGTAATTTATAATGTAAATGAACACGCCAACAGCTCTGGTGTCTTCACAGGCAGAGCTGGAAGGCCAAAGAGCAGTCACAGGGTTTCCCATTTTTGCCTGCTGGTTGATGCTACACTGCACAAATTCCATGGTCTTTAGCTGATTTTCCCAGGTTCTCCTACATAGCAGTCCTAGCTCAAACAATTATTCCTCCTGAAGTGAAACTGGGCAGCCTTCTGAGAAACTGGATATGTTTCTCTTTAACATCGAGATTTTGCTATTAGATTTTAACAGAGAAATCAACTTTAACAATAGATGAGAATATTTTAAAATAAGTTATAATTTACATTTAGGGAATTTGACTGACCAAATCAGTTGCAGTGGCAAACACTAGGGGTCTAGGGGAAAAAAAATTACAGTCCTATAATTCAACCATAAATGTGTAGAAAAGAGGGGAAAATAGACCTAATGCCATTTTCACATTAGAATTAACATGAAGAAGTGACTGGTGCAAAAATTCATACAGACAACATTTTATTCCTTTATTAATTGTGGTGTTCTTGTTGTTGTTGATTCCAAATACAGTCATAAATATATATCAAGTGTAATTAGCAAATCTGTGAAAATCATATAGAGGGTCAAAAACTCACACACCCTCCATACTCCAGAAATTTGGCAGAATTGGGCAATGCCCATCAGTTAACTTCTTTTCTGCAGCCATATTTTTATATTCTGCTTATCATCCCACTGTACCAAGAGGAATCAGTAGTACCATCAATTCTGTTCTTTCTTGTCCCTCAGTCTTCATATTTCAATGTCTTGATGACTTTTTTTAAGTAAGCTTCACATCACAGAAAAAAAAAATTGTACAAGTGCAAGAAAAAAATGTGTCTGGTTAAAAATTATTTTAAACCCCTCAATAGCTTTAAAGTTCTGCATTTAACATTAGCATGACACTACTGTCCTTGCCTGCCAAAGCAGAGTGCTTCTTTTGGATTACACAGTTAATGCAGTGTGTGGTGGAGAAAGAAATTGCTTGCTGTACACCTGCTCTTGTTAACATCCAGCTCATCAGCAGGAAATGCCTTGTCCATTAAATACCTCTTTAGCTCTCTTTTGTCCAATTCGAGGAGCAGGAGCATCTCTGACAGCCAGGTAATTCTGTTTTAAACAAGTGACATCCCGAGGCAGCCTGACCCTGCCCAGCTGGTGAAGGAGGGGAGGTTGGGGGTGGAGGTTGGGTGGCTGGAGAGACAGGGAAAAAGAAGGAAAGCCGCAGAGCTGTCACTGATAATCTCTGACAATTGAAAGTGCTAAGAAAGCAAACCAAGGCTACGTCCTAAGCACTGAGTGAGCTGCTAACAAATGCTAATAACACCAGGCATGTAACACTATAAACCCAGCAGCAATTGACTTTTCAATGCTTGCCCATGGACACAGCTGCCACGACTTTGAAAGGATGTACTGCTTCAACTTTTCTTTGCACTCGGCATCTATCCATGTAAACATCCAGAAGCTGAAGGAGCAAGTAAAGGACTTAAAAGTTGAGAAGAACTCAGATGACATCAATAAACTTTTCGGACCATGGGGGTTGACAGGATAGGTTTTATCGTTCATTAGAGGAATTTTTCGGGTTGTAATCATTGTTTTTACTCATGCTTCCCTGTTTAGTTAAGTGGCTGCAGAGGTCCACTGGAGAAGTCTTCATAGTGATAGCAAAAGATTTTAAAATCATAGAAAATTCGGGGAGTTAGAAAAAGCTAGGCTTAGTAGGCCCTGGGGAAATGTTAAACATTGGCCCTGGGAAATGTTAGGCCTTGTATTTGCTAGATCACATGAAACTGCACCTGTGTAGTCAGTATATGATAAATTATATGATTGTTAGATGTGATTAGATATAATTATTGTTTAAAGAATCATAAGAAACGATGTTAGGGGTTTGAGGGGGATCACACGAAATCCATGCTTGGATGAAACCAATGTATACAATACAACAATGTAAGTTTAATAATTAATATGTAAGTTATATAACGTTAGAATATAAAACGTGTTCAGCTCTAAACCATGTCAGAGTCAGATTTGGGTCTATACCCCTGACACCCAAAGCTCTTTAATAAAAGCACCTGCATATAACCATTCAGTGATCATGTGTTCCTGAACGCTAACAATGGTAAGAAAAAACAGGGGAGTTGTGGAATCCTCTGACTCCTCCTCCTCAAGGAAGATGATACCATAGAGTTTTCCCCACCTGTGCTGATGGAGAAGACTTATCCCATGCTGCTCTGCAGCACTACTGCCAATCTATATCAGATTGCCTCCCCCATTGCCTCCCCACTGACACCGCCCAATTTTCACACAATTATTCATTCAATTCCACACCCCAATAATTCATCCCTCATCCCCCCTGCAGGCTGCTGCTCTTTGCCCACCCTGTGCCCTCAGGTCATTGGTCACTGACCCCACACTTCAGTCGTGCAGACCACATGGTTTGCTCTTTTGTCTCTGGTCCCGCTGGCATGATGGATGCAATAAAACCCTCGCTGGAATATATCATGCAAAGACCCTTCATGTCTTTCCTCTGCTGAGCTATCTGTGGCATGTGCAAGGACTGGAAGTGGCTGTTCTCGTGGCCTTCCTCTGAGCAGCTTCTGAAGGACATCCCTCGAAGAAAGCTGCAGCATTTCTCACCCTGCCACACTGCAACAGACATCACTCAGAATTATTCATCCAGATAAAAAGGGAATGTATGAATTGGGAAACTCACAACGTGGCCTGGAGGTCGCTGTGGGGGATAGCCAGAATCCATAAAACAGGAGGCAGTTGGAGGCATGAAGGAAATAGCATTAAGGACAATGGAGGGATCCTGCACTTCAAGGGTGCTATTTTTCTCCACTAAAGAAATTCTGGTCAACTAGCTCAGATGCAGAAACGCAGATAATAAATGTACAGGGAAGCATGACAGATTAATTATCTGTGCAGATACTTTTGCTCTATTTAACAAAAGTGCTCATGGCACTTTAATCGAAGCACATTTAAAAAGACAAGACATCATCTGAAGACTTTTCTTACCCACTAAAGCACGAGTGATAGGATTTACTCCTGTGATTAGTAAGAGCATCAAGTGTATTTAGCTCTTAAGTCACACTCACAAATAGACTGGGGCAGGAAGCAAACCTTGTACCGATAGCTTAAAAGTCTTCACGGACCCTCCTGTCTGTGTGACTTACCCTGAAGGGGACGAAGAGTCTTACAGATTATTCAGCAGCCCTTGGCCTTGCACAGTGCACAACTACAGAACAACAAAGCACCTGTGGAGCTGCTTTAGGATTGTATCACTGCAGGGGGGTGGGAGTGTGGACCTGACTGTTTTCCATTGCCGTCACGCATACACACGTTGGTGGACATTAGTAAAACAAGCACATAAAAGATGCCTCTTGACTTTTCTAAACACACAAGCTCTAAGACTGTTCAAATCCAATTTGTTATTATTCCAGTCTCAGGGAACCCAATTTGAACCACTCAAAGAGTGAAAAAGATTTCTTGAGAACAATTCTAGGCACAATAAAGAAACAAATCCCCATTTACACTAAGTACTTACTATGCACTTTGGAACTTTTCCAAAGCTAGTTAAATACCTTAATTGTTCACTAATTATTTGCAAGAAGAAAAACAAAATGCCTGAGAGAAATTATTCATAATAAACAACTCAGTCTGAGGTTTTGAAGTGCTGCAGTGCAAGTTCCTTGTACAACACCTGAAGTGTTACAGTAATAAGTAATGTGTTGGTACTTGCATCCAAACTAATTACCCTGCTCTCCTCCATTCAAAAGGACAGCATTTCCAAGGTGTGATGTACTTCATTTTAAGCAATTAGGAATTTAGGAATAGGTCTGATGCCTTTTTCAGACACATCCTCTGGTGTCTAACCTGACACAGATATTCACTGCAGCCTCTTAATGGCCAAGGAGGTGCACAGCCCATTAAGGGTTTTCTTGTTTGGTTAGCTTGTTGGTTTAGTTTCAGCGTTTTGGGGTTTTTTTGGTTTTTCTGTTTGGTGTTTATGGGGTTTTCTTTGGGGTTTTGGGTGGGTTTTTTAATTTGTTTTTTGGGGTTTGGGGGTTTTTTTGGTGGTGGTTGTTGTCATCTTTTTTTTTTTTAAATTTTTATGGACATTCTCTACTAGTCCAATAGAAAAAAAATCCAACTACAAGCCATATAGGTATACTTATATCAGCCAAATGTCACCCATCCAAATAATTTTCATGGAAAAATCCTGTGTCCTTCTCTCAACTTTCTAGAAAGACCATGGTTTTGGAACGTTTTTTGTCGTTAAAGCTGCAATATCTAGTGAACTGCCTTCCCATAGGCCAGAACAGAAGGTAACATAATTGGTGGACGGGGAAAAAAAGGCAAAACAAAGATTTAATGTGGAACAGTCCACCTTAAAAAACCCCAAAGTTCTATAATAGTTAAATATGTGGCTAGAACTTGCCCGTCTAAATCATGCAACAATATTAATGCTGTGCTTTTGCAATTTATGTTCAAAAATCTTGCAGAGAACTTCTTCCTTTAGACTGGGGGGGAAGAAGAAAAGCACAACAGGTGCATTTTTGTATTTACTCTGTATAAGAAATAAAAGCAACTTTCTATGTATTTTCCTGCCTTCACCTCTGTTTAAATTCATCTTCAGTATGATAAAATTTCATTGTGAAATGCAACAATATTATACAGCCAAAAAGTAAGCATATAGTAATAGAGGTGTTCTGCTTTTATAAATCACCCAACACAGGTCATTTGCCTGATGAAGATTTGCTAATCAAATAAAACTTTATGTGTTTAAAGAGGACAAGATCTATTTAAATAATCCACTTTCTTTAAGTATATTTATTTTGCTATCATTTAAAACTTTTGAAGTCTCCTCAGTTTTACCAAGACAAGCATGAACTATTTCTTTTCCTTAATATTTTGTGTTTCTTCTTCCCTTTTTCCCTGTAACTTTAAATCTTTCAGCACCCAAATGAATCCATTAAAAAAAAAAGGCAATTCGAGTTGACTCTTTCCATCCTGAATTATCCACTTTTGCCTCCTCCAGATTCCAATTCATGTTCCAAGAGGTGGCTGGAATGAGAGTAAGAACTTTTTTAATTTAGTGGTTGTGTATTCTGTTCCGAGCACTATTTCTAGGACAGATTCATGCATCAAAAATTCACAACAACAAGAATATAAAATTGCCTTGGGATGACTATTTCTGGGGCACATTCAAGCGTTAAATTTGTCCATTACAATAAGAAAATGAAATTGCCTTGGAACCAGCATTTAATTATTTTTTAAATTGTCCTGTTGAGGTGATGTGCAATAATCCCCTTTTGTCTTCTACAAAGTGAACTGTATTACTTAAATAATTTTCAAGTTTCATTTATATTTCACTCTTGGTAACACCAAAACAGTGGTTTTTAGGTTGGGGTTTGGATTTTTCCTTAAAGGAATACTTTAAAGCCCTTGAAAATCAACAGAAATCTTTCCATTGAATTCAGAGCACTTTAGGTCAGTTCAAACATTCTAAGTCTTCCTTGAAAGGATCTTGAGAATTCTAGGGGGAAAAAAAAGTACAACATAATGCTTTGAGAGTTCCTGGACTATTTTTTTTAATCCACAAGTAAAAAGTGCCTCTCTGCACAGTTGTCTGCAAATTAAGATATTCCCAAAGCAATTTCAGCAATTTCAGAAAAGTTTTAGAGCTACAGAAAATGTAGGAACACCCACCAAACAGCAGGCTTTATGAAAAGAATTAGAAAATTAAAAGCCATGTGCAGACTGCCTGCTGTAGATTAAAGGCAGCCTGAGAAACTATAATAACAAAAAATGAAACAAAAAGAAAAAAAATTTTAAAAAAACCACAACAAAACAACAAAAAACCCCAAACATTAAAAATAAATAAATAAATAAATGAACAACACCACCAGAATCCAAAAAAGGAAGAAAGCCATGCAGTGTAATAAGCTTTTATTGCTTTAAGTTGATTGGGAAAACACTGACCAGAGGAGAGAAATAGAGAAATTGCTTCAAAACTTTTACTATATAATAATACAAGGCAAACAGAATCTGTTAGATCTTACTCTTGCAACTAGAACTGAAAATTAAAATAAAATAAAATAAAGAAAAATATGCCTGAGACCTCTAAATTCACAGACTCGGACTCCTTATTTCCTCTCACTTGGAGGTGAATATTCATTTCCAGCGATTCACGTGATTTTAAATCACGTGTAACTTAAAAAGCTGTAATGGTAACCATAGCATAAGATGGAGAGGCCTGTATGGTAATGCAAATATGATTTTGAAAACAGTAAATCAAACAAGAACTCGTAATTTCCTCAGTAATAAAAGAAGTGTCCTTGTTCCAGCTGTTTGCTTCTGGACCGGATTTTCTAAGTGATGCTAACGCAACCTCAACCGCAGTTTTGGGGGATTGGTTTGTTGGCAATGCCAATTTTAGACATATGTGGCGTTACTGAGCCAAATACATACATGCTATTAATAATCCAACCATTGAAAAACTTTAATAGTTTTAAAATTAGAGTGTTTTTTAAAAAATTGTATCTGACATGTGTTCTATGAAGTGTAGAAGGCATAAGGTAAGTTTGAAGAATTAGTCAGGAATCTTTAGCTTTAAAATGACTGTAACTGAATCTGTATAGTAACTCCAGACCTGGAAATTCAGAATCTTCAAAAGATGAAGTGTCTCTGGGTGTTCTTTGCGGTTTTTGTACTTACAGCACTCCACTTTTGACTATTTAAACTTCAAACTCCCTTTTTAACTTTGTCACTCACAGTCTGTCCAGGCTGCTAAACCTGCTCTGAAAAAATGCCAGACATATTCAGTCTTTAAAAATACTGCCAAGCAAGTGTTGCCCTGAATTTTTCATCTCCAAAAAATAAGCAAAGAGCAGCTTAATATTGGGCTAAATGTTACGTTCTCCCCTTTGTACAAAAAACTGAGTCCTAAAACTGATGGCAGCACCACAATTAGGAGCACAACCCTGCCTCTGGCAGAAAGTAACATTTCTATTATTAGTATTTCTCAATTCTCCTGGTACACAGGCACAGGGAAAGGCAATGGCTTTGCTGCCTGTCAACCTCTCACTTGCACTGCCAGAAGTATTCCCTCAGAGTTGGGATGAGCTTTGGAAGCAGAGCAGAAGCTCAGCTCTTGTTGTCCCTAAACAATGCATGAACTGCGGAGTCAAACTTGCTGTAACCCACTGTGTGCTCTCTTTGATGAGTCAAACAGGATTCTGGGTGAAAAGAAGAGGGAATAATTATATTCTTTCCATCAGCAAGTCTCTGTTTCTCACTGCCAGGAACATTGCTAGAACTAGAACTGCAATGTAATTACAAGCCCTTTCTCAGTTCTTTAACTTCTGCAACTCAGCAGAATAAATTATTGTCAAGAACATCAGAACGGATCTCTCCACCTCTGTAGGGGTGTTCTCAAAAGCAGAAAAAGAAACTGAAAAAGCTGATCATTCACTGGAAATAGTCCCAAAGCCTACTGTGAAAGTAGTGTTAGCCCCAGGAAAGGGCCGTAAGGAAGCAAGCAGCATTTCTGCTCAGAGACTGGGAAGGGATGGAAAGAAAAAGAGGGACCCCAGGTGCCACCCAGATCTGGCTCACTTAAAGTGGAACCTTGGAAGTCTCTCCTGAACCACTGCTTAAGCACAATGGTTAAACATTAACTCAGGGAAAGCATCAAAATTCACCTTAGACCTGAATATTCCCAGCAGTTGTGTTTCTGCCAATTCCCAGTGCTTTCATCTTGACAGTGCTGAGCTCTGCAGGCCTCTGATTCTTACTGGGATTCAGAAATAACATCACCTGCTCTATAAAACTCCTGAGGAGTTCAATCCCACAGCTGTTCTGAGTCCAAGTTAATTCCAGTAAGGGTTCTGAGACTAAGTTTAACACTTACACCAAGAGAGGGGGATTCATAAAGCAGCACCAGCCACCTCCTTCCCTTTGAATAACCACGGAGCTGCATCAGAGCTGGGAAGAAATGGAAAAGACATTGTCAGATCTTTACAGACTTTCAGAGCTTCTGCTGAATGCACTGAGAAATACCTGCTATTTATAAATTACTACGATTTGGCATCTACAATTTTTATTTTGAGAAAAAAAATTCAATTTCAGATGCACGACATCAGAAGTGTGTATATATAAACTCAGAAACTGGTTAAAGTATCAACATTGAATTAATTTCAATAAAAGCAATAAAACTGATGCTGTTCAGTAGTTTCAAACTGTGATTGTCAGCAACGCAAGAACTTGCCAAGATTTCCTGATTTGCTCTTTATTGAAACACAATTGATACTAATTTGATGAATGCAGAAATACTGGCTACAGTGAACTAACATTATTTAGAAATAGAAAAATACAGACAGCACGCCACCACTGCATGGCAGCCTTTGTGTACAGCTTCCTTTCTTTTGCCTTTAAGAACTCAGAATGGGACAAATATGAAGGCAAGAGCCAGCAAACTAGAACTTGGACACCTTGAAGTGCTGGCCTGACAAACAAATTTCAGTCATTCCATCTGATGGAAACTTTCCTTTATTTCTATTTGCTACATCTTCCTAAGCATGAATATAATGAATTCTGGAAAATGCACATTTTCACAAATTGTTTTCCTACAGACACAGGTATGGATTTTTTATTACTTATTTTTAGTAGGACCAGCTAAATGATATTACAAGAACAGAGGCTATGTCAAAAAGAAATTGAGTCAGGAGAGACAAGATTTGGCCTTCCCAGTACATATTCTGAGTGAAAGTCATAAACAGACAGGCATGATCTGCATCACTAAAAGATACACTCATGATTGTGGGTGTGGTTCATGATTCAGCTTAAAAAAAAGTTACTTTTCAGAGGAATGAAAAGACCCATCAGACCTACTGGGCTTTTCTCTTTCTTTTCTTTTCTTTTCTTTTCTTTTCTTTTCTTTTCTTTTCTTTTCTTTTCTTTTCTTTTCTTTTCTTTTCTTTTCTGGGTTTTCAGTGTTCCCAGAAGGAAAGGCCATATTAATAAGGAGATAAGGAGACTCAAGACCAATTTCTTCCTATAAAGCATCAACAGGACACATTGCCACCCCATAACTTATGGCCCAGAAGTACCACCTGTCCCTACGGACCTGTGATTAAAACTAAAACAAATAAAACTTCTCAGATTCTTCCACAACTGGTAGCAGTGGCCACACTGGCAGGAGAGATAAAGCACCCCTCAGGTCTCACTCACGTTCCATTCTGCAGTAATTTGGCTTCGGAAATTTTCACACAAAAGGTTCTCACCCTTCCCTTTGCCCCCTGAGGCTCATCACAGAGCCAGGGCATGAGGCAGCGAGGACCTTGGGGCATTCAAAGGCAGAATGACAATGGTTTTATCTTCTTCTGAACTTGTTCAAGCTGTTAAAAAAGGAATGATGCAGCTCAGTGAGGAAGGGATTACTCACCAATCCAACCAGTTTCCAGGTTTTTTGCATTCATCTGTGCTTGCCCCTGATAGAACAAATTATATATTAGCTGTCTGTGTGCTGTAGGATTTAATTAGAAACACTGAGAGGGAAAACAGACATGAGAAAGAATGTTTAATTATTTAACAGCATTCAAATAACCAAGTTGCTCAGATTCAATAGCAGTCAGACGGTGTTACAGCTGGTGCGTTGAGAGGTTTTAGCTTCCTTTGATTCCTTATTCCATATAAATTGAAAGACACGATAGGCATATTTTAGCTCATATTTTCAATTCTTTTTGAGCAGATAATATGGCTAAAGCACAGCGGCCAGCTTAGAAGAAAAGGAAATAGTGTCTCTGTGAAGTTAATTTGCTAGAAAGCCAAGGGCACTGTCCTGTAGTTGCCCATGACCCTTGTCTGTCACTGCCTTCCCAGGAAGCTGGAAGAGCTCAGTGTGGAGGATGGACAGCAATTTGCAGTACACAGTCCACAATGTGAACATCTGCTTAATTTTCAGTGAAATTATGGGCTAAATACTTTTATCTCTAGCTGGGAAACCACAAACATTGTCTTCATGGAGAGCCCTACCAACACTCATAAAGAGAAACGCCTGGATTTTGAGCTGACTGAACCTGTCATCCACACAGACACACAGGAAGCAACCATTACCAGGGATCAAGCCCAGAAAAGTTAGCAGTGAACGATCAGAATTCCATGAAAGCTTGATCATCAAGATGGAATAATTAGTCTGTTCAGTTGCTGGAAAGAGGGGCTGTAGCTGCTTCTTGAGATGGTAATTTCTGTTTTGTTTTTCAGATGGCCACATGTCTACAGCAAATTAGACCATTTGTTTTCTGGCTACAAAACAGACATCTGAAGGAAACTTTTGAGCTCTTACAACTTGAACCAGGCACAAACTCAGAGTCTGAAAGGAAAGGTCCTTCTCTTGGACCAGACACACACCTGGAATGGTGGAATAAAAGCTGGTGAATGCAAAAGTAGCGGTTGCCTCACTGCAGCTACTCTACTAATTCCTCTTCTATTTACACAGTGTGCAATTTCGTATTTGCATTATTTAGCCATCTACAGATGTGCAACCATAAAGTGAATAATGCATTCTTCCCAAAATGAAAGTTATAATGATATATCAAAAATGAAAGTTGCAACTATGTATCACTTTCATCCTTTTTTCATTTATTCAATGTCGTTACTCATTTTTCCACATGCATTATTCTGCCCAATCCTGTGTAAGAAAATACAGTAGATATCGGGAGCCACACATACCTTAATGGCAACTATTTTATTTACAAAGACATGAGCAGGATTGCTGTCCATATAGATTTACACAAAGCTCATATTAATATAAAATAAACTGCCTACAACTTTAAAAATTGAGGTTGTTTAAAAATTTATAAGCTTTGTGATCCTCGGCCACTTTTCCATTATTATCTCATCTGTAATTCAAATTAAAGGTGTTGTAAATTATTATAGATCAAAACTGTGGGGTATTTTTTTAAACTCTGTTTCAAAGGTAATAATGTCCTAATGATGTAAAATAAATTGTAAGTCAAATACATGAGAGTTGAGATTTTATTCTGGAAGCTGTGCTGAGGCTGAGTTTGAATGAGTAACATTGGTCTCTTTAAAGAATTTTGTTACTTGACAGAAAACAAAAAGTGGGGGTAAAAAAAGTCAGGAAAAACCATCTTACAAAGTGATATGCAGTGGAAGCCCAGTGACCTTTTTTTTTTATGATTCCCAGTTTCTCTGTAATGCCATAAAATAGAGAAAAATGAGTTTATTCTTTTGAAATCATTACCAAATTCACTGGGACATTAGGCAACAGAGAGATCTCTTGCTCAGGAACACTGAAATGCTTCATTCTCTGCACCAGACAAGTTGCTCCAGCACCACAATTTCTGAAGTAGGTTTTATGCTGGCACTGAGCAGGAGATTGCTTTTACCTCTCATGACCAATAGTTCAGAGGAAATTTTCAGCACTGATAAAATTAGTGTATTTTCAGTTTGAATTACTCAGAATGTTCTCCTGACATCAAAATAATCCTGTTTAACGTTAAGGGGTTTTGTGAAGATTACAGTTTCACTTCTCATTAAATTTCTGAGTATCATGCACTTAAATTCTGTTTCAGATAACAGAATCAAAATCTTCACTGTAACAAGGCAAGCACCTGATATTATAAAAATCACTGTTTTCCAAAGCATTTCCTGACAAGTTGACTGAAACAAGCACTTTCTCATGAAAGGTTTCTGCTTTGATAAATTACCACCTTCAACTACAAAAGTGTCTCACAATATGAGAAGTCTTGTATTTTTTTAATGAAACCAATCTTTCCAGTTTCTGCTAATACCTCTCTACAGGAATCAAACTCTTTTCCAAATGGCAATTCTCCCACATTTCAAGACTTATGTCTTGAAATTATGACATGTACCAAAGCACCCTGTACTACAGTGTCTGGCTGTGAAGGGTTCTGGGACATTCCTCCCTTGTAAAACCCACCCTGTCAATGAGTGGGATGTAAAAATGGAGTAGTCCCCCAGTTTTCAATGTTTAACACATCTGTACAACCAAGAGAGGATGAACATGTAACAGTTTAGAGGTAAATTGCACATGTTGGTGGCTCTTTTTCTAAATCCACACTGCAGATATGTCTCTTTTGATCTGATCTCCACTTCCTTCGTCCCTTCCACAGAACTCTCTTCCATAATTTCTTTTGCAGAAAATTAAATATGTCTGGTTAGAGCAGAATGTCCCACAGGGGCATCTAAAAAGTGCTGCCTCTTTGCCTGTGACTAATAAGCAATAAAACCCTCCAAATCAACCTTCTCTTGCCACCACACTAACAAAAATTTATGTTCCATGTTTCTCTCCATTGCTGCTCATTGTTCTGCACACTCAGAAAACCTCTTTACCAATAAGACAAAATCTCCTCACCAATATGTCAGACATGCTTTGGTCAAACCGCCTGTAAAAAAAAAAAAAAAAAAAAAAAAAAAAAGAGGAGGGAAAGGTAACTTCTCAAGCTGTTAAAAATATCAACATTTCCCAGCGTCACCTTCATTCACCTCCAACACACTCACCAATCCCTCAAAACACAGCACTAGAAAGTCCTGAAATTCCAGCCACAACAACCAGACACACTCAGAATCCCAGAATCACAGACTGGTTTGTGCTGGGAGGGACCTTAAAGCCCAGCCAGTGCCACCCCCTGCCATGGGCAGGGACATTTTCCATCATCCCAGATTGTTCCAAGCCCTGTCCTGACCTTGGTGTTAAGGATGCTAATGGTGGTTAATGCACAGGGCAGTGTTTGTGGGCGTGTATTTAGTAGGATGAGCAACTCAAGCAGCGCTAGGAAAGCTAAAGGCACTTTTGCCCATGTTTGACTGACCTGTCTGATCCAGATTCCACTACAAAACTGATGTTTTTCAGTGTGGTTTGCAAAGTACATTTATTTCTTCTGAAATAATGATGCCTTTGCCAGAGGCAGGGGGTAGGATTGTAACCCTCTGCGTGATTAGAGGAGTAAAAGTCACTCTGAAACTGACCCTTGTTCATCTCTCTTGCCCTTTTTCTTAAGAAATCAAACATGATTAAATACTTGGTTTTATTCTCATTGGACTTAAAATAAATTATTATAATGAAAGATCAATGTGCTTTACAAAATAGAAGGAGTAATGACTTTGCAGAGTTCACAGTCCATCTTGTGTGGTTGATTTCCTCCTTGAAGGCATATTTCATTTAAATAGATTTCTAAAAGTTGGTTAATGTAAGACTAGATCTATATGTAACATATCAGCCCTTAGCTCCATCTGAAAACAAGACAGTAAAATTTGCAATGAAAAATAGTAATTAAATATTTATAAGATTTCTTCATGCCTATTTCTAGAATCAATCTTCTGAATCATCATTTCTCTTAGATTTTATAGCCCTATATTTTATCATTAACAATCACTGAATACCAAAATGAAGTTTCTTCCATGACAGAGAAAGAAACAAAAACCAAAAAACCTACAAACCCATCCTAACAATCAAGCAACAAACAAACAAAATATCAAAACATACCCAAACCAAACCAACCAACCAAACAAACAAACAAAAACCCCAAACACAAATCTGAAGTTAAATTATTGCTATTCATTTGGGAGGATGATTCAAGTTCAAAAATCCATAGGAATTTTCAAGAACTGCACTCCTATTTTTCTTCAACATTTCTGAACATGCTAATTTCATGTGCTGTGAACAGTTAAACTGAATTTGGTCATACTATTTCAAGTAAAGTAAAATGTGGGAAAGCCTGTACGAGGTCCTGAATCACCTCAACAGTGTGTCTATTTTGTGTTCTGCTGTCTTCTATCTCTCCAGTGCCAGGTAGAGGATGGTTTGAAGGATACGGCAATATGAAGTAGGGGAAAAAAATATGAAATGTTATTCAACAGCTCCAATTTTCACTCAAATGCCACTATTGTCAAAATACACATATAGTACAACAACGTAATCACCAGGCTTTCATCAGCAAGGTACTGACTCTCCTGGCTGCAAAAGGATAAAGAGTAGTGTCTTGCTCACAACTGAGTTTACCATAGAGAAAGTTGTTTCAGTCATTTTCTGTGCAGCAGGAAAGGAGATAAATTTTTATCTGCATTTTCTAGACAATCATTAAGGGCTCAACTGCCAGTCTTTGCTTGGCTGTAAGTGGGGAAAAGTGATCTTCCATTCCCAAACAGAATGAGAATTACCAGACAATGGTTATCCCAACAAAATTCCATTATAACTAAAAGGTATCAGGAAGTACAGGAAATGCAACCAAATATAGGAAAATCACTGCAGGCCTGATGAAAGAAAAGAACAGGCAGAACAGTCAAAAGTTCTGCCTCAAAACATTTGAGTTTTGAATACAAAAAAACCTCATATTTCAAAAGATATGGCTTCTGTCATATCTTCCCATTGCAACAAGTCCATTTTCTGTTCCTCTGACAGTAGCTTGTCCTGCAAAGAGGCAAAACAGTTAAATGGAGCATTCATTCCTCTTCCCCAGTGGACATCTGCTCCTTGCAGAGATTTCCAAAATTCTCTTCCTGAATTTTTGCTTTTTTAAGGCCAAGTGACTGTGCAAACATTTTCCTAATGGAAAGCAGCCAAAATATACTCATGTAGCTAGTTTAAATTCATTTGCTGTAAACGTGTTATTCATCCTTCACCTTTTCAAGAAATACGTGCTTGTGAGGGGAGTGAACAGGATTAGCCCAGCACGCATGAATAGATTTTCATAATTAATACAGTATTTGAATTCTTAATCCTTGTATGCTTTAGGTGCAGGAAAAAATCTTAAGGCATTCATGAAAAACAGTCTTGCAAAACTTTGAGAGAAATGTTTCTAAGAAATGGATAGTACAGACAGTAACATGCACTTTTCCAGAGATTCTATTCTTCTGCATTCTTTTAATTGTGCAAAGACTAGAAAAATGTTTAGCAAGTGGTTCTTTTAAAAGTAAACTGGAAGTATAAAATGAGAAGTACTCAGTTAGAAGTAAGTATCACGTATCAGGCAAACCAACTCTGTAAAGCCTGACATACTGTCATGATCTTATAGACACAGTAGAAATAGAAAATTGCATGTAGATTATATTTGAACAAAAAAAACCAAAAAAGTTGGTTGTAAATATTTTGCATTATAAGCTTTGCGGCTATAGTTAATTATTTTGATTAGAATAGTGATTAGGTTTACCAGCTAGTTAATAGATAGAGTTTCATTAAGCACTAAATCAAAACAGATGAGAAACATCAACTCTGAATACTGTATTATTGTAGCATCCCTAATGGCATCCAAGATACCAGATGCAGGTGTCTGAGTTACCTCCCCTAAAAATTGTTTCATCAGAGGATGCCATATGTTTTAATTCAGTGCTTTTCAGCTGTAACACATACTTATTTCTAATTATTACAGGGATATGTTGGACTGCTAATGAATCAAGTGAGGTACTGAGTGATAGTTTGTCTAATTGAGGGATTTACTTCACATTAAGAGGCCTCCTTGGAGTTTCTTTGTCTTTTTGTTAGTAAGCATAACTTGAAAAGTGCTCAGCTTTTACTTCAAGAGTTTTTTCCATTTCGTTCCAGAGGTGGAATATTCCTTTGAAAAGTTGCTTTTTACTATTGTAAGTGTATAGTTCAATCTTTGTGCTATCTTATGACTCCAAGTTTTAAGAAATTTCTTTTGGGGGGTTATTCTCTTCTCAGAGCAAAATATCTCACGAAGAACATGTCTTATAAGTCCAGTGATTTCTCTCTCACAATCCACAGTTCACACCTTTTTCAGGCAAAAACTGCTAATTGAGGCATCCTACCGCGGAGCTGAAAGAGCTGCAGCTGGATTATCAACCACTGTGCTAATGAGCAATTCAGCTGCAAGAACACCTCTCCTGAGAGGAAAGGCCAAGAACTGGATTTGTTCAGCCTGGAGAAGAGAATCCTTGGAGTGACCTCATTGTGGCCTTCCCTGAAGGGGCTGCAGGAAAGATGGAGAGAGGTTTCTTTACAAGGAATGAAAGGACAAGGGCAGGGCTGGATGGGATCTTGGCAATGGGGAATTGTTCCCTGGCAGGGTGGGCAGGCCCTGGCACAGGGTGCCCAGAGCAGCTGGGGCTGCCCCTGGATCCCTGGCAGTGCCCAAGGCCAGGCTGGACACTGGGGCTGGGAGCAGCCTGGCACAGGGGAAGGTGTCCCTGCCATGGCAGGGGTGGGGCTGGGTGGGATTTAAGGTCCCTTTCAACACAAACCAGTCTGTTTGCTACCCCCTGCCATGGACTGGGACACTTTTCACTGGGCCAGGTTGCTCAGAGTCCTATCCCACAACTACTGCCATGACCTAGGGTTCTGTATCTACCAGACATGCCTCACAAAAGTGCTATTTGGAGGGGAAAAAAAAGTGGGGGGAACTTTCTTTCCCTCACTTCCACAACCAGTTAAGTTGCACAGAATACACAGGCCTGTGCACAGTGTTGTTGGGATAACCTGCAAAAATTCAAATGCATGAAGGAATCTGACTGTTGAAAATAGAACATCAGGACAGGTAAGAATAAAGAGATTAATAGCTTTAATGCTTTGTGCCACCCTAATGCTTTGTCAGAGTAAATATTTCATTAAATATTTTACATGTAGAACATAAAAAAATGTCGAGGTATTGGTATGAATAACTCTAGGAGATTACAGAATGGGGAGTTGTGAACTGAGTTGTACTTAAGACAACTGAACAAGAATTGTGTTCTCTGCTCTGTGCCAAAATCCTGACAGCAAAGAGAAGCTCTAAAGAGGTTGAAGAAAAGGTTTTAGAGGCTTTCAGAATGGACTGAACAGTCCTATTCAAAAAGAAACATGACTCACCAGGTCCTACCACAGGGGACACGTATTGGATACGTGTTTTGCCTGCTGGTTTGGGTGTCCTGCAGTGTATGACAGCTCCAGACCTGTCCAGTGCCTGCTGGATTCTGGGGACGTGTTCATTTATTTACAGATGCTGTGCATTGTTTTTTCCCCAGTAAGTTCTGCACATCTCTATCAATTCCAAGCAAAATGCTGGATGCCAAGTCACCACAGGGTATGTGTCAGCGTTTGTTAAACACACTCTGTACACTCTCATTAATTTTACATGGCTGTGGTTTCACTGTTGGGGAAATGCAAATGGCAGCACATGGCATTACCCTGTGGGGAAGCAAGGGAAACACTGCATATTTTAGGATTCATTTTTCCTGCTTTCATAGACTTCTTTGCATTTTTTTGCTGTGTGGACAATTTCTGTGCCACTTCTTACCTGCCTAAGGCACTCCTCTATAGACAGGATTTTTTACACATGACTTACAAATCTCTGAATTCTAAAAACAATGAAAGATGGGCTTTCATGGCAGGAGAATACTTCTGGAAAGAAAAAAAAAAAAAACAACCCCTTAATACTTAAAAAAACAACAGCAAAATCCTTCTTTGCTCTGTATCTGTCCATGGACTTTGGAGGAAGGCTCACACAGCATTTCAGTTCTAAAGTTTGGGTACTCTCAGTCCAAATTCCCTATTTTAGGGCTTGAGAAACAGGATTAGACTGGAATTGCATGAACATCCTGCTTGATTTGTAAAGATGAAAGGAGCATTCCTCCTGCAGCAACTGTTTTTACTCTGATGTGGGAATAAATTGCAGCTGAGGATTTCTGTGGCCAATTGATGTTCTCAGAGAGGAACAGCAATCAGGGCTGGTGAAGCACAAGGTTGATGTGATGTCAGGTGAACATCAAGAGGGGAGGTTTGGGCAAACCTGCTGCTCTGATGGAGCACATTTCTCCTAATATCAGTTTCTTACAGTCATCCTCTGCCTCTGCATTTTTCTGCCCATTTTCACACTATTCACTTAGGATTCCCTTACCGGCAAAACCCCTCAGCATGAAGAGCCCATCCTTTGGCTGTAGAAGGCTGCTCTAAGAAAAATATCTGTAACAATCTGTCTTCCATTTGAGCCCTTTGTCTCATGGCCAGTGGCCTGGCACCATTTCAAAAGCACAGAATTGGATGTGCCTGCTGTATTTTCCATGGGTAACAGTTAATTTATGTTTTCTTACCTGAAGTCAGCCTGAAATGATGAAATGTGAGAAACACAAGATGTACAAACACCATTCAGTACAGGGACTCAGCTTCCACTGAGAACTAAATATGTTCCCTTTTCTACCTCACTAGCCTCTAGACATTCAGCAGCAGCCAGCCCCTTTCCCATATTCTACAGTTTCAGAGGTTTTCAGTGTATTGTGGTGGTTTCTTCTAACAACATCCTGCTTTACTTCTTGATAGTTTTGATCTTGTTATAAACAGTACATCTATCACTCCCAGATGTGAACAATACTAGGTTAGCCACACATGATAGGAGGGACTGTGCTTTTCTCTTCACTATTAAAAAAAAACCCAAACACTTCACTGTAAAAAAACCCAAAAAATGCAAAACAAAACACAAAAAAATCCACACAAAAAAATAAAAAAAAATAAAAAGCACACACCCAAAACAAAAATACTACCAAAAAAACCCAAAACAAAACAAAAAAAAACCCCAAAAACCAAAAACCTTCCCACAAAACAACAGAAAAACTTAACTGAGCAACTTCATTTCCATTCAGAGTCATAACTTGGGAAAAAAAAAAAGTCCCTAGACTAGGTGATCAAATAATATAAAGACTACATTTATGATAGCTCAAGGAAGCCAGGGCCATAGATGCTGCCTCTGGAACAGCTGAAGAAGATAGCATACATTGTACTAATAGAAATAAAAAATTGAATATATTTTAATTATTTCTAAACCTCTGGCCAAAAATAATACCCATTGTTGGATACATGGCTTTTTTCCATCACCCAGTGATTTAAATTCAGCATGTCTTGAGGATATGCTCAAGTGTCACAGCACCATGAGGATGCACTGCAGTTAATTGTAGAACAATATGAGAAAACCGTGTTTCTTCATAAAAAGGAGTAGTACATTTTGGATTTTGCTTTTTGTCAAAATGTACTTAGAATAGAAATCCACTGATAAGAAAAGGAAAGTAAGTTTTGTATTAATTACTCAGTAACCAGCACTGTAGCATGCATGATTTACACAGCACGAGGTATTTAGTATGCATGTGGATCAGTACCCAAAATAAAGAATGCTAGTAGCACATGGCTTTAGAAGATGTTAAAAGATACTAAATTTAAAGAATAGAATATATTATTCTCTCAACATAGTACAAAATTGTACTGCCAAGCTTGCTGCCATGAGATGTGGAGAGTAGGATTTTTAGAATTTAAAAAAAGAATAAGGCATAAAAACATTTTGTGTGTGAAAATGATGTCATTTTTCACAGATTTTTTTTTCTCTCATTTTGAAGATTTTCATATCAAAGCTAGAGGCCTTGAATAGTCATCACTCCTTCAAACATAAGCTTTTCCTCATGGTCTATCTTAAAACACACTGTTTTTGAAATTTTTGGCAAGCAAACATTTTAATTAAAGAGGAACTATAACCATAGAGGAAACAGATGAAAATTAAAGTAGCATATCAAAAACATAGTTTTTGGGCCTGGAAACAGGTGCTGAGAACTGATTTTAAAACAGAAGCTCAAAAACTGCCCACCTTTTCCTCTTTGTTTCTGCCCTTCCTTTCCTCCCCCATCCAGACAGACATTAAAAAGGAATGAACACTACCCTTGAAATGAGCAAATCAGGGTATCTGTGACTTATCCTCAGGTATTTAAACCATTGCTTTTGGCCAAGTTCCAAATTTTCCTTTCTTTCTCATGGTCAGCATTTGGGAGTTATGTTAAGTTGGAATCTCAGAAATTTTGGAGTTCTTTCTGGGTTGCAAAGACTATATAAAAATGTAAAACAAGTAAAAATAAAGAGAGAACAAAAATCAATAATTCCATGAACAGGACTGAAACTGAAACTTATTTTACTTGTATGATATTCAGTAAAAACCTTCTGCCACTTCCAGAATCTTAACTACCAAATGAAAGAAAAAGTTAAAGCGTTTATTTGGATGTTTTCAACTGCTTTCATACATATGCATAATGCAATTGGTTTCCTGCTAGTTTGATTGTAGTAATTTATCTTGTACACCACGAAAATAAAAATAGCTCCTGGGGAGTTTAAATTGTCTGGCAATGAAGATTATATGGGAGCAAAAGTCTATTATCTGCCAATGCTGGAGAAATTAATGCTTAAATAAGGTTAGTATATCTAAACACATTAAATCACCTAAAATTTTGCCACCCATAATATTTTATCATTGTAAAAGACCAGTGGTCAATGATCTATCAAAGAAACAAAATGAGAAAGTATAATTTATTTCCCTAGAAAGATTTCTGGGGAAAAAAAAAGAAAAGTGATTTTAGAAAAATATTGAATGCCTTTCTGTATTGGGAGTCAGTGTTGAGTAGATGTCAAGCAGTACTTCTGAATTTTATTTCTCTTTAAAGTAGTAAGAATTCCTCCCACATTTCCTTCTGGATTTAGGGAATTCCTTACTCTGAAGCGCCACTGGGTATTAGTCCCCAGGGTATAACATGATTTTTCTCACATTAATACCACTGTGTATTTATCCAGTGACTTTAATAAAGATTCTCTCTGCTGACAACTAAAACAGTCAAGTCTTTGACTCTTTGGCTGTCAAGAAATCTCCCTCAGAGCTGTGACTCATCCACAGACAAACTGGAAGTTTTCCTAATCACTAGCTAAATCAACACAAAATATCTGCTTGACAGGGTGTTTTTCACCACTAGAAAATTCACCAATTTCTTTGGTACCTCTGTCAGAGAAACCCTTGGATCACAAACACATTATTTTATCATTTTTCAGTTTCTTCTACTACTCCAGCAGCACATTATGATTTTGATTGGTATGTAGGGCTAAAACCAGATTTTTGATTTAGAGAGATATTGTATTTTCTACCTCAAGGCATGGTGGATTTTTCCTTCTCTTTTTCTTGGGGAAAGGGGGACAGTTACCTCTAGAAAGAGTAAATTGAGGATCATTCCTGCAGATTCATTTTTCTGTGGGTTTCATCTCATCATCAAATTATCTGAGTAGAGGATCTCCCACTGTTTAATGAATTTCAAAACATATGGAATGGAGACAGTCATAATCATCAATTAATTGATGATTAATTTAATTAAAATTTCTCATACTTTGTGAAAGATGCTCTGAACAGAACCGTGACTACTCTTGGTACCTGATTTTTAAACACAGAATAATTTCAATCACCCAGTGCTCTCTTGCTCCCCATTTTCAATCAAGCTCATACAAACCCCTATTGCTGCTTAACACTTTCCCTGGTTTTAAGCAGTGAAAAGATTAGGAATAAAGCACCATACTCCTAAAGAATCCAGAAGAATTTTGCCATTTATTTATCTCTGAGCAGAGAGAGTGATGCAATTCACAGACTGGTTGATTAGAGCACTTATTGGAGGGGCAGAGAGGTTCTTATTGTAGTGACTTTTCAGTCTTTTATTCAATCTGAATTGGCTTCAAATTACAAAATTATACTTTAAAATGCCTTTTATCCTGAATGTTCTCCAGGCAAATGGGCATCTGGGTTCAAATCAGCACAAACAGAACAGGGCATTGAACAAATTTCTATTTGAGTGTCAGTCATTACAATACCGTTAAAAAGCACTGACCTGCTTTAGCTTTCTCATCTGGCAAATTTTTCTCAGAATTTATTTCAGCTGCTTCACTTTCATCAAAGATTCGTGAAAAGAAACATTTTGTCTTGGGCTGAAGGGAAACAAGAGAGCTCTGGTCATGTTTCTTTCCCCCTAAAACCTTCAGTGGTAGCAGCAAGGGGTAGATTCTGCAGACTTGGTGTATGTGCAATTGAGGACAAGCTTTGTTGTTTTGTTGTTTCCTTGATTTAACTCAGATGGCATTGACATTGTCAGAAATACATTTAACACCAGTGATAGTCACTTGTTACTGGCAGATTTTGGTTTAAAAGTTCAAAAATTACTCAAACTCTTAAGGTCTCTTCTTAAGGTTAGATCCAGGCAAAGACCTCCCTGAACTTCTGCAGGAGGAACATACACTAGCACTTGACTGCAGCCCATTCCCAGTTTCATTTTTCCCTGTTCTCACAGTCCCCTGAGGTGAGATGTCTCTCTGGTGAAACCACCATATCCATATCCATATCCATGCACATCACCCTGGATAACCTGGCACACAGCCACACTTCATGCTGCTCACCTGACCCCTCAGCCCAGCTGAATTCTCTGCTGCCATTGAGCCCAGTGGCATCAGTCACCAAATTATCCTACTATTTAATAAAAGCTTGAGAGTATTCAGTGTAATCTGGGAGGAATATCTGCAGCGTCTCAAAAACTTCAATTATTAACTTCACCATTTTAGCATCACAACCCTTGGTCTGCACCAAAGGGTCTTTGTGAAACGCAGTAATTAAGCAACATCTTCCCACTTTTAATGGAGATGGATAATGAGTTTCTAACAAGAATGGATGATGTCTTTCATTTCTGATTAGAACAAGTATTCCTCAGGAGTGTTAGCCACCCTGAACCTGGGTATGAAAGAAACCAATCTAGGTCAGACATAAAGGTTAACCTTAACCTCTTCAAAAAGCTGGGGAGGAAAAAAAGAAAATAAGAAAGGAAAGGAAAAAGGAAAGGAAAAAGGAGCACCAAAACGCAGCAAGTATATTTTCTCAGCATTTCATTGGACTTGAAAGGGGTGCTTAGTCATGGAGTAAACAACTTCCTTCAGCAACCACATAAATTTGCCTTCTACATCCCTTACTGCTCTGGGAAAGAATAAATTTCTGTCCTGGCCTTCAGGTCTTTGTGTGCTGTGTACTATGCCTGAAGCATTCTTTCACTGTCACATTCTTAAAACTTTATTTGGATATTTTTAATACATTCCTTTTCTGGTCACTCTAAAACCTTATTAGGTATGACTAAGGCTGATTTTTTTAAATCTTTATTATTGAAAAATAAATTATACAAAATTTAAAAAATTTAAAATTAAAAATTTTACCATCAATCTTTACATTTATTTATTTAAGTTAGGGTTTTTCTTGTTATGCCTTTTCTATTTTTAAACAAGTAGAATATATATCAATTGAAAAGTTGAGCATGTGAATACATAAACTTCACATACCATTACTTACTGTATTCTTCTAATTACTCTTCAATTTTTAAATAATTTCCTGCATCTAACTTTAATTAATGTCAGGGGAAAAATATTTTCCTCTAATTAAAAATACAAATTTCACCCAAACAAAACTTTGGCAGAGAACAAATCTGGTAACCTCAAAAATGAAATAGACACTTCTTAAGAAAAATTTCTTAAGCAATCAATAGTCCTAGGCCATTTTGCAGCCAACAAATATTGCAAAGTGTTAAATTCCAGATTGCTGAATTAAGGAAAAAGTACGTTGGTGCTTATGTTTTAATTTTTGATAGCAAGAATTTTTCCAAGAAAATAAGCCTTCCTGATGAGCCTTAAATGATATCTAGATAGCATTACCAAGTATACAAATTTTTTCTGACTTTTTATAAGCAAAATCAATATATTTAATTTTAAAAATAACAATTGCATACTCGTCTTGCAGGTTGGGATGTCGGACAATATGGAAAACCCTCATCTTGTAAGTCCTGGTGACTTGGGAAAATCAGACCATATTGTGCAATCTTCTGCAAAACCACAGGAAAACTCTCTATACAGCCCTAAGCTACCATCTTCTATGAAAAACAAACAAACAAACAAACAAAACAAAACCCAAGAGCAACAAACCAGACTGAAACAAAGCAAGAAACATCCCTGGTATCTCGAATAAATTTACAATCGTGCATTTCTTATGTCTCTACAGATGTCGATAGCAGACAAGCTTCCTCTGGAAATAACTTATGCTAGCAGAAAAAAAATAAACCAGACATAATTCTTTGGCAGATAAAACAATCATCAAGAACAGAATCTGTTTTGCAATCCTCATCTTGTAAAGTACTTATATATTGGTACTTTAAAAGAACCTGGAGAAATAAAGAGCCATCATTTGTGGCAGTTTATCTTCTTTCCATTTCCTGGTACCAGGAGCTTGTGGGTATTTATGTTTCATCTGCATGGAACTCCATTGCACCGCTAATGCAATCTGCACTAATAACTACACCCTGGAATTACTGCTATGGTAATGTCTTTCCACAAGCCCTGTTGTTCTACCACCTAATAAAGCCCTGCCTGCAAAGAAAACAGCTATGACTGCCCCGTTTTTGATTTCTGTATTTTGTGTGAAACTCAAAGACACTGTGGCACAGCAACAAGTGCTCTGGCTGCACATCTGAGCCCCTCCCTGAGGTGGCCAGGGCATCCCTCCCTCCTGCAAGGCTGCACCAGGAGTGTTGCTCCTGGTGCCACTGGAGACCAAGCTGTGATGCCACCCAGAGGTGCTCCAGCCTCATCAAACAGGAATGTCCTTCCACCAGCAATTGCCAATCAGTCCCAGGATGAAGGAATCTGGAGAGATGCTGAATTTTTTTAAAAAACATATCCAAGCAGCACAAATATGTAATTCTGTTTAAATATGTTTAAATATTTCTGTGTGATTTTGTCTAAACATATCTCTCTTAGACATGAAAAGAGAGGGGTTTGAAAGAGCATAATCTTTTAAAGATGTTTATTTCTAAAAGTACTGTGAAGTATACATCTCTTGGGCAATAGACTTGCTTGTAATAAAGTGCAAATCAGGAAAAATACACTGAGTCATATTTCTGTACATGGGCTATCCTCTAGATTTAGGCAAAACACTGCAAACATCTGCTGTATCTACTGCACATCATCAGTCTACTGATGTTATAGTTTTTACTGTGGTTTTTAAGTATGGTATTTAAAAGCAGCAGATGTATATCTGAGGATTACTTTCAAAGAATGATTACAGCTATGGAACACACTTGGCAGATATATATGCCTCCAATTTTTACAGGTTTACTCTTAAAAGTTCATGAAACACGTAGGGCAAAATTGGTCAGATATCAGGCTGTGCTCCCAGCAAAAAAATCATAAGTTTTAGCTTCACATGTGAGTTGTTTGGAAAGAGAAACACACCCTGTGCCATAACAGAACAGGTTATTTTGATTGCAGGCAGTACAAGACAGTCCTGTGAACTCAGGACTTTATATTTTACACATTCCCACAGTGCATCCAATGTTAGAATTAACATCTCAGTTATAAAAGCACAACTACATCAGGAGTTCATTATGAAGAAAAAGAACAAAGAAGAGTACTCACAACTTTCATAAAACATTTTAAAAGTATTTAAGATTGTGGATCTTGGATTCAACATGGAAAAGGAATATGGTCTGGGGGTTCTGCAGTAGGGGAAGTGGAAGAAACAGGTGACTGCATGTGGGAATGTTTATTTATCTGGATGGATCCGCAGGGAATGCTTTATTCACAATCCTTTTGCAGGCAGAAACCATTTTCCATTCTCCATCTCTTTCTCATTCATAACCCAAAAAGTGAAATGCTGATTTCTGCTGACCTTTGGCCAGGTGGATTAAAGGGGAATGTACCCAAATATGCACCTGGACGTCATCTGAATAAATTGTACCAATGATCCCAGCTGAAACTGCTGCTTGGAAGAGCAGCAAATTAGGAAGGAGAAGGTTTGCAAATGCCTACCTAAATTTTGTGAGCCACGCATAGTTCTACTCCATATATTTTAACTAGAAATAATTATGTGAAATTCAAAGTTCCTGATAAAAAACATGTTTAATTTCCTTTCATTCCTTATTTCCATTGCAATCAGCACTAAACAACAAATTCTGTAGGACTAAGCCATTTAACTAATATTCTAGGGAATAGCAAAGAATCATGAAATACATTTAAAGGTCAGGCATTTCTTTTTCATGTACAGACAGTGTGCAAACTGTGATATCTTCAGCAAATATCCTGACAGTTGCCTAAATGAAATATATGGCTGTGCTTGAGAACCTTTCTGTTAAATTTTCAGACGCATCAATGGGTTTTGGCCTGAACCTTGCAAATTCAGAACCTGTTGTTCACCCAAGGCAGCTAAAAGAATCCAAAAAACTCCCAAAGAAATTAAGTTACTATTTTTTCCTGAAGTGCCTTGGTCATACAATTCTCTGTGTGGATATAAATACCTGATAAAGCACTATGCAACTAAGAGCTGTGCGTCAGATTTTCAATATTATCATTATTATCATTATTTTATTTAATAATAATAATAATAACAATAACAATAACAATAACAATAACAATAACAATAACAATAACAATAACAATAACAATAACAATAATAATAAGGTCATTCTTTATTATCCATTCACACCCACACAAATGCACAGGCTGTCTCTGATGGGGGGGGGAGGGGGAAGAAAAGAATAAAAGAAAAACAAAAAATGAGGAAGAAGGAGAAGGAGAAGGAGAAGGAGAAGGAGAAGGAGAAGGAGAAGGAGAAGGAGAAGGAGAAGGAGAAGGAGAAGGAGAAGGAGGAAAAGGTGTCCATATAAAAAAGCTGTCCCTAAGAGAAAACATAGTTTTTAAACACTGAAGAAGTTTAGCCACAAATGTGTAAGTTCTTACTTCTTATACTGTATGCATTTTTTACACAGAGTAACTAACAGTAGGGTTTATGGGAAATACTTCACAATATAGAATTCATTCTGGATGTTTCAAATTCCAGATGTCTCTGATGAGATAGGCCTTTTTAAAAGCCTTACTGTATGTGTGTGACTGCTCAGGATTTCCTGAAAATCCAGCTGCAGAACTGCAACTCCCTCCTCACTTCAAGAAACACTACCAAGAGCACTGCATTTGTATTACTTAAAATGTTATTTCTCCAACAGAACAGAAGCTGAGCAAAGTACATTTATCAAAATTGGTAGCTATTTGGTTTCAAAAAACCCTACCAATTAATGTTGCTGTGATGTATTGATTTTCTCCTCAGTTTTTAATGAGGGCATATAGAGCAGTAGAGCTTGAGCATATGGCTGTAAAAGACAGAAAAATATTCTAATTGGGTAAAAATATAGACACTGTCAAAATATGATTTCCACTTAGCTCCGCTGTTCACTTACATCACCTCAGCAAATTAAGACAAACTTCATACCTCTGCAGTGGAGGAAGCTTTGAAGCAACAACTGTATTTAAAAACAAACAAACAACAAAATCCACAAATTACTAAGTAAAGACTGAAAGTAGATAATAAGGTACCTGCTCTGTAATTAGCTCTGATGCAAGGGTCTTAATGAATGCTTATGGAGCTTCTAAGTTAAACATATTTTTTACTAATTTATTAATTAGTAACTATTATTAATTGTTATGCATTTTGAAAAGGCTTTAATGAGTTAAGAAATAATGCCTCTTGTTATACACACCCCAAATTTTCCAGAGGAACTTTGGATAAGCCCAGAATGAACAGAAATTCAGGGACAATGTTGTATTTAAAGCTCGAACTCCCACTGTGTTTAGTGCCCAAGTCACACCAAATTCCCAGCAGAGGCACTTCAGTCTCACACATCTTTTCTGAATATACCAAGCTTTTGTAGTTGAGCAGATCCCACCTATTACAAACATCACAGGTGAATATTTTAAGCCTCTAAGTGAAGGCTTTCAACCACACAAGTATTTTTTCATTCTGGTTTACCCTTTCTGTGTTCCTCTCATTTGTCATTTTTACCTTAGTTTCCCTTCCAGCCATCTCCTCCACTCATTTATTCACTGAATGGCTCCTCTTCCATCATTCATATTCCT
Source organism: Motacilla alba alba (assembly GCF_015832195.1). NCBI lineage: Eukaryota > Metazoa > Chordata > Aves > Passeriformes > Motacillidae > Motacilla > Motacilla alba. The sequence continues at coordinate 72,562,584 of NC_052046.1, read as the reverse complement.
TTTCAACCTTCATTTCAAAACCCCTTTCACCTCCTTTTCCAGGAGTACTATAACTGGGATAGAACAACATTTACACATTGCATTTGAGCTCTTGCAGAAATGTATGACTGCCTAGGAAAACAACTCGACATTATGATGAACTTATGCCTGCAGAAGAAAAAAGTTCTGTAGGGCTGGAGAGCATTGGAGTAGTTGCCATTCCTAGACTTATTTAAAAAAAAAAAACAAACAAAACATTTCGGTATTTATGCTCTTTCTAGAAAATTCTTTTTTTAAAAGTCAAAAAAAAATGGAGGAAAAAAAATCAGTATTTACATAGAGGTGAGACGTTTGGTAGCTAAATACTGGGAAATACAAGACAAATATGAAAGCTCAAATCCAGTCCCAAGGGTAACTAGTAGAGAAGATGTTCCGGGAATCGAGTGACCCTGGACATTTCTTAGAGAAATTTAATTTAATAAACCCTGTAAATTGCAAAAGACGCTAAGCAGAATATTCTGAAGGCCCACAGAGAATCTTCCAAGAATTCATAAGAGAAATAATATGCATTAACCAAGGTGAAGATTTAAAGAGCTGTGCATAGGAGAAGCACCTCAGTGCCCGGAAGTGAGTATAACATTCACTATAAAATTAATTAAAGCACTGTCTCTTTGGTACCTTATTGTAGTACTAAGAGCTTGCTCCTTAGGAGCAAGACACCACAGAAGATGCTGCACCTCTGTGAGACTCCTGACATTGGTATGACAGGAAAAAATTAATCTAAGACAATTTGCTGATAGGATTCAAGAAGAACATTTTAGCAATATCCTTCTCAAATCCAGAAGAAAAAGAGAAAAGGGGACAAGAAAAGAAAAAAAAAAAAAAAAAAGAGAGACTGTTTCAATGAAAGATGAAGTTCAATATTAGCAATGACAGACAGGTGAGTTAGATAAAATTAATAGCATGAGACTGAATTTCCTTTTAAGCAGACATTTGGTTAAATTCTGATATTGCTAATGATAAACTCAGCACTGCTACCTTTCTTCAATTACTAAATTTTGTTTATGAGGCGCTTGCAGGGGCAAAAAACATCTCTGAAAGAGAGGAATATAGGGAAAACATATGGAGACAGAAAAAACCCAGGAAGACATTTAAAAGGGTTAAATTATGGTAATAATTCATTAAAAGTCTAATATATGTCCCCCTTGTGCTTATGAAGGGTAATTTAGATTTACAAAACTATTAACAATGTACTTTATTTATATGAATAGAATTATGTATACATTGCAATAATAAATAAATACCACAGAATCCCAGGATGGTTTGGTTTGGGAGGGACCCTAAAGCTCATCCAGTTCTAATCCCAACACCTTCCACCATCCCAAGCTGCTCCAAGCCCTATCCAGCCTTGCCTTGGGCACTGCCAGGGATCCAGGGGCAGCCTCAGCTGCTCTGGGCACCCTGTGCCAGGGCCTGCCCACCCTCACAGGGAAAAACTCCTGATTCCCAATATCTAAATACCTTCTCTCTCAGTTTGAAGCCATGTATATGAAAACATATATATATATCTATGTGTCAAAGTGAAAAAAAAAAATTACTACTCAGATGTATAGAAAAGCAGAAGTCATAACATTATAAGATTTCCCCTAGCTTTAAGATGTATATGGATTTACTTGAGGTGTACATATATTTAGAAAGAAGGAAATTCAAGCTCAAAGTTGTTCTTCTTTCCATCCTAAAAAAAAAGGTTTATTTGATTCTACATTTTACATCCAAAATGCTCTTGCAGAAGCAAATAAAAAGCTTTTGAGTTTATAGGGAATTTGCATTGCATATACAATAACAAAATTTGCCATTCCCCAAGAACTGGATTTAATAACTAGTAGATTATCCTAATCACTGTGTATACAAGTACACCTTGTGCATGGATAGGAACAAGTGCTGGGACATTAATCTTGTTCTCACCCACAGACCTGAAGGCAAGGGTTAAACCAGACATCATATTGTGGCTTGTCAGAACCCAGGACATCCCTCTGGGTGCCCTGGATGGCCAGAGCCGCTGGCAGGGGGCTCTGAGACCCTGGCATGCAGCCAAAGACACACGTGGGGTTTTGATCTTAGCCCAGGGAGCAAATTACTAACTCTGTATGAAGAATTACAAGCCACACACACAAGTTTAAGTAGTATAGTAGAGATAATCATGAAGTGAAAGGAAGGATTTTTGAGTGCTGTACAGGGGGGTTTTAAGCCTTGTGCGCAGGGGTCTGAGTTTTGTACATGGGGGTCAGGGGTTCTAAGATGGAGGGATTTGGGTGTGCCCTGTCCTCCTCCTTTCTCCTTCCTAGCCTCCATGTCTTTGGTGATGTTGGCACTCACAGATTGGATTAGAGTAGAAAGTCACCATTCAATATAGATAGTAGGCATTGGGGAAAAGTATAAACATGTAACAGTAATGTGTGATATAAAAGATGGCACCAGCCCCTGGGAGGGCAGTGTGCCTTTGTCTGAGCTGCTGAACGGGCCACAGCAGCTCAGGAAAAGAATCTTTTAGATAACCAACAATAAACAACCTTGAGACCAGACAACAGAGGACTGCTGAGTCTTTCTTTGAAGCCAAGGGTTGGAAGAGAGACTTTTCCATCTTTCGGGGCCAATCCCAATCCGGGGCACGAGACCCCACAGTGGCTTGACTTCTCCCCTGATATTCTTCTTTTTACTGGGATAAAGTGGGGGGGAAGCCAAGAATCATTATAAAAATGTCTGTGAATAATAGAGAAAGGGAGGCAGCCTCTCAGAAATCTCCCTTCCTACTTTATACTTAGAACTGAAGATGGTACATAAAGCATGCATTAAATCCTACTGTGGCTCACTCAAATGAGGTAACACTGTGGAAAATGCAATTTTCACTCTAAAATCACCAGGTTTTATTCATATAACTGAGAGATAAAACACAGTGAATGATTTAGTGATATTCTCAAAATCTATCAGCTAAGATTTAAAGGTTATCCATTAGACAAAATTTCTGCATTCAAAAAGATGTCCAAAGACCAATCATCTCCTCATAAGGGTAATCAGTAAAATATAAAACACAAGTACAGATCTTTCCAAGAAAATGCATACAAATCCTTACATATTCTCTGTAGACACTGCATGTTTCAGTTTCTGAGGAAAAATATCTGACAGATGTTCAGGGGGGTTTCAGGACAAGACCAAGCTGCTGAATGAGAACCAGAGGATCCCAGAAACACTCAGACTGATATTTTCTTTTCTCACCTAAAAAGCAACACAGATTTAAAAAGGATATGATGGTTACTACTCAAAATTTCAATTATCACCTGCTTTTTCACATCCCAAACTCACTGCTGAACGAAATGCACCTATCAGCCAATTATGTACTCAATAGATACTCATTAGGCAAAACTGGTAGAAACCCTCTTTTGAGCTGATCTTGATCACATTTCTTCTGTCAGCATGTTTAAGTTATTTGCTGTCCCTGAACATATTCACTTAGTTCCAGAGATTAAGAAATTCTCAGTAAACAATTTTGCCCCTGGAGTGGATTAGCAGGACATATTTGCTATCTGTCATCAAAGCCATTTGATATCATTCTTTCATTAGGAGCCATGGCAACAGAGCACAGTGAGAAATGATACTTTTGAGGGAAGGCTCAGGCTTCAAAAGACATGAAATGTTCCCAGCACAGAAGCTGATCTCCCAGCGCTTCCCCTGCCAAAGGAAGTACAATGCTCTCCAAAATTTGCCATGAAGCTCCAGATCTTTCAAGGCTTTCCCACCTAAAAAAGGATCACCTGCCATATTGATAGATGTGATTTCCTACAAATTAATAAATATTAATTTGTAGCCCACTTGCAGATACAGATCATTGCTAAGGCAGGGATTTTGGTGAGTGTTGCCCATTGCAGACTACGAGTTATCCAAAAACACTTCACAGATGATAGAAAAAAGCCAAAAAATATAGAAAATTTTATTTAATGTATTAGTTGTTATGAAAGCCCATGAAGCAGCAGTGAGTGGCAAAGAATAATGCTTTTGAGAAAGTCTGTATAGAGGAAGATTAATAATGAAAAAAATAAAGATTTTAAAAAAACCAACCACTTTTCAGCATTTATCATCTGGATTTCTCTGCTCATTTTGTCCAAACCAAAACACTGGAGGTGCTACAACTTAAGTTGGATATATTTGTTACTAAATATGCAAGTCTGGTACTACCAGCATTTGATCTGCCAGTATGAAGTATAACCTCTTCAGAAGAAGAGAAAAAAACCTCATCCTGGTCCAAACTTGGAGAAAATTGAACTCAGAACAGTTCCAATGCAAGAGCAGCCAAGCAGGTCAGAACCAAAGCAAGGAAAACCCATTTGCATCCCTTCTCTCTACCTGGCTCAGACTTCCTCAGGATCAAGTGCAATAGGAAAACACTCAACAAACACTTCGTGTGGTTTTTGTATCAATCCATAAAAAATTATTTGGTTTCATTTTGATGGGTCATCATCATTTTACAGCAGGTTAAACAGAGCTTAAACATGGTTCTAGCAAGAGAGAGGATGAAAATAACCCCTAAGCACACAATTATCCCTTGTAGGAACCACAAAAATCCAAGCAAAAATTTGACTGTCTCAAAGTATCTGGGAAAAAAAAAAATTTTTTCTGATGATGAAGCCAAGCTGCCTCTTTTTCCTTTAAGTATTTTGTGTTCCTTTGCGCAAGGACAGGAGCATTCATTTTAAATAAAGAACTGGAGAGTTTTATTTTCTCAGTCCCAAGTTATTAGCTGCCACCATGTGATGAAGCTGTTGTGACTACTGTGGCTTCCCTTACTAAATAGTGAAGTAAAATCCTATTTCAGTAACTCAAAAACTGTATTTAAAGGAATGGTTCTTTGTCATGGGTATATTTATCAGAGCAGAGACTAAAAGTGCTATGCACTTTTAGCTATAAGCATCAAGTCATTCATTTTCACTTTTTCTTCTAAAAACAAAAATAAGAGCATAGTCCAAAGGAACACTCATGAAAGGTAACCTGAATGTGAAGCTTCTGGATTATATACCTCCATTTTTATTGCTGATCCTACTCTTTAAAAACCATTCCTTTGTACACTGAACACATCCACTGTCAAAAATAAACAAATTCACACATACAGCAAACAACACTGAAGTTCCTTTATGGCAGATGAAGTGCTATACTTCTTTCATAATGTGGCTTGCTAAAGCACTAATTATCTGAATTTGTCATTCAAAAGAAATAATGAAAATTAGTCCAGGATACTCAAATGATTGGACCTCAGGACTTCAGAATTGTATTTTAGGTTTCAATGCAAAAAAAAACCTCAAATAAACAGATGCGTGCATTTTTAACAGTCCCTTTCCAATTCATTTTTCTGCAAGGACAGGCATCTGTTCTGTCAAAAAACAAGGGGAATTTAAACACACACCACCCACCCTCCCTGCAAGGAAACTGCAGAGAGGCTAGGAAACTTCACAAGCTTCAGAGCTTCAGATTAAAAGTCAACACACAACAGCTACGGGGAACATTTCTGTTTCCACCTTCCATAACTCTGATCTCTCCTGCCATCACCGGGCCAACCTACAAGAGGAACAGTCCATTAATTCACTTTCAATTGAAGTTACTTCTCTTACCTCAGGGAAAAAATAAAACCACACAAGGTAAAATTAAAGGTCACAGACCATTCACTGTCAAAACCCATGAACTTAACAACCTCAGTTCATTATGAGGCCAGCTAATTAGAAATGTTTCATGGACACATCAATAGTTTTAGCCTGATCTCTGAAGATTTTTTTGTTGTTGGTTTGTTGGTTGTTTTTCAATTTGGCTAGATGTTTGAAAATATAATCAACAGGCTAAACAGAATTTCAGCTAAGATATATGCTTTAATTACAGGAACTTCAAACAAGTTGCCAACTTGGCTTATCTGACAAAAACCTTTTCCAAATTGATTTAGAATATTCTGCCATCACCTCGTTAGTAGTACAGTTAAAATGCATTACTTGGGTGAAAAGAAGCACATGTATTCAAAGACTTCCACAGAAATCCAAAGAAAAAAACATTTCAGTTAATGTAATGAATAACTCAAGAGTTCTAGCAAATTGCCTGATACACAAAGGTGGTAAGTAACAAAATGTTGGCAAAAGAATAATCCTGGGAGAAAATGTTTTTCTTTGCTCTTACTCATTCTCTTCTTTTTCCTAATAACAGGTAGGCTTCTAATCTTAGGTATTTTTCTAGGAGGAAAGAAACACTTTCCTTCCATATTTCATTCTTTCAGGTTAAGAGTTTGAGAATTGCTTCATGATTCTGAACATCTGCTGTTTGAAGTGTCTACATTGAAAGATATTAAGGGAACAAGACAATTATATTTGGGCATTCAAGAAACAAAGGCACAAAATCATCCATTTTCATACTGTGTGCCTAGAATTACTTCAGTTGTTTGACTTACAGTTTGAAATTTTGATCAAAATTCTAAAGAAGTAAAAGTAGAAGTCTATAACTGATACGGAGCAAAACAACAAAAAATCCGCAGGGTTTTAAAGTTATTTCAGACTTTGCAGTCAATCTCAGGAACGTTGATGCATCCATGGTTCTAACCTTGATATTTCCTAAGAGATAATATACAGAAGTACAATTTTCTGGAGTGTAATTGCATAAAGCATTTCTAAAAGAGTAATAGAAGAATTTCAGATTATCTATCAAAGGAAATCTAGTGAAAAATAAAATGCATTTGGTTGAAAATGAGGAGACTCTGTCACATTAGGCACCACTGCCCTCTTCAGTCAGGCAGACATGAATTTCATACACTTGTTCAGAGAACTTTGCAAAATACCAACAAGCATGAACTTTATTTTTACTTTAGGCAATATTTCTCTCCTAATAACGGGATATGATGCAGCATTTCGTTAACTCAATGAAAACAGATATTTTGCTGTAATGTTTGATTTGACACATGGCTTAGACATAGATGCACTATGAAGGCAGTGTGTATTTCTCTACATACTTTATATATATATATATATATATATATATATATATATATTTGAGAAATATGTTCTTTTTTTGAGGGGAAACTGCATCACTAAGAAAACAAGTAATTTATTGTTTTCATTCACTTCATATCTGATAGGACTACTAAGCAATCACACAACTTCAAATCAGGACTTCAATAAACTTGCAACAATTGCAACAACTGGTAAATTAAACATACAATTTATAACATATATGTATATAAAAACATAACATTTAACATGAAATCTTACCTCTATATTTCAAAAATAAAAAAATAAAACAACACCTCAGTGCATCCTTCACAATACTCCCTGACTAGGATGTGATAATGCATGACTTACACTGGGAATTTTTCCTTAAGGTGAAAACATACACTTTGCAAGCAAAACATCTGAGATCTGAGAGTTTTCAGGTACACTGGGATGAAAAGGTAGCACTGAAAATCCAAGCAATCTAAAGAGAGTCTGGATGTCAAGAGATTCTTATTTCAATAGTTTTTTAATCATACCACTTAAGAATTGAACCTTCATTTAAGAGTTAATCTTTCAACACATGGCAGCATGAAAATAAACATTAGGCAAAATATTCCTTCCAACTAATGGAAAGAAAAGCCATTTTACTTCTCAGAGTTTCAATTTATTTTCTTTTTTCCTGTTAATAAAATGGGAATAAGCTGTATTCATTATCATAATTGTGTAATTTTTTTTTTCATGTCTCCACTTTCAAAGACAGTGAAAATGTACAAAATCCAAGAATATCCTGAGTTGCATGGGAGCCACAAGAATTGCTGAAGTCCAACTCCACCCATTCAGGTACTATCTAAAGGCATGTCCTACCAAGCACAGACTTCTACATAAGACCTTGAACAACCTTGAAAGAAATCATTAAAAAATAAAATAAAATAAAATTGCACAGCAGTTTATCTCCAGACTTTAGAAAGTATGTCACATCTAGGATCAAAAATGAGCTACAGTTTAAGTGCCACCTTTTTATTTAGTCTTCATCACAGCTGCATCTGTGTTTAATAGATTTTAAAACTGTATCTCTCTAGCCCATTTATCTCCCTTTCTCCCTATCTTGTTTCCAGTAACTTATTCCATAGTTCTAACTCCTCTCTCACTGCTGTCTCTACTTTCTCTCCCAACATTTTTAGGTAAAATATGGGAAGGACAAGGAAAAAGACCAAAGAGACTATGATTCCAAGAGATCCAATACAGCATCAACACAAGATGGTTAAAAGGAAAATGTTATTCTCTAATGGTTCAACTGAATACCCATTTGTGATTTCTAGGGCAGAAGAAAGTTAACAGCATGAGAAAGGAAAACACACCTAACATATGGATCATTTTGAACTGTAAAAGGACATTATGTGCATTAGTACTCCCCTGCACACACCTATCTACACCTTCAAGCAAGCCTTCTGTCTATTTTGGGTACTTGTACAAACTTGTAATGGGCTTTTGCATGAAACAAATAGCTTTGTAAAAAGAAAAAAAAGAACACCAAACCTACACTGAAAATTTTTGAAAAATAGAAGAGGTAACATCTACAAACTTTTGACTTTGTGGTCCATCATGCTATACCCAGCAGGAAAAAATACTCAATAAACACACTTCCAGACAAAGTTTACAACCATGAAAGAGTACAAAAGTCTGAAGCTTCAAAATTTTGCAATTCATTTTTTGGAAAGATAGCACAGGAGAAAAACTTTTTTTTTTTTTTTAACATTATTCCATCTCTAATATCATTTTAGAAACCAGCAATAAATTCAGAATCTGAGAGAGGACAGTGAACTGTGCTCTTAATCACCAGGTTTTACCTGGATCAATAGAGTGGATCTAGTTGGAATTTCAAACACTGTATCTGTTTTCCTTCTTCACTAAAACTAAGTACATAGAAGATATTGCTCATATTTACTTAGGAATGCACAGGGCTGCATGAGACCACAGGAGACAACTGAGAGGGCCAGACCAATGGATAATCACCATCACCATCATCATCATCGTCATCATCATCATCATCATCATCATCATGGATAATAATTAATTCCTAAAGTCAGTCTTCCTAAAAACAGCTGGAAAAGGAAGACAAGGACCTATTAAAAGTTTTCAATGTTTGAAAATTGTCTTTAGATGTCGGCATTTCAGAATTGCTAAACAGAATTATAAAATTCTTGTGGTTTTAATAAATCTTTTTTTTGGCTTCAGACCAAATTTTCAACAAGGTCAAGTGTCTAACTGATTCAAAGAGAAGATTAAATTTTCCTACATAGAAACATGAAATCCCTGACTGGTTTGGGTTGGGAGGCACCTTAAAGCCCATCCAGCCCCACCCCATGGCAGGGACACCTTCCCCTGTCCCAGGCTGCTCCCAGCTCCAGTGTCCAGCCTGGCCTTGGGCACTGCCAGGGATCCAGGGGCAGCCCCAGCTGCTCTGGGCACCCTGTGCCAGGGCCTGCCCACCCTGCCAGGGAACAATTCCCCATTGCCAAGATGCCATCCAGCCCTGCCCTCTGGCACTGGCAGCCATTCCCTGGCTGCTGTCCCTGCAGCCCTTGCCCCAAGTCCCTCTCCAGCTCTCTTCAGGCCCTGGAAGGGGCTCTGAGCTCTCCCTTGAGCCTTCTGCAGGAACACCCTGAGGTCTCCCAACCTGGGTCCAGAGTAGAGGAGCTCCAGCCCTCAGAGCGTCCCCGTGGCATCCTCTGGACTCACTCCAGCATCTCCATGTTCTCCCTGTGTGGGGACCCCAGAGCAACACTGCCAGTGGGGTCTCACAAAAGGGGAGCAGAGGGGGAGAACCACAGCCCCCAACTTTCTACTCACACTGATTTTGATGCAGCCCAGCACATGACTGACAATTCTTATCCAGGCAATGTTTGAAATTAGTCAGAAAAAAGAATTGGATGCTTTTCTGGAAGCCTATTTTACTCCTTAATCTCAAAATATCCTTTTGGCCTACCTTCATCATTCAGTTTTACAGATTTCTATTATAATCTAAAGTCTTGCTCACTCTGTGATCAATAACTGTTTTTCCAGCACCAAAATGGAAGCAAGTTTCTTCCTGTACTACAAGTGCACACAAACACTAACATAGCTACAGACCTGTGACCAGGAATGACAACTTTTCCTCATTGACTAGGGATAAAAATAGGTACACACACACACTTCATGAAAAACTCCTCTTTTCTTAACATTTCTTTATATCTTCCCTTTTAATTATATCTTCCTTTCAAAAAAAAAAGAAATCGTAACAGAGAGTCCATACTTTTTATTTATGTTATTCACTAAAAGCATAATGAATATGGTGACACTCAAGTGTCACCTGAGTGACAAGTGTCTCTCAGAATGTTTTTATGAAAATCCAGAAGCAGTGTTAGAAATTCCAGTTTTTTTAGCAGCTACCAAGTGACAAAACCAGTGACTTGGAAAGCACTGCACAGAGAAATAAAAACATCTACTGCACTAACAGGAGGAGTAGAAGGAGTCAGGAGGCAAGAGAAAGGTACTCACGATACACTAGGGAGAATTAATGTTGTTTTAAATGACATGACAGTCCTGCACTGCAACTTCTGACCCTGTATGCTTTCTGGAAACTGGGCAGAAGCAGCACAGGTTAACAGCAGCCCTTAACAAATGCTGCCTGCAGAATTCCAACCTCATCACATACTTGGAAGAAAAATCTTTAACCCAAAAGATCAGTGTGACATTTCAAGCAGAAAATCCCTTCATAGTGATCACCCAAACCCTACAGGTACCTTTCAATTCACCTTTCTATTTCTTGCTGGCAGCATCAGAAGTAGCATTGCAGTGATACAAAGAACTGACAATCCTTCCTTTCAGGAGAACAAAGGAGAACAAAAGAAAAACCAGACAAGCACTTATCTCTGCGTCCTTGAAAATGCAAAATGTGAAGCCAGGGAAAGATTATAGCGAAGAGGAATACATCTGTTCAGGAGGGAAACTATAGAAATGTGAAAACTTGTTAACAGCTGAATCAGAAAATTCTTCCTGGCATACACATAGAACAAAGGCAACACTTGGTGAATGGGTCAGCCCAGGTTTGTCTACAGGAAGAGAGAAAGAAAGCTAGTGTTTGATATCTGGCTTCTCAGAGGGTTCATTCATTCTTTTAACTAAGAAAAAAGTAACCAGGGAGGCTGAAAGTTGGCAGGATGGGGTTAAAGAGATGCCTATGGCTCTCTGATACTGCAGTCTGGCACTAGAGATGCCTATGGCTCTCTGATATTGCAGTCTGGCACTACTCCCAACACGGTATCAAGGTAAATATAAACCAATTTTTTTGCTTGCATCAATGCAAAATAGCAGTGTTGGAGCTCAGTTTCATCTTGCCCCTGACCGTGTTTTGCAGAAATCTGCTGCAATATTCAGCTGAGTGTTCCAACTTTATGTCCAGCTACAAAACCCCACAGTTGTGCCAGAGGCTGTTACTGACACAGATCCATTAGTACAACCACATCGAAGTACAGCTTTGTTTCTTCAACTTCTCCCGGCACACTTCCAGTTGTAAAGATGTGTCTTAGAATGAGGAGATGCTGCCACTGATGGGAAGGGGTATTCTGAATTACAAAAGGATCTCAAGTGTGTAGAAAGGGATACAGCAGGACACCAAAAGGGGCAGTGTAAGTTAAAGTCGCGCTGAGTACAAATGTTAGGCACCACACAAATTAGCTCAGACTGCTGCTAGATTCAGGTTCCACTTACTTTACAAGCAAATCTCCCAACACCGGAAGGTTTAAGAGCACATGGCTTACCTGAAAGCACGGACATGATCCATTGCCTTCATGAAATGGCTGCATATATTTGATCACAGACAAGCAGACCACCTGTACATCACATAAAGAGCTGAGTTAGAGCGTGAGCAGGGCACTTTCTCTGAGCCTCCTGCACATCTGTCACCTCAGAAACCCACAAGCAGAAAAATGCAAAGCAACAGAGCTACAGACTGCTGCTTTTAAGTTGTGCTACAGCCAAAATATGTAGTGAAGTAAGGTCTATTTAGCATTTCTGACATCATCAGTAAGAACAGCAAATGAATTAACTCACAAAAAGCAGACTGAATGTAGCTGGGCCACAGCCAGTGACTGGTGGAGTAGTAAGAATTCACCTAGATGTGAGCATCTAGGACTTTAAATGGACAAAACCAGCCTTCATACAAACTGGTTTAGATTCATCAGTCCATTCCTCCTACACAGATGAGATCCCTACTTTAAAAAGTGTGGTCCTTGCTCCTTAAAAATGTATCCACACTTTTTCCACTCTCCATCTTAGAGTCAGAACAAGAAAACAAAATTAGGGAAAGATGTGCATGTGCTGTAGCTGGAAGGTGCACTGCTGGACTCTTGGGACACTGAGGATTTTAAACTTTCTGTGCTTAAAGACACAGACACACAACAGAACACTGCATTTGACCTGAGGCTGTGGAGAAGGTTTCCAAAATTGATTGATAACCCTGGGATTATGGGTGTGTAGTTGGTTGGAAGTGTGTAATATCACAGGATGGAAAACTTAGAGTTTGGGGTTTTAGAATATAGAAATAAATACGAAGCAAGATGGAGGGTTTAGGGTGGAGGTAGGTTGTTCTTCTTTACTTTCTTCTTCCTTCTTCTTCATGGGTTTGGGTGATGTTTTGTAATTGGACAGAAAAGTCCGCATTGCAGGCTTTGAGGGATCAGCTGTTGGGTTAAAAGGGAAAATAATTGAGGTGTCATTTCTTAATTGGATAGTTTAGTCTTAAAGGACCTTGTAGCAAGAGATAGTTACCCATTTTGTGCCTTGCTAATAAAAGGCTGCAGAACTGATTGTTGTGAGGCTGTAACATTGATAAGAAACAATAAACAACTGAGTGTTCATGTCTGAACATGAACTACCGTCTCAAATACCTTCAATCCCAACCTCAACAGAGGTAGAAAACACAAGCAGAGAAGCCACAGTGCACCTACAGCTGGTACAGCCATTTCCAAAGCATTTTTAAACTACTTGCCTTTGGTATACCTGGCAGAGAAGGGTTGCCACAAAGAAGTGCAGCTGGGCAAACCACCTGAGTGCTTTCAAATTCCAGGGTGAATCTGGGCAAGTATAGAGGGGAAAGGGGCAAGCTTATTGCTGGTACCCAGCTTCACAAACTGCAGTCAAAGAGGTGAATGAAGTTTGTGTTACCTTCATTGACCCTTGCTGGGTGCAAGGCAAGGGCTGAGCTCACAGTGCATTAATATGGACATGGAAGCTCTGTGTTGAAGGAGGTTTGTTATTACAGGTAAAAACAAGGTGAAAATTGCTCATTTAGAAATAAAATCCTATCAGGCTTCCATAAATCAACCTGTTCAAACTAGAAAAAATATTCATCTGCTTTAAATGTGAATGGAAAAACAGTTCCCAGCCTATTATTTTCTTAAAAAAGAAATTTCATTTTCTTAAAAAAGGAATTAAAATTCCTTTGTGTTTTAAAAAAAAATATTAATTTTATTCCAAAGTTATCTTATACTCTTAGCAAAGCAACTGTTATGATTGAAAACCATTTACATTATAGAGAAAAATATGAGAAAACATGGACCTTTAAATATTAATAGGTCTGACATTGTGATGTTTTGAAAGAAATCTGTTGCCTAAATATAATCTATCATCATATCTTTGGGAGCCTGGAAACTCCATATGTTAACTGACATATGTCAGTGGGAAAATAAATTAATCTGGACGTTTCCTTTTGCTCCACTGTACAATGATTTATGCTGCTGTTTACAATCAATAAGCCTAAAAACAAAAATATGAAGGTGTTTTAAGATCCAGAGCTGAATAGCACTGCCCTATTTCAATTTGTCACTATGCAGAAGGAAAAAAGCTGTCTCCTAATGAAAGGATGGCTTATTAGCTCAAGCACTACATCTGGCTAATAAATATCATTCTCAGATCAAATTAACGTCTTCACAGAGCTCTCCTTGGTCCCATGGAGACATAACACTGGGCTGAGGCTCACTCAAGAACAGTTGCCCCACTACATAACTGAGAACTGAGGAAAATGTGGTTTTAAGATCTCAAGTAACCAATGGGGGCTTTTGGCGAGTTAGTTGTGTTTAACTTGTTTATATTTTTTCTTTCCACTTGCTTTTCTCTCAAGAAAATACTGTACACTGCAAAAGCCCAGGGACCAATGGCAAACTCTCCCACAACTCTGGCAAGAACACAGCTCTGCAAGGGGTGAGATAAGAAATCACAGCATCCTGAAAAGGATTGTGAATTATAAAGCTAGTAAGGAGGGACAAAGACATCAGTCACTGCTCCATAAGTCACAGAACTGAGGAGGACAAATGGAAAAAGTCTTAGAGGCCAGCTAAGGCACCACCTTGCCCAAAAGCAGGGAAAGGGACATGAATTTTCATACAAAACTTGCTTAACGTGTTCTTAAAATCTCTTACAGTTAAAACAGAGAAACAGAGGGCCTGCAATTAGATTTCACCCTAAGTGATCTCTCTTTAGAGATCTTGTTAATTCCCAAGCAGTGACAAAACACAAGGTTATAAGATGCTTCCAAAAAAAAAAAGTAAAAAAAAAAAAAAAATATATATATATATATATATAAAGTAAAAAAAAAAATGAAAAGAATGAAATCAGCACAATTTTAATTTTCTTGGGCTTTTTTTTTCCCTTTTAAATAATTTCCAAATTTTATTTTTGTTTTAAATTTTTGGGACACCCTGAGTCAGGATATTTACTCAAACTACAACAACCACAGATGTCAAGAGCTGAGAAGAATCCAGGTGATTTATGTTTAATGATCAATTGGGTGTTTCAGGAATCTGAATCTATATTGAGAATGAAAATGTTAGATCCTTGCTTAAATGCTCCAAACCAAACTCTCTGTGTCTTTACAGAGCTCCACATCGGTTTAGTTCTGGTCTTGTCTGCAGTGGAAATCTTCCAGCTTTTAATACTCAGACTCTTTAACAATAACAGTTGCCACCCCTGCATGCCAGAGAATTATCCTGTTTGCCTTCCTTCCTCCAGTGCTGCCCAAAACCATCCTCAATAGCGTGGCAGCATGGAATAGAACCAATCCCAGCTTCTGGTCCCAAGTAAATTCTCCAGAAAGGAAGGAGAAAGACAGCAAACACCTTCAGAGTAATGAGCCTGTGCAGACATAAGTGCTCTGTGCACATGAGTGGAGAAGAATGAAACTAGATTTTTTATTATTATTATTATTGTTATTGTTATTATTATTATGTTTAGGACAAGGACAAACTCATTTTTTAGGCTGATAGAGAACATATTTCTGAAAAGAAACTAAAGCCGGGGCTGGGGTGGGAAATCGCTCCAGATAATTGCAATTGTCCCATTTGTCATATTCCCCCTCTGTGAGAATCACTGCAGTTAACAGGGACAGGTTTCTGTGATTCCATGCATGACTTACACTGATGCCAAGGAAGCACTCTCTGCAAAGCAACATTCACTTATTTCCCAGCAAACTCATTTAAGCTCCATAAAATGTGCATCCACTTCTCCCCTTTGCAGGGGGGAAAGAATGAAATATTGAGACTGGTTTCCAAACCCATTGATCTTCCTTCCTCCCTCCTTTTCTCCCAGTGCAGCTGATGAAAGAGCATCATTCCCAGCCATGTCTCACTCACCAAAGCATTAAATAAAATCATGAAGTCAACCTTCTCATATCATGAAACAAATGTCATGCATCTAGCTAATCTAGCTAATCTTACCTACACAGTGTTGCCCAAGCAGATACCACCAGTCACACACCAGAGGAACACATTTCCAAAGTACTGCCTGAGCAGTTTAGTTCCATTATCACTTCCTCAGGCATCCAGGTAAGTGAACAGGCATTGCTGGAAATCACACCTCTGAAAGGATCAGAAATTAAACTGATGAACAATCCTACTGGCTGTCTCTCCCACTGAAAGGGGATCAAGGATTCCACCTCAAATCTTTTTCCTCTGTAATGTGTAAAATATATTTTTAATGTTAGTTTACTATGCTTAATTTCTTTGGCGATTAACAGTATGGCAATAAATCATACTTGCAGACAGGAAGTTACCAAGTAAAACTAAGGAAATTAATCTGCAATTAATATTTTAAATCCAAGGAATACCTCTAGAATGCGTTCCTACAGATACCTCAGAAAACTAATGTTTGGGGTAAGATTTTGCCAGTATTGGCAAAACTGCCATCACTTCTCATCACAAAAGGGTCCAGGACTCGCAGTTTATTCCAGTCAGTTTGTCTCCAACATCTGCTGATAGAATTACTTGACCCAAAAAAAAAAAAAAAAAGGCAGTAATTAATAGTTATCTCTACACTTGCAATCATTTTTAATCTCTTAATCTGTCACAATTCCCTTACTGTCAGTAAAATCTTTTGAAGGTTCAGACCCCTAAACTAAGGGATCACCAGAAATTTGCCCTGTATATGTTGGATGAGTTACCAATTAAATCCTCAGATTTCTGGGAGCATTTTGCAGAAAACCTGATATGATTTCTTTCCTCACTTGGGAAAAAAAAAAAAAAAAAAAAAAAAAAAAAAAAAAAAAAAAAAAAACCCACAACAGCAACAGCAAACCAAAAAAGCCTTTGCTACATTTGTGATGCCTCCAAGAGGCCATTCAGATTGCAGAGTATACAGATCCCACTGCCAATTTTCACTTTTGCAAATAAATTAGTGAAATCCTTAATGACTTTGGAGATCCTCTATGCCTTTACTCCAGTTTAGGCACAAGCATGGTTTTAATAAGTTTATAACAATAGAAAATTTCATACTTAATGCCAAATGTAAGAATGCCAGTAGCACACACTCTTGAGAAAGAAAACATCCATAAGGATATGGCAAAACATGTGAATGCTTCTTCATGCCAGCAATTTCTGTCACATCTTTAAAAACAGATTATTTGTGTCATGGGGCAATTACATTTATGTACTAGCAGTTTTGATGTCTTCCCTCCAGCTGAAGTAATCTGGCTTTTTTCTATTTTCTCATTTTTCTTGCCTTCTCCAAGAAAAGCTTCCTCCTTCTCATGCTGTGCCGGATCTCATTTTCTAGTCTTTTGTTTATTTTTCAATTCATTCAAACTTCATTTCTAGAAGCAAAAGCCAGTCAAATGTATATTATCAATGTCATGCTAAGACAGTGAAGCTGGTCTACAAAACATAAAGACTTAAACATAGCCCTGATGTTGAAAATATTTAAACCAAAAATAACAGCTTTAAAAATGTGTAAAGCCAAAAAAAGAGCATCATTTCAATAAATTAGCAAAAAATGAGCCATTACAGTTATAAAACTGAAAAGCCTAATTTGTTTAACACAAATAAGCCAAACCAGCTGGAGATATTATTACAAGATCTTCAAATGTCCAACATTTTTCTTTGACATCTAGTTTCACAGATTATAAATCTACATTTAAAGAAAGGTAAAAAGAATGGCAATAATTATTTGTTATCTTTTTTCTCTGTCCTTGCTGTTAATTGAATTTCCTCTGGCTAAGGCTTAGGGTGGAAATAGCAATTCAGTCACACTAAATTTTATTGAGAATTGTGATATGTAAATGCAAAATACATTAAAAAAATAAAATTTAAAAAAAAAAGGATTTGGGCATTTAAGGATGGTTGGGTCATAGTATCTTCTCCATTGCCTTAAATATTAATTCTCTCTCCATTATAAAAGTTTTATTTGTATTGCTTCTCACACTCTGACAGCTGTTCACCTCCCCCTCCTTCCTGATAAGAAAGCTGAGATACAAAACAAAATAAAAAGAGGTTAAAATGACCAAGAAATTTCTCCAACATTTGAAAATTTTGTACCTGGTTGGGAAATAATCAGAACCAGGAATATTTTTCTCCCAACAAATCTGTTCCTATACTTGCCCAATTTAGTCAACCTGATCCATTTCCTAGTCTTACAGAAACTCATATGTTTTTTGACCCTTGATTAATCTCCCAAAAAAACAACTAACAGCACCTGTTAATTCGAGGTCAAAAATATTACAGTAGGAACCCCATGGTATTCTGCTCTGAAATGAAACTAGATGAATGTAGACATGCAGCAAAAAATCACTAAGGTACCTATATAATACACATTCGTAATTTTATATTAGTGCTAAGGAACACTTTTACAATTTGTCGACACAATTTCTGTCCTGTCATGGGACACCACTAAAATGAGTGTGGCTTTCTCCTCTTTGCACCCTCCTTCAGGTATTTCTACTTTCATGAGTTTCTCCCTGGACCTTCTCTTCTGCAGGCTAAGCCATACCAGCTCTCTCAGCCTTCCCTCATAAAAGAGATGCTCCAGTCCCATCATCATCATCATCATCATCATCATCATCATCATCATCATCATCATGACAATCATGGCCTTTTGTGGGACGTGCTGAGTGTATGTAAACACATATTGTCTCACTTAATTTAAATCTGATTTTAAAAACATGTCATGTTTTCCTTAGCCTAAGATCCAGTATTTTGGTATTTTGCACCCATTTTCAGAAATGCTTACAACAAATGAAAAACTTATCAGACTTCAAAACTAAAAATATTTCAGTAGTCAAAAAAAGAAAATATCTGGATCCTATTATTCTGCATACCTTCACACATAATGTGACTAAATTTAAGCACAAAAAATTGACACAACTTTATGTGTAGTGCTGCTTTCTCTGCACGTTAGGAGTGAGAAAAAGAAAGTAACTGCTGTCCATCCAGATGGCAAAACACATCTCATGCTGACTGAGACACTTTGCTTTTGAAATGAAAGAGCATCCACACATACTGAGCCTCCAGGCACTGAGCTGAGCGCTTCTCTTCACCCCAGAAGAGCAAAAACTCTTCTTCCTACCCTGGAACTGTCTGTTCTTCCAGCACACCATGGCAAAAATGATCCTCAAATCTCAAGTCTACTTGTAACAGCTTCAAAAAAGAGTTTCCTGCCAATGGCTGAAGCAACAGAAGAGCAGGCAACTGGTGCTTTTGGACTAAGCTGTTGGTATCACCACGAAATTTGGCAATTGCATGGGTCAGTCAAGCTGAAGACACTCAAGTTTAGACCAGAAGTAGTCAAGAACATGGCTTACAGCCAGAGCACCACTCAGCTGTCTCTCTACCACTTGAAAACTTAGTAGCAAGATTCTCTCTTTCATCTTGCAACTGAAATGTGCTTTGGGAATGCTTGTTCTGTATCATTTGCAAACAACTGCAGGAAAAGGTGTACACACAGCAGTGGTGTGTGTGTATATGTATATATATATATATATGTGTATATATATATATATATATATATATATATATATATATATATATATATATATACATATAGACACCAAAAATGAGAAGGAAAGCAACAGTCTAATTAAACTAAAAAAAAGGCACTTCAAAATCCCAGTGTAGCACTTTATGCATAAATTTAGGAATTCCTTGTGATTGTGGCAGTACATGCTCATGAAGGAACATTCAAAACAGCTTACATTCAAGATTTTTTGCGACTAGAACAGCTAATGAATACAAATGGAAATAGTCTCCAAGCTTCAATTTTTCTTAGAAAAACCAACCTCTTTTTCAAGCTAAATGAAGGAGTACCCAACTGCTTCCATGTTATTATCAATTACATGTAAGTGAACATGTACTATCACCTAGCTATGAAAGCAGAATTCTGAAAAATATAAGTGCAGAAATATATAGGAATGTATTAATATAATTTAATAAAATTACAGACTGGTTTGGGTTGGAAGGGATCTTAAAACCCATCCAGTGCCACCCCCGCCATGGCAGGGACACCTTCCCCTGTCCCAGGCTGCTCCCAGCCCCAGTGTCCAGCCTGGCCTCGGGCACTGCCAGGGATCCAGGGGCAGCCCCAGCTGCTCTGGGCACCCTGTGCCAGGGCCTGCCCACCCTGCCAGGGAACAATTGCCCATTGCCAAGATGCCATCCAGCCCTGCCCTCTGGCACTGGCAGCCATTCCCTGGCTGCTGTCCCTGCAGCCCTTGGCAATTGTCTGTGTCCATCTTTCCCGCAGCCCCTCCAGGCCCCGCAAGGCCACGCTGAGCTCAGCCCAAAGCTCCTGCTGCCCAGGTGAGCAATGCCAGCTGTGCCAGCCTTTGCTGCCAGCAGAGCTGCTCCATCCCTGCGCCCATCCTGGAGCCTCCTCTGGCCTGGCTGCAGCAGCTCCAGCTCCTTCCTGGGCTGCCCAGGGCTGGGGCAGCTCTGCAGCTGGGGTCTGACTGAGGGGCAGAGGGGCAGAATCCCCCCTGCCCTGCTGCCCACGCTGGGCTCAGCCCAGCACAGGGCTCTGGGCTCTGGCTCAGCCCAGCACAGGGCTTTGGGGTCCCAGCTGTGCCCCACAGCACCCTAGGGCTCTTCCAGGGCTGCTAACCCTTCTCTACCCAGCCTAGATTCATGCTTGAGATTGCTGAACATTTTATGCATTTACCAGTTGTGATGTCTACATATCTATCAGTATATTCCTATTAAAAAGACGCAATTTTAACAAAAACGTGGAATTTATTTTCTGACATGGTGTGAAATTGGTGCTTTGCAGCTTAAAACACATTTCTTGAACACCTAAAAAAAAAAACTGGCTAAAGTATTCAACTAAACTATTCCCGTGGCCATAGTCAGGGGCTGATAAAAATTTTACGACTTTTATCCTTACATTTGCACAAGTACAGCTACAAATCACACACTGTATCATGTATGTGTGTATGGCTTAATCCACACTGTCAATCTTCATCTGATTACTCCTTTTTAATTATGGGAACTAGGCAACTACATTTTGTATTTTTAATTCTCTACCTGAACTTAAAACGATTAAAGAACATTTTGGATCTGGAAAAACAAAAACCTAATTTCAGCAAAGACTATGACACTACCAATAACCTACCTTGAGAACTCAACCTATATAGATTTATACTGAGAGTAGTTTAGAGAGCTCTTTTATATCTTCTAAAGACACAAATTTATTTAACTATAAGCTACCAGCTCATGAAGCACTATCAAGAGTTTTTTCCCTGTTGATCTTCAAAACGTTTCTATAGGGCACCACTTGGTATGGTACAATTTGTATGGTAGAACAGAATGTTAGAGGTTTGATACCAAATTTAAAAAAACATATTTACAATTAAAGAAAAATATTATGAATTAGAGTCTTTCTGTGATCAGTACAAGATTACCAAGTGAGATGGGAAAAAAGCAATATTTATCCAGTACCATACGAAGTGAAAAGACACACATGTGTACACACATAAACTCAACAGGAGAATAAGCATCAGAGGGAGGGAATTTGTGAACACACAAATTCTTTTACTTCAATCCTCTAAAGGAACTTTTAGACAAATGGTGGTGGTAAGTAGGACTTTTGTCAATAATAACAGATTTTTCTCTCACTGACTTCACTACCATCTAGTTTTTAACTCTGAACTGAGACACCATGACCTCCTTCTCATGTGCTATCCCTCTGCCTCCCCTTTAAAAGAAAAAGTCCCTATATATGTGATACTGCTGGAATAGCTGCAGATTAAATAACCCAAGGAATGTATGGAGAAAAGCAATACAAAATTAATTAAATTTCTTAATACTTTTTTTTACAAAAAGTTTTAGTTTCTTTAGAGACTAATCTTCCTGGTTTTCCAAACATAAACTCATGAAAGAGATTTCTTGGGTTCCAGGGTTAATTGGCTACCTGGATGTGCTAACTCCCAACACCCTCAGGAAGAAGAGAATGACAGTATCTAGTTTCTTTCATACTGATCTGTATTCATAAATAAAGAGAAGGAAACAATACAAAATTATTTATTTTTATGTATGTCAGGAATGACAATGCACTTTAATTTTTTTTAATCCATCCCAAATTATATCTGAGCCAAATATTTCATTTTAAGAGTCCTGTTAAATGTTTTCAAAGGCCTTGTTCTATGTGTTCACGAAATAACTCACTATTTTTTAGCTTTCAGAAATGGTAATTGCTGTAAATCTTGCAAATTAGCATGAGTAGTACCAGCAAGACACTCTGTTAAAATTCATCTACATTGTTGCTGGAATATTTATTAGGTACTAAAATATTTAAAGGAAACCTACAACTACTACAATTCAAATTTCATTTCACCTAAGAAAGTCTTTCTTACAGCACTTAATAGTATTGTTTTGTCACTGCATGAGAAAGTGCCTAATCCAACTACTATCTTGAGTGGAAAGACTTCTTTACATCAGATGGCTGAATGAAACCATTATATTAACTGGATATTCCCTATTGTGTTTTATCAGCTTGCACAAGTAAATTGCAGTGCTCATTGCAGTAATTGACATTTCCAACATTTGCACACACAATAGAAATGTTAGCACCATTTATAAGCTCGTTGGGTCTTGATGGATTGGTGACCTTCAGGGGTCCTCCAGCATGGATTTTCTCTGGCTGCTGCTGCAGCAGCTGGGGAGATCACCTCACCCATTTTCTCATTATGATCACACACTTTCCAGCATCCCCTTTGTGTCAGCATCTCCTAACTAATAACAGTCCAAGATGGGTAGCTGACGCCTACTATTTAAATTTTTTAACATGCACCTCACCCCTTCCTCACTTCCCCCTCTGCCTCTTGGAAAGCTCATTTGTATTCCCTGCTCCAGCTGATGGTGACAGGACCTGAGGTTTTCTGCTGGTGCTTCACCGACCACAGACCAATTCCTTCACATGCTAAAAGACATTACTATGTAAAGGCCAACCTCACAAACTGCATTCTCCCTCCCTTAAGAGAAACTGACTTGAGAAAACAGCTCCATATCCAGACCTGACCCCTTCTGTTGGTCCTCCAAATCAATATATAGCCTAGGAAACAGAAGAAACTAACAGAATTTGGCTAGGTACAAAGTAAACTATTAACATAATATATATTATTCTGTGGCTCTATTCTTATTTGCACTTAGTATAGGAGCAAAACCTACTGAAAACAGCTGACTAAAGCTAACACATGTAACAACTTTTCTCATCTAGAATGAGTAGCAATTCAAACTCACAATGAAATGAACATCGCACATTTTTTCAGGGGTAAGAAAATAAGATATAAACATTTTGCAAACATAATCACACTGCCCATCTTTTGTGGACAGGCAAAAACACATATATTTTTTAAGAGACAATATACCATTGCGTGAGATGTTCCTCTTTAAACTATTTGCACAATCCTTATAGTTTTGGTGTTTGATTAAAAAACACAAGCCACAAAATCTAACATATAAACAAAAACAACCAGTACAATAAAACTCCAAACAAACAGAAACTAAACTGAGAGTCCTGCTGTTGTTATACATGTATTGCTACTTCTCAGGGAAGAACAGCTCTCAAAATGCTCTGCCAAGAGCTGCCAATGGGATGGTCCACAGGATCTTTGTACTTGCCCTGAAGGTCCTGGTGGAAGTCTGTCATCTGCTGGTTGTCATGGCTGTGAAGCAGAGACACTTCTACAGGCCTTAAAAATAAGTATTCTTGAAGGAAAATGGAACTCAGCCAAACTAAAGGAGATCCTGTCATGTGACATTCATCTTTCATTTCTTCCCTATAAAGGTAAGAAGAGGCCAGAGGGCATGAAGTCACCCATTCTGAGATTCTCTGCTCTCCAAAACATTGATGAAGTATTCCATTGCAAACAATATAAAACACCAGTGGGAAAATCTGGGTAAGATATTTAAAACATTTTCCCAGGGAATTTCTCTAACTTCAGTTTCAGCAAAGGAACACCTTCATACAAAGAAAGGTTCTGACAGGAAATATCCAAGTTGCTTTCCCAGCTGCTTATGTTTTTATAGCTGTACCCAAACACAGTGTGTATATATACAGTATCTATACGTGTTTATATACACACCCAACAGCACCTAATTTATCATTCCCTCACACAGGAATATAAGATGTTCCTTCTGATTTCTCATGCTTCCTGATCTATCTTTTGGGTTTTTTCATAACATTCCCATGCCCTTAACCACTCCAGGCAGATGTGGACAACTACTAGCACCATACTGAGGTTGAAGCCAAGTGAGACAGGCTCCACACCAGGATCAGAAGCAGGAAACCAACCCACTCCTTTTGCCATGGACTAAAGGAAAAATGCATTCTGCAGCAGGGACACAGATTCCTGATGTACACAAAAAAACCCAAGGCTTGGAGCAAACTCACAGAAAGAGCAGTAAAAAACTTAAAACTGCAGTTACAGCCAAGCAGTGACCAGCTTACACACACACTGCAAGCTTAGGGGAAAAGAAATTGACAGATTATTCCTCACTGGATAAAGTTTATTCCAATATATCAGTCAGTAAATAAAGGATATAATTTCCAGGGCTCAAATTAAAGTAGTCTCAGACATCACCCTGAAACTACCAAGGAGAATTTATAGAATCTGACTCTGAGAGTTAAACTGATTGATAGTCAAATTTCAGAACAATCCTGGTCCCAATGAAATCAATGCAAAATTGTTATTTTGAAGGTTTGTGGTACTTGTAAGTTTTAGATTAGTTCTGTGAGCTCTAACTCCTTATACAACATTGCATAAGGACTCTAGACTTCTCAGCACTCATCACATTTTCCTGTACACAGTGTTCTGAGACAAGAAATATTCCATGTTTGAAAAAGTTTTTATATGTTACTTATGTCTTCATTCATTTTGTGTGCCTCTGTAGTGACAGCTCAGGTTGTGCACAGCAGAGCTTGCAGTAAGCACAAGTCTCATGTCAATATTATCTCACAAATTCCCTGTTCCTTTGGAAGTCCTGAAGTTAAGGTACTTACACTGAGTAACCAGTATATAGCTTTGCTGTCAGACTATCATGACCATCAAAAAAACCTCCTCATAAGCCCTTGCACCATACCAAATACAACCTGTAAGATCTCTCTTTTCATGCACTCAGATAAAAGATTGACTTTTCCTCCTTCTCTAGAAGCAGATCCAGTGACTAGAAACAAGAAAAATTCATTTTCTTCTGATAACCTACCATTTTAGTTTCCTCAGTCAAATTACGGTTATGAAATGTCTGCATGCAAACAGAAATAGCCAGCAACCCTGACACATTGCTTAGAGAAACTGCCATGGGATTTTTAAAATTATTTATTTACAATTTCTCCAGGAAAGAGAATCACTAAAATATATTGTTGAGGGCAGTTTTTATTTAGAGAAACGACTAATACATATTAGGAAAGGCACTAAACAGCAGGATAACCCTCCTTACACCTGCATTTTCTGTAGAATTCCTGTGGACAAATGCTGGATAATCTCTGCAACACTAATTTTGACAAGAGCTTCTTCCAAAGACCACACAGACAGGCACAAGAAAAACAGTAGGATCATTCTTCTTGTCAATCAAAGAGAATAAATTAGTATAGACAGGACCTGCTGCTGACCCCTTCAGATCTAAATCACAGATTACATTCAGATTTGGACTTTGTCTCCACAACTCATCTTTCTTTGCTTGCCATGAATTCAAGCATACATCAGAAAATGGCCCATATTTTAGCTTTATGTGGAATTAACATGATTCTCATGGAAAGCCTCCTAAGGCTGAAGCCACTGTAGGACCCCTGAGCAAGTGATTTAACATCTCCTTTAAAGTACAAGGCTACATAATCTTCTTTGGTGATCATCTGATTTGAAGCCAGGCCTAGCTCTCAAAGAACAGTGGTGTAATCTTGGCTACAACTTCTGAAAAAAAAAATGCTAAATTGTCATAAAATGCCTTCACAAAGTCCATAAAGGAAATCAGGGAGGCAGATTTGCAGAGCATGTTAGGGTTTTTAAGAACAGTTAACAGAGATTTCAAGAGAACAAGGACTTGCACAAAAATATTCTGTCAAAAAAAAAAAAGAAAAACAACTAAAACTATCTTAAGTATACATTGTCATCATCACATGTATGATGTGGACATGTACAATACATAATGTATCACATAACTAACACTAGTATGCCTCTGCACAACTCATCCAGGACAAGAACTTGCTGCTTGAATGTTTTACTGAAAGAGAAGAATGACAGATGTGAAAACATATGTATCCTCTCAACAAATGTAATAGTCTCAGTAGGAGGCAAAAGAATAAACATAACACAAGGCACAGTAAATAC
Organism: Motacilla alba alba; assembly: GCF_015832195.1. Lineage (NCBI taxonomy): Eukaryota > Metazoa > Chordata > Aves > Passeriformes > Motacillidae > Motacilla > Motacilla alba. Next base: position 72,536,478 of record NC_052046.1, on the reverse strand, counting down.
AAACTGAAAGTGTTTATTATATTGTCACTTCTAATTCCAAGAGATTTAACAGATATTTCCTTATAACATTCACATGCCCTTTGGAAACTGTGATGACAGAACGATGTGTTACTGCCTTCCTTTTATCAAGACTCAAAATCAGATGCATCAGATGAAAACAGGGGCTCACTCGTAAAGCCAATCCCAGTTTGGGATGCACTTCAGCACATACTGGAGCATAATCCAGTATCATGCACATCATGTATCCCAAAGAGCCTTGCTGAATATGGTAGCACAGAATACAAAGCTGTTATCTCATGAATATGTCATCAAATCCCCTAGATCTTTTTTCCACTGGCCATCTACCTTTTCCCAAATATCATTTCTTGATGTATTTGCTTCTAGCCCCAGCCCTCTGCTTCCTTCCAACTTTCTCTCCAAATCACTGTCCATGCATCAAATACTCAAGAGATGGAATTGCACTACAAGGCAATCCTGAAAAAGATCCACAGATTAAAAGGCCTCAAGGGATCTGCCAAGAAAGCCTAGAAAGGGACTTCAGATTTGAAGAAAAAGAATAAGTATCAGACCAACTGCTGGCTCTTGTGATATGACTTGCAAGTATTTTCCAAGAAAGAAATAAATTTTTGGAAAGAAATCCCAGAAGTACAGAGCAGAGGCAAGAACCGGGATGAAGTTGTGGCACGCACCCTCATTCTCAAGAGACAAGAAACTTCAGTGTTCTCATTCTACATGTGCAAATCTCACACTTTAGACATAATCTAGCAGAAAGTGTGATTGGTGACAAAAATTTTGTATGAGAAGTTAAGTTGATGTGTGACATTATGCATGTCAGTAAAAGCTGTGGGAGAAGTGAGTTTCTTAAGAGAAACTTTGTGTATCTGCCCCATATTCCTACAGCCTGTCCCTGAATTCTCACTCGCAGAGCTGAAGCTTCAAGAATGTCTCCACCCATGCTGCCTATTTATCTTAAAAACTGTTTCAGAAGTTATTTCAAGCAAGACTCAGCAACAGGTACTCAGCCATCTGCTTTCCATCCAAAACAAAAGCATCATCTCCTGCAGAAATTCATGTCCCAGCTGTCCGGACCCTGCTCCCTGCTCTGAGGAACCATAAGGGAACACATTTACCTGGATTTAACTGTGCTGTGTGCTATCAGAACAGTAGGAAACAAATAAGTACAACGGGCCATCACTCTGCTCCGTTATGTGTAATTTTAAATAGGAATTAGCTGTTCAGAATCTTAATTTCTAATTAAGACAAGCAATAAATAACCCTTGATTCAACCTGAGTGAGTTTAGGAAAATGACATTTTTCTGTTTCGCATTTCCATTACTTCAGCCTGGTTATTTTCAAAGACAAGAACCACTTGCTTTACAATAACGTGACACTCTTGAGCTGAATTAAACATGCTGTATTCTTGCAAAGTTAGCTATTTTTACACTTGAATAGTCAAAGCAAAAATTGGCAGTATCATACAGCTCTAGTCGGGAGTCAAGTTTCCAACTGTGAAATGAAATTCCGTGAAGGAATTGAGTATGTGCAGTAGGAAAAAAAAAATCCACTGCTATCCCCATGTCTAGTTGATAATGATTTCCTTTTATAAAAGGTATTGAATTGCCATTTATAAAATGAACTATTTTAAAGGAGAGAGCTGGGTCCCAGTGACAAGCTGCTGAAGTTATCAAATTCTTCAGGGAAGGTTTTGCACACATCTCTTCAAGACACAGAACAAGACAAAGATGAGACATGAAAAAAAGGATAACCTTTTGAGCAAAAGAAATTCTTCAAGGTATTTGATAAATACATCAAACATCTGATAAAGTTGGGAGCCACAGAGGATTAAAAATGACAGTAAGTCCACCTAATATGAGTGTGTTTCTCCAGGCATTTAGAGGATTTTTTTAATCTCAGGAACAAACATCTAGCTGATAAAAAAGATTTTTTTAAATGTTCAAGTAAAGCATTTTGGAGTTACACGAGTTGAGAGGAGCCAAAAGGAGTGCAGGGAGAGTCAAGTTCATGATTTCCACGGTAAGGAGGGCAAATGTAAATTTTCCTAACACAGGCTGGATATTTCAAGACCTTATCCTGCAGCCCTCCACCACCAAAACCCTGCCACATAAACCCGATACAGCAGGAAATTCTCCCATGGAGCCTCAGAGTGGACCAAAAAAACACTATTGGTTTGTAAAAAGACATCCAGTTTTAGGTGGAGAAGGGGAACACTCACACAGAACAGTCCAGTATAGGAACCTACACACTATCAACATCCAGCTTATGCTCCACTAAAATGTTTGGATATGTCACAGAAGCAGATCCACTGCCAAACAATGTAGCAAAATATTGACATTCCCCTTTGGAAAAATAGTGTTACTCAGCATTTGCAGTTTGCAACTTGGCACAAACTTTGTTTTGGACACTTAGTAACCTATGGTAAGGCAGTAGCTGCAAACATTTTGAAAATGCCGCTCTACAGAATAAACCTTCTGTTTATCCCATTATGAGAAGTTTGTCAGTAAAATATTTCCTCCTACTCATTTGCCTGGTAAAACTTGACCCCAGACTTTCTAACAGAGTGACCTTGTTAGTGTTTATCATGAAGATGATGTGAGTCCTCATCACTGTCACTTCATTTTAAGTTCATATTTAAAGTGAATGAGTCAGTACAGCCTGAATTACATAGAAAATACATAACAAAGTCCAAGACTAAATATTCACTGCACTTTCAGCATGCCTGAGTGCTGAGCAAGCAGCCAGTTCTGACACAAAAAGTGTCTGTGCTTTGGCAGACGTTAGCTCTTTGTTGACCTCATACACAAGGGGATAATGTTGATGCACAATGAATATAAACTAGAGGCACCAGCAGACTTCACATTCAACATTTCAAGCAGGTAATATGTCATGATAATGATCACTGATAGGTGACACACTATATTTCACCAGCATATTACAAAAACATTCTAAAAAACTAAGTTTGGAGAAGAAATCAGTGAACAGGTCACTGGAGGAACTGACAGGCTCATGTGTAAATAAAATAGTTTCGCTAGACTGAACTGGAATGTTACTAATGTATCAAAATATCATAAGAAATGTTTGTAGTTTCTTGTCATGTATTTGCAAGAGGGTGAAATATTACCCAGTTCCCTCAGGACCTGTAGATACATCTCATCAGGTCCCACGAACTCGTGCACCTTCAGGTACTTTCAGCAACTTCCGAAGTTCCAGCTTTGAGCTCCAAGAACTAAGATGATAAATCATTTTTATATCCTCACTGATGTCAAAATTGAAATTACACAATTTCACCTCTTGTCAACACTGGCATGTCTATGTATGGTACCTGAGAATGGACTGTAAAAACATCAGTTACTGTTCTTTCATCGCAGTAAGTCAGCAGTAACCACACTGCCAGGCATCCTTGCTGTAAAAGACACAGTTAAAAGCTGTTGTCGTAAGTGAACTTCTAGTCTAACAAGATACTAACAAGAAAAATTACAGCAATACGTGCTTAGCAGCTAAAACATCTGCCATAATTAGAGAGAGAAAGTAACAGTACAGAGAGCTTGTGCTTAGGCCAACTAGAAGTTGCTGGAAACATCAGTCCAGAAAGCATACTGTGAAAGTGCTTAAAACAATAATAAACAGAGGTGTAATTACATTGTACAGCAAGTTATAGAGGAACACAAATTGATCTTCAATAGTTAAAGTGATTTTTTGCACAAAATGTACCTAAGAGAAAAGCATTCCCACCTCCACCTTTATTTCCCTCTAACTGCTGTATTTCTTTTGGCATTGTCTCAAAGAAACCCTCAGCACTGGGAATCTCCCAGAGCATGCCTGCAATGACTGAAAAAAAAAACCCACTTACCACACTAGGCAAATGCTCCTCAATTTTGATTCTTATGTTTTGTCACCCCTTTTCATGGAAATTACAGTAATTTGGTATCTTAGCATACCACTTTACAATATATACAGTTGTACATGTTGTCTACAAAAAAAAAAAAGCCCTTTCCAATTCATTGTACATCAACTGCTTGACTTGGTAGTTTGAGTGTAATTTGTTCTTTTAAGTTGTTAAAAAAAAAAAAAAAAAACCCTGGGTAGGTTAAACACCTGCTCCAAAACTCAGCAGTCTGAGTTTAATTTATGGGTTAGCCCAATATGTCAAAAATTTTAGCCCATTTTAAGAATACATTTCTCTAGGAAACATTCACAATATCTAGCACGGCTTTGGAAACAAATAATACCTTGTTGACAACACTGATTCTATTAAATGGAGCTCTACCCCTCAGCATTTCTTTCCAAGATTAAGGGACAAAAAAATTGATCGATTTTTATTTTTTTTAACTCCATTTTAATTTTTTTTTTTTAAGACACGTGCAAGTTTTTCACTTACCTCAGTCAGGGTGACAATATGTACAGCTGTGAACAGCTAGAAACAAGGCAGAAGTGGAAAATGTTATAAATAATAGGTTTTACAAATAATACAGGAACATGAATATATTAAAAAGGCTTGTGCATGACTAAAGAATTACAAAGAAGGAAAAAGACAAAATGTGTGACAAGTATGTGAATCATATATAACATATGTATATTAGAATAACTGTATTTTGAGGGCTCTTTTTTACTCCCTTATTTTGAAATTTTGAACCACATACTGTCCTCTAGATGGAGAAACCAATAAAAAGACTTTAAAAAACAAACAAAACAAAAAAAACCCCACCCTTTTCAAACTATAGGAAAAAATAAGCATAAATAGGGCAGAAAAATTAAGGGCATTTAATTTTTTTGCTTTTACCACCAAGCAAACTGAGTATTGCACCTGCAAGGACAAATGGTGTTTTCAGGGCTCCTAAGATATTCCTACACACAAAAGATCTTCAAGCACAAGCTTTAGCAACCAAGCAATGGCTGTTACAATGAGATAGTTTAAAATGCAAGTAATTATAATGCTGCTTGCTGTAATTGCAAACCAAATGTCTTGGGGTCTGTGATAAAAATACAGAGCTGTGCATAGTCCATTTTAGAGAAAGACATGAAGACAAAATAAAAAATGCAAAGTGGCTCTTACTGTGCAAGTGCGAGTGCAAATCCTTGTGAAGCCTCTGGAATAGGTTCTGGGTAACCAACTTTCCCTTACATATTTTAAACAGTTTTTTTTGGGAGATTTAATTAATGCTGCAAAAGACTAATGAAGAAAAGTAATTCTGTGAGGGTAGAATATTATTGTTAGGCAGTTTTTCAGCTACTGAAATACTGAAATTTCAGCTGCTGAAATACTGATAGTACATACAAATGAGACTCTGCTTCCATAAGGAATCGCTTACATGAAGGGGCAATTTTTGAACTATTTCACATAATGTGAAAATAAATTTATCCAGGTACATTGCCAAAACTGTGATTTTGTCACTGTGCACATCCAGCTTAGCTGCTTTCATGAGTAACACTCAACCTATAAATTTGTACTCAACTTTTCATAGTACCTGTGTTTTTCCACTAAAAAAATGACACCAATAAGCAGAGACACAGCAAAGAAGTTCCTACAGCACTTTTATATTCATGATGGCTTAAAAGTATGAATTATACAGGTACTGTGTTACTTCCCCCCACAATCCTAATGGCAAACCAAATGATACAACCAGAGTTAAGAGGCAAAATTCGGATGCATAGGCCCACTTTTTTGTTTAAAACAGATGCAAAAATAATAGTATTTTAATTCAGGTTGAGAGCAGTAACTTGAGCTGTGTATGTTAACTCTTATGTTAGCACGTTAACCGTAAAAGGTTAAAAATGCTAATTATAGAGTCTTAAAGACAATTTGTGGACTAGTGGCTGACAAAATGACAACAGTAGATCATCAGGAAGATGACTACATATAAAGATATTATAGTACAAAATGAAACATCCAATCATTTTATTCTCCTGTTTATAACATATCATGATCCACTGAAATCTTCTTGAGTAATATTTTAATACCGACCACCTTATCTTGAATGTCATGAATGATCCTGGGAAATGAAATTTTTAATAAATGCACTAGGCATTACCAGTATCTAGGGCTCGGGAAAGAGTTTGATTTGTCTCATGTGATAATTTTCTCATGCCCTTATACCAAATAACATATATGTACTCTGCAGTAAAGCTGTAGTTGGACAAGCTCTTTCTGCCAATATAAACTGATGTTGCTGCCAAGAAAAGCACTAATTCTATGCATCCATTTCCACCTTTTTAATGCTATAACTGTTTCACACCTTTCTGTGGGCCAGTTAAGCCCCTGTGCCACTACACCCTGAACTGGATCTGTGAGATGACCCAGTCCAAAGAACAGCTGGGGGAGGAAAGTGCCCTTTGAACTGTGCCCTGAAAAAATTATTTTCAGCGCACATTTACATTTGAAAGTAACTCAGTGTCACACCTTAGGGAAGGGTTGCACATTTGGAAGCTTGACTGGTTTTAACAACTATAATGGAAGGATAAAAGATGCTCCTTCTTCAAACAGATTCCTCCAACGGTATCCTGTTACTGTCAATATCTGCAACAAATCTGTAACTGCTTCCAAAGGACAATTCCTTTTACTACTCTGCTTCACTTGCCTGAGACTTATGTGGGCTCTCTGAAATCAAGGCAATGAAATTGAGAAATTAACCCAAAGTTTTGCTAAAAATATATATAATTAATATCCATTATATAATGTCTCTCCAGCTTCTGTTCACTCTTTCTAAGTAATCTCTAAATTACTTAGAATTTAAGGACTGCTTAATCTTACGGTTAATACCTGACCTTATGACTGAAGGGAGGTCAATTCCTCAGTTGAATGACAAAATAATTTATCGTGTCAGCAAAAACAGAGGATAATTTCTGTAGGAAAGCAATGGTTTTGCGTCATCAATGAGTTGTTTTGTCTCCTGAGCCCTCTGTCCCTAACAGTTTAGGGAGTTTATTCTATTGAAAAGCTTTTCTGAAGTACACACATCTGAGCTTGACCATACATTATTTCAATATTTAAAAACAACTGTTTACTTACTCATAAAAGAGGATTTTAAAAGCCAATATTACTTTTATCTTGGTTCTCTCACTGCATCTCAGTGATTGGCAGTTTCAACCCCCAAAGTATGGCCCTGTGTATTTTGTAAAATGTACACTAAGCTTTCTGTGCTTCTTTCTTCCATCAACATCATAAAAGATAGATCCTGTGCATTACTTTCTTTAGCTACCTGTGTTTTTTTCTTATTCGTATTTTTTGGCATGAAGATCAAGTAGAGAAACATTCTTTGTAGGGAAAAGTGAGTAAGGAAGCAGCACCTGAAAGAACTCATCACCAAATAATATTCACAGCAGCAAAATGTAATTATTGAAGGTGAAAAAGATAACCTGGCAAAAAGTAATAGGTTTTTTAAAGGAAGGAAAAACAGTAGACATAAAAGATGCATGTGAACAAGCTGCCTAAATTCAAAGATTCATAAATTTAAAAGCTGGGAGGTACCAGTATAATCACCCATTCTGATCCCATGCATGGCACAGGCCAGGGAATTTCACCCAGTCATTAATTCTGTAATTCCCACAGTTTGAGTGTGAGTTAGAGTGCCTTTTTACAAAGGCATACAGTGCAGCACTTGGCATCTCCTGTAAAAATCCACCCGGCTACCTGATTAGCCTCATCATAATTAAGGTACATCATATTTCTAACACTTTAGAGGATATTATCTTTCATTCCTTTGCCAAAATTCCAATCAATGCCATACTCTAAACTTCTCCCCCACGGCTTTCTGGGGCTGGCGAGCACTTACTTTGTATCAGTTTAAGTTTTAAAGCAGAACAGATTTGAGCGTTCAGCTCTATTTCTCCAGCTGTAAAACAACTCTCAATATCTACCACTCCCTAATCATATTTACCTAGAGATCCCCAACTTCTGCCTACAAAGAAAACATCTGCGGAGCATCAAGGATTAAACTGCTGCTGCTAATGCAACAGTGTAACAGGAATCTTTATGCCTCCCTTCAGCATCTCCTCTGCGGCAGCACTATAAAATCCAGGGGAAGAGCTACATTAAACCAAGAACATTTGTTATAAAGATGATAAAGCAGATTGCAGAGCACTGTCGTGCCATAAATTCCAATTAGAAAATGCTTAAGAAAGGGGGAGCAGGAGGGAGAAGAGGCCTGAGCAGCAATGGAGCTTAGCAAGAATAGGAAAGCATCTTTCATAGACCTCAGAATTAGAAAATGCAGGGGGGAAAAGGTATTGCAAACTCTGACAAATAAATATCAGACTCTATCTAAACACAGGGAAAAAATTTATAAACAACTAGCTAAAGAAATCACAAGTAGATGCACAAGTAATGACAAAAGGTGTCCTAAGTTCTATATGAGCTATTAGTGGTCAAGGACAACCAACTAATGTAATTAAGCCTCACTTCTCAAAGTCATTTTAACCTGTTTTTATTAAAGTATTACTTTGGTGAGCATAAAAATCCTTTTTTTTCCTATCATTTTGCAGTACATAAGCAAGCAGAAAGGATATGGAAAAAAAAATTTCTTCCTTGCAACACTGAGATGGCAGCATCAAATTTCTTTTCCTGAAAAGTTTGTCTTTAAAATAATCCATGTAAGAAAACAGATGGAGACCACCAATACTGGAAGTAACTTAGTTATTCCTTTGGCAAATGTGAAGGGTACTGGGGGTCTTTCCCTTCACATTGCCAAAGTTTCTTTAAATAGGCCGCAATATAGCCACTAAAGGTAATGATACTGTATAAATAAGTTATGTATAAATCACCACCATCCATCATGACAGAGAGTAGCCCATTAAAAAAAAAAAAAAAAAAAAAAGAAAAGAAAAAAAGAAAAAAAAAGAGCATGGAGTGGCAAGAGAAGGGGGAATGGATGCAGATTATGAGAGGGCAGGGCTGGATGGGATCTTGGCAATGGGGAATTGTTCCCTGGCAGGGTGGGCAGGCCCTGGCACAGGGTGCCCAGAGCAGCTGGGGCTGCCCCTGGATCCCTGGCAGTGCCCAAGGCCAGGCTGGACACTGGGGCTGGGAGCAGCCTGGGACGGTAGAAAGCGTCCCTGCCCGTAGGGGGGCGGGGAGAGTAGAACCGGATGAGCTTTAAGGTCCTTCCCAACATAAGCCATTCTGTTACTGCATTTTTTGTATATTTTGCTCGATCCATGAGCTCTACAATAAAAGCGGTCCAGTGCAGCTCGCGAGGCACACTTAGCCCTCAGACCCCCTCAGCCCCACGCCCGCCATTTCCCGCCGCCCCTCAGCCGCCACAAAATGTCGGCGGGGCCGCGCGGGACTCCCTCCCACTTCCGGGGAGCGCGCGCGGGGCTTGACCAACCGCAGGCCGCCGTTTGGCGCCACGTGACCGCCGGGAACTACAACTCCCGTCATGCCCGCGGCGCTCCTTTCCGCCTCTCCGGTTCCGGTTCCGGCTCCCGTCAGCCGCGCCAGCCCGGGGAAGGTCGCGCAGGGCGGACGAGTGGCCGCTGACTCCTGCCCCCATCATGCTGTCCGCCGGTGTCCGCCGCTTCGCTACCTCCGCCATCCGCCGCAGCCACGTTGAGGACGGACCCGGGAAGGTGGGCGGCAGCGTTCTGGCCCGCTGAAGGTCGCGGGGAGGGGGGTGGCGGGCTGGGGCTTGGTGCCTGGCTGTGGTGTGTGGGCTTTGGGGTGGCGCGGTGATGCCTGTACAGGCACAGCAGCGCAGATCGTGTGGTGGCGGGCCCCAGTGGTGGTACAGATGATGAGCATTGCGGTATGAGGGGTAACAATGATACTGTAAACGCTTTCTGATGTACCTGGCCGGTTTTCTCAAGCCTTCGGTCTAAAGATTTAATTTTACGTATGCAGCTGATACGAGGAAACTCTTCACGGTGAAGATAGTGAAATAACAGAACACTCGGGGGGCTGTAGATGTGTATCCTCGGCGGCTTTTATTATAATTGACTACATGAGACCTGCAGCAAACTGGCCCCACCTTGGGCAGGACGGAGAGGAGAAGAGGGGACGAAGTGACCTCCAGAGGTCACAAGCAGGCTGTAATCGTGGAGTGTTTGGGTGGGAAGGGACCTTAAAGATCATTTTATTCCACCCCTGCCATGGCAGGGACACTTTCCACCATCCTAGGCTGCTCCCCAGCCGCAGTGTCCCACCTGGCCTGGGACTTTGCCAGGGATCCAGGGGCAGCCCCAGCTGCTGTGGGCACCCTGTGCCAGGGCCTGCCCACCCTGCCAGAGAACAATTTCTTTCTAGCAGCCACCTGAAATCTCTCCTCTTTTAGTTAGAGTCTGTCCTCTCTTGTCCTGCTATTGCAATTCTTCACAAGGAATCCACCTCCAACTTCCCTGTAGGTGCTCTTCAGATACTGGAAGGTTATTTATTATTCTAAATACTGTGTTTCTTTCCTTGAGAAATCCTGAAAATGCTCTTAAACTGCCTGTTTTGTTCTGAGATTCTTACCACTTCTAAACGGGTTGGAAAGGAATTAATGCTTTGTAAAGGCTAAAACTCTTTTTTTTCCCCCCTCTAGAACCTCCCATTCTCTGTGGACAACAAGTGGAGGCTGCTGGCGATGATGTGTGTGTTCTTTGGGAGTGGATTTGGTGCCCCTTTCTTCATAGTCAGACACCAGCTCCTGAAGAAATGAAGGGCACAGGCTGCAGCTGCGCTAGCTGGGTAACTGCTTTTCTTGGGTTTCATGGCACAGTGGAATGCAATGAGCCTGACCTGCTCAGAATTTTACAGTTCTCAGCCTTTTGCAGCCCAGCTGCTGAAGTGTTGTGGTCTGCAGTTGCATAATAAAAGCTGAAACTCTGAGCAGGTGGAAGTTGGTGTCCCAGAGCTGCTGCGCTCGGTGGTTTGTGACCTTTGCCTCCCCAGAGGCCACTCCTCTCTGCCTGCAGCTCCTGGCTGTGACCACACCGTGTCTGCTTCCTCCCCTGAGGGGGTGACAAGGTGCAGCCTGGTGTGGCAGCCACTGGCACGTGTGATGTGACAGAGCAGGATGAGAAACTGTGATGCTGTAAACGCTTTCTGATGTGCCAGATGAAGCTCAGGGGAAAATTGCATTTTCTTGAACCTGTATCAAAACAACCTCACCATCTACATCATTCCCAGGCTACTGTCCAATTAAGATAAGGTCATTAGCAGAAATTAATTGGTGCTTGCTGAGGATCCTAACAAAGAAAGCCTCAGACGTGACCCAGACTGTGCAACCATGGCACTTGAGTTTGTCTTAAGGTGATGCCACTTTGGAAATAGCTGGTATTGTCTGTAATCCGAGAAACTAAACATTTTTAAGGAGCTTCAGTGACCCAGACAGTCCTTGAAATAACAGTCCTCATTGGAAGCTCATAATTGGAACAAATTGTGTAACTCCTTTGCCAGTTTGATGTTTATTCCACCCTCGACTGAGGAGAAAACCAAAATCAGCAGATTTGTATCAAAGTTGGGCATTTAGAACTCTGTGGTTTCATGCAAGTTGAGGCTTGTGATGCAAAAGCAGACAGTGGATGAAGCCAAGTCCTCAAATAAATCAGAAGTTCTAATTAAAATATATGTTTATTACAGGGCTCTTAAGTTTCTCCAATTTGTTTTTCTTGCAGACTTGAAGTCTTCTGCACAGCATCGTTCAATGGGGATATGGTAGCTGCAACCCATGCTGGATGTCTCTAAATAAAATCTTAAACCCCAAGGCCTTGGGCTGCGTGTTTTGTGAAACTCCTGAAGTGCTTTTGACAGCTGCTGTGTACTGAGAGCCCCTTCTAATTTCAGTGTATTGCCATTAAATTGAACACGTAATTGTTGTCATGTATGAGAAGAGAGGGTGGGGAAAATCACATTTCAAAACAAGGATGGGCTGAACTTTTTTTACTGCTCAGAATAATGACCCTGGACAGTTCATAGCAGTGGGTATCCTGTCACCATAATCCATGCTGCAGAAATTTTAACTTCAGTGAGGATTTTCTGTGGCTTTTCTTCCAGGCTCAGCAGAGCTGCTGTTCCCTGATCTCTGCAGCATCAGCTCTGAGCAGGGACTTGGCTCTGCCCTAAAGATTCCTGAGGCTTCAGGCTCAGGAGGTGACGTGGGCACACCTCTGACCAGAAAAAAGTATTGGTAATATTCTGTAGTTACCAAAACTGAGCCTGCTGCAGATTTCCAGGTGTTTGGAAGGAACTGACAGCTTTCTGTTGGTGCTTTTTACTTCTGAACTTTTCTAATTTGCCTTTCCCCCCCCACCCCCAGACACCCTCCTGCTGCAGCACAGTGCATTTAACGTGGCTTGAACTGAACAGTTCCATAAAACTTTGAATTCTTTTCTTGCCATTCTAATCTGTGTGGATACCAGTTTCTCATCAAACTCCCTCAGCAGAAGTATGTGGGTGTGGTAACACGCTGCTCGTAGCAGAACAGCTCCTGGTGCCAGATTTCTCTCTTCAGGGCTGAGTCTAAAGTGCTGATGACTGCTGCCCCTTACTCTAGGTCCCTGATTGTCAGATTTCATAATCCTATTTCTCTAAAATACCTAGTTTTAGCTATGAAGCCATCTTTTAAAACTTATTTCTTAGTTCCATTTCTCAACAGTATCTTACTCTATAACATTTCTAAGTCACCATTTCTTATCTTCAAGTTTACATACAAATACATACTGTATAAACCTTCTATCAAACTTTAAGAATTCTCTACAAATCCATTCCCCACACCTGATGTGTTTGGAAAGAGCACACATCACCTCTGAAGGTTCACCCTCTGGGAGAGGCCAACCAGTTCCTTCACTGCTTAAAGTCTCCTTTCTGAATGCCATCCCCTTCTCTTGTAGCTTTCAAAGATACTTTTGAGCACGGGTGGTTAAACTTAGACCAAATATTTTTGGATGAAACGGTAGATACTTGGGAAGTGTTCTAAAACTGTAATCATCACACAGTGTTGTTACCCTGAAGGATCATTTAGGAGCAGAAAGGTCCTGAGGGCTCCTAGTCGTGAGATGCCTCTAAATCCTGACTGTTTCCAACCCTGCCACCAGCTTGGGTAAATAAATCACTGATGTGGAGCACAGTACCTGTAACCTTTGCTGCTGTTTTACACGATATCCGTGGCTGTGTGCTGAAGGGATGCAGGAGCTGAACCTCCTTTGTGCTGCCAACCCCCATATAATCTGAGTTTTTGTGTGCCAGTACAAGTCATGGCACACAAAAATGAAACAGCAGCAGCCCTGCTTTGTGTGAGGGCTGATTAAACACGTCGTGTTAGTCTTAAACTATTTGATAAACCTGTGCTTGTGGTGTGGTGTTACTTTCATTTACAAAGAAAGCGTGGTACAGTTTTGTAGCCTTTGTTAATACAGTCAGTTAATTCGAGGTTCCTTGAGTGTAGGTAGTTGTTAATTTGTATTTTTGATAAAACACCCGCACACTACAAGTTAGAAAATGAGGACTTGTGTTCTCCACTCGTTACTCTGTAATTAGTCCCTTTAGAACTGGGTTGTTCCCCTACGTGAGGTGCTCTGGCAGTTTTCAGCAGTTTTTGAGCCCAAACAATTGCCAAGTCTGTAAGTTCCCTGCCTGACTTAAGTAATTGGTTCCCTTAGGATTTGAGAAGTTTTCACTCATAGATCTGTGCTGCTCTTTCTGTTGATGCAAAATGGGGCACTCTGCATTCTACCCAAGAGCACTTTTTACTCCTAGATTATCTGTGATTTCATTGCTGTTCAATAAAGCAAAGTCCGAAATGAAGTATTTTGGTTGCCTGGGTGGAAAATACAGGTTGTCATTGAGAGAGATGTGGCTCCTGTCATTAATACCAGGTGTTTGACTGTGTTTTAATTTCACAGAGGCCCAACTCCAGATGGCATTTTTTATTTTGCTCTTGTGAAAAGATCACTGCATTCAGCCCACACTTCCTCAACCATACTTATTTATTTGTTTATTCATTTAACTGCCCACTTTTTTCATTTGCTCCCCAAATTTACCTTGGTCTTCATCTTTTGTAGTTTACCCATTCTGTGGTTTATTGTTTTAAGCCCTCCTAGTCCATTGTTTCTTTACTAACTGCTGAAGAGATGAACCAGAGAAACTCAGATTTTTTTTTTTCTCACCTCTTTTTCTCATTTTGCAATGACTTCTCTAAACACGTTCCCACCACAGATCCTAGCATGGAAATACCCAGCACCGATTGATTCTAGAGACAGATGTGTCACTATAAATATATATGAATGAACTGATAGGCAGTGGTATTAAGAGGGATGGATCAGATTCATTAAAGCCTTGAGCTGCAGAATTGAGTTGTGCAAAAACAACAGCGTGTTCCATCACACTCAAGATATAAGATAGGCTGTGTACCCAATGAAATATTTATTTTAAAATAGATTTTTGGGTTCCCTTTAGGGCACCTTGACTTGGTAGAAGATAAATCAGTTGAGAATAGGAAAAAAGCAATATGTAAGTGGTGCTCCTCTGTCATTAAAATTGTCTGAAGGAAACAAGGCAGTGGTCAAAGGGCCTCTGGGAAATAACACATCTGTGTGAATGATAGTATTTTTTTGCTTGCCAGATGCCAATTTTAAGGAAAATCATTAATGATCCCTGATTTTTTTTTTCCAATTTCCCTGTTATAATTTTCACCTTCATGTTTTCTGTTTTGGCACAAACTCAAAACATCTCTGTTTTGCTTCCAGAGAGCTTCACAGCTTACCATTTTAATTATGTCAGGTATAGTCTTCAAGCAGTTTCTGAATTAAATCTGAAAAGATGTGAATTAGATGCCCTTATGCTTTAATATTTTGGATGTTTTCAGTTTCTGGATCTTCTTTTCTTACTTTGGAACACTCCTTATTCCAGAGGGACAAGTCTGGAAGGGCTTGGGCTCAATTACACTGAATGGGGTATTTTGATTTGGTGAAAATTAATACATTATTTTTCAAATCAAATTATTCTAGAATTTCTCTTCAGCAATTAATTTGTCAGTGTACCCTTTTCATATCCACTGTTCACAAAGCAATGGGGATTTGATTTCTCTTTTTTTCCTCCCCAGAGAACAGAAATTTCAGTTCTTGTTCAGTTGTGCTTTGAAGCATCTGGTATTAATCCATGTTGGAGATAAGATACTGGCTTGGATGAGCCCCACTTCTGAATTATTGTGGGCAACCCTTGCATAACTGATCTAAGTACAACAGAAACCTGGACTAAGTTTTTTCTTCCTTTAAATTGTGACCCCTTTACAGAGGTGTTGCCCTGTACAGCAATTAAGAGTGTGAGTTACTTATAAAAACTGCTTTAAGATCTTTTTACTGCTAATTAAATAGTAGGGGGAAAATTCAAAATATTTTCTAATATAAGTTATCAGCAACTCTTTTATTGTTTCTTTCTAGCCCAAGATTTTTATTTCTGTCTGAATGTGAAACAATTTAGAGCTTTATAAACTAATAGGGCTGGAGGATGCAAATATGAAAGTAGAACTTAGTATTGCATGGGCTAGCACATTCAAACTATTTTTATCCTTTAAAGGTAAATATCATTTATACATTCTAATTCATACTTTGGTTGAATTTTCAGTGCAGTAACATCAATGGTTTGGGTTTTTTTTTTTAATCAAATGGAATTATTACATAGAAAGAAGGGAAGGAAAAAAAAAATATGCTGCCTCCATGAAAAAGAAAGTAGTTGTTCTCAATTTCATGATCAAGAAAATAAAGCTATATAAAGGTTAAACGATACACCCAATAGGGGATATCAGAGCTGGGATGCAATATCCAGTGCTATAAAAACATTCCTGCCTGTTCCCACCTCAGTGGAGTACATCAAACAGCTATGGGAACCTGTTTGTAATCATAATTTTAATGTGTGAAAATACACATTAGGATAGAAATAGGGCA
This sequence comes from Motacilla alba alba, assembly GCF_015832195.1. NCBI lineage: Eukaryota > Metazoa > Chordata > Aves > Passeriformes > Motacillidae > Motacilla > Motacilla alba. The sequence continues at coordinate 72,520,605 of NC_052046.1, read as the reverse complement.
AAACAGTCTCTGGGTTACTTAATTGGAAGTTGGAATGTGTATCAGAGGAGCACAATAACACAGTGATTTATTGGTAAAAGTGTCATAATTATAACTTCGATTATTATTAAAAATAAAAAAGTGAAAAATAAGGAGGAATGGTGCAAGTTTAGGACACAGGTTACTGGAAAAACACCGTGGAGTAGCACAGAGTGCCTTATGGCAGGTCAAGAGGGAAAGACAATGACTGTGAGACCCTCTGTGGTGCAATTAATCATTGTTTCAATTAAAACATAAATGTGGGCTGTGCCCCCTGCCCTCTCCATGGGTTTTCCAGAGGCAGCTCCTTCTGCAAACAGCGAGCGCCCACCCGGCTCCTGTTTGCTCTGCTTGCACAGGGAAGATAAATGTTAGTTGCTCTCTGGGATGATATGCTCAATAAGTTTGACTTGAATTTAAATGAGTTTAAAATAATAGTATTTGCTGGAATTAATGTGATCCACTGTTCCATTTTCTCCTTTGGTATTCCATGAATAACATTAAGGTTTTTTTCTGTGGTTGCGCCACCTTTTTCCATTAGCCATGTAGAGCATGCAGCTCTTTGAAAAATGTCACTGTATAAATAGTGTTGCTGAGAACCTGACCAAGGCACAGCCAGCAACAAAATGTGGAAATGGTCCTTGCTGGTGAAAAAAAAAAGAAAAGAAAAAAAGAAGTGTAAGAATCATGTATGTGAAAATGTGTATAAATGATAAATGTGTAAAATTCTGATGAGTGATGGAAGGACAGAGATGAGAGGGAAGAGTGTGGTCTGAGGTTTTGTTTCTTTTTTGTAAAATTTTGGTTGCACCATTAAAATTCATAACTCTCAAGAGTTCTTTAGACTAAGTTTGGCAAACAAACAAACAAACAAATAAAAAAAACCCCACAGCTCTGTAATTCTGCACTAAATGTAGTTTTGTAAAGACAAGAGGATCTCTTCCTTAAGGGAGGAAAAACCTGGTAGCCAAATTAGGTATTTTGCTACATGAGGCTTTGCTGTGAACCAAAGCTATTGCCTGAGACAGTGGCAGAATGGGCTGTCGGGGGAAAAAACACAAACATAAATCTACAGGCCATTACTATGAGTGAGAAATCCTTTTTGCTTGCCTCCGTGAGCAGACCCATCTCTCCAAGACCTTGTTTTCCAACAGCCCAGAGCAGATTTGGGGAACAGCTAATTGGAAACTTTTCTGGAAATGTGCACATCGCTGTGCTCCAAAACCATGCTGTCACTTCTCTTTCCTGTTTGTTTCTCCTCGTCGTGGTGCTGTCCTCCGAATCCAGTTCTGCAGAGAATTGTTTTCAGCCAAAGAGCAGGAGCTCAGTTGTTAACTCAGTGTTGTCTCAACCCACTGCCAGGAGCTCTTAAGTGCTTCTTTGTAGCTCATTTGGGAGTACTTCAGTGCTGGCTTTATGAAGTTGGGTGTGGAAGGGATGGGGGTTTTTTGGAGGATTTGGGGGGGAAAGCTGGAAAACCCTAAACAAGGTCCTTTATCCTGATATTCTGGAGTGGCAGCACAAATGGGGAGGTAATCTGGGAACAGGTGCATAATTTAAATTGTTAGGCACAGCCTGAAGTTCCTCTGCCCACTACATAATCCAAAAGCAGTGTGTGGGCACCTGACAGCCTACCGGCAGTACAGCTGAAGTAGCTGAAGGTGTGACTTCAAAGTTACCTAAATTTTATTTAATTCTCTGTTTGACGCTGCTTTGAAGTTAAAGCAACACAGCAGCAGTTCAATTGGAATTTACCTCTGAAATCAAACTATGTGAAACAATTTGCCAGCTACTCAAATCCTAAGTAGGTCAGCAAAACCTACCTAAGTGAGTAAGACTTTAGATAAGTCTAAGTTTAAGTTTATTCAAGTTATTTTTCCTGCTATGTAGGCAACCCCAAGACTGGGAAATGCAAAGCCCAAAAAGCCAAGCAGAGCATCAGCACCAGGACAGGACCAAGCACAAGGACAGGGCTCAGACCCCCATGTTTTTATGGGGTGTTGGTGCCATAACTTTTCCTTACAGAGAGCCCATAAAATTGATAGTCAGCCTAATTTCACATGAGAGAAGCCTGGACTTCCAGCACTTGCTGAAAAGCAAGTTTAAATACAATTGTATGTAATCATTATTCTTTATTTACTAGAACACTTACTCAGGCTCATTCTTGTTGGATTATGTTCTTTTTTGACTTAGAGATGGGGTAATTGAGAGGTGTTTTAAAAACTTTTATTCCATTTTCAATCTCATGAGAAGGATGAGACTGAAAATAGATGAAACAATACAGATGTTGTAATTCACACTCTTAGAATTAGAAGTCAACTATTTCTTAATTACAATACACTATAAGTGTTTCTTGGCCTATCAGCTTTTGCTACACTATACTGCAAATGCTTTAAGGCTAATCATCTAAAATTACCCCTCGTGGGTCTTAATATAATGCATCTTTCATATTTCTATTTCTCCAAAGTATCTAGTCTCTTTTGTAAGGTCGTCCTTTGGAATTTTGAAATTTGCTCCTAGTTCCATCTCTCTTTCAGCGATGTCTGTCCTATTCCATGGCATGTCTAACTTAACATTTCTTATCTCAAAGTTTACATACAGATATATACTATGTGAGCCTTCTGACAGATGCACACTGTGTGACCCTTCCATCAAGTTTTGAGAATTTTCTACAAATCCATTTCCCACAATCCTCTCCCAGTAAAATTCCACAACCACCCCTCCCATGCCATAAGCAATCCCCGAAAAGTGGAATAGCTCAGTGTGTGGTTCTGAAAGCACGCCCTCACCTGAGAGCAGCTCAGACTGTGTGGATCAAAGCAACAGCCCTGGGAAGCCACCATAGATCACCTAAAACTGAGCCTGGGCCTCTCAAATTCTGCACAACATCTCACCTGAATGGAAGGTGACCACACACCTCTTCTTTCTCCAGCTAAATTTAGATACCACTCCAGCAGCCATGTGAGCAGCCTTTAAATCAGGTCATGAAGGAGAGGAAATAACCACAGGTTCTGCTTTTGAAAATGGCATTATTGCCAGAGACACGCTCTAAAAGATGTTTTCTGAAATTGCAGGAGAGGAAAAACACAATACGTAATCAGGGACTGAGAACGGTCGTTTATTAAAAGCCCCTAGCAATTTTCTTGTGAGGTTGCTAAATGAAACCTTTGTTCTCCCTTAGGAATCAATGACCTTTGAAAAATTAGTGACCAAACAGAAATAGAAGACAATTCAAGGTAAGTCTATTGACAAAAGAGGAAAAAGAATCAAGAGTTCAGACTATCTCGCTGAAGATGAAATAGTGGAGGGTGCTGCTGGGTGAGAGGTACTAAGGGAAGGTTAAAATGTCTCACGTCTGCAACAAATCACAGTTAAGAAAATCTGCCTACCAAAGGGTGTTTGGCCACCTGAGAGATGCATAAAACGAGGGAGAAAAACCTAAATTCTCTCAGGTATTTCTCCTCACTGGTTTGAGTTGCGCCAGGTTGGGTTAGAGGTTCAGGGTTTTAAACCCCAAACACACACACATGAGAGGGAGAACGGGTTTTGGTAGCTGTGTGCAAAGAAAAAAAAAAGAAAAAAAAAAAAAGAGGATATTGTTTCATTTTTCTGAAGAAATATAAATCAGGATTCCCATTTACACTTTAAATGCTATGTTACCTGCTACTGAATTAAACCTTCTATAATTGCAGAAGGGCTTTAAAAATAAAGCATCAGCCATGGATCTCCTTATTCTGCCTCGGATTTTCTGCAGCATTTATGACCCCAGGCATGCAGTTCTGAGTATCCAATCTCAAATGATTCAGACAGAACAATTTTTTAGGCAAAGTATACCAACCCAGAATTTTGTGAATACCAGATCTGTGGCAGATTTTAGGAAATCATACACGCAAAACATAGAAGTCTTTAAACTAAAATTAATTTAGGATTAAAACAGCCCATACACTAAGGAAATACATGCTCTTGTTTACCCTTCATCCCAAACATGGTCCTTCTCAAAAATTTGCATTGTGTCACTAGCCACTCTGTAAACCAGAGTTTCTCAGTTTCTAGCTGTTAATACCATATAAATCTTCAACACTGCTTCTATCAGTGCTGATGCCTATTAATTATATTCAACCAATTTAAATTAATTAAATACCTATTTGACAATCCCATTCAGCTGCTAACACTTTAAAATTTTCCAGTCTTTTTGTAAAATGCAAAAGTAATTCAGAAATCAATGCACCGTCTTTCCTCATAATATCTCTGTTAGTTTTGCAGGTTATCAAAAATTCACTGCTCCCTCCCTGTCCTTCCTAATCTTCCCTCACGGTCAGTTTCTTTTTATCATAAAATGATTGTAAGTTTAGAAAGCATTCAAAACCCCAAAAAGAACCAAAGTTCTATGGTACCATGAGGGTTGTAAAACAGATGTGGTTTTAAGGCAGGAAGGATGGCACTGCTGATGTGACACAAGGCAGACATTTACAACAGAAGTTGAGTCTTTACAGACCTTGTAAATATATTTGCATTACTTAGAATACGGATATATTTTTTATAAAAAAATTGAGAGGTCCTAGCAAAAGGTTCTGTGGGGTTTGTTTTGACAGGGAAGCCATAAAATAGCAGTTGGATATAGTCAAAGTCTATCCAATTAAGAAATTCTTTTGAATATCAAATTAACTGAAAAACTTACGTAGATATGGTAAAAAATCCAAAACTGTGGGGAAAAAAATGTCAGCTTTTTGTCCCACCATTTCATTTAGCTTTATGTGATGCATCTTTTACTAGTTATTGGTTTACATCCATTTTTTTATGTATATGTATGAGGGTGTACAGGTAAAAAATAATAATTATGTAAATGTTTGGAGTTCCTTTCTGTTCAACTTGGAAATAATATTTGTTACCTGGGAATGAATATGCACAGAATGAAGAAATTAAAACTATTTCTAAAACTTTGCCAGTATATTTCCTTGTATTCTGTACTTCTTAGCCGTAAAACCTAATTCCTAAAACTTCAGTCTTTGCACAGAATTATTATTTCTATAGTGCTGCAATGTCTGAATAAATATTGTCTAATTCTTCATTTATTTGTTCAGTTCAAGTGGTCTCACACAAATGTCCAAAGGACTGTAATCATTCCCTTACCTAATTTTCTCAACAAGGCAGTGTTTTCACAGTGCTCTGTTGCTATAATAGGTATTATAGTGGAAGAAAATTGAAATGTTTGGTCAAACATTTGCCAAAAATTAGAAATTCGGGACCGCCACTAAGTAAAGGGAAAGAATTCCCAGTCAGACATCCATCAGCTACTCCCCATCCATTCAGAGAGCACCCAAGGGAGCAGGATACTCCTTGGTTTGGTGAGCCTTGTAAAATTCAGGAGAACCCAAATTAGATGCCTTTTCATGCAGTTTTGTGCCAATGCTTGATTTCTCTGTAATGCCTGGAAGTAATTTGTTAAATGTCTCACTCTTCCATGAGGTACTGCTGGTGCCTAAAACATCATTCATCAGAAAGGAATGACCTTTCCACAAAGGGGAAAAAAAATAAAAAAAATCACTGCTTATGTCTTTTTAAATGCTGATAAACTTAGGTGGCACCAACAACCCCAGCAAGATTTATTGAGCAATACCCTCCAGTATATAAGCACCATCAGGTAGCTTTGCATTCTCTGATGAATAAACAATTGAAGTCGTAATTGTTTGTGCATTCCTGAAAATGTCAACAAAATCAAACATCTGTCATGCCAGATAAGGAAACACAGCTCGTTTAATACACTTAGTGCTCTACTCAGCCTTGAAAAGGTCACTCCAGTTTCAACAAGCAGGGTATAATTTATTGGCTCCCAGTAAATGACCATGTAGTGACAGTAAAGCTGTGGCCGTGTTTGGTTACCCTTCAAACGAGGTATTTGATTAAGATGACACATCATATTTAGCACAATCTGTTTAATGTTGCTTTTGGATGCGCTCTCACCCTCTCAATTACAACCAACTGTGACATGAAACCATTTTTACCAAAGCAACACTCACAGCCCCCGCCCCAGCCCACCACAATAAAGCAGAGCAAGCCAGAAGGACGGCCTTGAAATCCACCCGTTTAAGACAACAAACAGCACACAAAGGCAGCATTCACTCCTCTGCCATCTTCAGTGGCAATAAACAAACCCACACACGGCTCCACTGCAGATTGGAGCCATCTCCAGCACACAGGTGCTGCCTGTCTGCCAAGAAGGGCTTGACACTCCCCTGACTGCGCTCTGGCTTCCTGCATCAGGCTCCTGGATCCTGAATCCCTTCACAAACAACTCATGGCAAGTGCTGCTTGTTCTCCCTGCTGGCTGCACCAAAAGGCTGTCGGGACAGCCCAGGGATGTCTCATTTTGCACAGACCTATTTAGCTGAAAACTGATCTCTTGGAACCACTCTCAATGACCTCCATTATTCTCCTGTTGGCCCTTGCTCAACAGATTTGCTAATGTCAGTGAAAGGGAGATAATTTGGGGTGAATATGGACACAGTGTGGCATAGGGGATAGTGACTCCTGCAACACATTGCCTTGAAGCACAGTCAGTTTTGTTGCTTGATGGCTGTTGCTTGATGGCTGTAACCTAAGAGTGCAGTGCATTCGGTGTCATTTGGCCCTAAAAACCCTGAAAGAGTGTTAATTATTGGTGCTGATGAGTTGGTTGTGCTCCTCTTTAAACTGAGAGGTCTAATCCTGCAGGATACCATTGTGTGGGAGATCCAAATAAGCAATGTATTTCCCAGACTGGCTGGCAGGTCACAGCTAGCGCAGATGCACAAATGTGTTGATCACATCACTGGACAGCTGGTGGGAGCTGGCCCAACTCTCTTCCCTCTGTTCTTCTCCCAAGTATTTGACTTCTGAGCCAATTCTGTGAACTGGCTCCAGAAATTTATTTATAATCCGTGGAGGTGATTTGGGGTGAGAAAACAATACTCTTAGAAGGTTTGTGCTTTTAGGGAAAGGTGAATTTGAGGTGCTTTGTATGTCTAAATTATGTTAAGACCTTAAACAAAAGAGGAGAAAAGGTATGGACTGTTCTTTCTTTATTTTTTGTACACAAGAAAGCGACAAGGCCATGTGAGGATTATGCTACTGGGGTTTTTCCATCCCAAAAGAATTACAAAATGCTTTATGAAGTGTCAGTTTGTTTCATGCCTGCCAGTAATGGAAAATGGGGATTACAGCCCTCTTTGCAAAGGTTGATCACTGCTCCCCTGAGCAGGGACAAGTGAGCCTGTGCATCCAGATCAATCCTAAAGGACTCTTGTGGGAAAATAAGATTGGATTTTGGCTGTCTGAATAACCAGGCTTTACACTGGATTGTTACTAGGCTCTCCCATAGCCTATTTTCAGAGTTTGAGTTGGCCTGACCCTTTCTACTTAGAAATACATGTCATGTAAGGACATCAAGCAGAATTCACTCCTGAGGCATAAAATGGCATCACTGTGAGGGAGTGGATCACCCATTCTCATAATCAGCTGTCATGATTTATGTGACACATGGTTTAACACCAGCCAGAAAGTCACCCCCACGCAGCCCCTTGCCCACCCTGCCCTGGTGGGATCAGGGACAGAATTGGAGGGCAAAAGTGATAAACCCGTGGGCTGAGATAAAGACAGTTTAACATGTAAAGGAAAAGCCATGCACACAGCAGAGCAACACAAAGAATTCATTCCTCATTTCCCACAGGCAGGCAGGTGTTCATCCATCCCAGGACAGCAGGGCTCTGTCATATATCATGGTGACTTTGGATAGCAAACACCCTCACCCCAAATGTCCCCCACCTCCTCCTTGTCCCCGCAGCTCTACCTGCAGAGCATGATGCTGCAAGGTCTTGGATGTCCCTTGGGTTGATTTGGGTCACTGTCCTGGCTGTGCCCTCTCCCAAATCCTTGTGCACTCCCAGCCTGCACCCTGCTGGGCTGGAGGGAGGAAAAGGAATGGTTTCTTGCCATCTCAGCAAGAACAGAAACATTCCTGTGTTGCCAACACTCCACCACAGACCCAAACCACAGCCCCACACCAGCTGCTGTGAATAAAATTCACCTTGCCCAAGCCAAAAGCAATCCATTCTCCCCTCCTCTTCCATGCCCAGGCCATGCACTCTCCAATACACCCTCATTAACCACCACCCCTCTTTCCATCCTTTGATGTGGCACAGAGACATTGTTCCCTTAGCCCATGGACCACTTTTGTAAAATGCCCTTGAAATGTCTAAAATGTCCACAAAAAGCTCACTGAGTTATTTAGTCCATGGCTTGGGGGGGGGGGGGGTCTATCTGAGGAACAGCAGTGTTAGTGTGGAACAGCTCTGTCCTTCTGTCCTAAAATCTGGATGACTCAAAAGCTCAGACTCTGAATTCAGTGCCTAAACAAAAATCTCAGCTCTGGTCCTGCCAGCAACCTCCTGCTAAGCAAGAATCAAACAGCATTTCCCATAATGGGTTACAGGCACCCAAAACAAACAGAGGGAAATAATCATTTTGCAGATTGCATAATCCCACTGTGGAACACATCGCTGCAAAAGGTGTGAAGGAGTGCGGAAAGGATCAGACAAATGCAAAGAGCCCAGGCGCATCAGTGTGAACCAACAGGAGGGTCCACAGAAAATGTGAACTCTGGGCTGTGAAGCAAAAAGAAAGGGGGAGGTGTCCCAAGAAAGAACCTATATGTAATGCTGCATTTAGTACCTCTCCAAAATTCTGTTGTTTCCTATTTCTTGTGTTCATGTGTCTGCTGCTGGCTGACCTCAGAGAGAGCACTGAGAGAGCATTTGGTCTGAGCCAGAAAGGACTAGGCTGGAATATTGCCTTAAACAACCTTTCAGATGCACCTCTAAAAACCTAATTGTGTTTCAGACCTGCCAAGTGTTTGGCTGATCTTGGCCATAAAGATATATTCCTCTTTGGTTTGTATTTTTAATCATAATTAAGTCCATTTTTCTACACTTGGCCTTATTGCTATTTCATTTACTTAAGCTGTAATGATTAAATCTAATTTACTACTCTGTGAAATCTTAATCCTTCTGAAAAGTAATGGGCAAAGTACACAGGTCAGTTAAGAAACTGATTCACCACATAACCTCCATTTAGTAATTCCATTTATTTCAATAAAACTAGCTGGGACATGAAAGAAAGACTCTACAGTGGCCTTTAGTCGCCAGAAAATGATAGAATTTTTAATACAAGCACTGAAGAGATGTCTTGACCTCTTCCTGAATGTATCATTTTTCATGGGAAAAAATCCAAAACAAATCCAGCTCATAAAATGTCTCTAAAGAAAGCCACCTACATTTTGTTCTTGTTCTTATTTTACAAGTACAACATTATCCTTTTCAAATATACAAAATGTCAGCTTGATAATACAGGGGAAAGGGCTTCCATATCCACAGTGAACATGATTTCTCTAAAAAACAATAAATGAAAAGCCTATTACTAATGCAGCATTCTCATTTAATCACATTTGTTCATTACTACCATATTTTAGGTGATATAAAAGGAGGAACAATTATTGCCTTGTTCACTTTGATTTATTTGGCTCAGTGCCTCCTTACCTAGGTAATTTAAAATAAACTGTGCTACATGGGTCATTTATGATGTGATTCAATAAGATGCTTTTTATTTCTAGCCTGTAGGGAAACATATTATTTTGGAAGCACCTGGCAAAAAAGGAAAAAAAAAAAAAAAGGAAAAGAACCCTAAACAAAATCAAAACCAAAACACCCAGCAACATTTCTTTTGTTCATTTTCTATTTTCACTCAGTAGACTCGAGCCTAGAAGTTAATTTAAAGCAGGTTTTTCATAGTGGTAATGTACAGGGCTTCAAAACCCACATCAGGAAACGGTGCCTGGCTGTCAAAATAAGGAAGGTTGTAACTACAAGCTTGACCAGCTCCTAACTTCCTTTGGGTATTTCCGTGTAAATTAAGACTTGTTCCTTTTCACTGGCTGAAACAGGTTAATGTTTTTGCTTAGCAGCACATGCTGTCTACAAACAAAGTTGTATTTATATAACAGGTATCTGACACACATCTGGAGGTAAAAAAAATTAGCTAGGAAATTGTTTTTCCACAGACACAGTGAGCAAGTTTACCACACTGAAACTTACACAAAAAGCTTACAGGAATTTGGGACCAGTTTCTACGGCTTTGAGGGTTTTTTTGGTGATTCACTTATAGACATTCTGTGGGAGCAACGTTAACTCAAAACTCTGCAGATGGCACAAAGTTAAAGGAGCTGGTATTTCAAAATCCTGTGTGGGGATATTCCATATATTGTAAGTGGAAGAGCTGATGCTGATGACAAAGCACTGCAGCAAAGATCTACCTCTTTCCAGTATAAATCCCTGTGGCTTTGTCACTCAAAATTTTCAGACATTTTAATTTGAAACAACACTGTTTACCTTAAGGATCTCTCTGGAAAGAGATTCATGAGTGAGAAGAGTTTAAAAAAAATTTAGAAACCCAAAGACTGCACCTATTTTTTATATTTCTAAAAATTAGTAGCACTTTACCAGACAACTTCACAAGGAAATCTTCAGCTGACTCCTTTTTTTGAGGGTGGGTCTTTTACTTTATCTCAGCTCTATTGTTTGTGTGTATTTACCATTGTATCTATGTATCTACATTTGATTTTTCATTAAGTTTATGTCCCCCTTAATAAAATTCTGTATTTCCTGGTACACAGCCTCCTTCAAAATTAAAAGCACAAGCAGGAAACCTTTCACTGTAGCTTGAGAAATCCCAACCAACAAAAAGCTCCACCAAGTGCCTGCCTGAAGTCCTAAAATTCAGCATATTTAGTCTCCTGAACTGTAGGAACTTGGCAGCATGACCATGTGGAAGAGACAGGGAGGCTCAGGAGGGGGTGAAGGGCTCAGTCCCCATGAGGCTTTTGGGAGGAATTTAAGCAACAACACAAAACTGTGAGAATTGTGAGTCCCCCAGTGATGTAGATGGGGATGGCAGGAGTACGCATCATTTTATCTGTGCCTTATGAGACACCCTTGGATGTCCTGAAATTTAGAACATAGGAACAGGTAGAAATAAGAACAGGTAAGGTGTTGGAAAGTACTGATGGCTTAAAGTCACCTGTGATCCCCCTGTAGCTGAAAATTTTTGTAGCTGTACCTGTACAGTGGCACAGATTGTGCTGCACAGATGGCCTTCTACAACAGGAAAGAAAAATTGTGCCATTATCCTGAGCAGAAATTCAAATTTCATGTTTACAATGGTGTTCTTGAATGTTTTAATTATTTTTTTTTTTGGGGGGGGGTCAGAAATATGCACATCTCAGAGGGATATCAACACGCTTCCAGCTCTCAGGGGTCCCAGCCCAGGAAGGAGCTGGAGCTGCTGCAGCCGGGCCAGAGGAGGCTCCGGGATGGGCGCAGGGATGGAGCAGCTCTGCTGGCAGCAAAGGCTGGCACGGCTGGCATTGCTCACCTGGGCAGCAGGAGCTTTGGGCTGAGCTCAGCGTGGCCTTGCGGGGCCCGAAGGGGCTGCGGGAAAGATGGACACAGACAATTGCCAAGGGCTGCAGGGACAGCAGCCAGGGAATGGCTGCCAGTGCCAGAGGGCAGGGCTGCATGGCATCTTGGCAATGGGGAATTGTTCCCTGGCAGGGTGGGCAGGCCCTGGCACAGGGTGCCCAGAGCAGCTGGGGCTGCCCCTGGATCCCTGGCAGTGCCCGAGGCCAGGCTGGACACTGGGGCTGGGAGCAGCCTGGGACAGTGGAAGGTGTCCCTGCCATGGCTGGGGTGGGATTGGATGGGTTTTAAGGTCCCTCCTAACCCAAACAGTTTCATTAGTCTATGATTTTTAGTATACAGGTAAAGGATTAACTAATCTCCAGTTATAAATTGTTTTCAGCATGAGGCTTTCATGACAATTTCTGCCTCTGCTGCTGCAGTGATAACATCTGATGCTGTATCTTCTGGCAGTGTTTAGGCATGTGAAGTAAAGCACTTACCTAATTGCATATGAGGGTAGTACATCAATACAGTCACATAATCCATAAACATTTCTCTTTCATAAGCTCTTATTGCGTTACCACTGATTATTTAGGGGGCAAAAATCATTAGTGTTATATGGCATCCTTCCCTTTATTATTTTTAGCCTTTAATAAGGTTAAAATATGCCAAGGAACAGGAATTTAGGGTGGGGAGCAAAAAGATTAGAAATTGAGTGATTGGAACCACTTTGAGGATGTGCACAGAGAATTTGCAGCTCTATTTCACAAGCTGCAGCCTGGACATATCTGGTCCAGCATGGGTGGGAGAGAGTGTCACAGTGTGCCAAGAGCTGCATTTGCCAATCCATTTGCCATTCTGAATGGCTAAGGCAGCACAGTTCACCACTCTAAGAACTGTCTGGGAAAGCCTGAGCCAAAATTACATTAATTTAGATGTTTTTTGAGCTGTGGAAGCAGAGATGCTGAAGATGATCATACGACCTGAGAGATTCCGTAAAGAAAAATTGTCTCCTAGATTCAACTTGCTCCAAAAATGTTCATGAAAAAGGTCTCTTGATGCAAATCACCAAGGATCACACTGAATCCTCTGTAAGATCATGCTTCATTACTTACTGAAATTAGCAAAATTAATTCTCTTAGCTCCAGAGGCACAACCAATTGAGGATCTTGTGAATGTGATGAAGCTGTTCTTACACAGGCAACAAAAGATGATGTTTTGTGGTTTTGTTATAGCAAACCGACTGCAATAGAAGACCTAAGGGACCTAAGACAAATGGTTGTGAGAAATTATTTATGGGTAGCTTTTGTGTCATCTCTCTCGTGCCTGCTAACATAGTAGGTTTACTTTAATAAAAACATAGGAAAAAGTATCTGGTTTAAAGGTTATTATTGTTCTTTCAGAGAATCTAATCTTATCCTGGGCTCCCTGCCGAGCTATATTAACTAATAAAATTTTCTTTTGGGCCTTTTTAAAGACACCGCCACGCCATGTGCAGTTCAGTGAAACACTTAATTTTTGTATTTTAAGCTTGGTTTATAGACTTGCTATTAGTCTTGGCCTTCCATAAAGGGCTTGGTGATAGCAAGGAGCCTGCTCAAATCTTGTAGCAGTACACTGTGCATGGGGAGCCCAACACAACAAAAAGAGTTCTGCTCACCCTGCTGCCTTAGGCTTTTCACTTTTATATTTTTCATATATTTGTCATCCTGCAATTCTTTAGTGTATAACTCTAAACTCCATATTCAGTGTTAATTACAGCTTTCCAATTTTGAGCAGACACAACAATTCCTCTCCAGGCCTGGCAATCAAGGACCCATCACTGCCTCAGGGCCCAGAGATGGAAACAAAAGGGAGTTGGAGGGGGCAAACTTGAGATGAATGACTTGATTAGCTGAAGCTGTAATTGGCAGATTAACCCCCAATATGCAAATGGATATAAAAGTGTGAAAACCCGTGCCTTGCCATCCATTTTTTGGGTGTAGCCCCTGAGGGGGCTTTGTCTGCCCAAAATGTACCTCAAGGCCCTTCAATAAAATTATAACTGCTTTTTATTCCCTTAATTTTGTCTGGCCTCAGTTTTCAGGTTGCCCCAAAAGGCATCAACCCTTGAGCCTTCCTTGTTGCTCATTATAGTGCTGGATGAGAGAATGAGGGGATCTGCCCCAGGATCTGCAGCGGCCAGGGGAGTGTGTCAGCCCTGGGACAGCTACAAGGAAAATGTGCTTTTTGAGAGCAAAGGGAGGAAGGCTGCCAAAGGGCTTGAAGTCTGTAATTTAGATGTCGGAATGTGTCAGATATATCACTGTCAAACTTGATCTGTTTCCACTGTGTATAAAATTTACCCACAGACGTTCTCCTCCAGGCAGTCAGTAGCCTGCAGTCAGTGCTGGGAGCAGGTCCAACCATCCTTCTGGAATGAGACTCTAAAGTGGCCTGGATTTCTGCCCTCACAAAGCCAGCACCTCTGGGCTTTTCAGTGCTGGTCTGTTCTTCTCTCACCCTCACAAAACGAGAGGAAATACAACTTTATCAATGTTTGATTACTGATGTTGCTGCTTCAGTGGAAGTCCATAAAGATTAGGATCATCATAACCACTGATTCACACAGACTTCCAGAACAAAACAAAGGTGACACCAAGCCAGCTGGTGTCCAAGAAAGAAACCTGTTCAAACTCTGCAACAATTCCCCCTGCCAAGTTCGTTTGAGGCTGGATGGAGCTAGGATTAATTGGCCACCAGTTGCAAACCTGCTGCCTTACTTGTGAACAGCTGCCAGCCAAATTCTCCATCCCACCTTAGCGCAGTGACTGGGCTGTTCTGGGGGATTCTCTCTATTCCCTTACCTCTGCAGTCTAAATCCATGTCGATTTCTCCATGCAGAAACAATGTATTCACAGTTTCAGTCACAAATCCCTGACAAATTTATTTCAGTTGCCTGAATCAGAAAGAGGTTCTGCAGATACTGTTGACTGTCAGCTTAGACTGTGGTTACAGAGGATGAACCTTCCTGTCCTCATTACTGAGCACTCGCAGTTATCAGAGAGTCAGTCTATTGTTGCAGAAAGTCAGAGTTTAAAGCAGAAATAAAACGGAGACATTAGCACTCCTACTAAAACTAATGTTGCATTGTTGCATAGGGAAATCTCACAAGCATCTCTCTGCCATTCTCACAATGTCCTTCACTCAACAAGACAAATAAACTACATCAAATGTTTCATCCTGAAAGAAGCTGCAAAGCAGACCTTCCTCCAAAGTACATGCAGAAAAATTCATAGGTGCACAGACTTATTTATCAATTTCACATGTTCACAGTCGTTTAATCCACTGCCTAGAAATCAGCTAACTTGCTGTAGTATCATTGCCATGTTTATACCATTGTCAGAGTCAAAATGATCCTACAAGCATCTGCTGAAAACCTTCTTAAATGCAGGCATTTGACTCTTAACAAGTCAGTACTTCAAAACTTTGTATCACTTTATGCAATGTTTAAAAAGCAAACTCTTTCTCTATCAGGGGAAAATCATCTTATTTGGAAAAGCTGATTGTTCCAGGCAGGAATAAGTTTCCCAGAGAAGCTGTGGTTGCCCCTAGATCCCTGGAAGTGTCCAAGGCCAGGCTGGACAGGGCTTGGAGCCACCTGGGACATGTCCCTGCCCATGGCAGGGGTGGCACTGGCAGAGATTTAAGGTTCCTTCCAACCCAAACCATTCTACAAATTTATGATTTTACTTAGATAAACACATTTCCCAGACAGTTTGGCCTAAGTTTTTAATGCCCTCAAAATCAAAAAGAAACCTGCATACGAAGACAAGCATATAATGCTTTATGAATTTCATACAACACAGAGTAAACAAGAGATTGAAGAACCTGTGTGGTAGATCCCTGTGTTTGGTGGAGTGGGGATGAAAAAGATGTAGTAAATTTTTGCGAGGCATGGGGAACTCTTACTGTGCTCCAGTAACACGGTGATATGGTTTGATGTTGGCTCAAATGCTGAATTACTCTTGTTAACAGAAAACAACAGGTTATATGACTTGGAAATCCATTGTGGAGGTGGTGTCTCGTGGCTGGACCAACAGGCAGATTTTCCTGGTCAATGTAATGGAAAATCCCAAGACAGAGGGTCTGCAGGCTACAGTCAAATCTAATTCACTGAGTTTATTAGCAACAGATAAAGATCTGACCAGTGCAGCCTAAATTGGAGATAATGGTTCCTTTCAAAACAACACTAGTAAAATTGATCTGATTGCATCTCTCTGGCATTTTTAATTCAGTCAGCACAAGGCTGCTGGAAACAGCTCCTGCTGATGGAATGGGGCAGGTTACATTGCTGTGGCATGGCTGGGAGAGAAAATAATTTCCTAGCCCTGTGCAGGTGCAGGAGCTGAACCACCAAAAGCCTGTTGGGATCACACTTGCGCTGCTTTTCCTGGAAAGAAGAGGAGCATCATCTTCACCTCGGTACAGACCAGTGAGAATTCAACATAAATGTACACTGAGCAGAAGGGATTTGTCCTTTCTTTGGTACACTAAGTGTTCTGCAAGTCTCATAAATAATTTTTAGAGCTACCTACTGTGATAAAATATGCAGCCAGGCTGTGACTGGAATACCACGAGAGGCTGGTATTGAGAGGTCTGTGTCTTACAACTCCTTCTCAATCCTCTCACCTGGTGTCTCCCCACCTCCCTTCTAATCCCCCATGAAAATTTTGAATTGTTTTATTGTGTAATATCCACCAGGGAGTTTACAACATGCAGATTGTCACCAGCAGGATGGTTGTGTTGAAATTAAAACAAAAAATGCACTGTGTGCTACAGGGAGTGATATGCTCATCTTCTCTGAGAACACTAAAACAGTGAACTTGACCAACTTAACTGGTTTGCTTCTTTTATTCGTGCCAGGGTGGGGGGTTTTGGGCAGGTTTTGTCAGGTTTTTTCTCTGTTTGGATTTTTTTTTCTGTTTTGTCTTGATTTTGTGGAAAGCTACAGTATAATGTTAGTCTCGGTGAAAATATATTTTTACTTTCTTTCATTTTCCAGCAATTTATTGCAGACCAGAAAAAAACAAACCTCAAAATATTAAAAAACTGTCTCAGACACAACTTTGCATCAGATATGGTTTTCTTAGTAAATATTGTTTCCTTCCTGAAAAAAATAAAAATTGAGTGAGTACACATTATCCTGAGGAAACTTAGGATAAAGACATTCCCAGATCAACGGGCCTGGGGAGGGAAAAACCTGAATGGAATCCTTGCTTCTTACCTGATTAAAATTAGTGAAAACTAGATGGATCAAAGTGCCCTATGTGGTTTTATAAGCGTGGTTCATTCCTTAACCCCCAACCCTGTGCCTATTTTAATTTTCTTGGTAAATGGTGCCCTCTGCAGCATCCCTTCCACTCCTGCAAGGTTCTCAGCACATTGACTGAGCCTTAGTGCATCACAGGCAAGGGACATGGTGCCAAAATACAGAATTCCAGCAAATCTGCATCACTTTTGTGCTGCTTTACAGTGTCTGCTGCAGGTCTAATGTTTCCCAGGCTGCAGCCAGCACCAAGAGGTTTTACAAAATTTGGGAGGGAGAATGCATCTGTAAAGAAGCCAAAGCTGGACACATGCAAAGAAAGAAAAAAAAATTCTGCTCATTAAAGCAGTCATAAGAATATTATTTGGAAAACTCCCATATATGATTTTTTTCTAGCATTAATAGCATTCACTTGTATGATATCTTCAGCCAAGGATTTTATTTCATAAGCACTAACTGTTTATTCCTATGGAATTTGCAAAGAACATGATACATGTTATTAACACCATTTAAGGTATAATTGATTTTTTTTACATTTATTTTGATTTTATCAAGGATTTTTAAATCATTCTATGCTGCAATGTGTAACTATGTAATCCTGAATTCATTATAAAGAAGACCTGGTAATGTAATGACAGCAGTTTCTAGGTCAGACATTTTCCCTTCTGAAATTCTCCCTTGTCTGCTGTACATAATTTGTCTTACACCCTACAGTCTCTTTTTCAAAGGGAACTTTTAATCTTTTATGGAGACTTGATAGCTCCTGGATCATAAAAGAATAAGTTCAGCCAGAGAATTAAAAAATGCTGGGATGAGAAAAATAAGAGCTAGACAAACATTTGTCAGGAATGGCTTAACTTTAACTGGGGCAAGCCATCAACTAGGTGACTTCATGAGATCATCTTTGCCTCCATTCCCATTTTTTATTACTCTATGAATAACCTCTGTTGATAGGACCTTGTCTCTTCTCTAAGACATTTAACCTTGCATTTTGGGGACATTTTATCCAATTCCCAGCTTCAGAAAATACACCTTGAAGTACAGCTGCTTAATAAATATTATGTGTTTAATCAATTGATTTAATTAATTAATTAATTATGTGTAATGTTTCCCCATTCTGTAAAATCCAGCAAAAAAGACATGCACAGTTCCTGAGTAGGTGCTCCAGGAGTTTTTTTGGCATATAACCACCAAGAACAAATACATGGCTGTGGGACTTCTAATAAGGATGGGGTTTAACATGTCTAAAAGATTGTCAATATTCACAAAATCATGTAACTTTGGAGTTGTTTGGGTGGGAAGGGGCCTTTAAGCCCATCCAGTGCCACCCCTGCTATGGCAGGGACACCTTCCCCTGTCCCAGGCTGCTCCCAGCCCCAGTGTCCAGCCTGGCCTCGGGCGCTGCCAGGGATCCAGGGGCAGCCCCAGCTGCTCTGGGCACCCTGTGCCAGGGCCTGCCCACCCTGCCAGGGAACAATTCCCCATTGCCAAGATGCCATCCAGCCCTGCCCTCTGGCACTGGCAGCCATTCCCTGGCTGTTGTCCCTGCAGCCCTTGGCAATTGTCTGTGTCCATCTTTCCCGCAGCCCCTCCAGGCCCCGCAAGGCCACGCTGAGCTCAGCCCAAATCCTCCCCTCCAGGTTGAACAATCCCAATTCTCCATGCGTCCTGCAGTCACAACTCAGTTACTGCCATTTCCTCACAGGAAGGTGTTTCCATGGTTTGGAGCAGTGTGACCTCATTCAGACTCTTTCAAGACATCACTGAGCATCTTCTGACTTTTTATTGCAGGATCTGACCTCAGCTGAGGTAATTGCTAAATCATTAGGCAGAAACAGAACCCTGAGCCTGATCTGCCTCACAGTTCTGGCCTGATATATTAACACTCCATTTCTTATCTACCAGTGTCCAGTCTCAAGGCATCAGAGATGGAGACTTTTCCCAAGTCCAAGTCACCCTAAATTGCTAGATCCACACAAGTCCCTCCCTTTCCTTTCCTGCCAAGCAAAGATGCAGTTATTTTAACTTGCAGGATTCCAGCAATTATTTTCTGTTTAGTTTGACAATTCATGCACTTGAAAACAGTTCACCAAGTGAGAGACAAAAGCTGTTGGATGAAGAAATGACTGAGAGTTATTCACTTGCTTCTAGATGACCAGAAGTATCTATCAGCAGTCAGTATTGGGAAAGAAATTACTGATTACTACAGTAAAGTATTCCAGAAACATTGACCTTTCATGGTCTTTGTTGTTTTTGTTTGGTCCTGTAGCTCAAGACAAGATAATTTCACCTTGAATTTTCAGTTGGGACTATGCATTTGTGGAGAGAAAAAAAAAATTAAAAAGAAGCTATTCCTGCTGTCATGTCCTAAAAATTGAATTACATGGATGGTGCAGTATCTGTGCTGTAATCTGAGATAAAGAGCAGGAGAAAGAGGGACAAAAGGAGCACTGAATGAATCATTGCTTTTCAGATTGTTC
This sequence comes from Motacilla alba alba, assembly GCF_015832195.1. Classification (NCBI taxonomy): domain Eukaryota; kingdom Metazoa; phylum Chordata; class Aves; order Passeriformes; family Motacillidae; genus Motacilla; species Motacilla alba. The sequence continues at coordinate 72,501,313 of NC_052046.1, read as the reverse complement.
CTTCTTTATTCTTCCTTTCCCAGATTAGGCTGGAGCCTTCAAGTAGATAAAGGAATCACATGGAGTCAAATAAATACTTTTTCACATTCTACATGCTATACACTTGCCCTTCTGAGAATTTTGAATGGACTAAAAAATGTATTCATTTTCTCTGGGATGTTGTAGGAACATTTTTAACCACTCAGATAAATGACCTGTGTTTTTCCCCATCATATCCACACTGCCACACTCATCACGTGTCAAACAGCATCACAGCTGATTGCTGGCATCAAGAAGGCGGATTTTGAAGGTGGTTCTTCAAAATTCAGTAGTGCTGCTGTGCCAAAAGTGCAGCAGGTGGGCTGCTGGGATCTCCCTGGGTCATGCAAGGATCTTTTAAGATTGCTGGGACCAGGTAGAGGAAGCCTGGAAAAGGCTGAGAATTCACAGGATGCAGAGTTACTAGAAATTAAATTTATCCCTGATATTTGCTTTTGGCATTTTAGAGACATATGAGGAAATTTGCTCTTAACCTTTAGTTTTAATCAGTCTAGGTTGTTCTTAAGAAAAGGAGCAAGAAGGAAATAATAATGAAAGAAATGTTAAACTTGTAGCATATTGTCCTGGCTGTTTGTTTGGTTGTTTTTTTTTTTTTCTTCTGAAGAATACATATATTTTATGGATTTAATGCCTGAGAAGAAGTAGATTCACTGAACCCTCCCAGTTCACATAAATCTAATTTCTGGAAATACCTTTGCAAGCCTGCATTACCATCTCTCCCAGCATATTCTTTGCTGTCTGTAATTAATGGCAGCTAAAAAAATAAATTGGGAAAACTGATCAATTTCATACAGGTTGTTTTGTTTTGTTTTCCCAATTAGCCAAGATATTTTTTAAGGCTTCTGGCCTGCCCAGGAAATCTGTTATCCTTCTTGCACAAGTAGGTTTCTTGTATGCCTGTACAGTCTTTCTTAAACCTATTGAAGAGGATTTTTAAAACAAAACTTTTTTGGAAAAAAAAAAAAAAGAAAAAAGTGAGCACAGAGATTTAGGTCTCAGTGGGAAAGTCTTACTAAATATCTTTCAGTGGCATGGCTCCATAGCAAGTCTTTCTCCTTCCTTGTGAGGCAATTCCACCCATTTGTCAGGACACAGAGGAAACGGGATAAATGTCTGTTGTAATGCCATGATCATTGTATTAATGCCTTTAATCAGGTCTTACTTAGGTGATCTTCACAAGTGCCTCACATTCTGAGGGTTTAATGAAAATGTTCTCTTTAACTGTCCAGTGTTATTCCATCAGGATTTTATGGAGATGGTATATGGCTTCATCTTTCAATCTCTTCCTGTGGACACATGTGTAATAAATGTATATGTATTAGAATTTGTCCTTAATAAGAGCCATATATTTGACTGAGGCAGGAGTCTAAGAGCAGACAAGTTCATTTACACATTTCAAAGGGACCTATAAAAACCTGTTCATCCGACTTAATTATGCCAGTGCTGAGACTTGGATTTACCATTCCTTCATAAATACTACTTAAAATTTAATTTCAGGTGTTCTGCATGGAGTACACTTAAAAATTAAGGCTCGCAGAACTTACAGCTTCATATCCATCCAGCCTTCCAACGACCTGCACTAAAATCACTGGAGTCCTGACAGAGAGGCTGAAAGATACTTTTTATTTTTTAAAACATCACGAGAACAATAATGAGTAAGTGAGTGTGAAAAGCTCTGAGTCTTTTGCAGAGTCCTGTGGATATATCTGCCATACTGATGATAATTCTGGCAATAGGTGCAAGTTCTGCTAAGTTTTATACCAAACTTGCCCACAAAGGAGTCCCTGCTACTCTTCCAGCAGCACTCAATTCCTTACTTCCTCCTTACAGTAAAATAGATGTGGTCCAAGTTATTGAAGTGCAGAGAACTCTTCCTAGAAAAAAATGAGGAAAAAATATTTTCCCCTCATTTATTTTAAGACCTTTATTGCTTTGGTGGCTGACTAACTTCAGCTCTCAAGTTAAGGAGAAATACAGAGTCCCTTCCTCTGCTCTTCCACTTGGAGAAGAGGTTTTTATCAGACAATGGCAGATTATCCCAAACATGCCTTGAATTTTCCATGCTAATGAATTTGTTTCTTCCTATTATTTTTGTGTGGTTATGGGCAAGTTTCTATCTTCACCTCTTGAAAAACTTTTTTTTTTTTTTAATTTCAGCAGTTGCCATTTTAATTTGGCTATACTAGATAGAAACTGCAGTTCTTAGGTAAAAGAGAAATTCTGTCTGAATCTCTCACTGTCATTTAATAATTACAATTTCAAAGTTTTGGGAGCTTGCTTCTTTGCTTGTTTTTGATATGTAGACGTTGATTTAGAAAGCCAACTTTGATTATAAGAGCCTTCTCAAATTAGAGCCCACAAATCACCGACTAAATTTATCAACACCTAAATTAAGCTCTTTTTCTTGTAAATATATAAAAACAATGCAGAATACAGAAGAATGTTTCAGAAAGCAGTAAAGGGCAACCCCTTGTATCAGTTGTATATTCAAAAGTACTCCATTTAATCAGGTAAAGAGATATTGAAGTAGTTGTCTTGCTGTGGTAGGGACAGTTAACCTGCTTTAAAATGCATTATCATGGTGAGAACACATCACAAAAGCAGCTTTTCATTGACAGTAATTTAATCTTTCTTGAAGCTAGTTGCTGAACTTCAAAGAAGCTAGAATTCTTTTAAATATTTCCTTAAGTTTAATCACTTCTCCCAAATTGGAATATAGGTAAAAATCGTATTTTAAAAGGGAAGGACTGTAGCCATGAGGTTGATATTTTGTAAAGGAGACCAGCAAATAAAAAACACATACAGAGAACTGGAGTCACAAGAAAATGGGGGGGAAAAAAAAAAAAGACATTATTTCTGCTTTCTCATTGCTTACTTTTTTTTTTTTTTTTTTTTTTTTTTTTTTTTTTTTTTTTTTTTTTTTTTTTTATCTACCAGCAACTGGAGAATAAACCAGATATAGAAAATATAAAAGAAATACTTACAACAGCCTGTTCAGGTGTTAACAGTGCTGATATCATTAGTACATTTTGGCAGGGCTCCCTTTCCTCTCAGTCACTACATCGAAGGAGAATAAGCATCACCAGAACTCCTGGGAGGCAGAGGAGCAGCAGCCAGACATCTGTCCTGTCCCCAGAGAGCAAGGCATGTCCCTAATCTCTTTAATAGCCCTTGTGAACTGGTGCAGCTCATGGTGCAATGTGCAGAAATCATAAACAACTGCTCCTACCACACTGTATAAAAAGTACAGTTTGGAAAGAGCTGCAGATGAGATTCATAACCCATAATTTTTTATGGGATTCAAATGCACCACACAGCATCTTATGTGTTGGACCCCCCTAACCTGTGGCTAGCAGGGATAGTCAAGACACATGAAACAATTCTTATCAGCAGGCAAGCAACAAAGCTGCAAAAATGAGGATGCAAATGCCTCGCCCATCTCTGAATAACATCCTGCATCCTTCTCTGCATAAAAAGGAGGTGCACATTTGTCCCTGAAACATTTGGCAGAAACGGTATGTGGCATTATCCAGGCCTTCCTCTTCATTCTTGAGGAACGCGTGGTCTTTCAGTCATGACTCCCCTCTCCCCATCATCCTGATGCTCTTTCAGAAACTCTTCCATAGGAGCAATTCCTGGGGGAGGCCAACATGGCCTTGGGGCTGTGGGGCCCTCCTCCAGCAGTGTGGTGGGAGGGGAAAGGGAAAAGGCCCCAGGAAGAAGCAACACTTGACACAGAGGCTGTGTCAAGTAAGCAGCTATTTATTTCCTTTTTTTTTTTTTCAACTAAAGAAAAGCCTGCTACCGTCACCGATGGGGCCCGCGGGCTCTCTGCTTTTGGGGTCATCACGCTGACATGGCTGAGGCGTCCCTGCCCAGACTGGGATCAGGGGCCCTGCAGCCACTGCCACCTCCCCGTGCTCCTTCTAGGGCTGCTCTGGTTCTGCAGGGACGCTCCCACAGGAGCTGGGGCTCCCTTCGAGGCCTTCCTCCGACGTGCCGGCCTGGTGCTCCACGCTGGGTTCCGGTGGCCCACCCGAGGTGGGAGCATCCCCAGGGGAGGCTGAGCGACCAGAGCTGGCGCCGGGGCTCTCGGCCTCCTCTGGGTCAGCGTGGCAGCCCCACAGCCTGCGCACCTCCTGGCTGCACTGTGTCTCGATGATGCTGAGGACGCCGTGCACCAGCAGCGCAGTGTAGTGCCGCAGGCGAGGCTGCAGCCGCTGCACCAGCACCTCCCTGTCGGGGCCAAAGATGCACAGGGCCAGCAGGATGCTGCTCTCGGCAGTCTTCACCTGCCACCACCGCTCCCTGTAGATCTTCTGCAGCCACTGCTGCAGCCAGGCCCGCACAGGGTTCAGGAGGTTCCATCTCCTTCGGAAAAGCTCTGCCCAGAGCTCCGGCAGGATGCCACCCACGGCCTCCGGCCCTGCAGCGCCCTGCTCCGCTGGGGACAGCGTCCCCTGTGAGGCAGAGGCAGGGGATGTCACAAGGCTGCGGGCACTCTGTCCATCCTGGCTGCCACCAGCGTTTCCAGCGTGGCTGGCGGCCTCTCTGGGGTGTCTGATGATGCACTGCAGGCAATCCTCCTCCTGCTCCGAGAAGCTGACGGTGGAGATCAATCTCCTGCAGAGAGGGCAGGTGCGGATCGCCCGCAGCCAGCGCAGGATGCAGCCCAGGCAGAACTGGTGGCGGCAGGGCAGGGCGTGGGCAATGTCCCCTGGCACCTCGCAGCAGATGGGGCAGCTCCACTCCCTCCTCCTGCTGGCCATGCCACCTTCTTGCTTCTTGCTTCAGCTCTGCCACACAAATCTGTAGGGCCAGGATTATAATCCATCTCCCAGTGATGTCAGAATGCAGCACTAGTTCGTGTCACCCTTTGCCACCCCAGTGATGTCACAATGGGACAATCACTCGGCATAGCTGACTGAAAAAGCCTCACAACTAAAATTCCATGCACAGTTGCTTAAACATTTTCAGGAACTCTACCTAGACTGTTCATGCTGTCTGCAAGTGTTTTTAGGGTTACCTAAAAGTGTTCTTTAAAAAAATCCCAAAATAACCAAACCACTCACACAGAAAAGAACCCATTCAGCAATGTACCCTGCTTGCATTGCCCTGAAAATCTGAGAGAAGTCCCTCTGAGTCACAGGACTGCTGAGTTTATTTTGCATAATTTTACCTGAGTCCCATCCAGCCATTTTTGCCATGTTTTGGTCCAAAACTGCAGCTACTGGAGATCAGACAGCAAATAAAGTTCAGTGTCTGTTTCACTACCCACCCTCAAAAAAATCCCAAAGAACGTGGTGTAAAATGTCTTGGTATCTTGACATATTTGAAGAAATATTATGACTCATGTTCCTGAACAGTTTAATTTCTTACACAGCTGTGAACTCGTCAGGAATTAAGATCTGACTGACAAACATAATTTCTACAGATTAGCCAAACTTCTTTAAAAATCAAGAGCTTTGAAAATGCAGCTGCAGTGAGACTTCAGCTTTAAATAATATCTGCTGAAGAGTTCTTACCTTTCACAGGTTTCAGCTGATCCAACTCCAGTAGCTCCTAAGTTAATAGAAATTACACATATAACCTAACACAAAATAGTATCACAAAGATATTTATCAGAATATCAATGCAGCTCTCGCTGGAAACTACAGGCCACCGTGGATAAAATTAATGCGATCAAAAGATTTAACATTATGTGTTTAATGGCAGTGGTACACATCACAACTGAACCCAAAATAGCTGCTCAGACCAAGAACTGCATTTGCTAACAAATGGGCACTGCTTACCTCTCAGAATTAACCTACGTTTTACATAAAAGTCAGTAGTTTAAGAAACAGATTGTTCTTCTGTTTGACAGAAGAACAGCAAGACAATTCAACTCCAACAGAATTTACTTTATTTTGTGCTTTTAAATGCACAGTGATGGACTCTCTAATTTCTGCACTGCTTGCTTAAGAAATCTCTCACATGCCAACTGTAGCTGGAAAACCTGGAATGCTCATCACAAGAGTAAAGACAGGGCCCTGGAACTAATAAAAAACCTTCCCCACACACTTCAGGTCACTTATATTTCTGATTAAATCATAAAGTCAGTATTAGAATATATGTTAGCATATCTACTAGGTGTCTGTTTAATTTCTTATTAATAATTTGTCTCATGCTGCTCTAAAAATAATTTCTAATGCAACACTTTATAACCACATTCAGCACGTTTAAAATAATGAAAATGTAATGTATTTAAAGCAGCAACAAGAAGTATCAGGATCAGCAGATACCAACATCAGGGTAGTGACCCCTATTTCACCATCCTGATCCAGGTAACAGCAGTTCCCATACCACAGAAGTCTTTCTAATTTGCCAGGGATTATTTGATGGTGTAGATGAACAAAAAAGGAAGTGTCATGGAATTGTGTCATCCACAAGCTCCTGGCTCAAACACTTCTGTCCTTCTGTGCTGGTTGACTCCACCTGTTTGCGGCAATTGCATCCCTATGCAGCAGTTGATTTCCAAGGAGAAGTCTTTAATCAAGCCACTAAACAAAGCTGTCTGACTTTCAAAGCATTTGAACTTCTCAAAAGTTCTGAAGGACAGACTTCGTATTTTTGTCCACACATTAAACGTAAAACTGTTTGGTCATTTATTAAGATAAAGAACGTGAAAGTGTTTGACATCATTTCTTTTCTTATTTCAACCCTTCTACTTCTGTGACTTAAGCCACATTTAGGCAGCATTTCATGTAAAGGCAGCCTTTCATTTGCTAAAGGTATAACATTAAAACAAATGAGGATGTTAGTGCTGTGGGGGAAGAAAAAAGGTCACACTTGAGCAGTCTTTAATACATCAAAAATGAAACTTAAAAATTGCCTCTCAATCATGACTTGTTTAATTCAGGGCAAAATTGAGCCATTTATGACCAATGCATTGCTCTTCCACTGAACTTCTGTTACTGCATTGCACCACCGGTTACTAATCTGACATTTCAAAATCTGTCAGATTTCCACTAATAGCTTCATTTACAAAAGCAGTAGAAAGTCTCAAACATTGCTAGCAGCAAGTTAGCACTTTTCTCCAACACTTCTGTCTGGATTCTTTTGGGGGAACAAAAATTTGCCTCTAAGTCTTAAATGGGTCTCAATGAGAAGAAATCTGTTTTAGTTGCAGGACCTAAACAAACAGGTGCCCATAATTCTCCTGTTTTATTTGTCACTTGGTGTGGGGAAGTCTAACTCACTGATACTGAATGCTTGAATATTAGACCAGTGAAGCCCCCACCATGTCTGGGGATGTCTGGAACCCCTTACACTGACGTTAATAAAATTGGGATTGTGTTCAGACAGTTGCTAAGAAATGGGCAGATTACACACCAGAGAGCAGCTTGATCTGGGCAGAGACAGAACCAAATCAAAACCCAAAGGATACGTTGGAAGCACAGCCAGAGGAAGTCACTAACAGGCAAACTCCTGCTTTACTCCAAAAGAACTCTTATTTTAAATAAACCACTTAGAGCCCAGCTAAGATGAGTATTGCAATAATATTAGCACAGAAAAAGCAAGGAAAAAATATCCTGGAGCTTCCTATCTAAGTCTAAATTACACTGTCTTTCCTTTTAGTGCTATCCATTAAACAGTAAGCCAAATACTGTAATTATATGCTTGGAAAAAAAAATAGCCTAAGATATATTTTAGGAATTACTGTTTTTAGCTATAAGCCTTTAGTCCTGCTTATGCTTCCTTAAACATAGGACCATATTTTTTAACTAGGTACCAAAAAAAAAATCTTGCTTTAGGGTGAAAACTGTCTTCAAACTGTTCAAACGATGTAATATAAGTTCATATGGAATTTGTAGGGATTTCCAAACAAGTGTTCTGGGACATATGTTCAGGAGAACATGGATTTGTGACTTGGAAGGAAGCATTTTTCCCAAAGCAAGTCTGCAGAATAAATAATTTCTTAATCAAACTCTTAATCCAGATGGGAAAGATCATAATCCAGGTGTTTCTTTGCTGTACATATGGTCACTCTTCACCACAGACATACTTTTTTATTATTCCAAACATAAAGATTAAGGTAAATTGAAAATATTCCAAAGACATGCAATAAAAGTAGGAGGTGGTAACACAGACACTGAATTTCTCATTTATCTTTGGTGAAACAAGATTTCCAAGGAAATGAAAACAGGGCTAACCTGAAGGAGCAGCAGGAAAGATGGAGAGAAATAATTTACAATGGATGGAGTAACAGGACAAGGGAGAATGGCTCCCAGTGCCAGAGGGCAGGGCTGGATGGCATCTTGGCAATGGGGAATTGTTCCCTGGCAGGGTGGGCAGGCCCTGGCACAGGGTGCCCAGAGCAGCTGGGGCTGCCCCTGGATCCCTGGCAGTGCCCAAGGCCAGGCTGGACACTGGGGCTGGGAGCAGCCTGGGGCAGTGAAAGGTGTCCCTGCCATGGCAGGGGTGGCACTGGATGGGATTTAAGGTCCTTTCCATTCCAAACTATTCCACGATTCTATGACTCTATAGAAGAAAAAAAAAATAAAAAATGTTAAGTGATTTACGCTTTACGTTGCTCCATATCCCGACTTTAATCGTAACAAATGATCATTGACATGAGAGATTTAAATTTCTGCCTGTGAAGTCCGCCCAGCATGCATTAAAGTCCACAGAAGAGCTGCCATTAGCAGCAACAAGCTTTGAATTAAGCCTTGTAGTAACTCATCAGACAAAGGCTGGGAGAAGTTCTTTCAACCTTCAGGCACCTTTTCAGCCTGCTGTGACTTTCTTGCAAAAGAAGAAATGCCTTTCAGTATGACAGAATGCTAACCATGCAGACAAATCTCCCACCCCTCTGGCCCCCTCAGAAAGATGTGACATTTTCTGCAGCAGAGCAAAGGAATGGGTAGATCTGAACCAGAAACTTTCCCATTATTTGTGTGAGATGGCACGCTTGCACATATTTCAGTGAAACATTTAGAGACAAAGACACCACCACACCTGATACACCCTTCTTGGCTTTTCACATGGGCGTTACCTTCTGAATTCATCTGAAATATTAGGACAGCAGAGAGATAACCCAGCAAACACAAAACCTACATCATCAAAGATCAGCTTTGGCCATCCCCAAACCTCGGTCTTACCACAAAAGGGACATTTATGGGATGCACATCCGCAGCACACAGGTGATCTGCATAACCCCTGACCACCGTTAGCTCCTTTACTGCTGGTGCACAGCTGGATCATGAGAAAGGGAAAAAAAAAAGTTACATGGTGGGAAAGGAAAGGAAAAATAGGTCATTTCTGTAGAGCAGATTGTGAGAAAGTCAGGAAAAATCCGACGAAGGCACAAGAGATATTGGACTACACAGATCTAACACCACGAGCGTCTTTATTGAGGCTGTTCACACAGGGATTTAATCAGTTTTTATTTAACACACAGGCTGAATCTGGTGAAATGCAGGCCCTACAGAGACTCTTAAATCTCTACTTTTACAATTCTCATGAAAAGACATGAAATCCATAGAGTAAGACCCAAAAGTAATTCTTTTTTCCTCTGTCTGTTAAAAAGCCTGAAATGTTCAGCCATAAAAAGCTGAAACGTACTTTGATCTAGGAAAGATGTAGAGGATTGATACCTGTATTTTCTAAGTCTTGGACAGGGTTTATAGGACTTTTCAAATAATCATCTTACCAGCATTCTTACTAAGAAACCAACATTTTAATTAAGTTATTTTGAAAAAAAATAATCCTGACAAACACATATTCATGACAGGATTTCACTCTTCTCTATAGTCTGCAAATGTGTTCAATTACTTAATTTGATTAACTGATGTAGCATAACAACTTCAATCCTTATCAGCAGTGTGTTTTCTCCTCTTCCAAAGGTCAAGATTGAGGCAGCTGTTCGAAAAAATTATCCTCTGCAACAATTTTCAGCCCATCTGGCAGCTGTTCTTCAATCTTTTAATTATTTCTTTTTAAATTACAAAAATGAAAATGAATTTGATAACTGAAAATTATTTTTTGAAAAAGAGCTGTGTAAGTAACTAAAAACTAATCTTTGAAAGCTTCCCTTTGATCAAGAAAGGACAATTAGCTGGAACAATTATATTTGCTTTGTTTTCACACTGATATGGCACAGGAAATGGCACTTAGGAGACCTGTCCCGTGAAGACTGACATGCACAATTATAAGTCATGAAGTACTACAGGTAAACATCAAAGCCTAGAGTGATAAGGCACTTACCTCAGCAGTAAATGAGAAAAATAAGAACTGGGCCTTTGAGAGCCACCTCCCTTTTGAAATGCATTAATTATTCTTCTTAAACAACAGGGCAGCTGAAGAGCCTTCAATATGTCCTCAGAAGAGCATTTTTAATCTCCCTCAGGGTTTAATTTCTTGGATTTGGTGCAGTGGGAATGCAGAAAAGTGATTTTCCTCTGCCTGGACCTGTGTCTGCCAGCACAGCAATCCAGAGAGAAGCAGAGTTCTGGGAACAGGTCAGTAGTTACCATGAGTCTGGATGTGAAGTAGCATTATCTTTCCATGGGTTTTTGCTTAACTTACAACTTTTTCCCATATTTTTTTTTCCTAAAAGCTCCAGAGAAGACTTCAAAGTCCTCTTCTGGGACACTCCATTGCAACTTCAGTTGCCCCAGTGGAAGCAAAGCAGCTTAGTTTGATTAAAGAGGCACATTAATTTACTTATTATTAACTAAATATCATTAATCTTTATATCTTGCTCTCTCTAGAGGGAGATATAAAGAAAATGAGGTGGTTTTCTTTCCAGTTCCCAAATTCCTATGGCGCTACAGTGCTTTCCACAAGTGCTACTTTTACTATGCCCCACAAAATATGTCACAGGACTCACAGAATTTCACAAAATATGTTGTGAAATAATTTAATTTGCATGGTAGCTGTCATTTGGTTTTGTCCAATGTTTCCAGCTAGTGATGTTCTCTCATGCTAGAAACATCATGAGGAAAGGGGGCCTGGAAATTTCACCGTTTCAGGGCTGGATTTGCAGAACGCAGTCTGTGCACTGCTTTGAGTTCTGCATTCACAGCCAAAATTCAATGAAGCTGTAAATGTAGAACTTATATTTGGAGGGGCAAAAAGAACCTGGGAGTTCAGTAAAGAACCTGAAGACCATGCACGTGGCTCAGGGGTGTGTGAGTTTATGTTTGTAAATTTTCCTTGCCTACCAAATTTGATTAAAAGACCACTGTTCTTGCTTGCTAAAAAGCCGTGTTCTCACAGCAAAAAAGAGGATCTCATTGAACAGGTTAAATTATCAAATACAAGTAAAAGATGGGATAAAATTTAGTCCTTAAGAGAAAAGCAACACGTGATATTGTATGGCTGCAATCACCTATGTACCTTAAACCTGGGCTCTTGAGTTTCAGGACCTGAGTTTGGAATTAACCCGTCATTAAGTTTTGACTGTCCCTCTTTGAACAACTTGTGCTGAACTCTTTCAAAGCGCCCCTAAAAGAAGGAAGATGTTTTACAGGTGCTTTGTTTGGGACTAAGGAGCGTCCAGAAACAGCAATAATTTCCAAGGGAAACACCTGAAAAATCAGAGCAATTTGCTTTGCCATTTTGGTGCAGGACCCAGACCAAATTTCCAACCTACCCTGACGTAGGACCCGAAAATCTGCATCACCACCTTGGCTGTCCTGGGATCCTTTCCACCCTAGGCCATGCCAGTAAAAAAATATGTACATATAAAAGAGAATACCCTTTATTGTGGAAGTGGATCATACACTGCCTGTGCTTCTTGGCTTAAAGAACACAGTATGAAAACAAACAAACAAACAAACAAACAAAACAAGCAAAAAAACCAAACAGAAACCCAAAACAACTACCCAGGCAATTTTTTCCAAACTTGGCACTAAATTATTAGACTCAATCTGCACAACTACCCCAGATTAAATTCTAATGAGAATGAAGTAGAGGCAGAGAAGTCATGCTTTTCAGTGTAAGAAGGAGAAGTTAAACATAATGCAGAAATACAATTAAAATATAGGTAAAACATATGCTCTTAATTCTTTTTACGATATTTTTTACGGTGTGGCAGCACATTGCCTGGATAAAGCCTTCATGAGCTTAGGAATTATTATCAGCAATTGCATTTACTTCATAGCTGACAGACATACTCCAGTCTGTGCTGCTTGCCCTCACTCCCAGCTCACGACATTGGTTTCTCTCATCATTACCAAAAGAGCTAACCTTGTAATAAACCATTATATACTGATCTTTTTACCAGCGCACATCAATTTGCTACCAACAGCACCCAGTGAAAAATTTGGAGAAATTAGAACATATCAATGTGACTAGCTTACACAATGTGGGAAATTTATGATGCAACAGTTGGAGGCAACAGAATGCCATTGAAATTATTTAAACCACAGCATTAAATCTGTGATTTTGGAGCAAAAATTACTGAGCCTAAAAGAAACCTCAGCAGAAGAATAAAGAATCCATTCAGCCACCAATTGGTTTCTTAGTCTCACAGGAGCTTCTGATGCTCACTGTAGCACCAACTGCAGTGAAATTCAAACTGGAGTGTCAGAGTACTCAGGTTGTGAGTTGATGTGGATACTGATGTCCAGTGAGTGACTGTACACTAAACTAGGGTTTTCCTTCATTAATCATCCCAGAGTCACCACTCCCAGAGAAAGGGACATTATTTTTTTTTCCTCTCATTCCAAGAGCACCTGTGAGAAGGAAAGTAATAAAACCCCTTAAGTCTGACACGGATGTTTCGTAGGAAAAATAGAAATAAAAGAACCAAATGTGGTCCTTGCCATAACTCACAGCAGACTACAATGGGATGGATTTTGTGCTCTGTATTTCACAGAGCATCTTCAGTGGATGAGAACTAGCACCCTACACACCACCAAACATCTGCAAAAAAGCCCAGGCAAACAAAGAAGGCTCTCAGGGTCCTGGATGATAACTTGGATGTGTTTTGGATTTTTGAAAGAAGTGTTTGTCCAGGGAAGGATGAAGGCTGGGCAGACATAGTGCAGCTGTGAATTTCCAGGGAGGTTTGATGCATTGCAGTTGTAGGCTGGAGAAGAGAACAAGTTGGTGCCACAGAGATCAAGATTAAAGGTCTGGGAGCCTGTTTAGTTTGGCTGGGATTCATTGCCAACATGAATGAGTACTTCTGTTTATTTTAACAGTTCTAGCTATGCTCTGTTTATGGCTCTAATATTTCCCTAACATTATTTCCTCCCTTCTTTTCAACTCTCCTTCCCATCCTCTTCTTTTACCCCTTTCTCTTTGTCAGCTCACAGGGCATTTTTTCCATTTGCTCTCATTTCCCAAGCACTGCCTTTGCCACCTTCTGTCACAGCAGAATCTCTAAGTCAATAAAGTGATCTTGTGTACAAGGTCAAATGACAGCAGCTAGTGTAAAAACTGTTCAAGTCAGGGGTTAGTGCATGAAACCCTTTCTCAGCTCATAAATAAAATACTATAACAGGTTTTTAGTTGTTTTTTTTTTCTCCCCCACAGTTTAGCATGATATACTTTAAATGTCACTTGGGAGACAATTCAGTACAGGTAGCAATATCCCCCTGATGTTTCCTCACTCTGGGACAGAAAGTTCAGCACTGGAGTAAATTTCCACTTTACTATGTGTTGGCAACCTCATCAAAATCAATGCAACTCCATCCATAAATTTAAAAAGTGAATTGAATTACTAAAGAGTTAACCACACTTAAAGTATGGATTAATGCTCACATCTTCAAATTTTATACCTGAGAGATGAAAGGTTAGAGATTGACAGTTTCCATGGCAACAGCTAATTTTGGTGACTAATTTCACAAACATAACAGCTGAACAGAAAACCATCAAGGACGCAATGAAAGTCAATGATTAACAAAACTCGCAGGTTGGAAAGCATTCACACAAACTTTTAGTTGCATTTGTAAGCACAACATTATTTTACAGCCATTTTAGCCATGGAAATTTTAGTAAAAAATAATAGTAACACACACTCACATCCAATACTACTTCTGTGTATGCAAGTGAATTTGGGAAAACAGTTGTCTTCTTGTCTCCAAATGTCTAAACACCAGGAATTACTTTATCTAGGTTCAAATAACTTCTTGCACAATTGTATAACCTGTGCATAAGTGATGTCTTTAGGAGCACAATATAGTAGGTTTGTTGTGTAGAAACTGAAAAAGCAAAACAAGTAACAGCTCAATTTTTGTAGTTGTCTATATATTCATAAATATTTTTAAAAGACTTGAAAAGCAAGAAAATTATTTCACTTACAATTAATAATTTTGGTTCTGCCCTGCCTGTAATGACATAGCTTCCTACACAAATTATTGGATTTCTCTGTCATTGCGAAATCATTCTTAATTTCATGAAAATACAATGACAGTGGTTCTTACAATGAAATACACTGGTTTTATGTATATAGTACTAATACGATGGCAAGATAAATATCTAAAGAACTGATAGATACGTGGTTTAGGCATTTTAATCACCACAGTCATGTAATGGTGGCAATAACAGGTAAGATCTGTGTCTTTTCTTGCTGGAAATGCGTTGCTGTTCTCAACTCTTCACCATTTCTGTCTTCACATTCTCACCCCAGAAATTCTCAGATCTGGGGCACATGAAGTAATGGAATCCAAATGTCCCTAGGAGACCTACTGCAAAGGGGAAATATTAATTAATTATTTGCATGTGCAAATAAGCTGGTAGCACAATAGATGAGTGGTACAGCTTTACACGGTGTGTCTTGCTGCAGCTTTGATCACCCCTCCCACCTGTTCACGCTCACCAGACACCAGGGATTTCTCATTATGGATACACAGCTCTAAGCAGCGCGTTTGGATTTGACTAGTATCAAATTACTTTTGATAATTATGGTGGGTTTTTCACCCCTGGGTTCATCAGTGTGTGGTTCCTTGTCCTACTTGTCTGAGAAGGCCGGGTTCTCTCCCGTGATTTGGGGAAGTGGAACGGAGGAAGCCTAATCTCCTAATTCCCACCTGAATTTTACCACCTTTGTGCTTCTGCTGTAGGACAAAACTCAGCTCAGAGAAAGATGTGTCCCTCCTGCCCTCACTGACCCCTCCAGAACTGCTCTTTTCTAGTGAAATCAAAGATGTTTACCTGTAATACACTTCAGAGCCAAGATTTCAAGAACAGCAGGTCATGCCTCAGAGCGCTGTTCTGAGAGCTTTATTAACCCAATTTCTACAGATCTGTGGCTGCCTCAGAAACTTCAGAGAGCCTGCTCTCCTCCTGGTGTGCAGCTCTGGCAGGAAATCAAATCTCCCTAAACTGCTACTGAATTATTATCATGAACTTTTGCACTCAGCAACTACAATCGCTGCCACACAGAGTCATCATCTGCTGCAGTTAATTATTCAAACTGAATTTGCACATCTGTACTGGCTTTATATAGCTTGGCTCCAGGCAGGTTGGTTGAGAACTGCTGGAGATGGAGAATAGATTTGCTCCAAAGAGGTTGTTTCAAATTGGAACTGAAGAGTCTGTTGCTCTATTTTTCTCCATGTATAATGCATGACCTGTCAGCACATACTGCACAGCTTTTACTGTTGTTTTCTTCTGCATTCACACAACTCAGAGTGAAGCCCAGGAGGGATAAGGGAAAAGTTTTTTGGGTTAAGGAGTCTGATTGGAAAATCAATTTCACAAAGGTGATTATTAAATTAGTTGAGTCTGGATGACCTTTGGACAATGCTGGGGAAAATTTCTTTTCTCAATAAACTTTTGAACCACAAACAGAAAAGTTTTCTGTGTTTTGTTTTTTGTTTTGTTTTGTTTGTTTTTTTTTTAATTTGAAAGAATCATACTGGTGCAACTTTCTTTAACTTGAAGATAAGATAATATTTTTATCAGGTCCTCTAAGGACTTCACCACTATTAACCCACTTTAAATAGGTGTGACTTGGATTTTTTAGCAGTGAGAAACCTTTACCCAATAGATAGAAGACATTGAAATGGGGTGGAGGATGACATAAAGGATATTGCTAACTGGATCAGAGCACAAAATAATCCAAGAAAAAACAAGTTATACCCACAATGTACAATGATTTGGGTTAAATCTTAGACATCCAGGAAGTGAAAAACTCTCACTATTTACAAACAGTTCCAGGCATCCCCTTTAAAACAAAATCCTGAGACCACTTCTATTCTGAGTAGCAAAAACACATGATTGAGTGGTTTCTGAAAGGCCTATTATATGCATGTAGTACACATGAATTGAAGGACAAGACATATTTTATACAGATTATTTTGCCAGACAGCTCAATGTATACAGGTTTTTAATCTTTTATTCCATTTGATGTGTTTTATTATAACTCTTTAATGCAGGAAATTTTGTTTTCCTACGTTATTAATTTTAAATAGCTTGCATCCTGCTGACTGAGAGGTCTTTATATCATTAACTGTTCCCTCCAAGTAGAGCAAATTAGCTTTAAGGACAGGTTTTCATTTCACTGTCTAACTCTCAACTAGACTTTTGTGAATGATTTTTGTACATGTGGTTGGTGAGCAGCTGATTTTTGGGGACATGATATTCCTGTACACAGTTTTCAACTGCCTGTCACCTAAAACAACAGCTTTACCCAGCTGATTAATTGAGCCATCACTACCACATTTCTGTAAGTTCTGAATCTCTGTTATTATGTTTGAAGCGGTTTTGCTTCTGTGTGCTAAATTTTTTAAGAGGGTTTGATCTGTGATTTGACACACTTGACATTCCCCAGAAGTAAGTGGATGGTTTCTGGGACTCGAGCTGTGCAGAGCTTACAGCTTTCACAAAATTTGATGTTTTCCAAGCATTACACTGCAGGCTGAAGTGCTGACATATTTTCAGGAGCACGCAAGCCAAGTGAAATTTGTGAGGAAGTTTATGGGAGGAGGGAAAAGCAGTAAAACTGTACTCCTGTAGCATTGCTCCTACCTTGTTTGAAATGGCTGGCAGGTCTAAAGTGCAAACACTTCTCAAATTGTCTAAAATACTGGTTTTGTCTGCACTTAAAACTCTATAAAGGAAAAACACCAGTGCAGTGCTCTTCATGTCACATCTCACCCTGGTTTGACTGCCACAAAACGGGGGAGTTCTTTTGAGTTTTGTTATATTCCAGAAGACTTCATGTTTACATTTATTTCAGGACTATTGCTGGTGTTTGATGCTTTTTGCAGCTGGAAAAAGCCAAAGTTTCCCTTTCCACTGAGCTGCAGTAATTTTCTTCCAGGTCAGAAAAGGTCCTGAAAGAGGTTTTCTTTTCTCTTTGCCAAGGAGAACTGGAGATCCACACAACAATGCCATGTGTGATGTCCAGACAGGAACAAACTCAGACTCCCCTCAGCTGCAAGTTTAAAGAGAAGAAAGGGAGAGCAGCAGCAGGTGAACCCAGGGTTGCTTACTGACAGGGGTGGCTGCCAGGGTGCAGTCAGTGAATTATCACTTTTTTTCAGTCCTTATCTCTCTGCCTGCACGCTGTCAAAGTTCTGCTGAACTAAACAAGAGTCATGACAGTGTATGACCCCTTTTATGTCTGCAAATTCTGATTTCCAGAAGAGAGTGAGCAGGCTTTGGTACGCACTGTGATGCCTTCCCCCAAATCTGAGCCCAGTGTGTAACAACTATGCTGTGCTTTCAAGCACTCACAAAAATGTCTAATGTCACCTTTCTACTACTACTACTACTATGATGATGATGAGGATTATTATTAGTAGTAGTAGTATTATTAGTATTATTATTATTTCATCATTCAGCTCCAGAGAAAATAAATTCTAAAACTTTTGCGCTCAGGGAAAACGTGCAGGTTTTCCACTTTTTTTTTTTTTTCTCTGTTATGCCCCTCATTTTTCCCAGTGGATATGCTGAGTTTGAGGGCCACCTTCATCAAGGTAACTGCAGGATCGGGGCTCATCTTGCAGGAAACCTGGAGGTTACAGTAGTTTTGCAATAATCTGCTCACCTATTCAACAGTTCATTATCAATATCATAAGGAGAGAGGGGAATTCAGCTGGTCAGGTATAATGCCTCCAGTACTTTTATGTCGAGGCATATTGCAATCTCTGAATCCACATGTCCACATTTTCTGCTCAAAGCAGTGACAAAATTTAGCGTCCATGTGCATTTTCAATACAGATTAAGTCAATTAATGCAAATTAATCACGTATTAATTCAGGACTTTGACAGAGTTACTTTAATTTTACAAACATTGTTGTGACAAATACATGTTGCCCATCCTGAGCAGACCACAGGATCAGCACTTTGTAATGTAGCAAAGTGACACAAAATAAACACAGAAAATGGTCACCTGTCATCTCAGGACCCAGTTAATGTGCTGTCATTATCAGCACCACAAACAGTTAGATTGCTTTAAACTCCAATGCCTCGCTTTAATTAGCTTAATGATTTGATGGGGGTGCACAATTTTGAATTCATTCAGGTGCCGTTTAGTCCAGAGGGAAAAATAAGTGTTTACAAATATAAAGGAATCTATGAATTGACTAAAAACCACAACATTTTCAGAAAGCATTTATGGAAAAGCTTTTCCAGTGGAGTTTGATCCCAAACAGGTCAGAATTGATGAGTGTGTCGACAACACCTTGTAGAGCAGTTCTTCACCCATGCCTTAAAGAAAAGAACTTTTTTTTTCTTTTCTTTCTTTTTTTTTTTTTTTTTTTTTTTTTTTTCAGAATGATCCAGGGCAGCCTGAGAGATGAGAGATCTCAACTCTCTGTCAGGCACAGGGAGGAAAACTGGGAGCAGTGAAGTGTTGAAGAGCTAAAACTCAGCTTTGGCCATCACAGGCTGCCAGCTCCTGCCTTTTGAAGCAGGGAGAGCAAAGAGGAAGGACACGAGGGTGCAGTGGAAATGATGCTGAAACAGAACAGCACATTATAAGAAAGAAATAATTGAAATGGACATCAAATCCTGATACGTGGAGGTGTCAGTGCAGCAGAGAGGAAAGATACAGTAAGGTTATTACCTGAACGCAGGGGCAGTGAAAAAGCTGCTGTCAATCTGTTCATATCAGTGGTTTCCTCTTAGCAAGCAGCTAAATTATAAATATTGCTGAGGTTATAAAGCTGTTGAAAAAAGCAGAACCAAAAATGATGGCAGTTATGTGCTTTTCACGACAAACACCCGAATTATACGAAACAAGGGAAAGAAAAATGACACAAACAAATTGTCTGAGCAGAGATTAAGGGCTTTAAATTTATTTACTGTATAAACAGAGCACATCCACATGAGATACATGATCACAGGCTATAAATACTTCCAAGTTAATAATGAAAAATGGAATTATTTACCAGCTGTGTGAACAGACAACTCTTGCAGCTTGCAATGAGGAAAAAAAAGCCCCAACATTAAAAGGTTTATTATAAGCTTCAAAGCCTCCTGAAAACTTAGCCTTTCCTATTGACAGTGCTGTCCCTTTCTGAAATTATATTTATTGCAGACCTGTAGGCCAGGAAATGTAGTGTTGCTATCAACAGTAGTAGCCACCAGACTTTGTTCTGCTCTTGGGAGGCCACACGGCTGAGCAAGTCAGGTTTCCTTTGTTCCACTTCATCTTGACCTGCCTGGAGCTTTGTTTTAACTTGTTTTAGCCCTAACAGTGATTTTTCTTCTAGTGGCCAGTTGGCTGTGGTCAATCTGTCTTAGTTTTGCCAATCTTTGTGCAGTGTTACCACAGTTTCTGGGCAAGGGGGCAGTAAGAGGGAGTTATTTTGTGGAGATTCAGGTATTTATTACTCCAGTGCAGTGTAGGAATTTATGACTGTATGGAGAGGTGCAGAGCAGTGCAGGCATGGAGGGAGAGCAGTGGTGACAGAGGGGAAGTCATGGGCTGGGCATGAGGCATGGCAGAGGCTGAATACCAGAAAACATAAAAAAATTGCTCCCCCAATGTGAATCAAAATAATCAGAATGGCAAGGAGGAAAAATAAAGCTCATCCTATTGAAGCAGTACCACTGTTTTGTGCAACTGAGCTTTTTACACAATAATATCCTTTATTTTCCTTTATTTTTCTGTAATGATTTAACCTAGGCTCATGAAAATCTTTTAGAATTACCATTAGGATAATAAAGATGTTATTGTTATTATTCATAATAATAATTATTGGCTTTATGTCTGTGGTGTGTTCTCTTTTTTTCCCATAACAAGCTTTATGAGCGTTGATAGTGGGGTAAAATAGACATTCACTTACTTTAATTCCTCTAATATCAGAACATGCAATAAAGCAGTTATTTTATGAGAGGAGGGAGTTCTTAAACTACTCCCAAATAATCACAGAATATTCTGAGTTGGAAGGGACCAACTAGGATCAACAAATTCCAAGCCCCAAGAGTCCCACCACGATTTAAATTGATTACCAGTGATTAGGGCAGCAAATGAGCCAAGGATTTGTTCACTATCTCACCTGCACTTAGAGCAGGGCTATAAAAGGCACAAGGAAGCTTGCTCAGGACAAGAGGCTCTCAGGTGGGACGCATGAGCTTGGATAAATCAGCTTTCCCTGGAGCTGAGACAGGAGGGGAGCTTGGCCTCGTAGGATGAATGTGACACTGGGGCACAACTTCTGTATCCTGTGTCAAATTTCTGAGTCAGGGAGTTTCCCCAGAGTTTCAGCGTATTTCTGAATCAAACCCACACTTGTTTAGGAAGCCTGCAGACCCCAGGAGAGGGCAGGAGGTTTGGGCAGTGAGAAGCCTGGGCTTAACCACGAGTTAGCTGTAGCTGTGCTGATTTGATCTGTGCACCCTTTCTGCTCTGCTACCTGCCTCTCTAATTCAATCTCCTCAGCCCTAGCCTTGTCATCCTCAGAGCACAGAGAACTCATTTGTTTCAGCATGAGGAAGCAGGCACTTTTACACCCAGAGCTGATGGCCCTGAAGCAGATCCCACAGCACCTTTTGGGAAGCACAGAGCAGCAAAACAACCCAGAACTTCAAGTCCATACAGGCAAGGATGGTTTCTGCCTCTCTGTGGTCCAAGCACCAGCTCCTGCCCCCAGGATTATCTGCAACTGGGAGAGCAGACCCTGAACAGGATTTATACCCTCCCAACGCTGTGGTTTTTAACAAGAGATTTCCACTCCCTGCCTATCCACTCCCTGGCTGCTGCTCTGTTGTTTTGGTTTGGTGTACATGTCTGGGATGTCTGGCCTCCAAAATACCTGTCTGATTAAATTTACAAGAGAATCCTCCATCTGTCTCACAGGGAGAAGAAATTCAGTGTGCTTAGTAAGGGTTAGACCTGCTGAGCAATGACCTGAGGCAGAGTAGCCAGTTTTGTTCATGATGAATAAAAACTACCAGGATTTCACAGACGCCATCCTCAGCCCTACAAAGCATCTCCCACAGCCTTAGGTGCAGCAATGCATGGATGGATGTGTGGATCCTGGAGGCACTTCAAAAGGGAACTGCTCTGTGCTGTCATGAAAGAAATTCAGCAAGGTGCACCTAGAAATATAGCATTATATGTTTAAAGGTCTGTCAGGATCAGGTAAACAGAAATCTTTGCTGGATTTAGGTGTGTCTATGACATATGCAGGAGTTCTGAGGATCTCCCTCCTTGGGGATATTCAATCTGGACACAATCCAGTGCCATGTGCTCTGGGACGACCTTGCTTGGCCCACAAGGTTGGGCCAGATGACCCAGTGTGGTGCCTTCCGACCATTCTGGGATTCTGTTACCTCAGTTTAAGGCTAGCACAAAAATCCCACCCACATCTCAGATTAAATACTTAAGCTGTTGTGGATGGTGTTGGACATTGTTCAGGTGATTTGATCTAACCAGTCAGCCTGGACTGCAAAAGCCCTCAGTGCAATGGTCAGTACAGCACTCCCTCTTTTTCCTAATGAGATTACAGGTCTGTTCTGTTGTTGTAGCTGAAAACATTTATGTATTAGCACTAAATTATGCTGCCCACAACAAACCACCCTTGCTCGACTGCCCGTGCCAGAACTACTCATAGCATTTTTATTTCATTTCCACAAGCTGGTTTTATCTGAAAATCATTGATAAAAACACAGAAGCAAAAACACAGCACTGGGTCAGCAATGTGCTGTCCTCTCCAGTGCTGCGTAAACAGAGTAGAGGATGCTGAGATGTTTACTTAAAATCTGATTTTATTTCAGTGCTTCCCTGCGAGCAGCCTAAGCCTGTCAGAAAAATCCTTTTCCTGAAACAGCCAGGGCCACTGTGGCTCATTTCATCCATTCTCCTTTTGCATTGTTGGTACTTCACTGGGTGTCATGTCCTTCCCAATAAGTTCCAGGGAGGTGCTGTCAGTTTAACACAAGGGCACAGAAAAATTTGCTGCAAATCTGGAAGTCAAAGAAAACATTTTCTTTCTGTTCACATCCTCCCTTTAATTGGTCCTTTGGACCAAAACCAGCTGTCTGCTGGTGCTGTACTGGCTTTTCTGGTCTCAGAGTGACTAATGCCCAGTGGCACAAAGCTGTCACACACAGCCAGCTTCATCACCCCCTGTCGGAGCCCCTTCTGATCTCTCTGCTTTTCCTCAGATCCTCCTGATGTGCAGTTCACACAGTGGGAAATGAGTGGGTAGAAAAAAGCACTCAAATGAAAGCTAGGCCTGGGTGAGGATCTCTGGTGGATTGGGAAGGACCCTGCCTCACACCGCACTGCTTGATTTTCTCTCCTGTGGAGAAAAGCATTTCATCTTTAACAGATGATGGCTACATTCCTAGAAGATTTGACAGCCAAGGGAGAAACTAGATACTGACTTTCCAGAAACTTTTATCTACATGTGAGGTTGATTTTCCTATCCCAGTGCAAAGTTGGAGCTGAAAGAGGAAAAAAAATGAGGGCCGGGTCACACTATCAGGATTACAACAAGATGAGTTACAAGATACAGAAATTAAGTGAATTCAGGAAACGCACATTGAATGAGATGCATAACTAAAAGGAGACCTTTCAATGGTTACTGGCATCCAAATCCAAATGCAGTTCAGAAGTTCCTTTTGCCAATAACTACCAGGCCTGGCAATTGCCTGCAAGAACAAAGTGCTTCCATTTTGAATAGCAGCATTTCCTAGAGCCAAGGTTAGACTTCCACGTGTGCTCTGGCTCTTTCTCATTTCAGGAGTTGATTACCCATTCTCCTAGGCTATCAATACATTTGAAAGGGCATCCAGACCTAGGCATGCAAATCAAAGCCCCAGCCTGACAGAGATGCTCATACCATGCCTTACCCATGGTCTCATGCTTGCTCTGTTCCCAGCTTAAGGGCTCCTGAATTCCTGAATGGAATGCAGGCAAATGGCCAAATTTCACAAGGAAGGTAAGCCTTGCACAAGCCTTCCTGAAGCTAGGTGCTTAAGGCTGTCTCTGGAGAACTGGGCTTTCATTGACTCTAGAACAAAAATCCCCCAGCCAGCATCCCCCAGTTCCAAATATTCTGAGCAGGAGCAGTTGTATGAGAGCTCTCCAGCTCCACTGGCCTCTAGTTACCCCAAAAAAGATACCCCAATGTACTCAGTGACCTCGTGCCAAATAGTGCTCTATTCTGGGCTCTGGCAGGGGAATGAAATTAAAGGTTTGTAGGAGTTTAGGTACATTCCTATGCTTGGTACTTTCTGCCAGCTGTCCCTAGGAAGCTCCCACCTGAATACACCAGCATGGACCTACACTGCCTTTTCAGTCACCAGAAACAACCACCCTGAACACCCTTCAAGACTGCCCATTCATTTCATTTATGCCCAGCTCTTTCATGGAATGGCTCATTTGGATTTTTTATGCAGAGCAGAACCTACAGGAAGGTTTTTTGTGTGCCCATCGCACTGAAATTATGAAGTTCCTCTGAAATCTCGTCTGAGAACTTTCAGTGCTCACTGTAACACAGTCTAAGAAGATTAAAATCCTTGTCCTTCTGCCCTTGGGTGTTTTCCTCTCTAACTAGCATGATTTTTTTTCATCAGCTCTGTCCTTTATTTCAGCAAACTCTTTTCTCTCTCTTGTAAACCGTCTGCCCTTATCTTTGGCTGGAGGTTAAGAAAATTCTTCTGTCTGATGTTGATCAGCCAGCAGGGAATGCTTACAGCATCAGCTAGCCAGTCTCTACTTTACCTCCCAAGAAAGAAAACAAGAAATTTTCCAAGCCAGCTTCCCACAGCCTGGAGGGCCTGGGATTTACAGCCTGTTTGAACTCTCCCAGATGGTAACACACCAGGCTGCTGTAACACCACACTCAGTGGCTTGTCCAAAGGCACTTCCTCAGACTGATTTATTTGTTCTCTCAACTTCAACAAGGTTTTGTGTTTGTGTCTCTCTTTTCTCTCTCATTTTCCAGACTGTCCCAACTGGGCACTTTACGCCACGTGTCATTTTTGTCCACCTAGCAAAACACATTGAATCCAGGGAGGCAGTGGCGAAGCTGGGGTCAGATATATTTGGCATTTTGGGAGGAAAACGGGGCAGGAATGTGAAGGAAGTTTGCCTGAGGAGCACCCTGTGTGCCAGTATATCTGTGAACAGAAAACTGTCCACAGATAAAGGAATATATGACTATGCCTGGAAATATGACATTGCAGTCCTTGCTTCTGTGGGCTTTATTTAATCGTGATATATGCAGCAGTCATAATAGCTTTGGCACAACATCATTTGTGTCTTAATTAAATGAAACATGCTGTTCAGAAACAACGCAGCCATGGAGTTTGGGAAACACTTGAGATATGCCTTCTGCTCACAGGCTCAGCCTGCCACTACAAACAAAGGAGGCAGCGTGTGTTTTGTGTGTCTGTGTACGCATATTTACATAAAAATAAATTACCATACAGCCCTTTCCTGCACAGCTCCCAATAATTCCATCAGTTTTAACGCATTAGCAAAGAAAATGAGGAAGCGACTATCAAAGGGTGAAAGGATAAATGGCACTGCTTTCAACTCAGCAAGGCATGAGGAGGCCCAACCATCTGCAGAATTTAGTTTTGCTCTGACAAACACCACCTCCTCTCCTGGGAGGCTCTTGAAGACATGGCGAGGTTGATACCAGCCTTATCACAAGGAACCAGGACAATAGCTTGGAAGAACAGAAGCAAAGCCAGAATATACTTATGAAGGAAGAAAATGAACTGAAAGGAACAAAAAGCTAAAATGCTTTCAAAGAGGGATAAAAAAAAAAAAAAGACACACAAATGACCACATTACCTTGTTGTAGTGCACAATTTGACTCAGAATGCAAGATTCCACGTATTATTGTTGCTGGACTCAAATATATCCTCTTATCTGCTAATGGAATCCTACACACAATGGCAAAATGGGATACAGAAAAGCAGAACAGAAGTTTTTCAGATGTACAGTTTACAGTTATTAAGATTTGTTGAGACTGTTTCTAAAGCCAGTTCTCCATTTCATGCTGCTGCCAGAAATTGGGGTGGGTGGGTGTGTGCAAAATGAGAGCTAATTTACCAATTGCCAATCTACAAGAGTTCTTCACCTTTTCTCTTTCACTTCTTCGGGTATTATATGACCAATTTAGATGTCCCAGACTCTGAAACTCCACCTGTAGGTACAAAAAGCCATGAAATTAAAGGACACTTTCAAATCTAATTGTGACTTCTAAACACCTCGCAAAACTTTTTAATCATTCTGAGAATTAAATGTCAGTCATTCCCATGCAAAACAGCCAAAAATGTATAATATATTCAGGGTAGAGGTTAGCAGAGAGACATAAAGTTGGTTTCTTTTATCATGTATGGAACTGAACTGGTAACAAAACCCAAAACTTGAGAATCACTATCTGGATCACTTAGCTGTTGAAGAATTCATAGTACCAGAAATCTACTTCTTGCCCCAAGATTCCTACCATTATTTGCTTTTCTGTACTTTTTCAAGAAAGTTCTTATGTAACTTCTGGGTATTAATTGAGGTATTGTATATTTTAAAACCATTTTTTAGCATTGTAACACATTTTGTTTGGGTTTTTTTTTTTTTCTTGCCATATGATCTGCCTAAAGCTATTTCTTCTTTATTGCTAAACATAAACTCTGAACAAAAGTTATTTTCCCTGCCAAAACACTCTTTTTCAAGTCAGTTGCACTTTTGCATGAGAAAAAGCTGTAGGGGATTGTCCCCATGAACTTTGAATGTCTTTCTAATCTTGGCTGAGAATAGTTCATACCACCTATAAATCTAGCTGCTACCCTGCTTAAATAAAAGCTGCTTTCTTAAATTAAACTGCTGCAGCAGGCAGACTGTAGAACATTTTGGTTTCTTTTTTTCTGCGCAGCGCCCCACCCTGTAAATCCCACTTCTCTATTCCCTTCTCAAGTCATGTGACAAGACACTTGTTCAGCATTTCAGCTGCATGTCTAATAGGAAATATTGGGATTTCCAACTTGGACCAAACCCAGGACAATCCAGACTGGTATGGTCGCTCCAAAAGTAACTGCTTTCATTAAAATGGGAACAAATTGCTAATCACAGAAGAATTCTTCCTGACCTCTATGAAACACTGGCTCCAACATTGGCAAAATACACAACATGACTTCCACTAAATTCATCTCAAGAGAAAAAAAAAACTTTTTTATTATTCTGAGGCAATTTTGTGGACCTGTGATGTTTTGTCACAGCCTCCTGTGTGAAACAGTGTTATTAATTTCTTTATTATCACATTAAATGTCCCCATCATTATTTTTGTTTAGGAGAGCAGAAGTTCCTGACCCCCATCTTCAATCCACGTATTAATGTGTACATTCTATTATTATATTCTGGTACTGCTATTTTATATTGTGTCATTTTCTGTATCTGCTTCTGTAATAATATCACTGTATTTACCTATGCCACTGACTCATTTTGTATTGTTCTAAGATAATTTATTACAACAAGAAGCAAACAAATCCACACCCAAAATAATTAATCAAGCCCCAATATCTTTCATTACAAGTTTTCCATATTTGGACTAAAAGTGCTAGTTAGTTAGTCAATGTATTGGGCTAATAGCCTAGCTGGATTTGCAGAAAAAAATATTAGCAAATTTGTTAAATACCATCAAACACAAAAAATCCCCTGAAATATGAAGCTAATTTAATTTAATTCTTGAAGATTAATTTAACATATTGCTGGATTTTGTCTTAGTCCCTTTTTGGGTTGGTTTTTTTTTGGTTTTTTTTTTTTGAGCCACTGTTTAGAATTGAATTACTTCAGTAAATGCTTTGGTTTCTTTAGTTCACTGCCCTAGTAGATGCCTGGAAAATTTTTTCTATAAACATAATCACACTTTCTGCAGCTTTTTTTTTTTTTCCTTAGTATATGGGGAGGTTGAGACTTTGGGGTGATTTAATTCTGTAGTTGCAACTAATTAAATTCTAAAATGTTACACAGCAGCTCTGTTCAGTGCACACAGGTTCTTTCCAAGGACCACCTAAAACGTCTACAATATTTTCAGAAACTCAATAGACTTTACAATTGTGCTAGACACTGCGAAGGGAAAGAGCAATGCACATATAACACCTCTGCTCATGCTGTATTTATTTAGTACTGGGCATACCAAGTTTGGAATAGTGGGATTTGGGGTTTATTTCTCATAACATGTCAACCACTGGGATGTCATTTGCATCTTTAACTTAGTGAAAAGGAAAAAAAAATAAGCACAAAAAAAGTGGTTTTGGCTCAAGAACAGGGTGAGCAGTCTGTGGCTGAAAAGCACCAGGGTCACAGGTTTTACTTACATTATAATGTCTTGACGGCAGAAGCACTTCACTACAAATTGATGGAGGAACTAGCAAAGGACAGAAAAATGTGTGCCAGAGTGTTGAAGCACCTGGGTACAGATTTCATCTCATTGCAGGATCTTCCCATTTTTTATCAGTTTGGGTTTTTTTGTTGTTGTTTTGGGGTTGTTTTTGTTGGGTTTTTTTGGTTTTGCGTTTGGTTTTGGAGGGGTTTTTTTTGTGGAATCCCAACATGCAATAAGCTTTTCATTCTTACAGAGCATGCTTATTTCAAAACTTTTCTTTAGGTGAGTGTGTGTGTGGTTCCTAAGGATATCCAAGAAGCTTCCCTCTGAATGACCCCAAGGGAATTTCAGTAACTTTTTTTTTTTTTCCCCATGACAGAAAAAAAATATCAGTAAGATGAATGAAGTCAAAGCCCTACCAAATCAGAGCAGCACATGAAGGTACAAAGACACCTTCAGTAGACTAAAAAATTCATCACAGATTAATGACAAGAATATGGAGAGTGCTCATTGCTTGGTTTGCGTAAGAAGGCACAAAAGTAGGTGTTTTCCTTTTTGTGGTATTTTCCTTTTTCCTTTCCTCCCCTTGTCAATTTTTAATATTTCTCTACCATTGATGATATGAGGGAAAGCCTGCACACCCACACTGGTGAAATGCAGATTTAGCCTACCTATGGTTTATGACAGAACATTCTCAGTATTTCAGGGCTTTACTGATTGCCTTGTCATGCAGGTTGCTCAAAGACTCAGGAAAATTTGGAGGAGAAAAAAATGCCGTGTATAATTGAAATTCAGCTCAGCACCAACTGGATGTGATAAAAAGATCAGAGAAGCCTGCATCAAAATGTTCCAGCAGCCAGACAGGGGGAGAAATACACCCATGCACCTTTGAGGAAATGTTTCTGAAATTAAAAGATGTTTTAATACCTATGACTTTTTTTCCCTTTTTTCTTTTTCTTTTTTCTTTTCCTTTCCTTTTTATTTTTTTCATTCTGCAGAGTGTAAAGTAAGCATGCTTCAAAATATATTACATATTCATACAGCTGTATTGAGGTTACAAAAAAAATGCAGACCAGCTCAGGGACAGCTGTGGCACTGGTAGAAACACAGGAAGAAATGTGGAGACCATGTAACCCTCCTCCTCTTCTGAATTCTTCTGCCACTGTTTCTGACAGAGCTGCGTCTCACTGTGGGAACAGAAGGGTTTACCTCACTGGAGGGAATATTTTACTCCTTGTGTGGACCTCCCTGTTCAAATATCTAATTTTCTATTATTTTCTCTCAGAAAATTGCAGCATATTAAAATTATGGGAGAAGTTGGGGTTTGGTGTTGGTTTTTTGGGGGGTTTGGGGAATTTCTTGTTTTGTTTTGTTTTGTTTTGTTTTGTTTTGTTTTGTTTTCAATAGGAACGTCTTTAAAACAGAGATGGAGAAAGGTTTTAAGACACAGGTATTGGTGGGAAGTTATTACTGTGTCTATAAACCTCATTAAAACACCAGTGAATTTAATGGCCATTTTTTCTTTTACAGGGTAAAAAGATAGATGATTTTTGAGAAAAAAATTATGGCTGTTCTCTGCTGCTGGACAAAATATTTCCTCCTATAGGACCAGGACACTAAAGACACTATCCATTTTGCAGTTATGCACTGCAATTTCACTATTATGAATTCAGATTCAATATGCTGAGCAATTCTAACTATTTTTTCCTATTCCCAATACAACTGTTAGAGTCACAGAAACAGCATCAGGTTATCCAGCTCCTCCTCCTGGAAGATCGTTTTTCTCCTCCTAAGCATTCCAGTATCGATTACTTAATGTTGCCCCAGGAAAATGGAACCTCCTCACCTGTAACCCCACTCTTTCGTGAGAAAGGAGGAGTGAGGAAGCAGCACCTACCATCCCACAGGGAGCAGGGATGCTGCCAGGGGATGTTCCTGCTGTGCTGGGGAAGATTCTCCCTTGGCTGAAAACTCTGTCTGCCCTAAGGACCAGTTCTGCAAAACAGCTAGGATGCCTCAAAGTGTTTGAACCCTCTTGAACTGAACTCCCTGCTTCAGGGAATCGTGCTTATCAGCAGTCTGGCCGTGTCTGGTTGCAAAGACACTTAAAGAAATTGCAGTGTTCTAATCAACACTGGCTTTCTGAAACTGTTTATGCTCTGGATTTAAAGCAGGCCGTGAAGCTCTGGTTCATTTTCTTCCTTAGGGCACAGTGGCATCTAGTGGTCTTACACAGAGTAGGTGAGGAAGATAGAAAAATATAGCTTTATTTCCCTTCCCTCCCCTCCCCTCCCCTCCCTCCTCTCCCCTTGTTTTTTTTGGTTTTTTTTTTCTTTTCTTCTTTCTTTCCTCTTCCCTTTTTTTCCCTTTTTTTCTTTTCCATGATTTATTTTTTCAAGCAACTCTTGCAACTGAATGGTTTTAGGAATATATTTATCATATGCTCAAATTTCATCACTAGAGATCTGGGCAAGCACTTCAGGAAAGGAACTGGAGCACTTGTGCTGTTCAGTGACTTAATTTCAACTCCATTAAAATCATGTATTTTCAAGGTGGTTAGAATGTGACTATCACAAAAAAACAGGTAGCTGAGGTTTGGGTTTGGCTAATGCCAGCAGAAAGAGTGATTGAAAACTTTAGTAGCCACATATTTGAGAAATTTGGCGCTTAAAGTATATATATTTGTTACTATATATTTAACTTGATAAAATTTCACACACCAAACATCTTTCCATTTTTTTTTCCCAGGGATTTTTGCCAGCATTAGTCATGGTGGTGAGTGAAACAGAGCATTTCTGCTGCTGGAGCTAAAAAAAAAAAAAAAATGGATCAAGCAACTGTTGTGAGATTATAATGAAAAGAGATTTGGCCAGAGAAATGATCTGTAGAAATGGTCTGTAACTAAACATATATATCCTTCTGAGAAGGAAATGTACTCCGCAGTTAACAAGGATCCTGTTTCATTTTGTTATGGTGAAGGCCTAGGCAGCGTCCATGGACATCTTTCCATTTCTGACAACTTGCTTTGCTACTGCAGGGCAAAAAAATTAAAATCTGCTGAGATAACAGGTTGGCACTGCACACCTGGGGGCTGTCTTAGGTTGGAAATGCAAGATGTGCCTAGGGATGTGTATTCTATTGCCATCTGTCACAGCTGGGGCAGTTCTCTTCTGTTCATTGGGCAGTTTTCTTTATCTCTCCCACAGCCAATCCTCCCTCCAGGAGATCTCTGCTGTCCATGGCCAGGGAGTGTCCCTGCATGGCTAATAAAATTCCATCATCCCACTGCGAGATGCTCTGCCCAGGGGAGGAGCCAAGCATTCCTACCTGGATACAATCTGAGCCTGGGAACAGCATAGCAGCCTCTGCCCCCTGCATTCCCAGAGGAGCAGCTTTCTTCTGCCCTGCATTCCCAGAGGGAGAGCAGGCCCATCTCCAGCAGCCCTGGAGCTTCAGAGGAAAACTCCAGCCTTGTGCAGGATCCCTGCTCCAGCAGAAGCACAGCTGGCACTGCAGGAGGGCTGAGCCACCATGGAATGGCACTGCAGCCACCCCCCTGACCCACAGGGCTCAGCTCCTGCTCTGACTCTGGCAGCGTTGTTTTGTATTACTGCATTTTTGTTTTTAATTTTCCTAGTAAAGAACTCTTATTCCTGCTCCCAGATCTTTGCCCAAGAGCCTCTTAATTTCAAAATTCTAGTAATTTGGAGGGAGGGGGTTTACATTTTCTGTTTCAAGAGAGCCTCCTGCCTTCCTTAACAGGCATCTGTCTTTTCAAACCACAGGAGTGGCTTTAAAATGAATGTCACTGGGAAGCACCAAGGGATCTGCTGTCTTGAAATAAGGATGCAATTCATGCTGGCATTAATGTGAGTTAAGAGAGCACAGGCATGAGAGAAAACGACCCATATGTAAAGGGAGGAGTTCCACTCTTTACCACTTTAAAAAATAGCAATAATGACGAAATCACAAGAAACAAATGTTTTTGTGGCTGATGGAAGTGGTGCCACAGATCTCATCAGTTTCAGCCACTTTTTTTACTTGCTGTATTTGTGATTCCATATGCTAGGCTACTAGTGCAGGGGGGAAAGAAAAGAATTGCTGCAGGAAATACAATTTAAAAAAGGTTTTAGAGCCTGTTTTGTAGAGAGCTGGTGATGACTTTACCTATATTAATTCCATATTAAGGCATTTTTAAAACCAGCTATGAGATATAGAATAAGGACCTGACAAAGAGTATAACAGAATATAATAAAAATAAAAATAAAAATAAAAATAAAAATAAAAATATAAATATAAATATAAATATAAATATAAATATAAATATAAATATAAATATAAATATAAATATAAATATAAATATAAATATAAATATAAATATAAATATAAATATAAATATAAATATAATGCACCTCCTGAGTCAAAATCAAAGCTGGAAAATTAATTATTCCTAGAGTGGTGAGGCAGAAATAATTGTACTTTGAACACTCCTTCTTTCTCAAAAGTACTTATCTCTTGAATGCAAGAAAGGTGATTGCTGGCAAACACCAATATAGCAAATATTGCTGAAGATGTGCATTTTTCATGAGTTACAGAGCCACAAAATGTTGTCCTTACTTCCTGCCATAAATATAAGTGGGATGAGCAGGTAAATAGTGAATTGGGTAAAGAACTGGATAAAGGGCAATTAACCTTCAATTACAATATTCCCCTGCTAAGACTTCCTGAAAAAAAACCAAACACAAAGGCAAGTGAAAGGAGGGTATGTAGGTCAGAATACTTTTCGTTTGAAAACAAACTAAAGAAATTTTAAAGTAGATTAGATTTAAAGAAAAATTAAATCAATACAACCCACTTCAGTAGAGAGATTTTGGAGAAGAGAAAGATGCTAAATAAGATTATTCTAGATTGCACAAAGATGTTTATTGTGACAGCCACTATTTGACCTAGAAACTGGGATTTTTTTAGGAAAAAAATACACATCATACACTATTCCTACCAGGGTGCACATATGAGTGAAAAACTCAAGAAATCAACCATCTGCTGACAAAACTTCCACGAAATTATTTGCAGCTCCAAACAAGACACCTGAATGCCACTCTGCAAACTTCATTCCTGAGACACCTGCACAAGACTTGGCATTGCAAAGCCATCCCCAACCCCATGCAGAGAGAGCAAGGACCAAGCAGACAACAGAGCGTCAGCATTTGGCAATTTTTACGAATAATTAAAAATACAGCACACAGCTGAGAAATCTTATTTGGTTAGATTTAGATAACGAATTACATGGTAAATGAAATTAAAGAAACAAATTCTTTCCACTCTTTGTCCTATGAGTCTGAGCATTTTACAGTTTTCCAGGCTTTAATTAGGTTGCTCCAAGCTCACAGAAAACAAACAAAACAAACATTTCTAATTTTTGCAGCCTACTGATGTGGATGATCCATGCTAAGCCCTAATTAAAATAAACAATGCTTTCCAAGCTCATCATCACATCTAGCCGAAATGAATAAAATATGGTGTGCAACACTGAGAAACATTAAAATGAGAATAAATGAGAGCCAGGACAAGGGGATTTCTGGATTCCCACAGGGTCATACACTGGAAAGCATCTTCCTCTCTTGAAGGAAGCCTCCCTGTTTCAGCAATCAAGACGACTTGTGTGATGGTTCTCTCTTTCCTTCATGGTAATAAATCTGGATCTGGTAGCCTACAATCCATAGCAATAAAGATCATTCAAAGACAATGGAGAATATACTTCAGTAGGTTTTACTCTTAACCTTTTCCTCCTGTTCCTGTTGAGAGTTTTTCAAGGCTGCTCTCTGTCAATAGGCAGACATATATATTCTGAGCAAACACAGATTAAAGTCAGCTCCAGACTTGTTTCTAGATAGATTAATAGGGAAGAGGAAAAAAACCAAACAAAACTCTAATATTCTGGTTATATCATGTGTTTTCTATCTTCCAATTGCCTGCAAAATCTTGACCCTTCTTAGACTTCTTTGTTGATCTTTAACCTTCCCGCAGACCTGAAAAACCAAAATATTCACTTGGTTAGTCAGAGAAAGTTCTACAAAGGTGGGTAAAGATGAGAAGAAGGCTTTCTCCCCAGGCGCAGCAGGGTAACCCAGCCTATCCAAACCTGAACTATTCACTTTATAAGGTGAAGGAAGGAAACAAGCAGAAAGCATACATTAGTTGTGTTCTCATTAGCCGTTCAACCAAGAATGAAAAAAAACTTATGGGAGAAAATAGTCTCAACTTCATAGTACCCTTGCTTGCAGCGATCCTGTACCATTTTAATAATAAATTACATGCTGTAATAATTATTATATCCTGTTAAAGGAAGCAAAGATTTAATTGTCACTGATTTCATAGTCACCACTATGGCAGGAATCACTGTGTCCCCAGTGATGGGTGACACCCACATAAGGTACAACATTTAGCAGAATGGTTTTTAAAAGTGTGTGGATGATTTGGAATTTCTTTCCTTCAGGAGGTGAACAATTTTATATGAGATTTAAGCCCCTGTGCAAAGCATTGCTTTTGACGTCTTTCCTGAGCAGGTCTTAGCTGTCCATGATTTTCTTCTCACCCCTCCTATTTTAGAGAATAGCAAAAATAAGAAAAAACCCTGTTATGTGACCACCAGCATCCTATACAGTAGTGACACTGGGAACTTATGAAAACAGAAAAGTTATGTAGTTACAAGCAGAAGATAAACATTTCCATGGCTGATACATATTGGTAACCAAATTCTTAATTGAATTTCACACATTATACTTTTTCACACCAATAAGCAATGGTACTTTCAGGAATTGTCAGTGTTACTGAGCATAATAACAAAACAAAGCAGAAAACAAACAGATAATCATAATTTTCTTGATGACAAAAACCTGAGGATGTGCTTCCTAAACTCCATTATCTTCCAGGACATTTTATTAATAAGATTAATTATTAATCTCTGCAAATAAAGGTAAAACAATACAGGTCATTAATCTGAGAACACCATTGATTATGTGTCACCTCCACTCAGTCATGACATGTGATAAAAGATGACATAGCCCCATCATCTTCCCATGGCTTTTGAAAGTAAAAAGGGAGGCCAGCAGCCATACCTTGGATAAACCTGGGATTCTTTAAATCAAAACGCTCAAACAGGTGTGCCCAATTATTTATAAACAGAATTTCCTTGGGTGTCTCTCCTGCTAAGGCTTTCCCAGCTGGTTTCCCACCCAAACACTCTGAGTGTTGTGTCCCAACCAGGGCGGTGCTACCAAAAATCAGACCAGAAAGTTGTCCCAAACCCCTTGAAAGCACACTTTGAGCAGAAACACCATTTGCACTCCCTGCCCACGTCATCTAGAAAGCCCGACTGTGTTCCACAGGTGTTTTCCAAAGGCAAGTTTTACTGCCAGGAAGGAAGGGGAGGAGCAGGCGCTGCGCGGCGCTGGCTCAGTCATTACGGGACAAGGCACGGCAATTCCATCCTGGAGAACCCAGTCACGGCTGAGCTACATTATTTCAGCTATGTGGAAATAAAACCTGCTGTGCACCCATGAGGTTTACACTGAGATAGCCCAGTTCCCCATAAAACTTGCCTTTCTCCTGGTTTAGAATTCCTGTCACCACTTTTTTTACTGAAACATGGACAAACAGAAGCGTACATTGAACTGTTTGAGTCAGTGTTGACACATGCCTAAACTCTTGAAAACCTCAAGTTTCCTAAGCTACATACTCTGGAAAATAATGTATTTTCTCTGCTAAATCTTCATGCCAACAAGGAATCTAAGATTTTTCTTTTCCCTACACTTAGCTTGTGTTTTCCTTCTTGAACTAACACCTTCTATTATTTTTCAATGGTAAACTGGGAAAAAATTAATCGTTCTCTCTTCTGATGATTTAAATCTAGTCAGCACTCTTCTATGTTATTCTTTCTACAGCTTTCTCTTTTCTAGATTCAATAATCCATTTTTTCCAGCATTTCCTTGGAAGAAAAAGGAATTTAACCAGTTAAACTAACCAAGCAAACACATTTTGTTCCATTTTACAACACATTCTGCATTTTAAAGGTGCAAAGACATTTAAATAATTAACATGTGTGAATTAGAAATAACATATGACTTTGAAACCAGGAATTACATTTTCTTTTGAGTTTCAGTTTTAGACTTTTGACTTTTAATGAATGTTACATAGAACTGGAATGTTCTGTGCATGTTTTCAAAAGGTTCTTCAGAAGACTCAACTGACAGGCAAATGATGCTTATCTGTTCTTAACCTGGATCAGCTTTTGCAATGTGGGCTAAATGTAGAATGATTTTCTTTTTTTTTTTTTCTTTTTCTTTTTTTTTTTTTTTCCATGACTTTGCTAAAATAGGATTTGGTTTAGATTGGTTAGTCCTGTTCTGTACGAATTCTGAGCTTTGCTTCTTCAGTGTTTGAAAGGGACCTATTTTACTGAAGGCATTACTGGAAAATAATCATAATTCCACCAACCCCATTTAGCTTGAAGTAAAAGGAATTTTAAAAGATCATCTGGGAGGTCATTTTTTCATTTTTGCTTTAGTATCTGCTTTGCACTAAACTGCACTAGGTTAGCCTGACATAAATAGGGTTTTTTTGCAGGGGTCAAAGGTCAAAGAAGATCAATCTTTTGGATCTGCGAACCCATTTAAATACTGATTTTGCTACTAGTTTAATGCTGATTTTACTACTAGTTTGATGCTTCTACTCCTTTACCAGTTCAGACTATCAAGAACTCAATGGCCTTTGGGCTGAGCAACATTAAAAGATTATTTATGAAACTATGTGCACAGAATGCGACATAAATAGATTATAAATAGAGTGAATCAAAACCTACTATTTTTATTAATGTTGCAAATACAGTTTCTCATGAACCATGGAGTAATACAGACAAAATATGTTTATGACCATCCTGCATTGGAAAGATGACCACCAATTAGAATACAGGAAGACAAGAATACAAATTCTTACAATCAAAGAGAACTTCCTTGAAGGTAACAGTATTTTTCAGCTATAGAATTTCTAAATAGTTCCGTGTTCCCATAAAAAACATCCCTGAAATTTCATGGTATGAGCTAGCATTGGTATTTAGAACAAGAAGCTGCACCTGGAATCTTGGGAAATGGAAAACATAAAAAACGAGAAATATTTATTTTCTTATGCAACAGGGAAAATCTGAATGAAAATACCGTAAAATGATAATCTAATTCTGAATGCTCTAATGTGTAAGGAGTATTCAATATGATGTTTAGCTGATTTCCAATAAAAGTACAACCTCTCTTGCAAGAGAGAAAATGAAAAAAATTATATATCAGAAAGCATAAGAAATGGAACTTTTCCCTTGAATTGGGTAATAAGGAAATTAAGGAGACAGCTGGCTAGCTTTGATCATAAAATAGGGGAAAATGTACAAGAGAAATATAAAAAGGACTAGAAAAACCACTGAAATCTCATGTTCCTCCCTTTGGTCCTTCTTTAGATCAGAACTGTGGCATTTTGCTTTGCTTTACAGTTACAAAGACACCCCTTGTGGTGAAAACAGATATTTTTACGGTTGGGGTGTTTTTCAGGACAGGTAGTCACATCCAGTTTTTTTTTTTTTCTTCATGTATAAGTATATTGCTATATTTATATATACATGCACCAATTTAATTCAGGTAGTTTGGGAGTAGGCTCAGTTTCAGATGATGGTCCAAGAACTGCAGTACAAAGGTAGAAAGGTACCTCTGCCAGGTATAGAGGCCTGAAAGGTGTTGGTTGTTCTGAGTGTGAGGGATGAAACAACATTTTGCTGCAGCCTAAGAAAATTATAAAGTAAAAGAAGGAAAACTGTTAATTCTGTCTTGTAATTGTTGTTACCTATGGTTCAGATGTGGTTTGCTTAATCTGCTCATCGTACTTAAGTGCTGCTGGGACCCAGGAGAGAAGCAGGGTGGAAGGCATGACCAAAAAAAAAGGTGAGAGGGGAGGGGACAGAAGGGTAGGAGGTGGGGAGAGGTTGGAAGTTCCTGAGTACATCCAATGGGAATGGGGAAAGGGACCACCCGTGGCTGGAAAGGGTATAAAAAGCTGCCATGGCAACAAGGACTGAGTTTCTTCTCTGCTGGAAGGGGTGGGTGAGGTCCGGCTTAGATGACTCGTGGTCACAAATTGGGTTTTTTTTTTGCTTTGAGGACTTTGTCCCCTCTCAGTTGCATCAAAAAGTGAGGTGCTTCTCACATAAGAGACTGACTGAATTTTGAAATAAGAATGCCTCAACACTGTAGATTTATTTCTGAAATGTGGGCTATAAATGTGATTCAACTCAATTTAAAGTCGAGTGGAAAAGCAGCAGAAGGGCTGCACAGTTACAGCACATGCACAGAAAAAAGGCATCCAAGGGCTGTGTCTCTGGGGAAATTCCTCCAGGCACTGCTGGGGTAAGGAGAGCCTCTGCCACCAGGCTCTGGGCTGCTCCTGCTGCTAGGGCGAGGCTCTCCAGAAACCCCTCAGACCATCAGACCATGGCAGGGGTGTTACAATCCAGTTTAAACTCAGAAGAGCAAAGAAAATCAAAGTCTCTATGTATAAAACAGAAAGAACTTTGAGGGTTCAAAATATTCCCAAAAACGAGATTAAAACCAAAAAAAAATTAAATGTTGATGCCAAAAAATTGATAGATTTTTATTTAATGTAGACAGACCCTAGGGTGGGTTGATGCTGGGGATGTATGAGCTACGTACACTAATTATTTTAAAATTGTAGAAATCCTGTACTACACATGTGCATTCCTATATTTTGTCCACCTCGAAAGCTTTCATTAAAAAAATGCTTTTTATATTATGACTTTAGTATTGCTTGGAAAAGTTTGTCTCCTGACTCCAGGTAACAGCACCAGCAGAATGGGCAGCTGCAGTGACTTAGACCAAGGACTACCAAAATATCCCATGACTCACAGTATTTTATCATTCCACTGTGAAACTCTCACTGCCCTGGGGGAGGTACTGAGCATTCCCACCCAAACCTAAATGTATGTAATTTTTGGATTCGGGAGAACACCACCACTTCCTCAAGGCATCTGGACCTTCCACAGGACCACCACTTTCAACAAGAATGCCACTATCATTTGAACAAGGACTGCAAATACCACCTGATGGGACTGCGACTGTCACACTGACCAACAGCATGCCGGGCTGTAGTCTGACTTTGTGGGTCCAAACCAGTTTCCTCTGTATCACTGCATGTATATAAATCTCTCCAGTAAATTGTAAGTCTGACCTGAAATCTTTCTTAAGATAGTTCAGCGGGGTTCATTTCTCCCACTGGTTCACTGTCAAACTAGCACATCTTTCCATCCCAAAACATGTTTAAATGCCGGAGACTAAATGAGAGTTGCAGCAAGCCCTGGGAATGCTTGTATTTTTGTGAAAGCACAGCCCAGCCCGAGGGAAGGGTCCCTGCAGATCGAGCAGGGGCAGAGAAGCCGGCATGGCCATTTCCAGCACCTGCCCTGCCTGCTCCAGCAGGGCCTGGCAGCAGCCCCCGGCCACAGAGGCTGAACACGGGTGTCCCCAGAGGCTTCCCCGCTGTCCCCACCGGTGTGCGAGGCCAGGGCTTTGAGCCTCAGTCCCTGTCCCCCGCGGCTGTCCCCAGGAGACCCTCAGACGCTTCGGTGGGAGCACATCCCAGCCGGGGATCCCTAAGGGCGGGATCACCCCGGCACAAAGCCCCGAGGTCTCCTTGCCCGGGCCCTCCCAGCTTCTGCTGTGCTGCGGGTCTCCAGGGGAGCGCTCCCTGCTGCTGCAGCGCTCCTCAAGCGGCAGGAGCTGCAGCTCCCGAGGCAGCCGCAGCAGCCGCGGAGGATCGGGGAGTGCTCGGCGGGGACGAGCCCCGGGGCCAGGCTGGGCCAGGGCCGCCCCAGGGCCGCCCCTTCCCTCCGGCTCTGCGGCCGGGCCCCCCTGCCCCGCTGCGGCCGCAGAGCCGCACCCTCGGTCCCGCCCTCGACAGCTGAATGCCCGGCGCTCCGGAGGCCGCGGTGCCCTCTCTGCGGGGGGAGGCCTCTGGCCAGCGGGGCAGCGGAGGTCCGGCAGCGGGGCCTGCTCTGGCCGGCTGCGGGCTCTGGGACGCGCCCGTGCCCCTGTGCTCTCTCGGCTGCCGAGGGACGGGAGCAGGGCTGGGCAGAGCCTCGGGTACCGGCAGGACTTCGGGCCCCTGCGAGAGGCTCGGGTTCGCTGGTGAGGCCATTCCCCGGGTCCCCCTTGGCCTGGCTCCCGTCCCCCCGAGCCCAGGGGCCCCTCGGGCTCCCCCTGCCCTCACAGCGGGGCTCGGCGGCCGCCTCGGCCAGCGCCGCGCCCGGGCTGCTGGCGGTCACCGGGGCCAGCGCGGCCGCGGGGCTCGGGCAGCGCTGGGGGAGCTGCGGGGAGCCCGCCGGGGGCTGACGGAGCTCCGTGCCCGGGGATGGCCG
The DNA here is from genome assembly GCF_015832195.1 of Motacilla alba alba. Lineage (NCBI taxonomy): Eukaryota > Metazoa > Chordata > Aves > Passeriformes > Motacillidae > Motacilla > Motacilla alba. The sequence goes on along the minus strand of NC_052046.1, from coordinate 72,461,080 downwards.
CACGGAACCGCCAGGGTTCCCCTCTCTCCAGGGGCTGGGGAGAGGCGGGCTCCCATCTGCAGCCGAGTGGGGAGCGAGGGCCGAGGGCAGCTCTGCAGACACGGGAGCTGATCTGGGCTCTGGTTCTTTGGGTCACGGCCCTCCAGCCCCTGGAGATGGACCTCGATCCCGCCAACTCTCGCCTGGCAGCTGAGGCTGCCTGGATCCTGGAGCCCAAGGAAGCGGCACAGACCAGGAGGCTCCCTGCGAGTGCTGTGCTGCTGCCCCTGTGCCAGCGGCAGCCTGGGGCAGGCAGGGTGGTTTATGTCTGCAAGATCATACCGGTGTCATTCAGCATGGATACCACCCTGTCCATAGGACTAAGGCTGGCAAACTCTTGTTATGGTCAGGTTATTAAAATCAATAGAAATTGATTTTCTGTTATCCTGATTTCCTTGCAGCATTACACCGTCTTTCTTTCCCCACTGGTTGTGGTATTTAGAAGGTACAGACTTCCCAGTCTGGCTGCTACAAGCCCAGCTTGGTATAGACCCCCCGCCTCCATGAATTTTAATTCTGCCCTGGGTGCGAAACTTAATACTCATGAACCTGTTAAGTCCTAGTTCCTCTTCCCAAAGTTCAGCACTTTAGCACGACCTTAACCAAGCAGTATTCTATGTCAACTAATAAAGTTTGCAAATGGGTTCTCTCATTATTTCCTTATATCCAAGTCTCTGGCCTTATCTACAAACAGATTCACAGACTCTATTTGTAAGGACCCATTTGTCTATTACTGTCCTCTAGACCACCTCTAGTTATGAATTGTTTATTTAAATTGATTACAGTAACCATCGCGGTCAGATATAGTGACCTTAACTGGAACTTTCTACTGCACCATCCAGGTGGTGGATATAAGTCCAGGTTGCTCTTTTTGAAACAGTATTGACACAGTTATGTTAAAGACAGCAAAACCAATTGCGAAGTAGAGACGGTCGTTCCACACCCAAACCAACAGCAGGAGAGAAACCTCCCTTGCCTGTCAGGTGCTGGCAGTGTTGGGGCTCTTGTGGGGCTTACTCATCCCCTTTGTTCAAGGGTGTTTGGGGACGAATTGGTGGTTTTGTGATGAAGTCTCAGAGTGCAGTTAAATTTGGGGGGTTGTTGGGGTCTGAGGAGTGCTGAAATAGCCCCCTGATGCGGGTGGGTTTCTAAGGGGGTGTTTGGGTTGCTGAATCAAACCCCAGAGCAAAGACTCTGCTCCTCCCTGACCCCCCTACACTCCGCAAGAGGCAATACTGTAACACTGCAATAGGGAGTCCCCAAAATCCTGTGTCCCCTGCTGGAGCAGGGATGCCCCAAGGTTCTGTTGCCCATTACCAGCCTATGGAACTAGTTCAGGCTTATAATGTTTGGACCCCCTCGTAATGTCAGAGGGAGCAATTTGTGGTTCCTCAAAACCCACTGTCACCCCAAAGATGCCCTTCTCCCCTAGACCTTCTGGGGAGGGTTGGTTTTCCACCCCAATGGCTGCTTTTGGCGTACAAACACATTTATTCTCAATAATTCTTTAACAATTGACAAGGACCATCTTCCAGAGATGAGCAGGTGCAAATAAGGCATTTTCATCACCATGCATAGCCTCCATCCCAACGCTTTTAAAGGGCTAGAAGATTGAGGGGCCACCATAAAGTCATTTATAGCCAAAAAAGAAAAATAATTGTGTGGGGAAGAGAGATTTTGTCTCAATGGAGTCTCAGGCTGGAAACAAATCTTCAGTGAGGGCCACTGATGAGCACAGCAGCCTAAAACTTTAATGTTTATCAGAGAAGCCCATCTGGGTTGATCAGTCGCCCTTCCAGAAAACAAATTAGCTGTGCTGCAGACTCTAATTCAAGAACAGTTAGGCCAAGGACACACTACCCCCACAAACAGCCCCTGGAATACTCGAATATTTGTTACCAAAGCCCCATAGTGAAAAATGGAGCCTACTGCAAGAATCAAGAAAAGTTAATGAAGTATTCAAAGAAATGGGACTGTTACAGCAGGGGTTACCATCAACTCAACATGATTCCAATGGACTGGTTACTATCAATGATTATTGATACCAAAGACTGTAGTTTTAGTATCCCACTCCATCCAGAGGACGCACCGCAGTTTGCTTTTTCAGTTCCTTCCATTAACAGCCCTTTGAAAAGATTCCATTGGACTGTGCTCCTGCAAGGCATGAGGAATTCCCCAGCTATATGCCAATGGTATGTGGTGAAAATCTGTCACCTGTTTGCAGGAAGTTCCCTCAATCCACCATACTTAATCACATGGAAGATATTTTCATAGCCACCAGAGACAACACAGCTTTACAAGTTGTTGCTGCTGGAGTAATTGATGGGATATGTAAAGCTGGACTATCTACAGCTGAGGAGAAAATGCAGCAATCCCTTCCTTGGAAATATTTAGGGTACAAACTAACCGAGTGCACCGTTGTCCTGCAGACCATTAAACTGCAGGAAGACCCAACAATGCTGCATGAGCTCCAAAAACTCATTTGGTCTGTCAGTTGGATTCGGGCTCTCCTTGGAATAACCAACCAGGACTTGACTCCATTGTTTGATTTGTTGAGAGGCAATACGGACCTGAACTCCCCCAGGAAATGAAGTCAAAAAAGAAAGAGCAAGTGTCCACAGTTTTGCAAACCTGCCAAGCGCACAGATGTAGCCAGATTTACCCTATTTGTTTGTGTTGGTAGGGGAAAGTCCACACCTTCATGGCTTAATTTTCTAATGGGATCAAAAGTTATCAGACCCTTTGTTAATTCTAGAATGGGTGTTCCTCCCTTATCAAATGATTAAAACCATTACTACAGGCCCTGAAGTTATGTCACAAGGAATAATGAAAGCCATATCCTGGGTTTTATCCCTTTTGGGAAAAGATTTTTCTGTTATATTTGTATCTGTTACCTCTATTTATTTAGAATGGTTAATTCAACAATATGAAGTTTTTCAACATGTGTCAATAATTTTTTCAGGGCAAATTTCTGTTCATTATCCAAAGTATAAATTATTACATTCCTCTTTTAAAGTAATTCTGAAGCCCTTAAGAAGCCATACTCCTCTCAATGCTCTCAGTGTTTTTACAGATGGGTCCAGGAAATCCTGTAAATCAGTAATAACATGGGAAAATCCTAACGGTGGTGACTGGGAGTCAGACATTGAGATCATTGAAGGATCACCACAAATCGTGGGGCTTGCTGCAGTTGTTCCTGCCTTTTCTAAGTTTTCATTTTCTTTTAATTTAGTTACATCTTCATTTTATGTTGCAGCTATCGTGGAAGAGCAGAACGTTCTCTCCTTTAATTTATTGCTAATAAAAAGTTGTATAATTTGCTTAGAAAGTTAATCTTTCTTCTCTCTTTAAGAAAGTAGCCCTACTTTGTGACACATATTCGTTCACACACCACCTTACCGGGATTCATGACCGAAGGGATCACCCATACAGACCGACTAGTAATGCCACTCTACCAAACTTCTTTGACCAAGCTCATTTGAGTCATTCATTTTTCCATCAAAATGCTCCTTTATTAACGAAATTATTCAATCTAAATAAAGATCAAGCTCACGTGATTGTTAGCTCCTGCCCTAATTAGCAGGTGCAGTCAGTCCTATCAGTGGGAAGCGGGGTCAATCCCTAAGGAATAAATAGTTTGCAAATCTGGCAGTCAGATATAACTCACTATCAGTCCTTTGGAAAGTTTAAATATATACATGTCTCAATTAGCACCTTTTCAGGAGTGATATTTGCCACTGCACGTAATGGTGAAAAATCTGGAGATAGCATCAAACACTTCCTGCAAGCCTTTTCGTCCCTAGGTACCTCCCAGGAAGTAAAAACAGATAATGGACATGGGTATGTGTCTCAAAAAGTACAGCAATTCTTCAGTCTGTGGGGTGTGAAACACATTATAAGTATACCCTACTCCTCCACCAGTCAATCCATAATTGAAAGAGTGCATAAATCCCTAAAAGATCTGTTAAAAAAACAAAAAGGGGGATGGAGACTCTGTCAAAATTAGAAAGTAAAAGGATTACCTAAAGTTTTGTATGTTTTTAATGTTCTTAACAGCTTTTTTATGGAACCCGTCCCGCCAATTTGCGGGAAAGACCCTAAATTGAAGGAAAGACCTCCTGTGCTAATTAAGGTCTCTGGGCCCTTCCTGCTAATTACGTGGGGCAGACGGTATGCATGTATCTTCCACAGGTGCTGGACCCCAGTAATACCAGTGAGGACCATCAAACCTTATCTCCAGCCCCTGCCAGACACAACCGACCAACAGAAGCCCAGTGAGAGCAGGAGAAGAAAGAAAAAGAAGACAAAGACATTTCCACAAAGGAACCATCTTAAGACAGGCATGAAGTTGACCCAGATATCCCTGCTCACTTGCTACTGGTTTTTTTGGCTTTCTCCTTCCATGTACCACATTGGTAGTCCCCCAGCTGAAAGAAGATGTGTGGATAACTTTAGCTAACATCATGAAGCAGGGAACAATGAGTCTCTCGGTGGCCAGCCCTAACAACCCCTTTTCTACCTGCTTAGTGGGGTTGCCCACAGATGTGTGAGGATTTTGGCAGCGAGTGAAGGCAACTGGGGGAAACTATGCAAGCAAGCCCAGCAAATCCCTGAGTTCCAGAAAAGCTGGGCAATGAAACCACAGATTTTTGATGGCCCAACCCACCATGCAAATCCTAAAATCCAGAACAAGTTCCCTGTGGGAGAGGTCAGAAGAGGAACAGCTCCAGGGCACTGCTGGCTGATGGATGTCTCTGAGTGGTTGTGCCATGCATGTGCTGCTTCCAGCAGATGCATTTGCAGGATGTTGGCTGGGCAAGCCCTTGGGTCCCCACTCAGCTTTCTGTGCTTCTGTGACACCCACAGAGGTGCAGAGCTGCTGGAAAACCCTGCAGGCCTCTGGCTGAATTAGCCTGGCAGAACTTCCCCCTGTCCCAGAACAGAATGGGCTTCACCTGCTTCTGCAGTTCCCTCTGCCTTGCTGAGGCTCAGGGACATTGCCCCAGGGAAAGAAAAGGCCGTGCTCTGCTACCTGGATGTGGTAGGAATGTGCAACTGTGCTGAGAGACAGCAAGGAAGAAAATTCATTCCTATTAACAATTAGAGTTTGAAAACCATGGCTGTCAGTGTTTCTGTGTTTGTATTAATGAGAAGGGTAGAGAGCAGCTTTGTGGTTTAATGGAGAGTGAAGAAGTTTCAGAATTCAGCTTATTTCTGTTTTTCTCTTTGATGACATTTTTCCTGTCATATGTCTGAAAACCATGGGCGTTTTCTTGAGAATGCTCAGAATCCAGGATCTGTGACTCAGCAGTAGCCACGTGTCCCCTGTCAACCTGTTGGCCTCAAAGTAAGCAAAGTTCAAGGCAAAGGTATGTTCAGAGTAAAGGTGTCAAGCTTTTGGCTGCTTTTAGAGACAGAAAACATACCAAACTCAAACCTGCTCGCTGAATTCTCTGGAAGATCTGGCCTACTCAAGGAAGTAACATTTTGGGATGCTTGTGATGTCAGAATGTGCAAATTTTCTGTTGATCATCATTCAGACACTCGGTAAGGCAGACCAATAATGGTCTTCTAAATGTTTCAACACAGCTGATTGAAATAAAGTAACTTGAAATTTTGGCTTCAATCTGCACCAGTGTTTAAAATATGAGAATATTCATCTGAGGGAGAAACAGATTGCATTTGCACAGTTGTGGCTTTTTATTCAGCACACAGATTCTCTCATTTTCTCTTCTGTAGCTGTAAGCATTAAACTACCTGCTTTGGAAATGCAGCTCAAATGTACCTGTTTATATTTTGCCTAATGTATTTTTTGCATGAGTTGAAAAGTTGAGAAGTTTTGCATGAGTTGAAAGTACTCAGTTGTCATTTGCTTTATAGCATTCTTTGTAATTGTGAGACTGGAAAAAGACCACAGGAATTTCTCCCATCAACATAATCATAATTTACGTAGGAGATCATTACAAAGACTCTTTGGCAATATTCATGTTTAGATTTACATATAACTTTATTAAATGTATAGTTTGGAATAAATTTTATCAAGCAGACTTTCAGTTCAATTACAGCAGTTGCTTTCCAGTCAGCTGGACAAGAGAAATATTCACCCACACGTCTGCAATAGCCTCCGTGTCTGTTACTCCATGCTGACTGAACTCCTTGCAGTTCCAGAGTTGCAGTGAAATGTAAGAAAAGAATCAGGCACTGCATCAGAGATTAAAAGGTCAGGTGGTCCCAGCTGCAGATGTTGTCCTGGGCACAGGGATGTGTCCCCTGCTGGCTCCTCTGGGGCTGCTCCCTCTCTGCGGGGTTGGGCACAGGTTGGGGACAGCTGTGGCCCCTCTGGAGGCCAGTCTGTGATGTTCCAGCTTCCTCCTGCACGCTGGAGCCTGAGGGAACACTGGGAGGAGTCCTCTCCCGGGAGCTGGAGCTGCTGGAGCTGCTGGAGCTGCTGGAGCTGCTGGAGCTGCTGGAGCTGGCGCTGTTGTCCTCTGTGGTGTGGTGGGAGAGCAGCTGTCTTTTGGCCTCCTTGCTGCACCAGCCCGCAATGACATTGATGAGGCCACGAACCAGGGGTGCAGTGTGTTCCTCCAGGAAGTTCTGCAGCCTCAGGAGCAGGATCGCCGCATTTGGACCGTGGAGGCAGAGCTCGTGCAGGATGGAGCTCTCTGCAACCTCTGCCTGCCACCACCGATCCCGGAATATTCCCTGCAGCCTCTGGCGCAGCCAGGGCCGCGTGAGCTCCAGGACACACCGTCGTTGACGGAAAATTCCTGCCCACATCTCAGGCAGGAGGCCACCCACAGGCTCTGTCCCCGAGGACACCTGCTCAGCTGGGGACAGCATCCCCTGTGGAGAAGGTGCAGGGGACGCTGCAGGGCCATGGGGGCTGTTCTCGTCCAGGTGATCGGGAGCTCTCCCTGGCTGGCTGCTGGTCTCTGCTGACTCCGCAGGGGAGGTGATGACAAACTGTACATAGTCCTGTTCGCCCCGCTCAGAAAACCTGACGGTCTCTATCGGTGTCCTGCAGAGTGGGCATGAGGGATTTGTTGTGGCCCACCGCAGGATGCAGCCCACGCAGAACCGGTGGCAGCAGGGCAGAGCTGAAGCCGCATCATCCCAAGTGTCCTGGCAAATGGGGCAGTTGCTGTCTGTCCCTGTGGCCATCCCTGTGCTCTGCAGCACATTGAGGACAGCCCAAGACCAGGACGTGCTCCCCTTCACTGGCGACACACGCTCCAGGAGGGAGAGGCCATGGTCACTGGCTGTGCCAGGGGAGGAATAAAAGGCAGGAAATGCCCAGGCTCCTGAGGAAGGACACCTTCCTGTCTTCCTGAGCCCTGTCACCTGCCCAACAGCCACCGCAGGGACAGCAGGGGTGTCACCTTCAGTGCTGCACTTGCCGTGCCTGGCTGCCCCAAGCAGGCACCACAGGGGTGATGGCTCTGGGATGGGCACTGGGAGCTGCTGAATTCTCTGGCAGCAGCCCCCAGCACGCCACCCAGCACTGGGAAAGGCCTGGCTTCACCCTCCAGACCTTGCAGTTGTGATTGTCTGAAGTCAAGGTTTGGGCCAGAGTGTCCCAGGCTCTGCTGGTGCCCAAGTGCCATCAGCAATGGAGGGGATGTCACAATCTGCCACTTGTGATGTCACCCTCCACCACCCAGTGATGTCCCAGCGGGATGGTCCCCCCCCTGCAAGTGCACATTGTCAGGAGCAAAAAGAAAACACTCTTTCTTATTTTCAACTTCTACGTCTCCGTGTTACCCTCCTTTGGTTACTTGTGTTGGTGGCCATGACTGTGTGTCTCGTCCCTGCTCCTGACACATTGCTGAGCTGTCCCACGAGCAGGACTGTGGTGGGAGCAGTCAGCATGGACTGCCTGTGGCTAGATGACATGTCACTGCCTTTCCCTTTCCAATGCCAGGATTTGGAGGATTTGGGTGGCCAGCCCTGGCTGAGAGGAAGGGCCATAGGCATTCAACCCACTGGACCCAGTTGTGAGAGGAAGCCCCTGCCAGGCCCTTTGGATACCCCCAGGATGGGGGAATTTCTCATCATGGTCCCCATGCTGACACCCTGATGTGTTGTCCAGGGCTCTGAGGAGGCTTCTTCAGGCCAGGCAGAGCTCAGGAGGGCCCTCATGGCTCTGGGACCAGATGAGGCAACTGGGAGCTGCCAGCAGAATCCAGGAGTGATGTTGAGTTGAATCCCCGTTGGAACTCTGATAAAAGTTGTCCTTCATGCCCACTCTACCTTTGGTGTCTGCTTCAGGTGTGTGACTGCAGCAGGATTTCCTGTGGGAAGAGGCATGGCTGACACGGCCCTGGGGCTCTGGGGGACACAGCTGAGGCCCCCAGCACAGGGGTGCCTGCCACAGTGGGGCACAAGGGGAAGGGGAGAAGCCCCAGAATGGGGAGAAGCCAAGAAACCTTGTGAGGGAAATGACAATGCATTTCCTTGTCTTTCCTGACTAAAAGGCTGCAGGAGTCCTGCAGCTGCTGCCGCTGGGGCAGTCTCTTGCTGGAAGCGGAAGACTCCTGGAGGTTGGGGACCCTCCTCTGGGAGGGGTGCCAGGGCCACCTGGGCAAGCAGTTCCTGCTCTGTCCAGGAGGGGAGGAACTGTGGATTCTGCCCTGGGCACAGGGACCTGCTGCCACTGGCTACTGCAGCTCCTCCTGGGGCTGGTCCCACCCTGCAGGGTTGGACACAGGTCAGAGACAGTTGGGACCTCAAGGGGGGACTGGCCTGCAATGTACCAGCTTCTTCCTCCACACTGGAGCCTGCAGGGCTGGTGGTGCCAGTCCTCTCCCAGAAACTACTGGATTTGGAGCTGCTGGAGCTGCTGGTGCTGAGGCTGGCTCTGGCCACAGGGCTGTTGTTCTCGTCCCTGACTTGACCAGGGCGCAGCAGTCTCTCGGCTTTCTCACTGCTCTGGGCAGCCCCAACACTGCTGATGCTGTGGGTCGGGGGTGCTGTGTCCTCGTCCCAGAGAGGCTGCAGTGCCTGGAGGAAGACAAGCAGACCATAGAAGCAGAGGCTGCACAGGATGCAGCTCCCTGTCCTCTGCCAGCCACCTCAATCCCAGTACATTCCCTCCAGCCACTGGCACAGGTAGGACTGCACAGGGTCCAGGAGAAAAAAGGAACAACCACTTTTTTGTTTCAAACCCCTGCATTACTGTATTGCTCTCCCTTGGTCACCTTTGTCACATATCCATGGTCCTGTGTCTCATCCCTCTTGGCAGTATAATGCCAAGGTCTCCTGGGAGCAGTCAGCATGGGCTGCCTGCAGCTGGATGACCCTTGTGCCTCTCACTGCCCAGGCCTGGGTAATGCCGGCATTCAGAGGACCTGGGGGCTGGCTGGCCAGCCCTGGGTGAGAGTGTCTCACCCCTATGGGTTGTGCCCCTGCTGCAGGGAGAAGCACAAAGGAAGAGTTTGCTCCAACCCCATTCACTCCTACTGGCATTTGCCCACAGTCTGTTTCTGCTTCCCAGGTTTCCATGTTCCTGGAAACCAGTGCCTTGGTGCTCCTCAAAAGCACCAGCAATGGAATCTGGCCCCACAGCTGCAGGAAGGAGCTGGAATTGCTACCTCTCCAGACTGGGGTACTGTCGGAACTCAGAATGTCCCACAGACATTCTCGGACGTTCCAGACCCAGGTCAAAAGCATCTGAGACCCTGGCATGCAGCCAGAGACCCCTGTGGTTTTGAATCTGACCCGTGGAACAGTTTACCAACTTTGCAGGAAGAACAAGAAGTCACAAAAGTTTAGATATTGTAGTAGAAGTAGTCACGAAGTAAAGGGTAGGATTTCTGAGTGCTGTACAGGGGGGGTTTAAGCCTTTTACGCAGGGGTCCAAGTTTTGTACATGGGGGTCAGAAGATCTAAGATGGAGGGATTTGGGTGTGCCCTGTCCTCTTTCTTTCTCCTTCCTAGCCTCCATGTCTTTGGTGATGTTGGCACTCACAGATTGGTTTAGAGTAGAAAGTCACCATTCAATATAGATAGTAGGCATTGGGGGAAAAGTATAAACATGTAGTACATAATATATGATATAAAAGATGGCACCAGCCCCCTGGGAGGGCAGTGTGCCTTTGTCTGAGCTGCTGAACGGGCCACAGCAGTTCAGGAGAAGAATCTTGTAGATAACCAACAATAAACTACCTTGAGACCAGACAACAGAAGACTGCTGAGTCTTTCTTCGAAGGCATGGGTTGGAGGAGGGACTTTTCCATCTTTTGGGGTCACCCCAATCCGGGGGTGAAACCCCGCAGGGTACAACACCTGGAGAACCAAGGATCCATCACCACAGTCGGCCCTAGAGTCCCAAATGCCTTTTTGCCTCGGGCTGTCATCATCATTTGGAGTCATTAGCACTTCAGGCACTTCTTTCTCCCTGGGAAGAGCACTCTCTCAGCCTGAGGGCTGCTGCTGGGAGCCCAGCCTGCTCTGTGCATCCCCCACATGGCTCTGCCCAGGAACATCTCCTCAGGTGACAGTCCCTGGTCTCTCTTCATGGGGTTTCTGCTCTGCTTGGCTGGGAGAGGCCATCACCTCCAGGCGTTCCAGGTCAGTCCCTGCACAAGATTTTCCCCTTTTTTGATTTAAAGCCAGAGTTTGTTCTCTCTGCAGCCCCGCTGCATCGAGGGCACAAGGGCACTTTGCACCAGTTTTTGGGGCTGTGTGAGTGTTCTGCCTTCCTGGCCCAGTGAAACGGCTCCTCTTGGTGCTGGCCAGCAGAAGTGGGGCTCCAAACCCAGGAAAGAATTCTCTTTCCTATTTCTGTTGGCATCACTTTTCTTTCACCGGCAGAGTGACAGGGCCTGGAATGACAAGGACACATCTCACATAAGGGCATCTTGCTCCCTGCTGGGCATCGCCCGGGCGTGGGAGATGCTGGAGCCGTGCCTGGGGGTGTCCATGTGGGCCCTGGGACCTCACTGGTGACACCAGCTCTGGCAAGCTCTGGTGTTACAAAGGGGCTTCCCCGGCCAACTGTGACCTCGCTGGTGATTTTGGTCCTTCCAAACTCTGATGTCACAAAGGGCCAGTTGTGCTGGAACTGCTGACATCAGCCTGCAAACCTCTGCCATCGCAAGGGATTCCATCCTGGCCAACTGGGACCTGACCGGAGACGTCGGTTCTTTGACGCTCTGGCGTCACAAAGGCCAGCTGTGCCGTCACCGGTGATGCCAGCTCCGCAAAGCTCTGGCACCGCGAGGGGTTCCACCGTGACCCGCTGTGCCCTCACCGGCGACGCCGGCTCTGCACAGGTCGGGTGTGACAGGGGCTCCCCGGGGAGCACTGTGAGCTCACGCCTGGTGCCGCTCCCTCGCTGCCCCGCCCGGCTATAAAAGCGGGCGCGCCGCCCCCGGCCCCGCGGCAGCATGGCCCGCTACCGCCGGCGCTCCCGCAGGAGCCGCAGCCGCAGCCGCAGCCGCAGCCGCAGCCGGCGCCGCCGCTCCCGCCGCCGGGGCGTGCGCAGGAGGCGCCGCGCCTCCCGCCGCTCCCGCTACCGCCGGAGCCGCCGCTCCCGGTACCGCCGCCGCCGCCGCTGAGCCGAGCGCGGGGCTCGGCCTCGCACGGCCCGAGGAGCGCGCAGAGCGCGGCTGCGGCGCTGCGGGGCTGCCGATGCCAATAAAGGCCAGCAAAACTTACGAGGCTCTGCCAGTCCCTGCCTGTGCCCGGCTGTCCCTGCGTGTCTCCAGGTGAGACCTAGCCCCGAGTCCCTGATGTGTCAAATTCCTCTTGTAGAGTTGTGAAGTGCATGATGACACCATCCCAGCCCTAGGCTGTCCATTCCAATGTTTGACAACACTTCTTAGTGAAGAAACTTTTCTCTCATCAAATCCAAACGTTAACCCAAAGCTGCCAATCCCACCACTAAGCCGTGTCCCTTCAGGGGCTCATGATGATTGCAGGGGGATCAGGAGCCCAGGTGCTGATTTCCTCCGTTGTTCCCAAAACCACCAAATTATTGCGATAGGAATAGGCACATCCATCAGGCCAACAGCTGGCTCTGAGGCTGGTGTCAATGGAAAAATCGGGTTTGTTCACCACAGAATGATCTACTCAGGAGGGATGGGCAGGGCAGGAGATGCAGAGGGCAGGGTCTGTATGGAACAGCAGGGTTGCAGTGGCTGCAGCTCCCAGCTGGCCATGGCACAGCTCAGGGCCTCTGGACAAGAACCAAGGAACAGAGAGATGATGTGGATGTCACCGTGGGAGTCCCCTCCCCAAAGGACAGGGAGCTCAGCTTGCCAGCTGAGTCCAGTGACGGGCCACGAGGGTGACTGAGGCCTTGAGCCACCTCTCGGACAAGCTGCACAATCCCAAGAGGTGCCCCGAGCCTTTGCTGACCCTGTGGTTCCGTGGCTCTGCAGCCCAGCTGCATCTCACACAGGACAAGGCAGAGAGATGCTTCTGAGCAAAAGCAGCATGAAGAAAAACACTGAATGTGAGAACTGAACCAGCAAATCTCCTTGCACTTGCATTACGCCATCATTTAGGTATGTTTCTTTGTCTTAAATTCTCTCCTGAGAATTCTTAAGAGCAAGATCTTATCAACTGAAAAAGGGAGGGAAAAAGTGGAAAATATTCTCCTTAAGCCCAAAACCCCTCTAAACATTGAGGAAATACATGGTGCATGCCAATTTTCTGAAGCGCCACAGGATCACTGCAGCATGAAAGGTGTTTCTCTGAGGGGACCTTTAGGAATCAGACTTACCACAATGAGAATTCAGAACCAATTTTCCTCCCATTTAATTCGGGGCATTTTCATTGTTCTCTTACCCCATGCCAGACCTGTTGTGCACGTGCCAGCTGCCGAGGGATGTTGGCAGGAGCTGGGCAAGGTTTTCTCTTCATTGATTATTATTGCTCTTCCCAGCAACCAGTGCCTGCAGCCTCTGCAGAACAGCTGTGAGCTGGCCACTGCAAACACCAACACCTACACAGAGCAACAGCTATGGAGGGACTAGCAGTGACACAGCTGCAGGAAACTCCCATTTTTCCATGTGACTTTAGCTTTCTCCCCACAATCTGAACTCTGTCAGGCACTGAGGGACAAGTGCTCTTCCTCTACCCAAAGCTCCTGTGTTTAGTCCAGCACAGCTCCAACCTCAGCCCCAGAGCTCTGGCCATGTCCTGATTTAGAGCTTCCCTGAACACGAATTTGTTGCCACAGGAGGTGACTTTGAAGTCAGCCCTGCTTTGTGTGGTGGTGTTGGACAAGAACCTTTAGAGATCAGGGCCAGCAGGGCTTGTCCTTCATTTCTGTGTTTGCAGAGCTGCATTTGCCAGGGACTCCTGTGGCACTAAGGCCAGCTGAGCCCTTGCAGGTTTAGCCATCAGACCCTTCTTCAGTATCCACTCTCAAAATGCTCAGTCGTGGCCTGGTCTTCGTGTAGCAGAAGCAGAAATAAAAGGTTCTTTGCCAGTCTCTGGTGACTTGACTCCTGTTCTTGCCAAAATGCACGGATGGCATGTGCTCACTTCATAAAAGATGATGGGAAATATCAAAGGGTCATCCCCGGTGTCCTAAACACCAATTGGAGACACAGTGCAGACAATGAAGAAAAACATCAAAACATGAATTTTATAGATTTAGATAGTTCTCCAACACAGACATTTCTAAAAGTTTAACTACAACTTGCATTTTCTCTCCTTTTAAAGTAGTCTATAATGAAACAATAATAGAGTTGGCCATTTCTTGCCATGCACAGCAAGGACAGCACTACTAATTGAGTACCTGGCACCCAGCAGTGTCAGCTCCCTACTGAGCACCACGTAGCTGATGGTACCACACAGGTAATGAAAGCGGCAGCCAAGAGAAGGGATGTGGAGCCTGCAGCCCAGGAGCACCTGAGCATCCACACGATGCCAAGGGCTCTACTATTATCCCAGGAACCTCACCTTCAGGGCCAATTCCTCCAAAGCAGAACAGTGAAAACTGCACAAACTGTGCTGCTCTCGGTGTCGCTGAGCACCCGGCACTGCTGGCTGTTCCTGAGTGCCAGTTCCACTTGGGATGTGTCATTCCAGCATCCTTCCCAGCTGCAGCCCTGCATCTCCAGACAATACTCGTTTGCTTCCCTGTTCCTTGAGTGATCGAACACACGCTTGCTCCTGAACGCTGAAGGCACCTGACAGATGAACTTGAGCAGTAGCAGGAGATCCCTGTGGAACAAATGACTGCATTCCATTTCCACAAGCACCATCTCAGCATCTATGCTTAACCCACCCTATATAAGACAGATGACAAAACTAAATTAGGCATGTTCTCCTTTTCTTTTCCTTTTAAAGGCTGCTGCTATTAGAAGAGAGTCAGGTAAAACAAGCTCTGTGTAATTCCGGATTTCACTGCGAGGGGATCGAAGTCTCCCGCGGAAGCGAGGGTGCGGCGGAGCCCTTTGTGATGCCAGAGCATCGCAGAGGCGACGTCCCCGCTGAGGTCACGGAGGGGCTGCCCCGCCCGGCTATAAAAGCGGGCGCGCCGCCCCCGGCCCCGCGGCAGCATGGCCCGCTACCGCCGGCGCTCCCGCAGGAGCCGCAGCCGCAGCCGCAGCCGCAGCCGCAGCCGGCGCCGCCGCTCCCGCCGCCGGGGCGTGCGCAGGAGGCGCCGCGCCTCCCGCCGCTCCCGCTACCGCCGGAGCCGCCGCTCCCGGTACCGCCGCCGCCGCCGCTGAGCCGAGCGCGGGGCTCGGCCTCGCACGGCCCGAGGAGCGCGCAGAGCGCGGCTGCGGCGCTGCGGGGCTGCCGATGCCAATAAAGGCCAGCAAAACGTACGAGGCTCTGCCAGTCCCTGCCTGTCCCTGCGTGTCGCATCCTGCTTATCCCTGCGTGCCCGTGTGTGCCTGTGTGCATCCCCTAGTGGGAACTTGCCCCGAGTCCCCCTCAGTGTCAAATATCTCTTGTGCAGGTGGCGCGGTCCTGAATCAAGGTCTGCAGAGAGTTCTCAAGTCATGAAATCCAAACGTTAACCCAAAACTACCAATCCCATCACTTAGCCATGTCCCCAAGTGCCAGATTTACACCCTCTGCCAATTGGGGGCAAAAAATGGGCTGGGAGCTTGACCTGAGTCCTTGGCAGTGACAAATCGCTCTTGGGAAAGTGACGGGGCCCTGAATCCTCAAGTGAAGGGAGCACAGAGTGAGGTCCGCAGAGAGCTCTCAGGTCACCAAACCCAAACATTAACCCAAAAGTACCAACCCCACCACTAAGCCATGTCTCAATTGCCAAATTTATCCCCTCTTTAAAAATCCCTTCAGGAATAATAGTACCACCACAGTCCTGGGCAGTCTGTTCAATGCTTGAAAACACTTTTCGGTGAAGAAACCATCGAATTAAACCTTCCCTGATGAAGCTGAGGGGCACGGCGGCACTGAGGGGACTGAGCGATGGCGGGGCTGGGAGGGCCGGGGGGCTGAGGGCAGGGGCAGCGCTGGGGGCGCTGAGGGCAGCGGTGGGACTGAGGGGCGTGGGGGTGAGAGCGAAGAGAGCGCTCAGAGCACTGAGGGCAGCAGGGAGAGGTGAGGGCGATGGCGGCACTGAGAGCACTGAGGGCAGCAGGGAGAGGTGAGGGCGATGGCAGCACTGAGAGCACTGAGGGCAGCAGGGAGAGGTGAGGGCGATGGCGGCACTGAGGGCACTGAGGGCAGCAGGGAGAGGTGAGGGCGATGGTGGCACTGAGGGCACTGAGGGCAGCATGGAGAGGTGAGGGTGATGGCGACACTGAGGGCACTGAGGGCAGCATGGAGAGGTGAGGGCGATGGTGGCGCTGAGGCGGATTGCAGCACCACCGCTCTGAGGGCACGTGAAAGGCAATGCCACACCCGAATGATATGGCAGCACAGCCCTGGCCTACTGCCACACCATTCTTGATCCAAGAATGGTGCCATTGGCATTCATGGGCACCATTTGATGTCTGGCTGTTGTGGAGCCTTAGCACACACTTTTCACAACATACTCTCAAATAAAAAGCTCGACCAAATGTCAGTAAACATTGTCACTGTGGTACATTGTATTAATGCTTGCCACCAGTTTATCTTGTTCACTCATATTCTACTGACTAATTCAGAATAGCTGTTACCACTTTAATACAAAGCATTCTTCTCTCTCTGGAGACAAGGAGGGCCATGTGTTTCTCAAAATTCCATGAATGATGTTGAGCCTCTGGGTAAGTGGAAGCAGCAATTAATATTTGGTCACTCAGGGTTCCAGAGATCTAAACATGATTTGACAGATACCGAAATCAGGTCAAACAGAAACTTCCCAACAGTTTGAAGCATTAGAAAATAGGCATTCTTGACCAGTGCAAGTTACTCAGGATATCTCCTTTAATCTGATGTGTGCGATGAAATTTTACAGCAGGGTATTTATTCCATCGCAGAATCACAGAATCAGTGGGTTGGAAGAGACCTCAAAGATCATCGAGGACCCTCCTTCCCACCCTTGTGAATGGGTGTCACACTGAGCAGCTTCCAGCCGTGTGGAACCTCCCCAGTGAGCCAGGACTGCTGGTAAATCATGGAGAGCAGCTGCACAAGCTGATCTGCCAGCTCCCTCATCACTCTGGGGTGGATCCCATCCGGGCCCATGGATTTGTGAACACCCAAGCGGCTCAGCAGTTCTCTGACTGCCTCCTCCTGGAGAACAGGGGGCCGGTTCTGCTCCCTGACACCATCCACCAGCCCAGGAGGACACTTGTCCTGAGGACAAGCATCTTCCCACTAAAGACTGAAGCTAAAAAAGCGTTAAGCGCTTCTGCCCATCTGCATTAAGTTCCCTCCCACATCCAGTAGAGAACAAAGGTTGGTCTTACCCTTCCTTTTACCATTAATATATTTGTAAAAACATTTTGTATTATCCTTTACAAAAGTTGCGTAATTAAGTTTGATCTGAGCTTTGGCCTCCTTAATTTTTTTCCTACATGCCTTAGCAACCCCCTTAAATACTTATCTGAGAGACCTGATCCTCCTTCCAAAGATGATACATCCTCCTTTTATTCCTGAGTTCCTTCAAAACCTCATTGCCCATCCAGCCTGGGCGTTTGCCTCATCAACTCATCTTTGGGTGCACAGGGACAGTCTGTTCCTGTGCCCTCAAGATCTCTGCTTTGAAGCACACCCACCTTTCCTGGACTGTGTGTATGATCACAATCATACATATTCATTACAACTTGCCAAAAAACCCACTGTAGTCCTCTTCATCTGTTTCTTCACTGGTTCCAGCTACACTTCTCCTGTGTGCACAGTTCTACATTCTTTTATGTGTTTTGACAGTCTGTCTTTAAGCTCTGTCCAGCACCTTCAGGGTAACTGAAAATTTCTATTCCTTGTGTAATTTGTCAAGACAAACTGCTGTTGTCCAGCATGAGATTTTGGATACTGCATCTTTGTCTCCAGTACTGAAATTTCAAATATAATCAGCAGGAGAAGGAGGACTGTACAGCAGTGAAGAGGCTCCCTGAATTCCCTTTTACCAGAGGAGATGCCCAAGGGGTTTCTAACTCAGAGCTTTCTGAGGCCACCTGCCTTTTTTTTTTTTTTTTTGCCAGTGCCCAGAGAGGCTTTTGGGGTATGCTGGGTGTCCCCAGCCCCCTGCTTCCTCCCATCCCAACCTGCTGAGCCCCCTTTCTCCCACCAGGCCAGGGCTCTGACACTTGTGTCCTTCCTGGCTCTGCTGGACATCCAGCCCAGGCTGCAGCACCGTGACCACACTGACGTGGACGTGGCCAAAGGGATGCATTCCGGGCATTCCCGGGTGGAATCAAGCTCAGCTGATTCAGACATGATTATAGAATATGCCAAATCAGGAGGAGGAAAACTCAGCTTGCACTTCGTATTCTCTTCAAACTTACCTTGTTATGAGGTCCTGGTGAGGCTGGTATGGATTCCCTTGGAGCTAAATCAGAAATCACACAGGATTTCTGTGCTACTTGGATGTTCTCTAATAGCAGCAGCCTTTCAAAAATAAAACAAAGGAGGAAGAAAAAAAAAACCTATAAAATTTGGTTTTGTCATCTGTCTTGTCATCTGTTTTGTCATCTGTTTTGTCATAGGGCGTGTTAAGCACAGATGCTGAGATGGTGCTTGTGGAAATGGAATGCAGTCATTTGTTCCACAGGGATCTCCTGCTACTGCTCAAGTTCATCTGTCAGGTGCCTTCAGCGTTCAGGAGCAAGCGTGTGTTCGATCACTCAAGGAACAGGGAAGCAAACGAGTATTGTCTGGAGATGCAGGGCTGCAGCTGGGAAGGATGCTGGAATGGCACATCCCAAGTGGAACTGGCACTCAGGAACAGCCAGCGGTGCCGGGTGCTCAGCGACACTGAGAGCAGCACGGTTTGTGCAGTTTTCACTGTTCTGCTTTGGAGGAATTGGCCCTGAAGGTGAGGTTCCTGAGGTAAAAGTAGAGCCCTGGGCATCGTGTGGATGCTCAGGTGCTCCTGGTCTGCAGGCTCCACATCCCTTCTCTTGGCTGCCACTTTCATTACCTGTGTGGTACCATCAGCTACGTGGTGCTCAGTAGGGAGCTGACACTGCTGGGTGCCAGTTTCTCAATTAGTAGTGCTGTCCTTGCTGTGCATGGCAAGAAATGGCCAACTCTATTATTGTTTCATTATAGACTACTTTAAAAGGAGAGAAAATACAAGTTGTAGTTAAACTTTTAGAAATGTCTGTGTTGGAGAGCTATCTAAATCTATAAAATTCATGTCTTAATGTTTTTCTTCATTGTCTGCACTGTGTCTCCAATTGGTGTTCAGGACACCGGGGATGACCCTTTGATATTTCCCATCATCTTTTATGAAGTGAGCACATGCCATCCGTGCATTTTGGCAAGAACAGGAGTCAAGTCACCAGAGACTGGCAAAGGACCTTTTATTTCTGCTTCTGCTACACGAAGACCAGGCCACGACTGAGCATTTTGAGAGTGGGTCATGACACTGAAATTGGCGAGAAACTTTCTGACACAATTTTACTCCTAGAAAGCAGCCGTTCTTTATTGCAGCACTGCGCACTCAGGGGATTCTTCCTCCATTCGAGTGCAGCAATTGCTGGGTGAACAGAGATTTTATCTCACACACTGATTACATATTCATCAGCTACCCCCTCTTATTTGACTTTCTTTGACATGGTCATACCCCTTATTGGAAGTCCTGTGTGGTTCTTTAGGGTCTGTCTTCAACATCCAGTGTCCTTTTTAGGCAGCTGTTCTTCCAGCCCCTCTCTTTTGAGTGAATGCAATATCATTTATGCAATGATATGGAGTAAGGCAATGGAGGCAGTATTGTTGCTGTTGCCTTCTACTGTTCTTACCATGCTCCCCCCTTTCTTGAGACTCAGTTCCTTATGGGCACTGGTCTCTCAAAATCTCTATTTCATTTATAGCATACAACAGCTACAACACTGAATCTTGATGCAAACTAAAACCATACAGCAATTATTGTGGTGACCATTGCAAACAGATGTTTTCACCAAGTCCAGCTGTGTAGCCAGGACTTAATTTTGGTCCAGATTTCTTCTCGAGCTGTGCATTGTAAGAAGTTGTCCATCGTACTTGGAAAGGTCCCTTCCACTTCACCTGCAGCAGAGCAGTTCCCCAATCTTTCAAGCACACCCAGTCTCCTGGTTGGAACTTGTGCCCTGGTGTGCTCAATCCTGTCAGTCTGGAGATATTCACTGCTCACTGGAAATCCTGTAAAGCCTTTCTAAGAGAAATTAGGTGATTATTCAAGTCAACCCCTCCTTTTACATGTGTGTTTCCTGGAATGTGTGGAACTTAGTAGGACTGACCACAGAGCAGCTCATAGGGGCTGACTTTGCTGATGCCCCACAGCTGAATTCTAAATTGAAATAGAGTTTGGACCAGGTAAGGCTTGGACCTGTGTCAAGGCTTCCTGACATATTGTACCCAATTTCAATTTGATTGTATCATTCATGCACTCTAATTTGCCAGTAGCTTTGAGCCTCTAAGGAGTACAATGATCCCAAGCAGTTCCCAAGGCTTTCCTAGCCTATCGTACCACTTCTGCAATAGAGTGGGAACCTCTGTCTGATGACAGTCCCAAAGGTACCCTGAACCCAGGTGTTATTTGATTCAACAGTATTTTAGTCACTTCTCCAGACTGGTTGAGAACAGACTGGTTCCCAACAAGGGAAGGTCTTCTGGCCACCCAGAAAAGCTATCCACCTGAACCAGGAGGGATTTATACCCCTCTTTTCTGGACAATTCAGTAAAATCAATCTGCCAATATTCACCCAAAACATTTCCAGATTTTATGGCTCCTAGAACTACCTTGTTAGCCACATTAGGATCGTTTCTTTTGCAAACTATACATTGTTGGATTCTTGATTGTACAATTTGAGCCATTTTAAACCCAATTATAGATTTTTTGGAAATGTTTCAAGAGTTTTTCGGTAGTCCAGCGATTGGGTTTGTGTTTGTGATCCACTATTTCACACAAGATGGATGCTGGGACTACTCTTTGCCCAGTTGGAGTAACAGCCCAGCCTTGTGGATCAAATACTGCTTCCAAAATTTCAATTAATTGACAGTCCTTAAGTGTGGGTTCTTGAGGTCAGGATTGAAGGCACTTGAGACAGTAGTTCATGTTCAGACTCATGTTTATTATTTCTTATCAGTGAAACAGCCTCACAACAATGAGTTCTGCAGCTTTTCACTAGCAATGCACAAAATGGGTAACTATCTCTTGCTACAAGTTCTTTTAAGACTACACTATCCAATTAAGAAATGACACCTCAATCATTTTCCCATTTAACCCAACAGCTGATCCCTCAAAGCCTGCAATGCGGACTTTTCTGTCCAATTACAAAACATCACCCAAACCCATGAAGAAGAAGGAGGAAGAAAGTAAAGAAGAATAACCTGCCTCCACCCTAAACCTTTCATCTTGCTTCATATTTATTTCTATATTCTAAAACCCCAAACTCTTAAGTTTTCCATCATGTGATGGATGGAAAACTTCTAACACACTACACACCCATAACTACACTTCTAACCAACTACGCACCCATAATCCCAGGGTTGTCAATCAATTTTTAAAGTCTTCTCCACAGCCTCAGGTCAAATGCAGTGTTCTGTTGTGTGTCTGTGTCTTTAAGCACAGAAAGTTTAAAATTCCCAGCATCCAGGATTCTAACACTTAAGCAATATACTCTGATATTTTCCATTTTCGATTGATGTGCCTTGAGAAGTCAAAGTGCCTCTTTCTTTCTAGATGGCCTCATGTGCACATATCGCTCCAAAAGTGTATTTTTAATCAGTCCAAATGTTAACTCATTTTGCTTTTCTCAATTCCAAAGCTCAACTGAATGCAGTTAGTTTTGCTTTCTGGACTAAAACATTAGAGGGGAACGCCCCTGATTTGACTCCCTCATGGTGTGGAGCCACTGAGTATCCAGAGAGTCGTTTTCCATTTCAGACAGAGCTGCTCCCATCACTAAACAATTCCCAAGTAGGTTTTTCCACGGGGCTGTCTCCTAGGTCAGGTCTGCTGGGTTACATTAGTTCTGTAGCCTGTAAGCAAGTAGTCATGCCCTGGGGCTCCTTCTACTTGCTGGGCAGGTAAGAACATATCAGGCTTAACAATGACGATTGTTTTGTGTCACAAGGTACACGTGGTGTACCAGCTGCATCATGTGTGCTACATAAATGACAATATTTTGTCCCAAAGTCAGTTCTCGAGCTTCCTGGATCAAGACAAGAGCACTGCCCTGAGACTATGCCAGTCTTAGCTGATGTTCACGGGCTCGCTGTTGCTCCCCGAAGCCGGTGCTGATGGGGTGCCCGCCTTCCTGAGAGCATCTCCTCTCTCAGGGTGGTCTGAGCCAGCCCCCACAGCCCGCCTTAACTTCAGGCCTGGATGTTGTAATACCAAGATGCCAGTAGAACAAAGAAGGCTCTCTGCTTGGGTAGTCCAGTCGGGTTTATTGAAGGATAATCCGCAGGTCCAGGGCAGGAGGGTTCAGGAAAAGGGCTGGAGCACAACCTTGACTGAAGGGTCCAGGAATAAAGGAGCACATGAAGGAGGGCAACAAGCTGCTCCTGCAGCTGCTGCCACAAACCAAGCAGGGGCCAGGGTATATAACCAAGGGAGACAGGGAGGGTTCAGGGTTCAGTAGCTCCAATAGGGGAGAAGGAGGGGAGGAGAGCCAGGGAAGATTGACGAGGGTTCTTCCAATGGGGAGCAGAGCAGGGGTGGTGCTAACAAGGGGTCCCATGGGAACACAGAACTGGCAGAAGTTTCTAGAACAGGGGAGTGGGTAGCGGCAGATTGACATGTACATATTTGCATCAACTCAAATGGCAACTTGGAAAATTGTAACACTCTCTCACTCTAACTTAAACAAAAGTATCTTCCCAAAGCATGCTATTTCTAGCTTTCCTTACTCTGCTTCCTACAGATGTTATTTGGTTGTTTTGAAAGGAAGGCCACAGCTCTGGTGCTCAGTAACTGTGACAGCACTCCTAGGTTGGGTTTCATCTTTCAGAGAGAAATAGTTCATGGGGTCTGGCAGCCCCAAAGCAAGGCCCCCAGGCTCTCGGGAGCTGTAAAGAGCTCCATGAATCCTCAGTCCAGGATAAAAAGTCCTCCTGAGGTGTCTTCAAGAGCTCACACAGCCCATGGTTGCTGATCCACAGGTGACACCATCCTGAGAAACACACCCAACTCTCCCACCTTTCATGGCTCTGGGAGTTGGCAAATTGCTTCTTTTCCTTCCTACCCCAGCCTTCTTTGTCGAATCCCAGAGCAGGTTACTGTGGTCTGGAATATTTATGCTTTGTCTTTGGATATTTTTTATCCACTCAGTCCCAGGAAATTCAACAATGCCACAGCCTGATCCCTGCATTGCTGTTGAGTTTCAGTGCCTCTCTGAAGGTCATCTCCATACTGGAACAAAACTCCAAGAGGGTTCTGATTTTTCCATTCCACCAGTTCTCTCGGCAATTGATTCCAAACTTGGTGGGCCTGTTTTAGATCCCTGTGGTAGAGCTGTCCAAGTCTGTTGGGCTCTTCTTCCCTGTGTTTGGATTTTCCCATCCAAAAGCAAAAAGCTCTTCACTTTGAGCACTCAAAGGGATACAGAAAGAGGCATCTTTCAGATCTAATACTGTGAAGCATTTTCATTTTTCAGTCAAGGTTGTTAGCGAGGTATAAGGATTTACTGCTACCAGGTGTATATCTTCTACTATCTCATTTATGACTTTGAGGTCCTGTACCAGCTGGTAGCCCTTTCTGTTTTCCTTCTTCACTGGCAAAATAGGGGTATTTAATTTGGATTCACATTCCTTCAATAGGCCATCATTTATCAAGTTTTCCATTAGGGGTAATAACTCCTCATCACTTTTTGTTTTCAAAGGGTAACGTTTTTTGCTTTACCAGTCCTACTCCAGGTTTCAGTTTAATTCTTACAGGCTCTGCTCTTTGGGATCTCCCAGGTATCTTTGGGTCTCTACAGCCTAGACTATCAGAATCACTTTATCCCCAAATAATACTGGCACGTGGATCACTTTTCATTTTAGTAACCATAGTGCATAAATAGAGAGTTAGAGTCTGAAATAATCACCTGTATTTTAAAAATCACCATTTTAAAATATAATTTCAGCATGTAGTTTTTCCAATAGGTGTCTCCTAGGGAAAAGCTTTGGCAAATTGGGTAGATATAAAAACTGGTTAGTCATTAATCCATGGTTTTCCTAATTTAAAATAAGTAGACTCAAAAAATGGCCCAGTTATGTGATTCCCTGTTGCACCAACAATTATTATAGAACCATTACTCAAATTTCCTTTTTTGGGAAATCCGGTGGTGCGTCCACCTTGCACACCCTGCCACATCTCTGCTTAGCTCGAGTTCTCCCTAAAATTCTTTGCTCCTTGACACATCCCCTCTGTCCTCTCTATCTTCTCCTCTGCCCCTCAGCACTTCCTATCTCCTTTATCTTCTCCTCTCCTTCTCGATACATCCTCTGTATCCCCTTTTTCTCCTCTGCTCTTTGACACATCCTCCCTATCCTCTCTATCTTTTCTTCTAGATGTGCTAAATCTGCCTCTTTTTGTGCCAGTTCCCTCACAGTATCAGCCTCAGCAGCCTGGTTTTCTGTTCCCCCATCCAGCCTGCAGTTACTGACCCTAAGATCTGAATCATCTTCCTTTTTGGGGAGGTGTTTACAACTAAGTTGTCCTATGCTGCTTGTAGAGCAGTGTTTTGTGTCTTCTCCTTGGTTCTCCTCTTCAGGAGGCAGCACCAAAGGGTCTGAAGGTGCTGGATTCAAGCCACAATCTTTCTGCCATTCCAGATGATTCCACAAAGTGACAAACACACCAGCATACATCACCTCATCCCACTTCTGCTCCTGCCTTAAAAAACTCCAGTAACTGTAACGATGTATCGTAATTCAAGGTTCCATTTTGTGGCCACTCTTCTCCGGAGTCAATGTACAGTGGCCACCACGATAACAGTACTTAATCAAATTCTCCCTGGACACTGTTCTCCCAGAGGAGCCCCCAGTCTTGCTGCAATGTACAAAATGCAACTGGGGGGGGATTTTTTTCAGTGCTCCCTTTAGACTGTTCACTGCCCATCTCCAAATAAAAGACGCAGAATGTTACAATACAAATACAAATACAGATGCAGATACAAATACAAGTGCAAATACAAATACAAAAACAAAACAATTATCGGTCAATAAAACCAAGTCAATTACCAAATTCTGCAATACTGAATAACCCACCCACTGTGCTGGAGGATCCACACATCTTATGTGGGCAGGATTCCCAAAGGAATGCTTTATTATTGAATGGGTTTTTACCTGTGTCCCTGACTGATCCGAGGGTCTGTAATCTTCTCCAGGAAAGTCCCGGTGCTGGCACAAAGATCCAGAGACCAGTCAGATCCACGGGAGATCAGGCAGAGCGTCCCATCTGGAGCTGCAAAAAATTACACCAAAATTGGCCAGACAGAAACTTTCTAACACAATGTGAGTATTAGAAAGCAGCCATTCTTTATCGCAGCTCTGGGCACTCTGGGGCTTCTTCTTCCAATCGAGTGCTGTGAGTGCTGGGTGAACAGAGATTTTACCTCACACACAGACTACACATCCATCAGCCATCCCCACTTCCATAACTTTCTTTGACATGGTCACACCTCTTACTAGAAGTCCTTGTATGATTCTTTGGGGTCTGACTTCAACATCTGGTGTTCTTTTTAGATGCTGTTCCTTGACCTGTTCCTCGACCCCTGCTTTTCAGTGTGCACAATGTCATTGTTTTCCCTAAATTGTGCCCTGTCAGCCTTGCACAGATCAGCTGGTGTCCTGCTTGTGTTTGGCATGGCTTCTGTTTGCCTAAGTTACATCTTTTATCTGCTTGTCCAAGGCTGTGCTATTCTGTTCTGACGTCCTTATCAAAACTTCTAACTACCACAGACTGCCCAAAATAGAGACCCAAAGTCCTGGGGACAGCACCCGCCAAGGATGGGCCTCCCCAGTGCAGCAGACAGAGCTGTACCCAGCTGGCACCAGGCTCTTCTGCCAGGGAATAAGGATGAGATGGACCTGGGAGGGTTTAGTTGGCTGTTTGGAAAGGTTTCTTCTCCAATTAGTGCTGTCAAACATTGGACCAGACTGCCCAGGGCTGTGGTGGGATCACCATGCTTGGAGGGATTTAAAGAGGGGGTAGATTTGGCAGTTGAGACATGACTTAGTGGTGGGCTTGATAATTTTGGGTTAACGTTTGGATTTGATGACCTGAGAGCTCTCTGTAGACCTCATTCCGTGTTCCCTTCACTTGCGGATTCAGGGCCCAGCCACCTGCACAAAACAGATTGGACACTGACAGGGACTCGGGGCAAGTTCCCACTTGGGACACACACGGAACACGCAGGGATAACCAGGGATACGCACAGGCACCCACGGACACGCAGGCACAGGCAGGGACTGGCAGAGCCTCGTAAGTTTTGCTGGCCTTTATTGGCATCGGCAGCCCCGCAGCGCCGCAGCCGCGCTCTGCGCGCTCCTCGGGCCGTGCGAGGCCGAGCCCCGCGCTCGGCTCAGCGGCGGCGGCGGCGGTACCGGGAGCGGCGGCTCCGGCGGTAGCGGGAGCGGCGGGAGGCGCGGCGCCTCCTGCGCACGCCCCGGCGGCGGGAGCGGCGGCGCCGGCTGCGGCTGCGGCTGCGGCTGCGGCTGCGGCTCCTGCGGGAGCGCCGGCGGTAGCGGGCCATGCTGCCGCGGGGCCGGGGGCGGCGCGCCCGCTTTTATAGCCGGGCGGGGCAGCGAGGGAGCGGCACCAGCCGTGAGCTCACAGTGCTCCCCGGGGAGCCCCTGTCACACCCGACCTGTGCAGAGCCGGCGTCGCCGGTGAGGGCACAGCGGGTCACGGTGGAACCCCTCGTGGTGCCAGAGCTTTGCGGAGCTGGCATCACCGGTGACGGCACAGCTGGCCTTTGTGACGCCAGAGCGTCAAAGAACCGACGTCTCCGGTCAGGTCCCAGTTGGCCAGGATGGAATCCCTTGCGATGGCAGAGGTTTGCAGGCTGATGTCAGCAGTTCCAGCACAATTGGCCCTTTGTGACATCAGAGTTTGGAAGGACCAAAATCACCAGCGAGGTCACAGTTGGCCGGGGAAGCCCCTTTGTAACACCAGAGCTTGCCAGAGCTGGTGTCACCAGTGAGGTCCCAGGGCCCACATGGACACCCCCAGGCACGGCTCCAGCATCTCCCACGCCCGGGCGATGCCCAGCAGGGAGCAAGATGCCCTTATGTGAGATGTGTCCTTGTCGTTCCAGGCCTTGTCACTCTGCCGGTGAAAAAAAAGTGATGCCAACAGAAATAGGAAAGAGAATTCTTTCCTGGGTTTGGAGCCCCACTTCTCCTGGCCAGCACCAAGGGGAGCCGTTTCACTGGGCCAGCAAGGCAGAACAGTCACACAGCCCCAAAAACTGGTGCAAAGTGCCCTTGTGCCCTCGATGCAGAGGGGCTGCAGAGAGAACAAACTCTGGCTTTAAAACCAAAAAGGGGAAAATCTTGTGCAGGGACTGGCCTGGAACGCCTGGAGGTGATGGCCTCTCCCAGCCAAGCAGAGCAGAAACCCCATGAAGAGAGACCAGGGACTGTCACCTGAGGAGATGTTCCTGGGCAGAGCCATGTGGGGGATGCACAGAGCAGGCTGGGCTCCCAGCAGCCAGCCCTCAGGCTGAGAGAGTGCTCTTCCCAGGGAGAAAGAAGTGCCTGAAGTGCTAATGACTCCAAATGATGATGACAGCCCGAGGCAAAAAGGCATTTGGGACTCTAGGGCCGACTGTGGTAATGGATCCTTGGTTCTCCAGGTGTTGTAGCCCAGTCTGGAGAGTCAGCAATTCCAGCTCCTTCCTGCAGCTGTGGGGCCAGATTCCATTGCTGGTGCTTTTGAGGAGCACCAAGGCACCGGTTTCCAGGAACATAGAAACCTGGGAAGCAGAAACAGACTGTGGGCAAATGCCAGTAGGAGTGAATGGGGTTGGAGCAAACTCTTCCTTTGTGCTTCTCCCTGCAGCAGGGGCACAACCCATAGGGGTGAGAGACTCTCACCCTGGGCTGGCCAGCCAGCCCCCAGGTCCTCTGAATGCCGGCATTACCCAGGCCTGGGCAGTGAGAGGCACAAGGGTCATCCAGCAGCAGGCAGCCCATGCTGACTGCTCCCAGGAGACCTTGGCATTATACTGCCAAGAGGGATGAGACACAGGACCATGGATATGTGACAAAGGTGACCAAGGGAGAGCAATACAGTAATGCAGGGGTTTGAAACAAAAAAAGTGGTAGTTCCTTTTTTCTCCTGGACCCTGTGCAGTCCTACCTGTGCCAGTGGCTGGAGGGAATGTACTGGGATTGAGGTGGCTGGCAGAGGACAGGGAGCTGCATCCTGTGCAGCCTCTGCTTCTATGGTCTGCTTGTCTTCCTCCAGGCACTGCAGCCTCTCTGGGACGAGGACACAGCACCCCCGACCCACAGCATCAGCAGTGTTGGGGCTGCCCAGAGCAGTGAGAAAGCCGAGAGACTGCTGCGCCCTGGTCAAGTCAGGGATGAGAACAACAGCCCTGTGGCCAGAGCCAGCCTCAGCACCAGCAGCTCCAGCAGCTCCAAATCCAGTCGTTTCTGGGAGATGACTGGCACCACCAGCCCTGCAGGCTCCAGTGTGGAGGAAGAAGCTGGTACATTGCAGGCCAGTCCCCCCTTGAGGTCCCAGCTGTCTCTGACCTGTGTCCAACCCTGCAGGGTGGGACCAGCCCCAGGAGGAGCTGCAGTAGCCAGTGGCAGCTGGTCCCTGTGCCCAGGGCAGAATCCACAGTTCCTCCCCTCCTGGACAGAGCAGGAACTGCTTGCCCAGGTGGCCCTGGCACCCCTCCCAGAGGAGGGTCCCCAACCTCCAGGAGTCTTCCGCTTCCAGCAAGAGACTGCCCCAGCGGCAGCAGCTGCAGGGCTCCTGCAGCCTTTTAGTCAGGAAAGACAAGGAAATGCATTGTCATTTCCCTCACAAGGTTTCTTGGCTTCTCCCCATTCTGGGGCTTCTCCCCTTCCCCTTGTGCCCCACTGTGGCAGGCACCCCTGTGCTGGGGGCCTGAGCTGTGTCCCCCAGAGCCCCAGGGCCATGTCAGCCATGCCTCTTCCCACAGGAAATCCTGCTGCAGTCACACACCTGAAGCAGACACCAAAGGTAGAGTGGGCATGAAGGACAACTTTTATCAGAGTTCCAACGGGGATTCAACTCAACATCACTCCTGGATTCTGCTGGCAGCTCCCAGTTGCCTCATCTGGTCCCAGAGCCATGAGGGCCCTCCTGAGCTCGGCCTGGCCTGAAGAAGCCTCCTCAGAGCCCTGGACAACACATCAGGGTGTCAGCATGGGGACCATGATGAGAAATTCCCCCATCCTGGGGGTATCCAAAGGGCCTGGCAGGGGCTTCCTCTCACAACTGGGTCCAGTGGGTTGAATGCCTATGGCCCTTCCTCTCAGCCAGGGCTGGCCACCCAAATCCTCCAAATCCTGGCATTGGAAAGGGAAAGGCAGTGACATGTCATCTAGCCACAGGCAGTCCATGCTGACTGCTCCCACCACAGTCCTGCTCGTGGGACAGCTCAGCAATGTGTCAGGAGCAGGGACGAGACACACAGTCATGGCCACCGACACAAGTAACCAAAGGAGGGTAACATGGAGACGTAGAAGTTGAAAATAAGAAAGAGTGTTTTCTTTTTGCTCCTGACAATATGCACTTGCAGGGGGGGACCATCCCACTGGGACATCACTGAGTGGTGGAGGGTGACATCACAAGTGGCAGATTGTGACATCGCCTCCATTGCTGATGGCACTTGGGCACCAGCAGAGCCTGGGACACTCTGGCCCAAACCTTGACTTCAGCCAACCACAACTGCAAGGTCTGGAGGGTGAAGCCAGGCCTTTCCCAGTGCTGGGTGGCGTGCTGGGGGCTGCTGCCAGAGAATTCAGCAGCTCCCAGTGCCCATCCCAGAGCCATCACCCCTGTGTGCCTGCTTGGGGCAGCCAGGCACGGCAAGTGCAGCACTGAAGGTGACACCCCTGCTGTCCCTGCGGTGGCTGTTGGGCAGGTGACAGGGCTCAGGAAGACAGGAAGGTGTCCTTCCTCAGGAGCCTGGGCATTTCCTGCCTTTTATTCCTCCCCTGGCACAGCCAGTGACCATGGCCTCTCCCTCCTGGAGCGTGTGTCGCCAGTGAAGGGGAGCACGTCCTGGTCTTGAGCTGTCCTCAATGTGCTGCAGAGCACAGGGATGGCCACAGGGACAGACAGCAACTGCCCCATTTGCCAGGACACTTGGGATGATGCGGCTTCAGCTCTGCCCTGCTGCCACCGGTTCTGCGTGGGCTGCATCCTGCGGTGGGCCACAACAAATCCCTCATGCCCACTCTGCAGGACACCGATAGAGACCGTCAGGTTTTCTGAGCGGGGCGAACAGGACTATGTACAGTTTGTCATCACCTCCCCTGCGGAGTCAGCAGAGACCAGCAGCCAGCCAGGGAGAGCTCCCGATCACCTGGACGAGAACAGCCCCCATGGCCCTGCAGCGTCCCCTGCACCTTCTCCACAGGGGATGCTGTCCCCAGCTGAGCAGGTGTCCTCGGGGACAGAGCCTGTGGGTGGCCTCCTGCCTGAGATGTGGGCAGGAATTTTCCGTCAACGACGGTGTGTCCTGGAGCTCATGCGGCCCTGGCTGCGCCAGAGGCTGCAGGGAATATTCCGGGATCGGTGGTGGCAGGCAGAGGTTGCAGAGAGCTCCATCCTGCACGAGCTCTGCCTCCACGGTCCGAATGCGGCGATCCTGCTCCTGAGGCTGCAGAACTTCCTGGAGGAACACACTGCACCCCTGGTTCGTGGCCTCATCAATGTCATTGCGGGCTGGTGCAGCAAGGAGGCCAAAAGACAGCTGCTCTCCCACCACACCACAGAGGACAACAGCGCCAGCTCCAGCAGCTCCAGCAGCTCCAGCAGCTCCAGCAGCTCCAGCTCCCGGGAGAGGACTCCTCCCAGTGTTCCCTCAGGCTCCAGCGTGCAGGAGGAAGCTGGAACATCACAGACTGGCCTCCAGAGGGGCCACAGCTGTCCCCAACCTGTGCCCAACCCCGCAGAGAGGGAGCGGCCCCAGAGGAGCCAGCAGGGGACACATCCCTGTGCCCAGGGCAACATCCGCAGCTGGGACCACCCGACCTTTTAATCTCTGATGCAGTGCCTGATTCTTTTCTTACATTTCACTGCAACTCTGGAACTGCAAGGAGTTCAGTCAGCATGGAGTAACAGACACGGAGGCTATTGCAGACGTGTGGGTGAATATTTCTCTTGTCCAGCTGACTGGAAAGCAACTGCTGTAATTGAACTGAAAGTCTGCTTGATAAAATTTATTCCAAACGATACATTTAATAAAGTTATATGTAAATCTAAACATGAATATTGCCAAAGAGTCTTTGTAATTATCTCCTACATAAATTATGATTATGTTGATGGGAGAAATTCCTGTGGTCTTTTTCCAGTCTCACAATTACAAAGAATGCCATAAAGCAAATGACAACTGAGTACTTTCAACTCATGCAAAACTTCTCAACTTTTCAACTCATGCAAAAAATACATTAAGCAAAATATAAACAGGTACATTTGAGCTGCATTTCCAAAGCAGGTAGTTTAATGCTTACAGCTACAGAAGAGAAAATGAGAGAATCTGTGTGCTGAATAAAAAGCCACAACTGTGCAAATGCAATCTGTTTCTCCCTCAAATGAATATTCTCATATTTTAAACACTGGTGCAGATTGAAGCCAAAATTTCAAGTTACTTTATTTCAATCAGCTGTGTTAAAACATTTAGAAGACCATTATTGGTCTGCCTTACCGAGTGTCTGAATGATGATCAACAGAAAATTTGCACATTCTGACATCACAAGCATCCCAAAATGTTACTTCCTTGAGTAGGCCAGATCTTCCAGAGAATTCAGCGAGCAGGTTTGAGTTTGGTATGTTTTCTGTCTCTAAAAGCGGCCAAAAGCTTGACACCTTTACTCTGAACGTACCTTTGCCTTGAACTTTGCTTACTTTGAGGCCAACAGGTTGACAGGGGACACGTGGCTACTGCTGAGTCACAGATCCTGGATTCTGAGCATTCTCAAGAAAACGCCCATGGTTTTCAGACATATGACAGGAAAAATGTCATCAAAGAGAAAAACAGAAATAAGCTGAATTCTGAAACTTCTTCACTCTCCATTAAACCACAAAGCTGCTCTCTACCCTTCTCATTAATACAAACACAGAAACACTGACAGCCATGGTTTTCAAACTCTAATTGTTAATAGGAATGAATTTTCTTCCTTGCTGTCTCTCAGCACAGTTGCACATTCCTACCACATCCAGGTAGCAGAGCACGGCCTTTTCTTTCCCTGGGGCAATGTCCCTGAGCCTCAGCAAGGCAGAGGGAACTGCAGAAGCAGGTGAAGCCCATTCTGTTCTGGGACAGGGGGAAGTTCTGCCAGGCTAATTCAGCCAGAGGCCTGCAGGGTTTTCCAGCAGCTCTGCACCTCTGTGGGTGTCACAGAAGCACAGAAAGCTGAGTGGGGACCCAAGGGCTTGCCCAGCCAACATCCTGCAAATGCATCTGCTGGAAGCAGCACATGCATGGCACAACCACTCAGAGACATCCATCAGCCAGCAGTGCCCTGGAGCTGTTCCTCTTCTGACCTCTCCCACAGGGAACTTGTTCTGGATTTTAGGATTTGCATGGTGGGTTGAGCCATCAAAAATCCGTGGTTTCATTGCCCAGCTTTACTGGAACTTGGGGATCTCCTGGATATTTTCCCCCAGTCGCCTTCACTCACTGCCAAAATCCTCAGCATCATAATGTTTACGTCTGCTAATTGCTTTGAGTAACACAGATCAACACCCAACAATTACACTGCTCATATATGCAAATATCTGTTTCAGTTTAAATATTTCTTCAGGTGATTATAACAGGACTGACAAAAACCTAATATAAGACAGGGCTGTGCATGTGGACAGGTCTGTGGCCTCAGTAAAAAGCCTCTAAATTCTTGGAGTGGTGACCACTTTCTCTGGAAGAGCTGGGGAAGCCTCCTTATCTGGGAGCAATTCAGAAGCAGCTTCACTTGTCCTGGAGAGGTCTGGAGAAAGCAAAAAAAAAAAAAAAAAAGGGGAATGAGTCAGTATGAGCTATGTGCACATTTCCCTTGGCAGCAATTGTACTTCTCTTGGGGTCTATAAAATCCCGGATCCTCCCAAGCAGGCTTAGAAAGAAAACAAGTTCTGGAGCTTTCTAATAAAAAAGAACTTGTCTGTTTAGCTCTCACCTATTCATTCCTCCTGCAAACCAGCCTACCTTGCAATTCTTTGGCAGGAAAGCACTGCCAGAAGCCTCACTGCCACTGCCTCACTTTCCCCTCTGCACACAAGTGACAGAAGTTCTGGCTGTCCCTGCACACATCTGACCCCACACAGACCCCAAGATTTTCAAACCCCACACCACCCAAATTCCCAGACCCCCCATGTTCCCCTGGTCTCACCACTCAGCTGGCTCGAGGGTGGCAACAGGAGGTCCCCGCTCAGGGCTGAGTCCAGGTACTGCTGGCAGTGGCTGGAAGCAGGGCTAGACACCTCCAGGCCGCCTGGCAGGTTCGCCTTGTGGTCCCTCTTCAGACTCTTGGTGTCTGCAGGGATCTCGGGGCAGCAGTCAGGGAGGAGCTGTGGCCCCGCAGCGCTGCCGCCATCGTCACCCAGCAGGGCTGGCCCAGACCGGGAGCCCAAGCAGTTCCTCCTGCGCAGGGCAGCTCTCCTAGCGAGGTACGCCTGCTGGAGCTCTGGGAAGCGCCGGGAACACAGAGTCCGCAGCGGCCCTCGGGCACGGAGTCGGAACACGGAATCAGCAGTGGCCCTCAGGCACGTTTCCCGGGGTAGCAACTGTGCTTCTACCGAGGACGGTGAAAGATGGCTGGAAAGGTAGACTCTAACTTGGAAATTTGAGGCTGCTCGGTAGAGAACAGTAATCCTTCCAGAATTTTCCAGACTGTAAAGTTTTGAAGTATCCCCATAAAGTCACAGCACTCACAGTGCAAGTGGCACTCATGAGAGCTTTAATGAGTCCCAGCTCACAAAGAATCCCAGCCCCTACTCTTTTTCTCATGCTGACAGAGCCCTCAGTCCTCACTGAAAGGGCTGAAGGGGAAGGGTGCTGTGAGCTGAGTCGTGAACCAGCTCCCTTCCCTGGGACTGAGGAGCTCCCTATGCAGTGAACCACAGCTCCTCCAGCCCTGCCACCACTGGGAGGGAAAGAGCTTCCTGCGAGGCTGCTGCACCAGCTTTGAGCTGGAATGCAGACCCAAAGGTCTCACTCTCTCCTCTGAGGCCTTGCTAAGCTGGGGACCTTTAGGTTTTTATCTTAGTTACTAGACTGGAGAATTGTTTGGCCTCAGATGTTCTGCTGCTTATTTTATCTCCTGTGTCTCAGAATAGCACCACTGTTCATTAAAAGATGAATGAAAGAAGCCTTGACTTCTCTAGCTGAAAGTCTAGGCCCTAGCATTGCCATCAAGCAGACTTACCTCCAGAAAGGATGCCATTTCAGGCTGGAGCACTAAAAAATTCTCCTCAAATAATCTGCCAACTCTTCAATAGCTGCTGAGCTTAGACTGATGGCTGCGGGCAGGGTGTGGCAGCCACAAAGAGCCCCCAATGCTCTCAGTGCCCACCTGAGCCACCACAGGCTTCGCCATCACTGCCCTCAGAGCCACCATCGCCCTTACCTCTCCATGCTGCCCACAGCCCCCCAGTGCTGCCATCGCCCTCACCCACCCAGCCCTCAGTGCCACCATCGCCCTCACCTGTCCCTGCTGCCCTCAGTGCCCTCAGTGCCGCCATCCCCTCACCTCTCCCTGCTGCCCTCAGTGCTGCCATCGCCCTCACCTCTCCCTGCTGCCCTCAGTGCCGCCATCGCCCTCACCTCTCCCTGCTGCCCTCAGTGCCGCCATCGCCCTCACCTCTCCCTGCTGCCCTCAGTGCTCTCAGTGCCGCCATCGCCCTCACCTCTCCCTGCTGGCCTCAGTGCTCTGAGCGCTCTCTTCGCTCTCACCCCCACGCCCCTCAGTCCCACCGCTGCCCTCAGCGCCCCCAGTGCCGCCCCTGCCCTCAGCCCCCCGGCCCTCCCAGCCCCGCCATCGCTCAGTCCCCTCAGTGCCGCCGTGCCCCTCAGCTTCCCTCCAGACCCCTCAGTGCCGCTTCCTCCCGGCCGCCGCAGCCCCCGCAGGTGCTCCTCAGCCTCACGGTCCCTTCACGGGCTCCTCGCTGCCTCCGGCCCCGACGTCCCGCTCAGCCTCGGAGCCCGCGGCAGCTCCGGCAGCGGCTGCAGCTCTGCTCGGCCCGGCCCGGCCCGGGAGCGGCCACAGCGGCACCTCCGGGGCACTCGGCAGCGAGGAATCCCTGGGCTGTATGTGGGGACGAGAAGGGAGGAAATGAGGAGCGGGAAGAGCCGGGACTCACTAAGGGAATGCCAAGGAGGGCGCTGAACGAGTCTGTGATTCCGCTGACCACCCTGGCTTCAGGCGCTTCTGCCAGGGACAAAGCACAATGCGAGAGAAGAGTGCCCAGAGTTGCACCTGGGAAGGTTTAATTCGAAAGGTTTCTTCACCGAAAAGTGTTTTCACCATTGGAACAAACTGCCCAGGATTGTGGTGGTGTTATCATTCGTGGAAGGATTTCAAGGAGGATTAAATATGGCACTTGGGACATGGCTTAGTGGTGGGGTTGGTACTTTTGGGTTAACGTTTGGGTTTGGTGACCTGAGAGCTCTCTGCAGACCTCACTCTGTGTTCCCTTCACTTGAGGATTCAGGGCCCCGTCACTTTCCCAAGAGCGATTTGTCACTGCCAAGGACTCAGGTCAAGCTCCCAGCCCATTTTTTGCCCCCAATTGGCAGAGGGTGTAAATCTGGCACTTGGGGACATGGCTAAGTGATGGGATTGGTAGTTTTGGGTTAACGTTTGGATTTGATGACATGAGAACTCTCTGCAGACCTTGATTCAGGACCCCGCCACCTGCACAAGAGATATTTGACACTGAGGGGGACTCGGGGCAAGTTCCCACTGCGGGATGCACACAGGCACACACGGGCACGCAGGGATAACCAGGATGTGACACGCAGGCACAGGCAGGGACTGGCAGAGCCTCGTAAGTTTTGCTGGCCTTTATTGGCATCGGCAGCCCCGCAGCGCCGCAGCCGCGCTCTGCGCGCTCCTCGGGCCGTGCGAGGCCGAGCCCCGCGCTCGGCTCAGCGGCGGCGGCGGCGGTACCGGGAGCGGCGGCTCCGGCGGTAGCGGGAGCGGCGGGAGGCGCGGCGCCTCCTGCGCACGCCCCGGCGGCGGGAGCGGCGGCGCCGGCTGCGGCTGCGGCTGCGGCTGCGGCTGCGGCTCCTGCGGGAGCGCCGGCGGTAGCGGGCCATGCTGCCGCGGGGCCGGGGGCGGCGCGCCCGCTTTTATAGCCGGGCGGGGCAGCCCCGCCGTGACCTCAGCGGGGACGTCGCCTCTACGATGCTCTGGCATCACAAAGGGCTCCGCCGCACCCTCGCGGGAGACTTCGATCCCCTCGCAGTGAAATCCGGAATTACACAGAGCTTGTTCTACCTATCTGACTCTCTTCTAATAGCAGCAGCCTTTAAAAGGAAAAGGAGAAAATGCCTAATTTAGTTTTGTCATCTGTCTTATATAGGGTGGGTTAAGCATAGATGCTGAGATGGTGCTTGTGGAAATGGAATGCAGTCATTTGTTCCACAGGGATCTCCTGCTACTGCTCAAGTTCATCTGTCAGGTGCCTTCAGCTTTCAGGAGTAAGCGTGTGTTCGATCACTCAAGGAACAGGGAAGCAAACGAGTATTGTCTGGAGATGCAGGGCTGCAGCTGGGAAGGATGCTGGAATGGCACATCCCAAGTGGAACTGGCACTCAGGAACAGCCAGCGGTGCCGGGTGCTCAGCGACACCGAGAGCAGCACGGTTTGTGCAGTTTTCACTGTTCTGCTTTGGAGGAATTGGCCCTGAAGGTGAGGTTCCTGGGATAAAAGTAGAGCCCTTGGCATCGTGTGGATGCTCAGGTGCTCCTGGTCTGCAGGCTCCACATCCCTTCTCTTGGCTGCCACTTTCATTACCTGTGTGGTACCATCAGCTATGTGGTGCTCAGTAGGGAGCTGACACTGCTGGGTGCCAGGTACTCAATTAGTAGTGCTGTCCTTGCTGTACATGGCAAGAAATGGCCAACTCTATTATTGTTTCATTATAGACTACTTTAGAAGGAGAGAAAATACAAGTTGTAGTTAAACTTTTAGAAATGTCTGTGTTGGAGAGCTATCTAAATCTATAAAATTCATGTCTTAATGTTTTTCTTCATTGTCTGCACTGTGTCTCCAATTGGTGTTTAGGACACCGGGGATGACCCTTTGATATTTCCCATCATCTTTTATGAAGTGAGCACATGCCATCCGTGCATTTTGGCAGGAACAGGAGTCAAGTCACCAGAGACTGGCAAAGAACCTTTTATTTCTGCTTCTGCTACACGAAGACCAGGCCACGACTGAGCATTTTGAGAGTGGATACTGAAGAAGGGTCTGATGGCTAAACCTGCAAGGGCTCAGCTGGCCTTAGTGCCACAGGAGTCCCTGGCAAATGCAGCTCTGCTACCACAGAAATGAAGGACAAGCCCTGCTGGCCCTGATCTCTAAAGATTCTTGTCCAACACCACCACACAAAGCAGGGCTGACTTCAAAGTCACCCCCTGTGGCAACAAATTCGTGTTCAGGGAAGCTCTAAATCAGGACATGGCCAGAGCTCTTGGGCTGAGGTTGGAGCTGTGCTGGACTAAACTCAGGAGCTTTGGGTAGAGGAAGAACACTTGTCCCTCAGTGCCTGACAGAGTTCAGATTGTGGGGAGAAAGCTAAAGCCACATGGAAAAATGGGAGTTTCCTGCAGCTGTGTCACTGCTGGTCCCTCCATAGCTGTTGCTCTGTGTAGGTGTTGGTGTTTGCAGTGGCCAGCTCACAGCTGTTCTGCAGAGGCTGCAGGCACTGGTTGCTGGGAAGAGCAATAATAATCAATGAAGAGAAAACCTTACCCAGCTCCTGCCAACATCCCTCGGCAGCTGGCACGTGCACAACAGGTCTGGCATGGGGTAAGAGAACAATGAAAATGCCCCGAATTAAATGGGAGGAAAATTGGTTCTGAATTCTCATTGTGGTAAGTCTGATTCCTAAAGGTCCCCTCAGAGAAACACCTTTCATGCTGCAGTGATCCTGTGGCACTTCAGAAAATTGGCATGCACCATGTATTTCCTCAATGTTTAGAGGGGTTTGGGGCTTAAGGAGAACATTTTCCACTTTTTCCCTCCCTTTTTCAGTTGATAAGATCTTGCTCTTAAGAATTCTCAGGAGAGAATTTAAGACAAAGAAACATACCTAAATGATGGCGTAATGCAAGTGCAGGGAGATTTGCTGGTTCAGTTCTCACATTCAGTGTTTTTCTTCATGCTGCTTTTGCTCAGAAGCATCTCTCTGCCTTGTCCTGTGTGAGATGCAGCTGGGCTGCAGAGCCACGGAACCACAGGGTCAGCAAAGGCTCGGGGCACCTCTTGGGATTGTGCAGCTTGTCCGAGAGGTGGCTCAAGGCCTCAGTCACCCTCGTGGCCCGTCACTGGACTCAGCTGGCAAGCTGAGCTCCCTGTCCTTTGGGGAGGGGACTCCCACGGTGACATCCACATCATCTCTCTGTTCCTTGGTTCTTGTCCAGAGGCCCAGAGCTGTGCCACGGCCAGCTGGGAGCTGCAGCCACTGTAACTGTGCTGCTCCATACAGACCTGCCCTCTGCGTCTCCTGCCCTGCCCATCCCTCCTGAGGAGCCTGGGAGTGTTCACCAGAGCTCTGCATCCACAGGACTCATCCCAGCAGCTTTGGCTTTCACTCCTGCCAAGGATGTCAAATCTCTCTGACTGGAGCAAAGCCTGTGCCTCGGCTGAGCACATGGATGTAGAAACATCTAGGTGTGGTACATTGTAGCCAACAGCTCCTGAAGCGGATTGAGGGATCCCATTCCTGCTTGTTTGTTCAATTTTTGGCACACTGTGCCATGTCTTGTAATTGCCAAGGCAAGTTTTGACCCTTTACCCCTTCCAAGCCAGTTTAAAGCTCTGTCAATGAGCCCTGCTGGCTCCTGTGCTGGAACTCTTTTTCTTCACTGAGAAAGATTCCTCCCATCAGGTGTCAGAGGATCAGGTGTTGAGTAGATCATTCTGTGGTGAACAAACCCGATTTTTCCATTGACACCAGCCTCAGAACCAGCTGTTGGCCTGATGGATGTGCCTATTCCTATCGCAATAATTTGGTGGTTTTGGGAACAACGGAGGAAATCAGCACCTGGGCTCCTGATCCCCCTGCAATCGTCATGAGCCCCTGAAGTGTCATTTCCTGGTGACTTTTTGGTGACCTGTTTGTGAGTGGCTTATTGTGGAGCAGAGTTCTCCAGGGGTGGTTTGCGGCAAAGGGTGTAAATCTGGCACTTGGGACATGGCTTAGTGGTGGGATTGGTAGCTTTGGGTTAATGTTTGGATTTGATGAGAGACAGGTGCTGAGAGATGCACTTGGGAGGGTTTAGTTGGCTGTTTGGAAAGGTTTCTTCACCAAGAATGTTGTCAAACACTACAACAGACTGCCCAGGGCTGTGGTGGTGTCACCATGCACCTGAGACATGACTTAGTGGTGGGATTGGTAGTTTTGGGTTAACATTTGGATTTGACACTGACAGCGATTCGGGACTAGCTTTCACTTGGGTCACACATGGACATCCACGGACACAGACGGACCACGCAGGGACACGCACGGGCACCCATGGACGCACACAGGGACACGCACGGGCACCCATGGACACACACAGGGTGTGACACGCAGGCACAGGCAGGGACTGGCAGAGCCTCGTAAGTTTTGCTGGCCTTTATTGGCATCGGCAGCCCCGCAGCGCCGCAGCCGCGCTCTGCGCGCTCCTCGGGCCGTGCGAGGCCGAGCCCCGCGCTCGGCTCAGCGGCGGCGGCGGCGGTACCGGGAGCGGCGGCTCCGGCGGTAGCGGGAGCGGCGGGAGGCGCGGCGCCTCCTGCGCACGCCCCGGCGGCGGGAGCGGCGGCGCCGGCTGCGGCTGCGGCTGCGGCTGCGGCTGCGGCTCCTGCGGGAGCGCCGGCGGTAGCGGGCCATGCTGCCGCGGGGCCGGGGGCGGCGCGCCCGCTTTTATAGCCGGGCGGGGCAGCGAGGGAGCGGCATCAGCCGTGAGCTCACAGTGCCCCCCGGGGAGCCCTTGCGGGGACAGACACGCCGTCAGCGGTGAGGTCACAGTGGCCACCTGGGCACGCCCTGATCCTCTGCAAAAACTCAGATTTGGGCACGGATATTCCACAACTTCAGTGCGAGAATTCTTAAGGTCCTTATGAAGGTTGAGGCATGTCGGCTGGCGTTTGTTTAGTTTTTGGCTAGATTGCTGTTGTATTTGTAATTCCCTGGAGCTCTGCCGGGAGACAGAGGGCAACCATGGGGAATTCTCACTGATGCTCAGACTCGAGGAGTGCTGACACTGATTTTTGCAAAACGCAGCCAAAGGATCTGTTCAGCCCTCAGACTCCACCCATTTGAGCTGTCTTTGGTGCTGCTTTAAACGGAAGAACATGAGATTCCAAACTCCACAGAAATGTTTACATGCCTTAATCTTCTTTTATCTTTCATTCCTAGTGTAGCCCCGGCTACTGTGAAGCATGGATGCCAATATCTGCACAACAATGTGTCTTACATTAAGAGACTAATACAGAAATTTAGCAACAGCGACCAGAGTCCTGTCACTCATTGCCTGCTTCAGCCAGGACACGTCTATCAAGTGTACCTTATTTATTTAAAACTTTAGGTTAATTCCTGTAAGATTACGTATGTCATTGCTGAACTGTAGCTTATTTATTTAAGATGATGTAAGCTAGCATCAAACTTTTGTGTTATAGTTTGCAACTTTGTAAATTGTAACTACTTCTGTTGTTGCCTGTTACAATATTTGAAGCTAATTTTTTTTTCTGTTCCTTTCCTTTCTTCAAGGCTTTATGTAATAAATTTTTCCGTAGATCCTGGAGATCCAGTTCCTTTACTATGCAGCTGTGCAGATTTTAAGAAAAATATTGTAGGGCAATGCTCTCAGGCACATGGGATAGTGGGGATGTCATGGGCAGGGCCACTAGTTGGACTTGATGGTCCTTGTGGGTCGCTTCCAACTCAGCATACTACGTGATTTTGTAATTGGTGGAACAATTTTGGAATTATTCGGTGACTAAGAGAAGAATAAAACTGAACATACGGGAGAACTGACATACGAGGAACGAGAGAATCTTTTGACAGCAGTGCGCGGGTCGCTCAGCCGCCTCAGCCGCCTCAGCCGCCTCAGCCGCCTCAGCCGCCTCAGCCGCCTCAGCCGCCTCAGCCGCCTCAGCCGCCTCAGCCGCCTCAGCCGCCTCAGCCGCCTCAGCCGCCTCAGCCGCCTCAGCCGCCTCAGCCGCCCTTTGCCCGCCCTTTGCCCGCCCTTTGCCCGCCCCTCGCCCGCCCCTCGCCCGCCCCTCGCCCGCCCCTTCTCCCGCCCCTTCTCGGCTTATCCCTTCCCTCCCTCCCTTGCCCGCCCGGTTCCGCCCCGTCCCTTCCCCGGCAGTCGCCGCCATGGAGGCCGCGCTGAAGCGAGCGCTCGGCACAGCGGTGCTGCGCCCCACGGGGGACATGGGGGGCGGCTGCATCAGCCAGGGCCAGAGCTACGACACGGACCACGGCCGGGTGTTCGTGAAGAGCAACTCCCAGTCGGAGGTGTGGCGGGGCAGGGATCGGGCAGGCCCCGCGGTGGGAGGCAGCGTTCCGGGCCTGGTGTGGCAGCGGGAGCAGGGCAGTGCTGGCCCTGTGCTGGCCCTGCTGAGGCCACAGCTCCGGTGCTGGGTCACCTCTGGGCCCTCTCACAGGGAATGGAGGGGCTGGAGCGTGGCCAGGGAAGGGAACGGGGCTGGGAAGGGGCTGGAGCCCCAGCAGAGGCTGAGGGAGCTGGGAAGGGGCTCAGCCTGGAGCAAAGGAGGCTCAGGGGGGGCCCTGTGGCTCTGCACAGCTCCTGCCAGGAGAGGACAGCCGGGGGGTCGGGCTGTGCTGCCAGGAACAGGGACAGGAGCAGAGGGAACGGCCTCAGGCTGGGCCAGGGCAGGCTCAGGGTGGACATCAGCCTTTGGACACTCCCAGGGATCCAGGGGCAGCCACAGCTTCTCTGGAAAACCTGTGCCGGGCCTCACCACTCTCACAGTCAGGATTTTTTTCCTGATATCTAACCTAAGCCGACTCTCAGCAGGAATTTCTTCCTGGAAAAGCTTGTTAAGCATTGGAAGGGGCTGCCCAGGTAGGTGGCAGAGTCCCCATCCCTGCAGGTGCCCAAGGAATGCCTGGACGTGGCACTTACCGCTGTGGTGGGGGTGACAAGGTGCAGATGGGTCAAAGGTTGGACTTGATGGTCTGGGTGGTCTTTTCCAGCCTGACTGATTCTGAGATGGGATGATGTTGTGATATCAGTGTTGTTTGTCCAGGACAGGCACTACCATGACATGCTGCTGTCACCTGCAAGGGTAGCAGTGGTGTACCAGTGTCTGCAAGTGCTGTGACAGGGGCTAAGGCACCCAGCAGGTACAAAATTGTCTGCTGAGGGGGTGTGTACCTTCTGTGGTTTTAACTAAAACTTTTAATTCCCTGTGCATGAGAAAGAGTAAGCGATACTTTTCCATAATTGTTCAAGCTTTTCTGCTTTGTCCTTTCAATATCTGGAACATACTGTCGAAGGTAGATACCTGCATTTGGTAGAGATAAGTACAATGCAACTTATTTCTTCAGCATCCTTTGCAGAAACAGACATCAGGTGGAATTTACTGTAAAGATACTCTATACTTGTGTTTATCACATAAATAGCTTCAGTGGCAGAACAGGAGTCAGAACTTGTGTTTGCCCTTCATAGCAAGCAAATGTGTTTGAAAGTAAGCATGCAACTCTATCTGTTCCAAATTTCTCAGCAGTTTCTGATCAAGCTGGGGAGCTGGATAGGGGTGGTAACATGGGATAACACAGGAAGGTTATCCTGCTTTGCAGCAGACAGTTTGAATTGGTGTAGCCCTTCCTTAGGCCTTTGCTAATGCTGTATTTAGCTATACAGTCCAACTAGCTGCAAGATTAGGCTTTGGGGGGGGGAAAAAAAAAGATCTGGATGGATTTTCCACTCAGCAGTTTCATTTTGTGTGCTTTTGCCTGCGTGGGGATCCTGAGCGCTGATTAAAGCAAACTCGGTTG
Organism: Motacilla alba alba; assembly: GCF_015832195.1. Lineage (NCBI taxonomy): Eukaryota > Metazoa > Chordata > Aves > Passeriformes > Motacillidae > Motacilla > Motacilla alba. Next base: position 72,418,110 of record NC_052046.1, on the reverse strand, counting down.
AAGTGCTGTAAACACTGTGCCGTGTGAGCAGCAGCTGCTGTGCATCAGCAGTTCCCGGCCACGTGTGGGGCTTTAGACAGAGGCACAGCATTGCCTGATTTCCCGTGGACACTCGTGAGGCAAAAGGACAGCCAGAGATGTCTCCCAGAGACGGTCAGAGGCACGGAGCACCATCAGGAAAGGCTGGGCGACCTGGGATTGTTCAGCCTGCAGAAGAGAAGGCTCTGTAGAGATATAATTGCACCTTCCAGTGCCAGAAGGGAGCTCGCAGGAAAGATGGGGAGACTTTTTATAGGGACCTGGAGTGACAGGGAAAGAGGGAATGGCTTCAAATTGATGAGAGTAGGTTTAGGTCAGATATTAGGAAGAAATTTCTGACTCTGAGAGTGGTGAGGCCCTGGCACAGGGTGCCCCTGGATCCCTGGGAGTGGCCAAGGCCAGGTTGGACAGGGGTTGGAGCACCCTGGGATAGTGGAGGGTGGGACAACATAATGTTTGTGGATCTCTTAAGGTCCTTCCCAGCACAAACCATTCTGTGATTGCCATTTAATTGAGGCAGATTGTCCAGTGACTGTGTTGCATGGAACATTAGTAAAGGAACGTGCTATTTTATTCATTTTACTTCCTTGCTGTTGCTTTTACCAGATATGTTAAATTTCCCATGTGTTCTTTCTACAACCCCTGCCTGAATCTTGTAGAGAAGCATTTCTTCAGGTGATGAGTGTCACTGATCTCAGAGGAGGAACTCAGGAGAGTAGATTTTCCTTGCTGTGGGTAGCTGGTGCAGAAATAGGTCCCAAATTCAGAATGTCTTCCAAGCAAATGCAGCTGGCAGTGGCTTGGGTTGTGCAAGTGTGATGAGGGGCATTTGGCTGCTGCTGTTGATGGCCACCCATGCCCTTCCTCCATGAGGTAAAAGAAAACACCATGGAAAACCATTCTGGTGAGAGCTCTGATGGGGCACAGCTGAAGGAGCTCATGCTTTATCTGCAAGCAATTTGCACTCCTTCAGTTGCAAACAGGCTTTCTAAATTGTAGAGAATTCCAGAAGCTAAGTCATTTTCACTCACTTGCTTTATGAAATGAAATCACTGTATTTGTAAAACTACTGTCAGGTCTGATGGTGTGGTCCAGTCTGTATCTTGTGTGTGAATAAACATTTCCTCCAGCCTTTCCATGTAAGTTTTACAAACCCAGTTGATTTTGTGGAAGTGCTTTGTTTACCTGTGACTGATGCTCGTAGACACTAATGCTTTCCCTTAACACCTGGCAGGCCAGAAGAATGTTTGAGGGAGAAATGGCAAGCCTGGAAGCCATCCTGAAAACGCAGACGATAAAAGTGCCTAAACCCATCAAAGTTATAGACCTGCCTGGGGGCAGTACTGCGTTTGCGATGGAGCATTTGGAAATGAGGGGCTTGGTCAGGTAAAACAGTGTTATCTTTGCCTCCTTTAACCAGAAATTTTGGCTGTTATGAAAGTTAAATCACTTGTTTTCATAGGGGAAACTTGTTTAATTTTTTCTAAAGCTGGTCAAGACAGTATGGGAAATAACACAGCAGAGAGTTGTATGAAATACTTCATAATGCCTCACCTAGCAAATAGATCATACATCCCAAAGTGAGTCTGGGTTTTGGTTAGTTTTGGGTTTGTTTGCTTAGGTAATTAGTGGTTTTTAGGGTAAGGTTTCTTTTCACAGAAAGGAAGATGACCAGCCTCATCTCCTGTGTTGTGTACTTGCCCTCTGTATAAGAGCCAGTACTTTATTGCTTGGCATGATTATGCAGAGGCACTTCCCCAAATCAGTTACTTTGATTTCAGTATTTTCAGCTCTTACCTTCATTTTGATAGTTACAAACATTTTCTGTGAGACCCTTCTCTGTGATGAGCACTGAATATGGTGAGTTCATCTGTCTGACTCCATTAGGGAGGTGATCATGATCCCTTTCTCACCTCTCTCTCAGAACTTCTGCAGCCAGCTTAAAGTCTTGTCCCTCATCCTGCTTGTGGCAGAGTTTCTAATTCATGAAGAGCCCTCAGTGAGTCCCAAGAGAAAGGGCAGAGATGTTGCTGTTTTGGGGTCAAAAACGGTACCTTTGGCATGCAGATTTCCTGTGTTAACAGGAACAAATTGAGGAAACAACTGGGCCTTAAATGACAGTGCCTGGAGAACAGGGAAAGTTGAGGAAGGTCAAAGGCATAAAAGGAACATAATTATGTTAACATGGGAGGCAACTGTCACCCTGATTTTCTAAGACTTTGCTGAGCCTTCTGATGTTTGCATTCTTGTAACGAACTTTCTCACACACAGTTCTGTAAACAACTTATGTTTTGCATTCTTTCATGGAGGAGGAGAGAATTGATGGACTCTTGGTCTGTCCAGTGTCATTGGAGAGGTGGCACTGTCACCCTCCAATCCACTGTCACTTTTGGAAAACTATAAATGTTGGAGTCAGAAAATAAAGGTCCCTTTTTTTGTTCACCTGGAGAGCAGCAGTGTCCGTGTCGTCTTTCGTGTTGTATTGCAACAGGCAACTGGTTGCAATAGCTGTTTGTAGTTAGAGACTCTTCTGAGTCTCTAACTCAGACTCTAACTAAACAAGACTCTTCTGAACCATGTAGAGGATGAAGTTTTATTAAAAATAGGTAATAAACTAGGCCCCCGTGACTGTCATCATCTCGTCATGTTAGAGAAAAGCAGCTGGAAGCAGCAGTAGAAAGAAAAGGATCCTTTTGGTTCCATTTCCTAAACACAGCTTACCAGAGTTAGAAAGAAAAAAAGGCACAACATGTTGTGCATGCTTTCTTATGTGGATCTAACTGAGAGTCCTGGCAGAAGTGATGTCACACAGAAATTAGAATTGGTAGTTTCTCACTGTTAGTAAATTTATGCTTTTCACTTTCAGTAGTGGTGTCAGAAACAGCCAGGTGAGTACCTTTTGTGTTACTATGCAGTCTTTATAGGAAGACAAGGTGTTTATAACTGGAATACACTGAAAAAATATTTTGTTAGAGGTGTGGAACTGCTTTTACTTACTTGATAGATCTGTTCAAGTAAGTCCTGGAATATCACGACTTGGTTCTGTTCATGTGTCAGTGCTGCTCAGATCACTTTTTTGTTTCTTAGACATTCCGCAGTGCTTGGAACTCAGCTGGCTGATCTTCACCTTCATAACCAGAAACTTGGAGAGAAGCTGAAGAAAGAAGGGAGCATAGTTGGTACAGTACACAGCTGTTTGCAAATTTAACCCACTTGATAATAATCTACAAAGCAGTTAAAATGACTTTTGCTACTTCAGGACAAGTTCATCTTTCCCTGAAGATAGCATGAGAATAGGTTTGGATGAAACAGGCCCAGGCAGGGATTCTTTTTGCTTTTGTTTGCTCTGTTTGGATCTGTATGAGCAAAACACATACTCAGTTTTGGACATAAAGAACCTCAAAATAATATTTTGAAGAGCAGAATATAGCTGCTTAACATCGAACTTTAAATTTAAAAAACAACCACATTGTAACCTTGAGAAAAACATTAAAGTGCAATTTTTTTACTCTCAGTAGGAGCAGCATTTTACTCTTGTATAGTTTAAAAGGTTCATTTGTGTCATGGATGCTCAGTATTTTTGTCTTTGATTTGAAAGGTAAAGGTCAAGGGCAATCAGAAGTCCAATTTGTGGATCAGTTTGGCTTTCATACAGTTACCTGCTGTGGTTATCTTCCACAGGTAGGTTCTACTTTCTCAGACTGATAGAATTTTAAATTTATCTTGTTTTCTCTTCAGTGATAGAGAGGGTCAAAATTAGCATAATAGAAATAAATTAATTTTTGCAGAGCCATGAAAATAAAAAAACGTGGTTCTGCCTACTAAGGAATGTAGTGTTTTGGACAGCACTTAAAAGTGCTTTGGACACTGACAGCTCTTCAATTTCCTGGACTTTAATCACTGAGGGAAAATTATTCCCCTAATTTAATGTTTTAAGATAACATTGAATTAAATGATGGTAGCATTTACTGTCCTGGATGGTACCAGCACAAAGACTGTGTGATACTCAGAAGTCTTTTTGAAAAAGAAGCAAATGTGCCTTTTGTGTGGTGTGGAACTGACATCTGCAGTGCTGTTCCTTCAGGTGAACGACTGGCAGAGTGACTGGGTGACCTTCTTTGCCAGACAAAGGATCCAGCCCCAGATGGACATGGTTGAAAAGAAATCAGGTGACAAAGAAGCAAGAGAACTTTGGGCACAGCTTCAGGTAGGAGCAATTCCCTCAGTTCTCATTATTGGATCAGCTGGGTATACTCAAATTTTATTTTCTTAAACCAAAGGTCCTGTTTGTTGGTTTGCACCAGGTTCTGCTGGTAAGACACTCCAGTTTTTAGGGACTAAAATGCCCTTCTTCTAAGGTATAATGGCATTTTCCACATCTTCCTGTGCTAACATTCCAGAGTGAATTCCAAAGTGCCAGATAGCACTTTGCCTGACTGTTTGGGAAATGCTGGATGGAGTTCATGTTCTCATTCCCTGTAACATGCTCATGATGAGAAATGTGCATAAGCAGTTCTGTCCTGTTTGCTTTCTGTTCATTCACTGTTTGCACCCGATTGAGTGACTGCACTATTGGCTCTTCGGGTCCTACATTTTGAAAATTTGGTGTGATATCCTTGAGCTTTTTAATGATGAAGTGTTGGTGGCTGTTGTTACTAACCCTGGTCAATATCTGAGTTTCAAGGCTTTTATTTTCTTGCTCAAAAAGATTTAGATGACCATTCTATTGCTGCTTTTTATGAACAATAAGAGTCCTCTGGGTGTACTCAGCATCTCTATTGATGAGGTCCTGTGTGTTTTAAATGATGGGTTTTAGGACACTTAAGTATGCAGATAAACCCCTACATTTTAAAGTGAATGATTGTGTAATTTGCATGTCTTTCTTTTCTCCCCCTGCAGCTGAAGATACCCAGTTTTTTCTGTGATGTGGAAATCGTTCCTGCTCTCCTGCATGGGGATCTCTGGGGAGGAAATGTAGCTGAGGATGATTCTGGTCCAATTATCTTTGATCCAGCTTCTTTCTACGGCCATTCAGAGTACGAGCTTGCAATAGCTGGGATGTTTGGTGGCTTCAGCACTTCTTTTTATTCTGCTTACCACAGTAAAATCCCCAGAGCCGCAGGGTTTGAGAAGCGCCTGAAGCTTTATCAGCTGTTCCACTACATGAACCACTGGAACCATTTTGGTTCAGGGTACAGAGGATCGTCTTTAAACATTATGAGAAACCTTGTAAAGTAACTTGCTGCTTAAGCCAAATACTTCCTGTGTTGTTTGGAGAGCCCCATACTTGGTGGTGCAGCTGCAGGAGCAGTAATGTTAAAAACAACCTGTGAGACCCTTGACCTTGTTAAAGACCTAGAACCAGTGTGTCCTGCTGAATACCAAGTGTAAAATAGTCATCCCTTTTTAGCATAGTTGGGGATAACTCCATGAGGGGAAAAAAACTAAGGAAAGAATGAATTTGCACAGTGAATAAAGGTCTCAGTGTCCAGAAAGCATGTGAGACTGTGCAGGGTAATACAGTTTTAGATGCCTGAAAGAAGTTGCTCACTGCATTTTGCTGTGTCTTCCTCCCTCTTTAGGCTCTTCATGTCCAGTTGTGTGCATGAGAGCAACATTAACGACAGAGCTTTGAAAGTACAGGAGAATTATGTAACAGGAACTGTGAGAAGGGATTTGGACTTGCTATTAATTTTTCACAGAATCAGAGTGGGTGAGGTTGGGGGGGATCACAGAATGTCAGCTAGTCCAACCTCCCTGCCTAAGCAGATTACTTAGGATTGGGTCTAGAGCCTTTTAAGGACCTCCAGGGTTTTGCTGATCGATTCCATTGGATGCAAACTGTGGGTGCCTCCTGGAGTGCTTGTAGGCTGTTCTGTGCTTTCTGCTGGTCAGTGGGCTTTTACCCACAGCACTTCTGCTTCCACCAGAACTAGTTCTCTTCCTTTTTTGGATTATGCTTTTGTCCAGTAGTGTGCATTTTTAGAGAACTCTCCCAGTAAGACACTTTTGATGTACACACCTTGTGGAGGTGTATTCTCTAATGAAATAAAACCTGCACATGCTTCTTGTGTATGACTAGAGTCAGTCAAAATCCACCTAATCATGAAACAACATCAGCTGGCACTTTGTGTTTTCCACACCCACAAAGAAAACTATAAAATATAACTTAAAAGGGGAAGGAGGCCCGGGGAGACTCCTGGGATGGCTCACAGGCTGTAACCTTCTGCTTCTCCACAGGATTGCGTATCAGTTAATATTATTCTAAGGGGATACTACTGCTTGCACTTTCTGATACCAGTGTGTTTATCCACAATATGTCAAATTATTCTGGCACAAGGATCAGTGAACCACAGCATTTGTGTCCCTGGGGATTATAAGTGTGCCCAGTGTCGAGGCTGCACTGTTTGTACACCTGTGCTCGTGAGAGTTCCAATGCAGACTCAGTGCTGCACTGTTCACTCTAAAATGTTCTGTGTAAAGGTCTCCCAGGGCCTCAGCCATGCCAGCAAGGGGAAGGTGTAGTAGACACCTCTGGGCTCAGTACTTCTCTGGATAGCTTTGATAGCAAGGGCATCTTCCTTTCCTAAACCCTCACCTGGCAGTCCCCGCTGAGTGCACGCCGTGGCTGTTGGGGTAAGAGACATGAAACTGGCAGAAGGCAACATGTAACTCATGGAGCAGCACTGCACCCTGTCAGAAGACCTTGGTGATAGTTCCACAGACTGTGGCTTTAATACTGAACCTGTGCTCTTTTGATGTAGGCTGGTAGTGGTGCTTCTGTGCAAGCCTGCCAGGTAGGTGAGACAGATGCATGATATCTGACATGCACTGTGAGTGTTCAGGAATGGCTTGTACTAACTAAAACTGCTTTGCACTGGGCATTGGCAGATTCCCGAGGGTTTTCTAGCTGCTAGTTTGGCAGTTACTTACACAAATTGAAAACACGTTTGGAGAAGACTGATATTTGGTACTACTTCCCTTAATTCTACTACTTTTCCCACTGGCTGTTTGACTTCTGCTGCAAAAAAATCTGCTTGGTAGAATAGGTTTTCCTTTTACCTTGTTACCTGAATAAAAGGTTTCCCAGTTGATTATTGTTGTCTCTGTTTTCTGAATTAAAGCTTTACATCTTGGTTTATTCTTGGGGAATTACTTGCTCTGACCTGTTGAAGATCCTTAGTTTGTTGGATAAATTACGATTATCGGAGGTGTTTCTGGGAATGTGCATGGTCATGGATTGGTTTGGAGCAGTGTGTCACTGAAGAAAATTTACATGTTCATTAGAGAACAAGTAAAGATGTTAATTTGCCTAAAATACATTTAACTCTTTAACTCTTAATTTTAGCAGGGGAAAATGAATGAGAGTGGATTTTCTGTCAGTTGTATTCTGAGATAAACTTACTGATAAACAGCAACCCTTCAGAGATGACCTTTTCCTACTAGAACTGAATCCAAATATTTTTGTGATTCAAGAAAGGTTGTGTTTATGCAAGTTATGCAGGAAGAGACAATTTTATGTAGAGTTTTGATGTAAGCATGTTATGTTCAGTTTTTCAAAGCTGGGTTTTGCGGTCAGTAAGATCAAGATCTGAAGGGGTGTAGAGAGGCAAGGAAGTAGAATGTAACAGGAAACTCTCCTGCACCGTGGATCCTCTGGCTCCAAGCCCCTCTCGGGCTGCAGAAACTGCCTACGGATACGAATGTTGCACTCCAGTGCTGGTTTTCCTCCAGCTTCCCGTCTTCAGCCCTGTTCCAGAATAGATCTGGTAATTAAAGCTGCTGCCAGGCTCTTCCAGCAGAAGTCAGAGCAGGTGGGAAGTGTCACATTAGAATGTGACAAAAAGCTTTAGGGGGAAAACGTTTTTCTGATAACTAAGCCACACAACAATCACAACAGCTTTATTATTTTTAATTTGTAAATAGTTCCTTTTGTTTTTATTTGAAGTTTTGTTTGCTTGGAGGTTTGTTTTGTTTTTCCTTTAGCAACTGAACAGAGAAATGAATTAGGGTTGCTTTCATTACGCAGATAAAGATTTGCTCTATTTCTTCATTATTTTTTTGCCCCTTTATTCCTTTCCCCACATGCTCCACTGCAACCCAGCGTATGGTTCTTGCCTTTCAGCAGCTGGAGAGCCATCTAACCAAGAATCTTCTCTTTACAGAGACGTTAGAAGAACAAATATTGCAGGATCTGGGTTGTAATAACATGTCTTAAAGGCTCAAAACTTTTTACCTGAGAGTGCCAGCGCACTTTGCAATTACATCATCTGGGTTGATCGTGTTTTTAAATTCAGCGTCATTGCAAAAATGGGTTTTAAATTTTTTCCTTCTTTTTCTCTTAAGAGCAATCCTCTGCACAGTAAACACAGTACGACTCATTTAGAGTGAAATAGTGTTAAAAATTACTGTCCTGATCTTCACCTCTACTACTGGTACAATGTAAATTACAATCAACAGTTCTGAGTAGAAACACAAAACAATCTCCCAGCCAAAATCACAGGAACGAGACTGAAGTTTATTGGTTTCCAGAAAAACACCTGGTTTGCATTGAAGAGATTGCTCCTTTATTTAGAGGGTAAATTAGCATATTCCTTTCTGTAAGTTCTATACATTTCTCATGGTCCACAGGAGCTCTAATAAATTGTTCCCAGAAACTGGTGGCATCCAAGCTTGACTTAAAGTTGTGCGTGTTTTCTCCTCGTTGTTTGGTGTATTTTCCTCCCCTTTTTGCAGTCACTGCCTCAGACCTTTGCTGCTCCGTCAGTTGTCGCTTTATCTTCTGTTTCACCAGCTCCTACAAACAAACAAATCAGATCAGAGCCAAAATACAAGTGATTTTAAACAACAACTTAACATGAGTGTGGCTAAGGCAGGTGAGAAGTCATCTATTTCATCAGGGTGGAGTCATACCTCGTTGCAAACCAGAAGAAATTTTGCAAGTCTTTGACATGTAATCTAATATAAGCTCATCAAAACCTATTGCTCAGCCAGAATAATTGGTGGAAAGACTCATTGGTCTTCCCACCATCACACCTTAAATGTGAGCAAATACTGAGAAATGCTTCAGAGCCAGCAGATGTGCAATTTGTCATTTAAATTGTTGGCCATTCCCCTCTGAGTGACACAGATGCATGTAAAGATCTGTACAAAAACAGAAGGATGCTTTACTCCATTTGAACCAGCTGATTTTACAAAATTCATGACATTTTCTTTTCCTGGCGTAGTCTGCAAGTTATGACTGCACCTGTTTCCAGTTCTGCCACTGTTTATAGCCACAAAGCCTGCAAACATTTGTTTTTGTGATTAATTTAATAATCTTTAGTAACGTTTTCTCCACTGACAGAAAGAAAGCTGCAGCGAGATAAATGCGTGCAGCAGAATCAGCTCCAAGCAGCCCAGTGGCTCTTGCAGCAGTGCCATTATTGTGCGTTTTTAGTTCTGTAATTATTTTCCCATGTTACAAATAGCCCGTTATACCTGTTTTTCACTTCAGCTCTAACACTCAAAGGTTCAGCAGGGGGCAGAAAGATAATTTTGCTCAGCCTAAAAGCATGTAAGTGGAAGCATTGTTTTATATTCGGGTTTTATATTCGGATGAATCAGTTGAAAGCTCTTCTGGTAAGTGCTTTTATATTTCTTTTTGAACAGAAAATTAGGTACATGCATGCCATTTACATATTGTTGTGTATTTAAAATACCTTAAAAAAAAAAAAAAAAAGGAATCCAGGTGAGAAAGGCCAAATGAAACCTTGACTCAAGCATCCACACTCAGTGGATTTTCAGAGGATGTGGTGATTTACAGCTGGACTCCGGTGTGAAATAATCATAAAGAAGTTACAACCAAAACAGTTAAACTGGTCAGAGAAGTGGCTCAACATGTACATGTTTCTCTATGATCTGGTTTTTGAATCTTTTTATGCTTGTAGGTCTGCAAAATGCTTTAACTTAAGACCAGTGTCCCACTCGTATTTTGCACTTAGAGAAATAATTAATACAAAGTATTGAAAGTGCCAGAAATTAGTGAGTGAAAAAATATTTAGGAGAGGGCATCAAACAAAGGCATGTGACATTTGCAGCACGCTCACACTTTGAGCAGTTTGCAGCTCAAATGGGTGCTTGTGTTTGACAGGTCTCCAGTGCACTTGCTTTTCGGGGGCTTGGATTGCTTTTTGGACATTTAAAAAGCTTCAAAAAACTGGAGAAGCAAGAAGTTCCATGCCTAAACTAAGGGAAAACCATGCCAGATGCGCTTTAATTAATCCATCTGCTGCTTGCACTACAGGCCATGCCACAGAATTACCCCGAAATACACAAGTGCAGTGCCAGCTGCTTTTACTCAGGCTCCGCGTAGCTCCTGCTTTGATGTGGGACATTATTTGCCACACAAATTACGGAGGTTCCCCAGTACATTCCCTGCAGAGGGGGTTCCTCCACCTGCCAAGCCCTATTTTTAACTCGTTTCAGTCTTCTCCTCAAACCTCTTCTTCCATCGCAAGTGCAGCTGCTTCTAAGATCAAATTTAATCAGAAGAGGGCAGCATTTCATTTATTTTGACAAAACTTTTTGTGTGGGCGCTCAGAACATTTCCTCTTTAGCTTCCAGAGCATGATGTAATCAGTTTTACAAGTATTGAACACATTTTCCCTTTAGCTTACTAAAAATAGTAACTTCACCCACATTACCTCAAACTGAAAGAAAAGATAAGATCCTGGACGATTTTCACTGGGTGAAATTCTGGGGGAATTTTACAAGACCAATTTCTATGTGCACCTAAAATTGCCTGGAGTGGCATCATTTCATACAATTGCACAGAAATACATCTCATTTACAAGCCTTCCATCTTTAGGGCTGTGAAATAGGTAGAGAAAAGAGAGATAAGAGTTTAATTTGGAAAAGCTGTAGTGCTGTGCTTATTTTTTTTTCTCACTGTTGTTTCACCTTTATATCCCTTTATATATATGTAATTATGATATTTTATGAACATCCTTTTGCTAGGATTTTATTTTCTTGAGAAGTTGGGGAGTTCTAAGAATAAATGAAAACAATGACTATTTGATATTTTAGAATACAAGTGGAGCTGTGGTTGGTCCCATGTAGTTGTTTTTAATTAATAACCAATCAAAGTCTGACTGTTTAGACTGTCTTAGTTACGAGTTTTTGTTATTCATTCTATTTTATTTTTGTTTTGTTTTCTAATAATTTTTTTTTTGTTTTTTAGTATAGTTTTAATATAACATTTTTAATATAATATATATCATAATATAATAAGCCAGCCTCCTGAAACATGGAGTCAAGATTTTTCATCTCTCATCCTTGACCTAGATACCCTAAAAACCATATATATATTATATATATATAATATATATATTTTTATTATATATATATATATATATATATTTATATATTTATATTTATATATATAAAAAAACCTGAAAAGTTACCTTTAAAGTCTCTCATTACTGATAATTTATCACCTTTTCAGACGGAATGTGTCCTTGGCAAAGGAAAATGAAGTAGGTAGAAGAGCCTTGGAGTAACTATTTCACACAGCAGGTTTAAATGGAAGGTGTAGGTGAGGTTTACCCCAAACCTGCTTTTATGACAGACTGGTTTGCCAAGGGCTTTGTGAAACTGACATTTCACAGGGGAGCGTGTTGGGGGAGTTAGCAAAAGGAGGTATTTTGACCTGCTGAGATGAAAGTGTTGTTAATTAACTAAATAAAAGCAAAAGAGGCACTTGGGTTACAAAGAGATGAAATTTTTTTTAGTGTCGTGAAACTCTTTCAGTTGGGAGACATCATCGATTTGCTTCATGAGTGGGACAAAGTGGCCAAGCTTTGGGAAGAGGTATCACAAATGCTGAGAGATTAATCAGCATCTTACACTGAGATTACCCAGGAAATCTTTCTGTCACTTAACAAATCATTTGGGAGCATTCATCCCTACAAGGACTTTCATTAAAGTACTGATTAACGAGATCTAGGGAAATTTCATGTTGAGTATTCTGGCTTCTGATGACATTTTTAAGAGCAATTTAAATACTGAAGTGCATAACCCTGCCCCAAGGTGACAGGGAGGCGGTGATGCAGAGAGGAGAGGCTGTGCTCTGGTAAGGTCTGAGGGCTGCTGTTTCTCTGGCCTGGTGGCTGGGGGTGAGGGGTTGAATTTTGTCATTAGATTTTCCTTTGTCAAAAGAGCATTTCTCCCCACTTGTTTGGTTGGGTTTGTTGTTTATTTTTTTTAATTTTTTCCCTTTGATTCTGCAGTTTCTGTGTCTATAAGAGCTCTAACATCACCCACTTTTAATTTTGCCGTTGTTGATTTCTTTCAGCGTCTATTTTAGCCTATTTGGATCTGTGCTCTACAGAAAGGATACTCAGAGAAATCAGAGGGAACTCTTTCACCTCAAGCATCACGACAAGAAACAAATAGACAGTGAGGCAGAGCTAAAAAACGCACAATGAGGTACAGAGATAATTAATTACTTCACTCCAGGGGAGATATTCACCTGCTCAGATTGCTGACCCCATATAGCCTGCAGTAGGTGAGTCCAAAAAAAAAAAAAAGTGGGATGCTTAACAACTCCTAAAAGATGCCCAGCTGTAATTTCTGACAAGGCCTTTTGAAGCAAAAGAGCTGCAGACAGATCTTTGTATAGATATATTCTATATCTGTAAGTTGAAAAAGATGTCACTTCAGCTTTGTGATCACTTTCAAAACACTGCGGCTGCTGTTGCATGCACAGGCTACCACACGTTCAAACAAAGTTTTTGTGTCCAGCAGTTGTGTAATGGCAGTTTCTAAAAGAAAGAAACCAACATGGGAAAAAAACCCGAGAATTAGGCAAGAAAAAACCCTCCAATTTCTCTCATCCCCAGGGAGTCCAAAGTGAACAGCAACAAAGACAACACAAAATCCACAATAAACGAATTGCGTGACCCCCACCTACAGCAGATGTTCCAGATGAGCTTTGTCTAATGTAATTTGAATTCTTTATCAATTTCTTTGCCTCAAATCAAGGCCAATGTCTCTCACACCTGCCTTGTTGACTGCTCCACAGCGAGAAAAATAATCTCCTAGACCTCACAGCCTTAGGGCCAGTTAAGAGATGGAGCGGATCTCACTGTCTTTGAATCAAGATGCCCAAAGTCTGAAGCGTCTTTTATTGGTGGTTAGAGTGCTCCTAACAAACTGAGACATGGGTTTATGAAATTCTTTCAAGATACACCGTTTTAGAAACTGGAAAAAATAGGTGCTGGAGTCCCCAGGGCAAAGACTGTAAAATATAATCCGTAAATACAGAGCCATTACTGTAACTTCCCAGTGACTTGGAGACACAAAGGAACTGGTATGCTCATAAACAAAACCATTTTTACAGCCCCTTCTCTGACTGTAACAATAATAGAAGTTCAACTGTATAAAAATACACTGGGACGTTAATTTTTCACTGATGTGAAGTGTAATAACTAAAATATTCCTCATATAAATACACATGTGTAAAATAAACAGTTGGACTAACAGACCCCAGCAGCATATTCCTAATTTTTATACAAGAATGTATATCCATTTACATTAAGCACAATAAAATACTGTAAGGAATATCTCTGGGATGAAAAAAACCCTCAGTTCTGTAGTCAGATGACTGTTTGTGCTCACTAAATGAATAAGCCAATTAAACTACTTTCAAAAAAAAAAAAAGAGATTTTTCACTTAGTGTTTTTTTTTCTTGCTAATGAACTTTATTTCAAAGAGGGATTGCAGCACTGGGTTTATTGTTTTGGTTTGGTTAATGGTTAGTTTAAAGGGTCTAAGTTTGAACAAAATTCAGTAACTGCTTTATACTGTCTCCATTACAAGGCTGTTTAGCCTAATTTTCCAACAAAGTCTAGCCATGAAAGAGAAATATTTGGCTCAGTGAAGCTGTAATGAATGTAGAGATGGAGAAAGAATAAGTACAAATACACTGGTAGCTGAGCTAATTTTGGAGGCAGATGAACCTTGGAGTGAGGCTGAAAATCACTCAAGAAAATTTTGGCTTTTCTGAATTTTTTTTTTGTCTGCTTTCTTACTATTGCTTTCTGGTAGTAATTTTCAGTCATACTGTCTGTGTAAACACACACCAGGTGTATGGGACTCCAACTGGTAGCTCTTGCAATCACTGAAATATAATTATCAATACACAAATTTAGTGGCAGCGGTCCTTCTCTGCTTCATGCTTTCTTGAAAACACAGAATATGAAAAGAGAAAAAAAAAAGTGCTAGATTTGCTTCCTGCAACAGCAGAAAAAAATTTAAAATTTATTCCTTTTGACACTAAAATTAATCATCAGCTGATGAAGAGAGTCCTGTATGAGCTTTACCTGGCTTTGAGTGGTTTTTTGAGCCTCACAGGGAGGTAGCATTTCATATTTCACCTGCTCCTGATTCAGCTACTACTGCTTTACTTTATATTTAAGATTACTCCCATAGTCAGAAAATATTGCATTGCTCAGAATAGCACTTTATGCGTGAGAGGTTCCGTTAGAAATCAGAAAATAAAAGCAAGGTTTGTTTTTTTTTTTTAAGGATAACCCTGTGATGCCAGCAAATGTAAACAGAAATCCAGATGTTTTGGCAAGCCAATATGAAGAAAAAGCTCTTTGGTCTTCATTTACGTTTTAAAGCAAATATTTTACTAGGGGAAAGTGAAGAATGTTGACATTCCACCACTTAGACCCTAGTCAAAGCAATGTTCTCAATGCCAAAATGTCAACATTTGCTGCAGTTTGCTTCACATTAACATGCTAGAAACACATCTGGCATATTTCTTTCTCTTCCTCCCCCCCACTGTCTGTTGTAGATAGGAAAATGGGAAGGCAAGATAATTGTCATTTCTCTCAGCCAGCCATCTGCACTCAGCTGTTTTGAAAAAAGAATAAAACCCAAACAAAACAACCCAAAAAGCAGAAAGCAGCCACCTCAGGTGCACGTCTTGTGCACAGAGATCCATGTTCATTATCTGTAATCTGTAATACTTGCATCCCTTTTAGAATATGTATTTACTTACTGTAATTCCCATTCTTTATTAGGGTTTTTAAATCCTAGAGAACCTATGATAATTTCTACAGATTAAAGGCAAAATTAATTTTAACTGTCTGTTTTCATCTGCCTGGCACTGTCAGCTGAGTTTATTTCACTGCATCCTCCAAAGCTCTCAGGGAAACTTTGATTTTGGCCCAATTCCTCTTCAACCATCCCCCAGACACATCCAGTAGCAAACTGAGACCCTTTTCTCCACACGCATCTTTTCTGTTTTGAAGAGCATTTGGCTTTCCTGCCCTGCTCTGATTCTGCACCTTTTTTTCTGAACAAAAGATTTTCTCTTCCTCCAGGTCAGAAGGGGAAAAAAGAATTTTCCAGTTTCAGGAGCCATGAAGTGCAGACACAAGGCTTGGTGTCCTTGTCCAGCTTTTCATGATGAATTTATTATGAATTTCATTATGTGTTTGTCTATATTGTCCCTTATAATCTGACTGCCTGAAGAACCACTTATTAATATCTGTGTTCCTGATATTTCATTCTTCCATTTGCCAACAGAAGTAGAAAAAGTCCCAAAGAATCCACAATTGTGTTTATATGAATTATTCTGAATTACTGACTTCAGTTTTTTTCCAACTGCATGAAATCTCCTGGAAGAAAAGGAGATCCAGCTGTGACGGTCAGACTTACTTGTAGCATTCTAGAAATAGGAAAAAGCTGTGGGAAATATTTGAATTTTTCTCCTTCAAAATTTCATTAACACTTGTTTCGCTTTGTGAGTCTGTACTTTTGAAAAAAGTTACAATATAAGCTATTCTCTCATGTGCTGGAATTTCTGTGTGAACTAACAAAAAACAAACAAACCAAAAAAACCAAAAAAAACCAACCAAACCACAACCAAAAAAACCCCAACCAAAACAAACAAACAAACAAACCCAGAAAACAAAGCACAAAACAAAATTAAAAAACAACAACATCAACAAAAAAATCAAACCCCAAAACCAAACACCACACCACTAAAAAAAGAAAAGAAAAAGAATATCATTAAAAATAACCACACCACAGCAAAGGCAGCATTTTGGTTTTCAGTTTATGATTTGGCCAAGAACACAATTGTGTCAATGATGGGTGATAGAGGCAGACAGAGGATCTCCAGTGAAAATAATTAAATGGTTATTTCTTTCCTTTAAATACAAACTGTCTGGATGCTGAAGGATGACGTGTCCCATCCAACAAATTCTCAGTTTACTGGGGCCACACTGTACTGAAATTATGCAGTGGTTGGGTGTTTTCAAGTGGATGTAAATTTCCATAAAAGTATTTATTAATTTTAGTTACTTGAGGACTCCCAAACTACAACCACAGCACCCAAGAAGGTCACAGGCTCATTTAAAAAGGCTGAAATGTGAATTATCAGAAAAGAAGTCGTGGGAGCTACTAAATTCAGTCACAAGTCCTGGAGAAAGCCCAGAGTGCAGAAAGCACAGTGCAACATGCAAGCCAAGTCACCATCTCCAAAATGCTCACTGGATTCATTAAGATTTCACAAACAAATGTAAATTCAACTGCAACTCCTTTTTTTTTTTTTTTTTTTTTGTTCTTTTTCTTTATTTTTATTTCCTCTCCTTTCTCACACTGCCTTTGTTTGCCATAACTAGCAGAAGGACAGGAAATTTTGAGAGCTTTTTTAAACTTGTATTTGATATAACTATTACTATTTTCTTATTCCATTGCTATGGAAATGCAATGGAATTCATTGCATTCCAAAAGTTCACAAAGTATTTTTTTTATTTGCAGGATTAAGGTCATAGCAAACTGGGCATTTGGAATCTCAAGGACCTGCTGCAAACCTTGAGCTCTGCTTGCTTTTTCTTCTAGAAGAAAGCAAAGTCAGGCTTCCCCCACTTCCCTATAAATGCTTTTCAAAATTTCAAGTGTGATTGTTTTCCAAATACAGATTGTGCCTTTAATTCCCATCTTGTAGATAAATAAAACAAAGAAAAAATCACATAAAAGTTCTGGAGGTGTAGAATAAAACCTCTCCCACTTCTGTAACAGCAGATAGCTAGCTGCATTTAAAATTTTGGAATTCATGTGCCTGCTTATTAGCTTCAGATCGAGTGCAGCATCCTGTATCCTGCACCACTAAAGAACAGGACTAATTTTGTGGTCACATTATTATTTTGAGTATTGAAACTGTAAATCTATAAAGATACTGTTTCTGAACTCATAACTTGCTAAATTCAAGTGTAGCCCCAAAAAAAGGTTAGTACACTTTATTTTGGAACTTTTTTTTTTTTCTTGTGGAGCCTAAATCAGATCAAGGAGACAAAAGAATTGATTTCTCTGATAAGATTTTTAGTTTTGTGAAGAATTCACAGCTTGGAGATGGATGGCATTTTATTCACATCTGTCCTACAGAACTTTCGTTGCAATTTTCTGTAATTCTTGGTGAGATATATTAAATATAACTGTTTAGCAGAATTGCTACAGTGGCCCTTTGTTTGCAATTTTTTTTTCTTCTTTTTGCCTCTCTGGTTCCTGTTTTTGACTGCAATTAGAAATAGAAGTGAAATCCAGGAAGAGCTATCCCTGCAAACCAGGCTGGTTCAGGTAAGGACCTTGTGGAACCTTCCAGTAGAACCTCTCAGAAGTTTATTGATGAGTGTATTTGAGAAGTTTATTGATGTTTACCAAATAAAACACACACACTTTCTGTGGCCCCAGCCCCAGACATGGCAATGAATTCTCCTCACAACTCCTTAAAGTGTCTTAGATCCTTTTAATTTATTATTCCATCCCAAAGACACCACCCTCCCCCCTCCCCCAATTTTTTAAATGCCACTTTCTTACTTTAAGTCTTTTCGATCAATAAAAGGTTTAGTTATTTTTTTCTATTCTTTCCAAACAAAAAAAAAAAAAAAAAAAAAAAAAAAAAAAAAAAGAAAGTAGAAGAAGGTATTTCTGGAATGTCTATCCCACTAGATCCTTTCTTTTTCATCGGAAGAAGAAATGTAACAAATGGAGGAAGATTTACATCATCTTCACATTAATCATAGGGTGGAGGTTTTGTACTTTTCACTGTTCTTTCCTTGCCATTGCCTCTGAAAAACAGAAATTTACCTTTTCCTCAAATACCTGTCAAGTACTGCTTCATTCCAGAGCTGGTTTAAGGTCTCTGGGACACAAAGTGCAGGCCCAAGTTTTGAAATGTTCCTGTGATGTGATTTGGACTCAAGACCACAAGCTTTAGAGTTTGTTGTCTCCACATGCAGTCCTCCCTGATGCAGCTTCTGCCACTTCTTTTTACTATTACCTCCATCCCTGATCTTTATTTTTTGAGCATTTTTGCTTCTTGATGTTTTCCCCCTTCTTTTTCCAGGAACTTCACTGATGGAAGCATTTCCCAGCTTTCATTTTTCTGTGCAAATTAGTCTGCTTCCCATTGGAATGACACCATTATCTGATGCATACAAAACATTAAGGAAGAAGTTTGGATTGGTGCATTTGTTCCAGAGGCAAACAGAGGTTTTGTGTCAGTATTCTTTTGTATTCCTGCTTTAGTCACAAACTGACCAATGTCCTTAACTTGTCCTTACATGCTGTTTTTAAACACACAAAGTAGCCATCTGCCCTGTTGCTAACTTTAAAAATATTCAAGATACCCAATCCTGAAGAAATGCAGAAAGCAGTAGGGTTCTCCCATTTAGCTATGAGCAAATCTGGGAAGGAACTTGATAAATCTGTGGCCTGCTCAAAAAACATGGGCAGAATTTGTACATTTGCAGTTTTCTGTATGTGTTCTAACAGTTGAAATAAATGTGGAGTTTTCTCTTCTGCTGCCACAAAAGTAATTTGAAAAGGAGCTCTAAAAAAAAAAAAAAAAAGGCAAAACAAACAAAACCACCAGAAATCCAAATCACACTTCTAGAATTTTGTTCCAAAACAATAAAAGAATATTTTTTTTTTGTGAATGGAAATCACAGCAGATCCCAGCATCCTGAAGGCTAGCACAGCAAACCAGACTAATCCTGACACCAGTCCTGTCCGCAGCTCCTTCAGCAGTTTTGACAGCCAAATGTGGGACCAGCCTGGAGGAGGAAATCCAGCCAGGCTGACAGCTACAGTCAGTCCTGGAAAAAGCATTCCAGAGCCTGGCATCTGTGCTCTGGTGCTTGCCAAGCAGAGCCCAGCAGTGGCTACACGTGTGCTGGCTTCTGCAGCAAAGAAACAAAAGGAAAGCAGGGCACAGGCCATAGCCCATTTCTTTCTTCTAGGAAAAAGAAGATTCTCTGAGAAGTCAGAAGTGAAGCTGCACATACTTTGTCTAAGCTACAGAAGGAGCGTTACTTCTTATTTACATCCAGAAGTTTTGTTTTCTGTTTCTGCCCAAACTGTTTTCACCTGCTGTTATTTATAGGGCACGATCTCATAAAGCTTCTCAGTTATCCCAAGTCATTCACAAGGAAATAAGGATGAAAATCCATACCTGACAACCCACAGCATGCAGGCAGCATTCCAAATCCCCATTCCGTGCCATTAAAAGGATTCCAACTGCCAATTTTTTTTTTTTTCTTGGTTTTTTTTTGCCCATATATGGGCTAAAAGGGAAGACTACACATCCTGGCCACAAACTGGCAAGAATACATCCTAACACAAGTGGCAATCCACGATTTCTAGACTGCCTGGGATCAGAAGCTGCACATCTACACAGCACAGCAGGAATTCCAAGGGGCTCAGACATCCTTAGGGAGGCTGTGCAGTCTTGATGACCCTTCACCCGTTTTGAGGATAAACTGCTGGAAGCCAGCCCAGCTGCTGACCCACCCAGGAACACAAAGGCATAATGATGACTCAGAGAGGAACTGTCCTCATCTTTTTTGGGTTACAGCTGCTGGCTGGACCTGCAAGCAACACCAGCAGCAGGTGATTTTGCCAAAACCAGTGAGATCCCAGAGAAACAGAGACACCACACACTTCTGAGAGCCAGCCTGAGAAATCTGGAGGTGAATTTGGTGATTTTGTGAGATCAGTCCATGAAATCTGACCCTTTCCTGGAGATGAATGTGGTGGTTTCATGAAGATTACCTCTAGCTATTTTGTTTCAATAACATTCAACCATTACTTCGTTTTCAGGGCGCTCTCTAGGGAAGCAGTACTGGAAAATTCCATTAAAGTACTGGAAAATTCCATTAAAGTACTGGAAAATTCCATTAAAGTACTGGAAAACCTGTAATTGCTGATTTTAGACCAGTTCCCTCATTTTCATAGACTTTGCTAATGAAAGCATGCCACTGCCATGTGTCAGCTGCATGTCTTGGTCAGTTATTCCAGTGGAATTCCACACCAGATTTTCAGGATTGTTATTAACAATGTATTATTAATATGCTGTTTCATCATTATCAAGGCTGTTTCATTGAATTTATGGACTCTGAAATCTTATTCTCTGTCTTTGCCTGAGATCCCCAAACACTAAAGATATGACATGAAATTCCTATCACAAAACCAGGATATAATTCATCCCAAATTTTATATGTTCTACTGAACCCTTTATGCCACAACAAATAGAGTTCTAGTCTCGAAAAGGAACTTTCAGAAATGAAAAATAAAAAAGAAAAACAGAAGATAGATCTTCACACACTTCCAAGAAAAATTCTCAACCTGCTCAATTTCCAGAGGTCTTTTTTCTCACAACAGCACTTCAAGTGGCTCTAAATTTGTTTCCTGCAAATTCAGGAATAGTCATTTTTAAAAAAATGTCCTTCCTCAAGCTGAATTTGTGGTCTTTTAACATTGGATTTGTCCTGGGATATAAAGTAGATCTCCCACCTGAAAAAAACAATGCATTTTTAATTATGCAGAAGTAGCTGGAGATTTTGAAACCTTTGCTTTAGTCTGCTAAATCTTGAAAAATTTAGTTTTTAGAATTCATTACTGGAGAGTGCTAAGTAGAGGCCTCAGGACCCATTATGCTAAAGAAAGTTCACTTTTTCTGCTAGCTGACGGGTATGAATTATGCTGCCATTTTTATTTCAAGCAAATGCTGATAAACGTCAGTCTGAAACAGGTGAGGATGAGATTTCTCGGTTCCATTTTAGTGCACTAAATTTTACACCAGGTTCACTCTGAAGCAGAAATGGCTGCACGTGAAGAATAATGCTAACAGACCTAAATTTATGACTATTGATGACAACATTGGTGACAATTTTGTGGTTTTGTAAGTGATAAATATTTGGTGGGAGGTGGTCACACAAATCCTGAAAATTGCCCTCCACCTCAGCCTTGCACCACTAATACTGACAACCTGTAAAATTTAAATTTCTCTTGACTGGTAAGAGATGCCTTCTAAAAAGATAACACTGAGTGACATGAGTGATCACCTCCCAAATTATTTTGCCTATTTTAATTGAAATATTATTAATATTTTGACTGCTATGTGCAATGACGAGTGTAAAACACTGCCTGCCCCCAAGAAATCATCAGCTCAGGATCTCCTGTCAAATGAACTGTGAACCAGCAATTCTGGCAGGTGTCTGGCACCTTTTTCCTGACTTCCCAAAAGTCAGCCTAGGTAAGGAAAGCCTCTGCACATATTTGAGAGCTATAAATTAATTTTACATGCATCCATAAAAGCAAAACGTGTAAACAGAGCATGCCAGCAAAGCCAGCACAAGAAACCAGTGTAAGCTGAGTGAGAGTGACAATTGTGGGGTACAAAATCACATTCCGGTAACTTTCACAGAGGTTTTTATGCTAACAGCTGGATTTGGCAGCCAGGATGAAGTACTGGCACCTGAAATTTACAATAATCAAGTTTCAAGTGCCAATTGTGGTGCAAGTGATACCCTTATAACCCGTCTTCCCAGCCTTATAGTCACTAACAATACACAGGAAAATCCTCATATTTAAAGTTCCCTATAGGATAAGTTAGCATTTCATTGCCTTAACAAATCCAATGTTAAAAGACTATAAATTCAGCTTGAGGAAGGACATTTTTTTGTAAACAAATCACTATTGCTGCCTTTGCAGGAAACAAATTCCAAGCCACTTAAAGAATTTACACAATTTCCTGAAGTTTATTTCAATTCACATTTCTCTGCTTCAGCCTGCCACAGCATTAGTGCATATAACTTCCACATTCAACATCCAATTATGAGCAGAGGGGATAAAATCAAGTACCCCCACACCACCACTGCCCACCTGTTGGGTCATGGTCCTTTATTTTCTTCACGATGGTCATAAACAAGACACTGTTTCTTCAGATTTCTGCAGCAAGATCAGTTCCCTTGAGGAAAGCGTGACTCAGCCCGTGATTTATTGGGGAGTTACAGCATAGGCTTCACTCTTTTTATTGCTTTCGAGTTTTGAATATTTATTCCAGCATTTTCTTGGCAGAAAGAAAGCAAATGGCAATGAATGAAAATATTCTTTTTAACAGATGAAACAGAATATTTTCAGTAATAATAATTTACAAATGTGTATATATATATATATATATATATATATAAATAACATGTTTCAATTCTGGGCTTGCTTAATTTACAAATTCCAGGTTTATTTCTTCAATCCTGGAATATTTTATCAAAAGGAATATGGATTTACAGAACTGTTAGTGATGGAATTTGTTGCTTGTGAGATAACAGAAGGAACGGGTAGTGCTGTGTTATGCAGTTTAACATGTTTGCTATAGCATGTCTCAACTAGGCAGTTTCACCTTAAATTGCATTTTTATCAGGGGCCTGATTTTTATCACAGGCATTTAAATTTTTAAAGACGCAGTATTGCATTATAGCTTTCAAGTTTTCTTTTAACTTCAGGCAAATACAGGAAAGTAAACAGATAAATAAATAAATAGTGAAATAAATTTTGCCAAATTATGGATATATACCAAATCAGTGCCTATATTTCAAGGGTAAGAGAAAAGGAAGTTATGCCAACTAATCTCATTTCCTGGCCTGAAATAATGCTGAAAAATGAAATAATTCAAGTTTCTATGTGAAAACAAGAACATCAAAGCTAACCAAAGAGACTCAACCAAAGCAAGGAAGGCACAGGCAGAGAACAAAGAAGAGGATGAATAATAATAAAAAAAAAATAAAAAAAGACATTGACTACCTAATCTGAGCAATGCTTTTGAAATAGTCTCAAATCACATTCTTCTAAGTAAGAAAAAAAAAAAACAACCCACAGTCTAGACTAAAACATTTCATTTTATATTACTTATTCTATTTCCAGATTAACGATGATCTGGAGATAGCACAATTACATTGGAGGACAGGATTAGTAATCAAAATTATTGGTCAGATATATGGTCAGAAATACTACACAAATGGTAAAAAGAGAAGAAAGCACAGGTAGAAATCAACCAAACAAGCAAAAAGAGGATGCAGCTCAATCCTTCTTTGGGGTAAAACCACTGTCATCTACAGCAGGTCACCTGCAGCTGTGCAGAATTCTTGTGCTCGAGGTACCGGTTAAATGGTCAATTTTATTTTTGCTTTAGAGCAGAGAGGTTTAATCAAATGAGTTTCCAAGTTCTTTTCCAAAAATACTTGTAAAATAGATCTATGGTGAAGATCCCGGAGATATCAAACAATACTAACAAGTAATATTTTCCAAATGAACGTTGGGCACTCACTGAACATGCAGACGTGTGACTTCAGTCCAGTGAGGAAAAGGGAACAGCTGAAAAGAAATTTTTAGTCCTGACATTGTCTTGTCAGTTCTACTTTCAATATCTGTACTGGTCTAGACATCCACCACTGGGTGCTCTTGGTGATTCAAGTAATGAAGGGCTGAGAATGCTTTTACTTGTCAAATCAATGCGGCCATGGAGAAACATAATTTTCAGCACTGTAAGAAACTATTTACACCCAATGAGTCTAGTTTAGTTAGATCCTACATTAGCAAAATGATGGTCTGTGTTTTTTACTCTGTTTCAAAATGTCAAAATAATATGACTGGCTTTACTTAAAATTATCTCCCATCCTTGTTTGGGATGAAATTTATTCACTTGGGAAAAGTTCAGATCAAAAAATAACCTCATAAAGCATTATGAGCTTTTCTCTGGAAGATTTTTATTCATGCAGATGTACACTTGCATGCTTCCTGAATATTCACTGCATATAACATTTTGAACAATTGTTACTGGAATTGGCCAGACTTGCAAGTTGAAGTTCAAGTAGAGCAAAAGAGGCATCACTCATCCTCCTGCACCAGCTACATGATGCCAATATATCATGGCATCCTCTGTGAAAGAAGCTTTTCCATTTTATGACAGCCAGGGAATAGGATGGGAGAGGATCCCTGGGATCAGCAGACCCAAATGCACCCTAGGTTGATAAGGAAGTGAGTTTTTTGGGAGGTTGTGGTCAGACCAAGCAGTGGTCAGATTTGAGTAGTGGCACTTGGTGTAACCACTGAAGACACGGATACGCCTCTGAGAACACGGGGGGTTAAAAGCAGAGAATTCCCAGGGGAACGCCCACTCTCTTGGTGGAAGATGCCAGACTTCCCCTGCCCAGCTGCAGGGTGGAAGGGTGGGGGAACACTCAGAGGCAGCGGGCAGCACCCCTGTCCCACCCGAGAGAGAGAGAGAGAGGGAGGGAGAGAGCCTGTGCCTGTTCTTGTGCTTGTGCCGTCCTGAAATTGTGGCGAGAACGGGCCCAGACTGCCGGGTGGGCAGAGCCTTCTTGGACAGTGAAAACTTTACACTGGTCCTCCTTGACTGGAACGAGGAGAGAGACAGACACGAAAGAGAAGGAAACGGGCAAGTGTGGTGAAAGTCAGAGCGAGTGAAGGATGTCAGAAGAAGAATCCTAGGTGAGAAGAGATGATGGAGCAGCCTTTGGCTGGACTTTTTCTTGCACAGCCATAGATTGATTCAATTTTCCTGTAACACAGAGATGCATTTAGGGGGATGCAATGGCTTGAGACAAGAGAGTGATCTGCTGCAGTGATTGCCAGTGCAGGAGTGGGAGTGACCTGCTGCAGTGACAGCAAGGGCAGGAGTGAACAGAGAAAGATAAGGAGGGTGTGGTGGGGCCCTCGGTCCTAGGGGAGGTGAAGATGGGGGGACTGTTGTTCCAAAAAAGAGAAACTGTTATTTTTGGTAGTTGGCAAAGCATCCTTGAAAGGAACCCTATAAGCAGTCCTGGTCCATGGACGGTGGTGAGAGCGCTGTACATGGAAGGAGGATGTCAGGATGGCAGGTTTTCTCTGGGTGGTGCCATGTGTGACATGGAAACACAAGAGGTTTCCGCTGGTACAAGAGAGACTCTTGTCTCCCTTGATGAACCGAGAATTGATTATGTGAGGGGTGGTAACTGGATTGAGAATCTAAGGTTCCATTTCCCGTGGTGGTGGAAATTGGTAGGGGGAGGAGGAATGTTTCTGGAGGGTTTTCATTCTGAGTTCTGGGTGTTTTTTCATATTGTAAGTTAATAAAGTTTTTTCCTTTATTCCTAAGCTGGAGGCTGCTTTGCTCTGTTTCTGGTCACATCTCACAGCAGCCACTGGGGTGAACATATTTTCATGGGCGTACTGGCATTGCACCAGCATCAAACCATGACAAAATGCTTTCCAAGAGTCGGGAGATATACAATATTTTTCCTAAATAAATCTGATTTCATCCCACAAGCACTCATAGTCTTAGGTTCTACTTTTTCAAATGCAGAGCTGTGTTCCTGTCTTATCCAAGCAACTCTTAATTGTAGTACTGATTTAATTTATCATGTTGCACTTTTTTTCTATGAATTTCCTTCCCTATTTTTAAGAGAGCTGTTGCTAGCTAAAGAACCCAAGCCTTCTGGCAGTGATTTTCTCTCCTGTACCACAGCAATGGCTTTTATGGGCAGCTATTGCAAATTTAACATGTGTAGTTCTAAGGTGAATGATCAGAACATAATCATTATTTTAAATCATGTCTGGCTTGTGTCTTTTACCCATAAAAAGTATTTATGATGCCCATTCTAACAAAGGCAGCTTTCTTGGCAAGCATTAATTTCTATTCATGATTCCAAAGACCAAATTTATCAAAAGTAAGACATCTTGCCCAATCTTGCCCAGTGAATGTTTTATAGTTTTGTGTGCTAGCTCCTTTCAAAAAATCTAGCAAAGGGCTCTACAGTCCTCTTTGGATTTGAGTGCAAGGTCTCTTGAGTCTTACAAATCACTTTACAAATCCCTGGTAGTTGCTGGCTTTGCTTTTGTTACTCTACACACTATTTCCAGATTAAAATGATGTCTCTCTTGACTTTAAATTGTAACTTCCCCATACTCTAATTTCTAGCCCATTCTTGTGGTGTAATTGCCAAACATTTTTGGGGTGTTGGTTATTCATTTCATTGTTTGGGTTTTTTCCCCTTCAAGATTTTTTAGTGTTGTCTTCTTCCAGATGTGCTGTGTTTATCTTCTGGGAATTGCTTCTTTATCGTTGTGCTTCCTGATATCCAAGACCCTGAGCTTATCTCAAATCAGTTCTTTCCTTTTGATTCCTTATGTCCTATCTATTTATTCTCTGTGTTTTCTAGAGATAGTTATTCGCTCGAAGTGGAATGGAATCCTTCTCTTTCTCTGACTCTTAGCTGCACTTCATTCATGACAGGTTTAGCAGCTTCTGTTTCAAAGAAATTCCAAATCTGACTCACAATCAGGAGTTTGCTGAACTCCTCTACCCAGTTGTCTTCACAAGATACTTTTAGTTTGTTAAGGTCTTTAAAGACTGAGGTTCTCTCATGCAAAA